>NC_088116.1:7022000-7625500 GCF_036370855.1 Dromaius novaehollandiae
GCATTTTTGCTGGTATGACAGCAAGTCTTCCTCCTCTGAGATCAAATGTAGCACTTGAAAGTTAAGAATTTGATTATGTGGTTACTTCACAGAAAGCTTTATAGCAAGTACCCAAATGGCAAATCACAACTCAATTGATAATAACAGTAAGAGGACTTCAGAAAGCATCATGGCAACCCACATTTGTGAAGTTTATGGTTTTAGTCATTTCCTATTTATAGTATGGTATAGAAATAGTTTGAAAATATATTTTGACTCTCATGTGTCATAGTATAATCTTTCTTCTGGTTCTACAATACCATACTTATCTTATTCAGTCCGTTTGACACAACTGTTTAAAAAAAAAATGAATCAAAGATGATTCATCTATTTCAGCAGGTTATCAATAATACAGCTTTCATTCCACTTTGTAATTTACAATTTAAGCAGTATTGACTACTTGGTCAGAAAACCAATCTATACACTACACCTTTACATTTTTCATTCATTAATTATTGTATAGACTGTTCTTTTACCCTTATTCTGTTGCTCATCAGCTTTAGATTTTTTGAAAGATGACTCTTCCTCTCCAAATTCAAATGAAATTAAAACTCCTTAATTGAAATTTTAAATAAGAGCTTGCTTTTCATGGCTGAAATAACTCACAGAGCAGATATGAATCACAGATGCTTTTAGCTGTAAAGAGCTCCGAGTACTGAGATACTGCCAACGTTTTAAATGACTGGTTTCCTCAAAGCTTTTCCATCTCTGTCAGCAATACAGGACACTTCTCCGAATGAAGAGCTCCCTTATCCCTGCTCTCTCCCCTCTCCAAAACTTTAGCAACATTTTCTTCCTTTCAAATCCATTCATTAACTCAGGAATTCTCAGTAAGATCCGAGTGAGATTCTCTAGACTCACGCCGTACCAGAGAGCTGGCCCTCACAAAGCGACCAGCAGTCGCTGGCAGCCAGTCTTGCAGATTTTGCCGTCAGCTCCAGGAATTGGCCCAGATCTTGCACCTGGCAGTCCCCATTTTATGAGGTGTTCGGTCAGGCTGAGGAACCAGACAGCAGCAGATTTAGACAGGCTACAGCATTCCTACTTAGTGCCACAGCTCCTCCCTGGAGGAGCATCCAGATACATGAGCAGAAGGAAAGAAGAAAGGGAATTCCTCATGCAGGCAGCTGCTACATCGATATTTCTTTCTTTTGCAGTGCAGCTCAGAGAGCTAGGCTCTGAGCTCCCAGCTGAACGGCGAGAGAATGTCTTGCCACCTCCACACTAACAGAGCTTATTCCAATCAACAGTTGTCACAGTCTACACTTAAAGCTCAGCCTGTGGTCTTTGTCACCAAAATTAAAGTGAAACTGTAATCCAAAGATTAACACATTCCTTTTTACAGAAGCAGCCAAGGAGATCTTCTGCACTCTCTTGAAGGGACAGCACTGTTAAAATCACTTCATCCTCAGCAACAAGTCTCATTCTACTCACATGCCTCCCTTCCTGAAGGGCTGGCTTATAACTTTACGTTAAATATCAGGACATAAAAAACAAAAATCCAAAAAACCTAAGTGGAGGTTATCTCAACAGAGCTGAAAAAAAGGGGGAGGGGAATCATTCAGTCAATACCTCCACAGCAGCAAAGGAGAAAGTCTCTCTTCTGAACAGGTTTAGTTTACACACCTAGCTTTCAATTAGGGAAGGGAAACTGCTCTTCATAAAACCAGCATAAGATAGTATACAGAATCGCTTCAAATGCTTTAAGTAAATCTTTACTGTTTCCAAGAGTTAATATTCTTTAGACGAAGAGTTAATGCAACAGAAACACTGCTTTGCTGCAGAGCACACAAGACCTGCAAATATTTGCACTTCATACAATCCCTAACACTGTTCAGTTTTTGAGTAAATTCCATAAAATTAGCTTCCTCAGGAAAAAGCCTTCTCCATCTTCCAAACAAAAAAATATCCCTTGAAGCCACTAGCATTCCCCAAATGCAAAAGCTAGTTAGCTGATCACCAAGGAAAAAAACACGTCAAGACTATGTGTGTGTTAATTGTTTTGCTCTGGTCATTTACGTAGAATATCACTAAGAAAAGAGCTTGCATAACTGAGCTGAGGAGCAAGTAGTATCGGGGAAAGACTGTTGACCAAAGGCCAAAACACTCAATTCACAGGTTTGGTGAGGCAGAATGATGACTCACTGTCAGCACAATTCCCGCAGTGAAGGCAAGCAAGGGTTGCAGTCTGCGAGCAGGATTCCTAAATTGCCTTAAGTATTGAGCACTCAGGAACAAAAACCAAAAATCCACACGACAAAAAACCCACACCAACCAACCAACAACAGACATTTTAGTTTGACACAGCAACTTTGCAAAGTTCAACAATGCCAAAGGCTGAAAAAACTTTGAACAGCTAAGAGTAAACGGTCCTAAGACCTTCTGTGCTATTGCTTTTTGCCCAAAAGGAATACCTGGAGCGTGCGACCACCATACTGCGTGGCAAGATCACGGTGTTGTACGTCAGGGAATCAATAGAGGAGCCGACAGAAACAGCACCTCTCTCAGCAAGCTAACCAATTCTACAGGCTAGTAAGCTCTTCTTTGTTCACCGTATCTTAAAAGGCTTTAAATATAACTAAGTATGACACATGGAAGTTACGGCTCTTACAGCAGCTTGCAAATAAGCAAACCCCATCTTCTCCCTCCTCTGCGTGAGGAAGCATTCTGGATCACATCAATGTCAACTTGAGAAGCTTCATTACAATTCACTAATATTCCGCTGTTAGCAGCAACTGAATTTACGACAGTTAAAGTCACAACAAGACTGTTAGCAATCCCTTGTTAGTTTAAGTATAGTTTTGAAAAAACCTTGATTTTTCACCCACTGTGACCTAGAAGAGCAAATTGCCACTCCCACTGAAAGCACAGACAGCAACCAAAATACAGAAGCCATAATTCAAAGGTAACTCTACTAGGGTAGATCAGGCCTTTAGCAGCAACAGTTTCAAGTGATAGATTAAAACAAGTTTCTAGAAAACGTAAGTGTAACTCGAAGCAAAGACAGAATCTACAAGTTTCAATAACCGAGAAAGTGCAGCTAAGCAGAATTGGATATAACTGAAAATTACTCCCAGAATATCAAGCCCATGAGTCAGTCACACAGAGATGCTAGCAAAGCAAAATGACTGCTTTTGTTTCCTTATTCCGCACACACTAGCTCTCTCTCCCCACATACGCAACAGGTCAAGACCTATGTTGCTAAAGCCCGTCCAAAAAAATGCTGAAGATTTTTGCTTGGTGAAGGAAGAGGCAAGTTACTCATCTGTATTTTATGTTAAAACAGTTCAGTGGTGGGTTGTTTTTAAAAACCAAAAACCAAAAACAAACAAAACAAAAACATTCACTGTTAGGGGAAAAAGATCTATTGCTGTCCAGTAATAACCAACCCTGATAGGCTTTAGAGCTCAAACTTTGCTTTGGAAACTGGAAAACGTGATAATCATCTACCTACTGATTTTCAACCACGAAGCTTTTTCCAAGACTAAATCAACAGGACAGCAACACTGATATCCATCTAGCGTTTTGCAGTGGCAAGGTTAAAGAAGGTAGTTAACCAGAGTAGAAATTTCAAAGTGCAGGAAGAGGAAAGGAAGATACTGACATGGTGGAGATTTGCTTTGTTAACACCAACAGCATTTTCCTTCTGTAGCCAGGAGCAGAGGGAAGAGTGACAACAGATGTTGCCAGTTTATAAACCCTTTCCATGCAACCTAGCGATATTGCATCTCCTTGATCTCTGAAGCGGGAAGGTAAGCAAAGGTAGCGAGGGAGACGCAGACTCTGCTTTTCTGACGTTATTAACTGGATCAGCTGAAGTGCTTCCTTGCACAAAGGGACTTTGGTCACGATCTCTGAAAGCCACTTTACTTTGCTCAAATAAAACCTACCTATAAAAGTACCTTCCCCTAAGGTAGCAAGGGGGGAGGAGGGGGAGTCAGGGTCTTCAGCTGCAAGACCACTATCCTCCTTCAAGGCCCGGTTCTTGGCCGTACACTGCCCGCACAAGACCCCATTGCAGAGGGCTTTTAGACAGTCTTACACAGAGGTATCTATTCCTGCTGCCCTGTACAGACAGTCAAGTCACCTGCCTAAAACGTGGGCAAAACAACAGGGCTGGGTTCTCACATGACACAGATGTCCCACAGCCAGAGCGTCAGTGGTGTTGTGCTAGAAAAGCCAGTCGCATTGTAAACTCTTACCATTTTTAAAAGATCAAGTGAGATAGAGGCTGGAAGAAGTTTACCCCTTCCCAAAACTAAGCCATGCACAAAAATATATTAATCTACACTCCTACACTTCTCTTCTGGAATTGGAGGCAACCAGAACAGAGGCAATGGCCAGCTTGCTTTTTCTTTGATCCAGTTTTAATACTGTTCCATCTGCATTTTGTCTCAAGTTATCACTTTCCCTGCCAGGAATTACATTGTAAATATATATATAAAAATAAACATACACACAGAGGAATGGAAACAGATACTAAAAATTCTCAAGAATCCTCTCTGAAAGCATGTATGTTTTCTAAAACACTGAAGACAATAAAATATTTCTTAAATTCTGTATTAAGCTCATCCAAATAGTAATCCCAATAAGCTACTGCATACAGTGGCAGTCTTGCTATATTTCTAAATTGAAGTTAAGGAAAGGTTTTACATGAATTCCATAAAAATCTTCCCTTCAAGGACCTGGTTTGTTTCTGGTCATTCCCGTTTGCTCACCACAAAGAAGATTGCATAGGGAAGCTGACAGTTACACGATAATGTTATAGCAAAACAGCGAGAAACACAACCAAAGTATTCTGATATAGCACTTAAAGAAGCTATCCAAACTGTTTGTTGTAGACTCATTTAGAAGATCAATCCAAAAAATCGTTTTAAGCAGCGTTCAGACAATCATCTTAATGATTTCCCTGAAGGGCAGACATCATGTACTACCACCATTCATGTAACAGAGCCAGAGGGAAGTCAGAGTACAGCGCAAACAAGCAAATCCCAAGCAAAATCCTCTGCAAAGCTGGAATTAAAGTGACAAGTCTTGAGTACTAAGTCCATCTTTAGTGTTTTAAATCACCATGGCGAGACCAGCAAGCTGTTTTCTCTAAACTTTCCCCTGCCCAGGAGAGGGGGGAGGAGACCACAAAATAGTGTGAGCAACTGAGTTGTTCTTCACCCCCACAAAGATACAAGCAGCAAGTCAGCTGGTGGTAAACATTTGGGATGAAAAAAAAAAGCCAATCGGACCACGGGCAGCCTAACTTCATGCAGAACAGCAACAGCACGGCAACTAGAGTGATACAGTTGGACAAAATTACTATGAAGGAATATCGTTCACACATCATATCCCTTGGACCAGCACCTACAATTCTTTCCAAAAAAAAAAAAAAAAAATTAGCAAGGACCAAATTAACCTTCCCAGCCAGAGACCACTGCGGGATCAGAAGTTTCCCTACTGGGGAATACTACACATAAACATGCAATAATTACACAATTTCTGTGCTCATTTTTATGCATCTACCTCCTTTTCTTTCACCAGCTACCAAAGGGGGGGGAAAAAAAAAAAAAAAAAAAAAAAACCACTCCAACTCCCTCCCCAGAAAAAACAACCAACAGCCCCCGCCCAGCTTTCTTCAAAATTCTCCATCACACTAGCTATATTTTAAAAAATGGGGAAGTTCAGAAGCTTTCATACTTCTCTGGACCTACCAACACTTACAAGGTTTCCTAACAAGGAAAAGTGGAGCAGACCCCAACCAGCTAAGAAGGTCACCACAGCACTCAAAGTGAAGTGCTCTTCGGGTTTTCACCATTTTAAACATCTCCAGTCAGTCTTCAGGAAAGCAAATTAATGTTCTGCTTCAAAGAAAGCTCCAACTACCCATGTAACACACACAAGTCATCAGAGTTTGCATGCTGACTAGTCAAAAAAAAGAAGTTAACCAGCATGCTCCCAGTGATGCAAGAACACACGATACTGGTTAAGCAATAAAAAAACGCTCCTGGAGAACAATTAAATAAACAAATGGAATTTTATGAGCAACGCATATGGACTATTTTCCCTCTAAACAACAACAAAAAAAGCCAAAAAACCCCACCACAGCATACTAGCAACAGCCGAGCTCCTGCCTTGTGCACAATGCCCCCCAACATTTCAAAATTCAGTAAGGAACTTAAAGGGTGAAACGGCTTAATACTACTAGATATACACGAACCTACAAAAAGAGAAAAAAAGAAAAAAAGAAAAATTGCTCTTCAGGTTCATAATAACACGTATAAATTGCTTCTTTCCGCAATACCCCCAGCAATAACGCTTCCAGCTAAGAGAGAGGCAAGTGCAGCACTATGAAGCTGCTCCCGAACCGCCTGCACGCATCGCGCCCGACACGCGGGGTCACCCGTACCGGCGCAGCGCTGCCGCGCCGCTCCTGCGCCCCCGACGGCTCCGCTGCCCGCGCCCGCCGCGCGCTCACCGGCCGCCGATGCCCCGAGGCGCCGCGCCCGCTCCGGGAGGAAACTTCCCGCCCCGCCCGGCCAGGTCGGCGCGGCGTAGCGCGGCGGCGGCTCCCGCAGGCACCCGGCTCCCTCAGCCCGTCCCCGGCGCCGCCTCCGCCCGCTCCGCCGGCGAGAGGCGACCCCGGCGCGGCCGCCGCTGCCCAGCCCGGCTGACAAAGGCAACGGCTCGGGCAGCACCGGAGCCGCCCAGCGCCGGCGAGGCGGGGCGCGGCGGCCGTTAGCCGGGAGGGGGGGCGGTTAACGGTCGCCAACGGCCGCCGCGCCCGGGCCGCCGCGCCGCGCCTCAGGTGAGCGGCGGGCACCGGCTCCTCACCTGGGCTGCTGCCGCCTCGGCGCCGCGCCTGCCGCTGCCAGGGCCGGGCTGGAGCCGCGCAGCAGCGGCACCGCTGCTGCCGCCCCGCCGCCACCGTCGCCGCCGCGGCTCCCCTCGGGCACCATCGCAGTGCGGAGCGGCCGCCACCGGACCCGGCTCCTCGCCCGCCGCCACCTCCCGTCAGCCGCGCGGCTGCGGCTGCCATGGAAATCACAAGCGCGCCCTGATTGGCCGCGGGCCTCGATGTGTCGCGGGACGCGGTTGGGCCGGCGCGGCGGATTGACAGCTGTGGGGCGGGGCCGGGCGGAGGGGGCGGGGCCTGGCGAGAGCGGGCGGGGCCGTTAGCCCCCGCGGGCCTGGGGGGCGGGGCGCCGCGGGCGCGCACATCTGGCGCGGCGGCGCCGCAGCTGGCGCGCAGCTGGGGCGGGCCCGGGCGGGCCCTTGCCGGCACCTGGGCGCCCGCGGCGGCGCGAACATCTGGGCAGATGTGCCGGCCAGGTGTCACCCCTGCGGCACACCGGGAACAGCTGTCTGCCCCACAGTATGAGCTGTGCCCCCCGGGGCACCTCTGCGCACATCTGGCGGCGTCACGCCTCGGTGGGGAGGGCGGGCATGGGCAAAGGCGGATAAATGTTTTCTTCCTGGGAGGCCACAAGCCTTGGGATGAGTGAGTGAACCATGAAAATGACAAATACCATACACACTAAGGTTTCCATACACACTCAGTTCACTCCACAGCAATCTAATGACGTTTCTGAGGAAGAAAGATGCAGTAAAGACTTCAACTACATGGATCTTTTAAAAATAAAACTCAGTACAAACACTACCCACTCTGTCTTTGCCAGTCTTATGTTTCAGAGACCGATTTTGCAGGAGAAATCACCCAAAACTTAGAATCCCATTGTGCAGCTCTTCTGGGCAGACAGGTTTGACGCGCAGTGCTACAACAGTCGGATAAATTCATAAAAGGAACCGTTAAATATTTTAATAGCCATGTGGTACCTAGAGCACAAGAGAGCAGGGAATCTGGTGCTGTCACAAATCAAGGTGCAGGTGCTGGGGCATGTGTGCCTGCGGCAGCGGCGAAGCAGAAGGGAGCCACGTGCTGCCCACGCGTGGGCCCGGCTGGAGCACAAACTGGAGCCCGGGCGGGCTGTCTGCGTGCCGCACAGCGCCTGCAACCCGGCAAAGTAGCCAGGCAGGGAGCTAGGACGGCTGGGACTACTGTTTTGCCCGCGTAGGCGGAGATACAAGGCGCTCAGTCCACGAGGGGCCTCACGCCCATGGATTAAGTCACTGCGAACAAAGCCTGGCCAGGGGCCACGCTAACCACATCCTTCCCGATGCACTAGGCAAAACAGCTTTTGCCTAAAGAAAGGAGAAGTAAAGCTGGATTTAGGTTGTTAACATGAACACGGTGATATACAAAGCCTGAATCAAATTGGAAATGTATTTCTTTCCATATGGAAGGTCTGATCCGGCTGGCGTCACCATCCACAGGCAAACGCTGCTGGAGCGTCCGCGCCGCTCCAGGCTCCTCTCAGAAGGAGCAGCCCCCGGGGACAGTCCCCGGCCTCGTGCCGCTTGCCGAGTGAGAAAAGAAACCAGCCACGGGGACAGAACAAGCCGCCGATCTACGAGACAGAGCCGGGGCAGAGCGGCCGGAGCGCCAGCTCGACGCGAGCCAGACAGGACGGGGTGTCCCGGAGAACGTCCCCTTTCATCCCAAAAGCCCTAAAACGGGGCCTGGCTCCCACTGCCGCCTCGCAGCACCACGGCGCAGGGGCCCACGCGGCTCCCGGGAGGAGCAGCCAGGTCTCCCATCGTCCGAGCCCCGCGGGACGCGGGGAGACGGTGCCTGGGCCGCCAGGGCGCCCGTTAAGATGGAAGAATTAATCACAGCCCATTAACTCGCTTCTCAAAGTGCCGCCATAAAACCTTTATGACCTGCCGGGAGGCACTCGCAGGGCAGCCCGCGGGGCCGGGGCGCCGGGAAACATCGCTGCCCGTGGGCGAAGGCGGCGAGGGGCTGCCCGCACCCTGCAAAGGCGGGTGCTTAATATCCGTAATGCTCAGCAACAGAGCAGGCCGCTGCTTTTAGCACGCTGTCTTTTTTTTTTTTAACTGTTGATTTATACTGGATGTGAGAGAAAAGCCAACTATATACATTTGCACGTTAAATAACTCAGAAGGGCAACCACACGGCGTAGCTCCCCCTTGACATCACGCTTTCTATCTCCGCCAAACCCGCGTGGCTCACGTGCATTTTATTCCCTAAGAAAATGCGAGTGGACAGATGTGTGCAGGGCAGTGACAAGTGTTTTCACGGGGGGGAAAGGCTCTGCTCGAGCTCCGAGGGCAGCCGGGAGCTGCCGGGGTGCCGGGCTCGCCGCGGCGCTCAGGGCTGCTGGAGCACCGAGGAGCCAGAACCCCCCGCGCGGCAGGAGCCCTCCAAGCGCCTTTCCCCGACAGCCAGCGAAGGGTAATAACTGTCCTCTGCTCCCGGACGGGGCCGGTTCGAACTGACGGTTTCAAGCTGAAGCACTCTGGATCCCATTTCCAGCAAGTCTGCCTCGAGCCATTAAGCAGCGCTTTTCGGCGCGCTTCATGGGCTTTTCGGTCCTGGCTTTTGCGGTGACTCGGGCACGACGAGCCTTTGGGAGGCTTCCCGGCCGCGGCGGCGAGCGGGGCCCCGGGGACAGCCCGTGCCCACGGAGGACGGCGGAAAATCACCGCGTAACGCGGCACCGCGGCTCAACCGAGCCGGCAAATACCTCCCTGCACGAAGGCTCGACGCGGGCAGACAGCGGGCAGCGGGGAAGCTGCTGCCCCCGCCCTGCTCACCCCCGCGTGCGGAGCCCCCGGCGCTGCCTCCGCCGGGCACCTTCTCGCCAGCACCGTTAAATATTAGCTTTTGTCCTAGGCGGCCTCCGCGGCGATGGCGCAAGGGGCTGGCGCGGCGCCGGGGCAGGATGCGGCAGGATGGCATCCCGCGGCAGCGGTCCCCGCCGGAGGGACGAGCTACGAGCTGCTTCTTGTCCCGCAGCACCGAAGTGGCTCAGAAAGGGATGGCGGTTTGCAGGACCGAGTGCTGGGTTTGTAAAGCGAAACCCGCAGCGCGGGCAGGAGCCACTTAGAGAGCAAAATACCCATCGGCTCATTCATAACGCCGGCAGCGCGAGGGATGATCTCACCCACGTCTGGAAAACAGCGGGAGGAGGCGGCAGCGCGGCCTCAAGCGCCGGTCTCCGAGAAGAGCCCCGAGCCCGCTGCCGAAGCGCGGGGGGCTGTGGGGATGAGGGGGCCATGGGAGCCCTCCCGGCGCCCGGCTCCGGCCCCGCTTGCGCCGCGCCGCAGCGCTTCCAGCATCGCTTCCCTCCTTTGGGCACAGGTTTCATGCGTCAGCAAAGAGGAGGAAGAGGGGATTTTTCCATGGATACACCCACGTGGCCGGAGCCCCGGCTTTGCCCCGGGACCTGGCCTTAGGGCAGTCCTTGCTTCCAGGGCACCGGCGCCGGTGAAGCCTTGAGCCAAAGTCTGGGCACGGCAAACACGGGGCCGGGGCCGCCGCCGGTGCCCTCCACGGCCGCACTGCCGCTTGTTTGGTCTCCATCAATCATCCATTTCAACGGCGGCCTTTAAAAGGCGCTCGCAGCATCCGACGCGGAAACGCTGCGGGTTGCCCGCGTCCGGCACCGGCAGGGAAATAACCCCGGGGGCCGCGTCCCCGTGCCTGCAATCTGCACCCCCCCAAAAAAAATGACCCTGGGTGAAACCATTTAAATGGGGTACGGGCGAGATGCAAAACCCAGATCTCTCTCCTCCCTGCCGGCTACCCGCACCCCCAGGTAACGGCCGCCTCGGCTACGGGGCAGGTGTTGAGTGAAAAAAGCAGCGCGGAGAAGCACGAAGCGCCGCAGGGACGTCCCCGGCCGGAGCTGTGCGCTTGTGCCCCAAAGACCCGAGGCACCAAACGAAACACGCATTTTCTGCAGAAAACCTCCAGCCGCCCTGCGAAATTGCTGCGGCCGAGGTGAGCAATGAAACCCGCGGCTCCCTGTAACAGCATTTCTCAAGCACTGAGCAGCCACCGATTGTCCAGACTGAAGTTCAGCCCAAGAGAGCAGCAGCTCGTGGGGCAAATCCACCGCAAAAGCAGGGCTCGCTCCGGCCGCCCCGCGCCCCGGCCCCCTTCCCTGCTCTCGGCAGACACATTCGCCCGCTACGCCCCGAATTTCGCGTGGTGCCGCCGCGGGGTGGCCGGGATTCGGGGTCGAGAGCCCAATTTTGGGCCAGGCCGGGGGGCCGCACTCTTGCCCGGCTCCGTACCTGCAGCAGTGCCCGGTGCTCCATCCCAGCGGGCGGCATCTCCTCTCCCCGCTTGCACGGGAGCCTCGCAGCTCCCGCCGGCCCGGGACACCCACCACCGCCCCCCTAAACCGCCCCACGTAACCGCAACCCGCCGGGGCCGCTTACGCAGGAGCCTTTTAATGATTAACCGCGGGGCCGCGGCTCCGGGCACGGCGGGGGCTGCCGGGTGCAGGGGGATGCCGAAGCCTCGCCGGGCTCCAGCGGCCCCTCCCTGCCCGCCGCCACCCCATCGCGCTGCCCCCAGCAGCAGCGGCTTGTGCCGCCGAGGTTTCTAATGAAATCAGTGAATCGGGCTGGAAAAGAAAAAAAAAATCAGGTGAATCCAAACAGCAGAAAACAAGCAACCGTGTCTCGATAGGCAGCGACTTCCCCTTAACCTTCCCACCGTGCAGGTTCCCGGGGAGCCAGCGGAGGAGCCGGCCGGGCAAAACCGCCTCTGGTACAACAGAGCCTTTTTTTATTAAAAAAAAGCTTTTAACATGTCTTCATGGGTTAACTCAGGACCTTCAAATACATACATATGCATATGCACACATACATACACACACACATTTTTACATATATATACACACAAATATATATATATATATATATATATATATATATATAAAAATTCCAGGGGAGCTGGCAGAGGGCACCTTTTGAGCTGAGCCAGCTGATTTTAGCCGTGTGGCCTCGCTGTCTGTGGCTGCCTTTCTCCTTGCTGGGGCCGGGTCCGTGATGGGCAGGATTCACCCCCCGGCCGGGCTGGGGAGGCCGAGCCGAGCCGGCCTGTGGCCCCTCGAGGCTGGGAGCAGCTTTGGGCGAAAGGGGATAAACTGCACCCGGCCTGGGCTCGCGGAGCCCAATGCGAATGAAACGCAGTGACCCCGTTTGAGGGAGAGCAACAGGAAAGGCAGGTTTCGAGCCGAGGCGGCCGGAGCCCGTGTGCCGGGGCTGGCGGCCAGTCGGGGCCCCGGTTGCTTTTCTAAACACCGACGTTAATGAAATAAAGACCCTTGATGCGGAAGGAAAGTCATTTAAGCAGTGCGCTCGGGGCACCGCGCCGCTCGCTGCAGCCGCGCACGGGCCCTGCTGCTTCAGCACAGCTTTTCCTCCCGCGCCGCGAGAGCCTGCGGCAGGGCTCCTCGCCGTGGGAACAGAAAATATTTCCTCTGGCGACGCCTCGCTCAGCTCCAACCTCACAACCCCCATCCGCTCTCGTGAGGACTCTGGACGTGCCCCAGACCCGGTGCTTCTGCTGCAGCCTTTTGGAAAGCGGGATAACGTGATTTTTCCTCTTTCCAGGAAGGTTACAAAATGCCACTTCGGTTTTTCAAGGCTCCCCGGGCTCCTTGGTGCGAGAGGTGGGCCAGGACGCGGCCCAGCTGCTGCGGGGTGTTTTAAAGAGCATCAGCAGCCCACAGCCACCAGCTCCCTGCCGCCTCGCTCCAGGACCCCCCTTCTACGCTATCCCACCCGGGACCGGTGATGCTTGTCCCCCCCCGCCCACCCGGCAGCCGGTGCTGGCGTTACCCCGCCGGCGCGGAGGAACGAGGGGTTCGCCAGGGCGGGATGCGGCCGTGCGGCGCGGGGCCTGGGGGCTGCAGAAGGCTCGCACGGGGGATTTGAGAGGGACTTGAATAGTTTGCGTTTCCTGTGCGATGCCTCTGCTTTATGCTGAATAACTGCTGCTCTGGCAAGAAAGGCTTCGCTCCGCTAGACGCGCCGGCGCTGCCAATGCGCGGCGAAAGCTCCGCAGCGGGGCCGTGGCTCAAACTCCGCGGCCGATTCGATCTCGCGCCCGAGAGCCCGGGCGTCCGCCTTCGCACAGCATCTCGGCCCGGAGCGCAGCCCCGCGCCGTCTCCAAGACCCGGCGTGCAAGAGACTCGCAGCGGACGCAGCACGCCTTCGCGTTAGGGGAACTCGCAGGGACACGAGGCTGAAGCCTGGTGCGGCTTCCTGGGAAACGCACAGCAAGGAGCTGTTCCCCCAGGGAGACGATAAAATGTCCAGCCACAGAAAACGCAGTACAGGAAAGCGTGTGTGTCTCAAAACCAGCACCCCGAATAACCACGACTTGGGTCGGTCGCGTCCGTCGGAGGCTTCACTCGCAGGGCCGAGCGCGGCCTGCGTCAACGAGCGACTGCTCCACGTTTGGACCAAATTTAAGGCAGTGGTGTGGCACCACAGACAAATCTGACCCGTGGCGTAGGGTTAAGCGAGCACAAGAGAAAGCCGTGACTGTGCCACGTCCTCGCGGCTCAGACGAGCCCCTTTGGGTACAGGCGCCTCAGCTCACGGCCGTCGATGCAGCGATGCCGCAGCGCTCCGTAACGCAACATCCTGCTGCAATCCTTGCGAAAGGAGCGCTTGCCCTTCGCTGCTTTTTGCTAACATCGAAGGAACAAAGTCTTGCGTTGTGACAGCCCCGAGCAGCCGCCTGCAGCGAGGCCACCCGGCACAGGGACACAGAGGGACGAGGGAGAGGCTCCTCGCGCAGCACGGAGGAGCCCAGCAGAAGCAGAGCAGCCGATCGGCAGGGGCTTCCCGCGTCTCCCCGCCCCACATTACTCTCCCACCTGCACATGCAGCAGAAGAAAACTGGTGCCAGCTTCTCCGCTCACGTTGCGCAACTTCAACTCACTGCAACGCCCAGCGTGCAGGCGCCGGGGGCTACAGCGCTAAGCCGGCACCGCTGAGCAAAGAGAGGAAGGGAACCACACCAAGAGGGCCAGTATTTGTCCATAGTCACTGAGCAGCCTCCGCCCTGCCACCCGTCTGAGCACAGCCTCCGAGACAGCTCTAGGCCCAGCAGGAATTCTCTCCAGGCAAACTCTCTCTGGTCTACAAGCCATGAGCTGCATTCAAGTTATGTTTCTCTACTTTATTTCCTCTAAGACATAACAGTTTCAAAAGTATCTCCAGTCTGATGGTTCTTCACGTGTCACTGGGCTGTGTGGACTACAGCAGCTGCAAACATCTGCCGCCGATGCAGTATCACGATGTGACAGGTTAAATATTTTAGAGCATGATGCTCAACTGGTATAAATCAGCACGGTTTGGTTGACTTCAGAAGCAATAAAGCAATAACTTGCCTAAGACCAGTAGAGATTTTAGTAGGTAATACATTATGTATGGAGTAATGACAGTGCCTTCTTTAAAGCATTCCATTTGTATAAGTATTTTTTGATTTCAAGGCGCTCTGTAGATGTTATTTAACCCTTCCAGCACAGCCATGCATTAGGCATGAATGCCATTTCTCAGAGAGAAACCTGGCCACAGCCAAAATTTTGGAATCCTTGTTTGCTTTTCCTCATTCAGACGACACACCTCTAGCTAGTGAAATACACCACCACCACACTTTTTGTTCCCTGCGAGAAAAGGAGAGCTGGCCAGACAAATTCGGCATTTCCTGGGTGGCCAACGGCCTCGAGCAGTGCCCTGCCACCACCCTGCGGCACAATCACCACCCAACCTGCTCGACTCATTGACACGGTTTTCATGCATCATCCTCGAAACTCCCTAGGAAGTCTCCGCTTCCACCTTACCTAGTTTTCTTTCTCAGCACCAGAGCAGAGCTAAGCAAGAGAGACATTTCCTCCTCCTATAAAACAAAACTTTTTGCTAGTAAAGTTTCTCCACCGAGGAGCGCCAAGCAATCATAAAGGCTGGCCTCCTCGGGCTTGGGCTTATAAAAAGTGAAACCAAGACACAAATAGCTTGAAACTCCATGAATTTTAAAGCATCAAAGCAGTTGAAGAATTCTGGCAGCTCATCCACTCGCCTTCCCAGAGAAGCGCGCAGAGCTGCCGCAAGCAGAGCCTGCAATCTGCCAACGTGTGATAAAGAAACGAGGAACACGCAGGAAATGGAGAAGCTAAAAATAATATGCACTTCTTAAATATTCTGTGCTCTACAGTTTTCTTCTCAAAGTTAAGGACCAAGCTTTTAAGTGCCTAATGCGCACTTAAGTTTTTCTTGTACACATGACACCACAGGGCCACGTGTGAAAAAACCCTTATTTTATGCGGGTCTTTTTGCCTCTTCTCACACTGTCTCGTCTCCTCCAGAAGAACTAGCAGAGCACACTTACGGCGTTAGGCAGCTGGTTAGTTAAGAAACAAAAAGCAGCCCTGGAAGAGAGGCAGATCTTTTATGTAATATATAGGACACCGGAAAAATGCTGTCACATAAACAAGATGACTTTTGCTTTCCATAAACCATTCCTGAGCCTTGGGATCCCAGAGAAGACGCTGGAGAGCAAACAGCACAAAGCGAGAGCTGTTCGCGGAGCCAGAGTAATTCCTCACCTGTACTTATGCAGCCAGAGAACACAGACAGTAGATTTAAAGAAGATTTCTTAATGTAATGCAGATGTGGAAATCTCAGATCCTTTTAAAGAAATGTTATTTGTATGGCATTTTCAGGAAGAGGATGGTTTATGTATCTTAATTGAGACTGAATAAGTTATGCATGCATTTGCACGAGTTTAAATATAGGCCTCCATCTGGAATTGATTTGTTAAAAAGGTTAAATAAAATAGGAAGTGAGCAGTTCCTTGTATCTGGTACAATACAAACAACAGAAAACAACGTGAATGCTGGCAAAAATCCATTATGATAAAAAATCAGCAACTCCTAAGATGGAACAGCCAACTTAAGAGACCCGTTAAAATGTTCTTGTTGGCTACAGATCTCTTGTGATTTGGTTCCTTCTGCTTTTCACAAGCTTAGAACACGCTTCAACAACTTAATTTTAAAAAAGACAACAGATAAAATGTAAACACTTGTAGCCCAAGGCCACATGATGTCAAACACCACCAGTGACCACTAAGAGTAAAAATGCTAATTTTAAAATTAATTTCACATCATTGAGTTATATGATCTATTAACCTCTTTTGTTTCTTTACACATTTAGACGAAAATATGTATCGACGTATCATAAAAAGTGCTGAGGAGTTTTCTCTTTAATACTGTATTCCTTTTACCTTGCCAAAATGTACCTTTAGTCTTCAGCCTTGGCATGCATTTAATGTAAGAGAAATCATTTTTCAGAGGTAATAAATAAATTTTTCAGTATCTTCCTTTCCCCTCCAAACATCAAACAAGCTTACAAATATTAAGGAAATGCGTATCATAAATCCTCTCAAACTGGCAATTATTAGTCCCTTTCATATATGGCACGACTAAGGTTCCGGAAAGGTGAATTATTTGCCCAAGATCACAAAATAAAACAAAAGTCAGATATTCTGATTCAAGCTCTTATTCTTGTCTATAAGCCACAAAATTCTCAGGGTGTACTTCAAACTTTATTTCTATTTCCAATACAAAATTGTACAAGAATGGTCTGCAGTCACAGCAGAAAACCAGTGCCATCTGTAACACAACTCTGCGTACATATACATATATATATACATATGATTTATCATAATCATATACATATATATACACATGATTTATCATAATCATAAATGCTTTTAACATTAAATACTAGACCCTGAAGTCTTTAATCAGACAAAGCTTCTGCACAAAGTTCTGCTTTGGCCAGGACTGATCCTCATTTTTCTAAACCAGATGAGGGCTTCACTTAAGTGTTGACTTACTAATTTATTCCATGGGAGACAGTACTGTTCATGTGAAATGCAAGACTGTGACTCATCTATATCTAAATATTGGAACAGCAGAATAACTCAAAGGGAAAATATACACCTCATTTTTAAACATTCTTCTGTTTGTATGACTAAGAGCCTCAACATTACAGTCCAGATCCTCAGTGGGGGTAAACTGGTCTAATTCAGAGGATTTCAGTAGCAATATGTTGATTTAGCTGATGACCTGGATCTATCTTTTATCAAGTATAGATTGTCAGACATCTTTGGGGACAGTTACCTCATACATAGATCCTCTCACTTCTGCGACTCCATCAGCCTACTTGAACTTGTCTGAACAGATATTAAGCAATTCTTGTACGTTATCCTATGTACTGATCCCCGAAAATAGGTCTTTTCACAAAGAGCTCCAAAAGTTGGCTTTGTATTGGCTGAAAAACAGTTGGGCAAATCAAAAGCATATGAAAGCGATTATAATTACAGTACTGCTATGATAATTAAAACACTGCCAGCTGTATGTAAGCCTACTGAAATCTACAGCTGTTACATGACTAATGAAAAAAAGGCCAAAGCTTCATATTCTGTGCCCCATAATTTCTCAGGCTGCTAACACTGCAAACCAAATTACTATCATTCTCACAAAATGCTGAAACAATAGCACCCTTTTCCATGCTTTCTTGTAAACAATTGTTTCTCTCATCACCCCTGAATAATAAAAATTGTAACATATTGCACAATAACGTCCAATACAAGATTAAACCGGATCACATAAAAATGGGGAAAAAAAAACCCCTGATTCTCTTCTGCCAAAAATGTGGCCGGCTTTCTCTAGACGCTTTCTATTCTTGGTCACCTTTGTCTTCAGTTGCCATGGGTGATTCTCTCTGTTGTTCCTCCGGATCCCCTGGAAGAATACTGGTGACTGTCTGGAGAAGTGATTCGATCTGCTCTTCTGTTAGTCTTTCTTCACTTTCTTCTACCATCTGCAGGTCAAAAACAATCTATCGTAACCATCAAATCCACACTTCCTTCCTCAGCTCCAAGCAGAAGGACTAAACTAACAGGGAAATACCATTTCGATGGATGTAATACATTGTCTTAGCTCATTACAAAAGCAGTACAAAAAATTAGCGCTTTACAAAAGCAACAGAGTTGGACTCTTATAATATTTAAAAGGGGAAAAAAGAGCTCCACCATTAACCATGGCAATTTACAGTCCTTAAGGAGGCCCTATTTTCTTTAAAACATGGAAAACAAAACACTTGGAACAGGCCTTCCTCCCTGGAATCCCCTAAAGCCTCTCCCAACCCACACACCAGATATCTTGAGCCAGGCTTTTCACTGAGCTGATGTGCAGAGCTGCCTTCCAGAGCTATTTTCCTAACTTGCTGTACTTTTATGTGAGAACGAGGTAACCTGAAAGTGGTTACCCGAATCTCGGTGTCTTATCCCTCATCCAAAAGATAAGTAAGGAGGCCATAAAACATGCCATTTGATCCTAGAACAGTCATATTTTGTTGGCATTTACTTAGACTGCAAGCATCCTGAATATAAAAGCACGCAAAAGGTACGAGCAACACAAAACATGCTGTCATGAATCAACAGTAAGATTCCCTAGGATTAATTAGGGACCTACTATCACAGTGGAGCTGTGAGAACTCTTATATCACTGCTACCAGTAAAAACAGCTGCCCTAATTTATCGCCAGCTGTTAAAAGGAACAGCTTGTCAGGGGGCTGGAAAAGCAAGCCAAATGAACTCTTCAAACGCAAACGAAACCAATTAGGATTGTGGGGCTTGAGATTTTCTTTTTATACAAAGTCCTTTAAAATCTCCTTTGAAGAGTGGTGATGTACATTAATTACAGCTCCAAGCCAACATAGGCTTAATCAGTTCTGGCTATAAATTGGCAGCTATGCAGATGCAGCTTCCCTTTTAAAAGCAGAAGAGTGGTATGTTCAGTTAAAAGCTTTTTCCAGTGCCCTGTGAGCCCTCTCTGCCCAAACTGCTCATCTTTCACCAGCCGCTGTCTGCAGATCCTCGAAGAGGGGAAATCAAGCAGACTAGAATCCACTCGCGTGGCAAAGGGCAGAGCACGAATACCCGTTTGCAGGTGACTGTTTCTGGGGACTGTCCTGAGCAAAGGATGAGATCCTCTGTGGAATGAGGATCTGTGCTGCTAGGTTGCGTAAAGCATGGTCAGTCTCTTTTTAGGACAGGATTATAGTGCTATTAATCATTATTGCATTGAACTCCAAAGGTGACAGCCCCACAGCAGCAGGAATGGTACAGATGTATAGCAAAGAAAAAGCCCACATCCTTTGGACAGGCAAAATTACTTAAGACTGATTTATTCTGCAGGAGCCAATGCCTGATGCATTTGTTACCATTTCACTACTTTCAAGTTTTCACAAAACTGGCACCTTGTCTGGCTTAGATCTGATTTATTGGATCACATGAAGTCTGCCCTTTCACATTTAAATTTCATCCCTTCCTAGACATCTCCTTTCCCCTTCTTCACCAAGCACTTTCTCCTTCAGGTCCTTGCTTCAGTGACCTGAGTTAAACACAAGCATTTGATCAGAATTTCTAAAGAGAGAATACAGAGTGATTTCTGCTCTTCCCAGCCTCTGCATTTAAGGCAGAATATGCTTACATGAATGCCTAATCAGAGCTCCCTACAAGCTCCTGAGGGCTGAATGAGCAATGCTGCAGCTCCTAATGTGAACAGTCATGTTGATGGTGTTTGTACCGGTTGAACACACAAGCTTGCAGGACTGACAAGCTGCAGACAGCAACGCGGGACATTGACAGATGAGCTCTGGTGGTTGCTGTGGCAGTTTAAGAAATCACACTTTACCAGAGAGTTGACAAAAGGAAATCATCTCCCATGTTTCAGATGCACTGGTGCTAGAACTGCTGTCTCAGACGAAACTGTTGAGAAAGGAGGTTGTAAAGCAAGATGCCGGACAGGGCGCTGAGGAATGGGTAGTGTACTTCCAAATCCCCTCCTGTTGTCAGATTAGCAGTCTCTGCCAGAGGGAAGTGGTAATTCCTTAAACCGCAGTAGCAAATTCATCAAGGGCTCACCTCTCAGCAGCTCAGAGGCATGCATCTGACTGCCAGCGCTTACACAGGAGTTACGGATAGACAAAAATCTACATTTGGCAGGATGGACAGCTTATTATTCATGTTGATATTTCAGCACTCTTGCTGTATTACCATTCAAGAGTTCAAAGGAACAAAAGCATAAACTATAAAATTCAATTTTTTCACTCTTCAGGAAAACAGTAAGGGCAGTGACTTCTGAAGACCTAAGCAATTAGGAAACAGCAAAGCAGTGAGACAAAATGAAAAACTCAAAAATTAAGCACAGAGAACACGTAGATAAAGAAAGAAACGACACTGTGCTAAAGGAAAACAGACAGCAAAGGAAACAGAAGGTGACCAGACTCATTCTAGACGCAACAGATGTTAGCACAATCTTCTGATTTGCATCTGTAAGACAAAGAGTACTAGGAAATAATATGATGATCAGGAGAGGAATTGCACAAGAAAAAAACATAAAAGGGAAAAAGAAACAATTATATTCAAGTACTTACTTTCCTAGCAAGAATTTTACCAATACAGCAATGAGTATCAAAAAGCCTTGCTAACCTCTTACTTGGAATTGGCTGAAACTGCTACAGCAACAGATTCAAAATGTAAGCGGTCAGGAATGCAAAGTTTACACTAGGGAAAACGAAAATGCAAATGTTTTAAGTAAGTATATGACATAAGATATTTATGTTGGCAGTGCCACACGAACCAAATGGCAATAGATCATCCTCACAGATGATACCATGTGCAAACTGTAGGGTATCCTCAACTGAAGCTTCCACTGAGCTGTGTATTTTCAATATTAACGGTTTTGTGCAACTAGCGGAACTAGGCAATGTTACAATAATATAGTTTATAGATAAAAAGCACCCTGATGTGCAGCAAGACAAGCACATCTCTTTTTCAAGGCTGAGAGCAAGGATGTTCTTGAAATGTATACAAAAAAAAGGCAGAAACCATGTTGTTGATGTTTCTTGTTCTAATAAATAACTCCAAGGTCATGACTGCTTTTCAGCATTCAAGTTTATATTACCCCAAAATAACTATAAAGTGTTTCTGTAGAAGATAATATAACATATCAATGTTATTTTTTTTCCATAAATTTTGTATAAAATGCAGCTATGTGATTAATTTATTGTCAAGCTAGGCCTCAACAATAGCTTCTACTTCACACAAACCATTAACAGTTATTAAACTCTCATTGCAATATATTCATACAATAAGCAATTTTCACATTTATTTTTCCTCCTACCTAATGCTCTAAATAGTATCATCTGTAAGAGGGCCAAAGAAGGAATCAAGCAAGGAGGCAGCAAAAATTTAATTGGTACGAAAATCTTAGAGCTAAAAAAGGGCATGCTTCCTCTGCAGTTAGTATATACTTTTCAAGCCTAGGTATCTAGGGTTAAGCTTCTTAATGTGTATATTAGATGCATTGATAAAAATGGCCACATTTTCAGGACTGTGGAATAGTTACACATCAGAAGGAAACCAGCTGAAGCCACTGTACTGCTCACCCTGGAGAGTCCTTTTATCTTTATTTAGAAGTCTAACAAGCAATTAATACTCACCTCTTCAGGCACTTTGTACCTGGAACTGCTAGCTATAACTTAAGTATCTGCTCAATTGCAGGTACATAATAGGTCCAACTAACTTCGCTGGACTATAAGCTGAAGTGCTTAAAATTAAGCAAGCATTTACGAAAAGGAGAGAGCATGCAAAGAGAAGGATAACCACCCATGTTTCTGTTTTCTCTTTTTTTGTTTTCTGTGGTCAGTATCACAGAGAGGATATTGGAAGAGACTGACCTTTATTACAGCCCAGCATGGTATCTCTTATGGTCTGCCAATTCTGTTCTTTATTTCCAGTTAAATCTATGCATGGATTTTCTAATGTAGCAAAATAAAACATGCATCCACCATCCATCCCTTCAATCCTCTTAGAAGAGGATGAAAAGATGAATTGCTCGTCAGCTGCAGCATTAAACACTGGCAGATGCCTGGCTCAGTGATGTGACTGCTGCCGAGAACTGGAGCTGTATTTATTAAACAAATGTGTATGTGGAATACTTCATTACCACGCAGCCTTTCCCAGCTGCGCCTTTTAACAGTAGCTTTTTTCAATTAAATGCTATGTATGAATTTCTCGGAGGCACAAAATAACAATAATTACCAAATCAGAATGTAATAATAGAATTACATTACGTGACAAGTCACATCAAAACCTTGCTGATAAATTCTCGCAGCACAAAGTTACTTGCAGAAGCTTTTAAAGATTTTATTTATCAAGATGACAAATCAGAAAGCTGATGATGTGAGAATAACAGGTAACCTGACCATCAACACGATTTCAGTTGAAGATCAAAGTGTTTTTGCTATTCATAAAATAAACATGCAAATCTGTGCATGCTCATAGCGGCATGTGTACGTGAAGCACACGACACATACACAGACATGCATACAAACCTGTCTAGACTTTTCTTTACTTGGTGAAACAAGGGCAAATGCTTTAGGAACACACGGTCGCACGTTTATAATCACACCGTATCATTTCTGCTTACCCAGGTAGGAGCAAAGTACAAGAGACTTTATCATCCTCTCTGTGCTTCTTTTAAGCTTTCAAACTAATATCTATTTCATTCAGCCTCCAGAGACAAGACAATATACCACAAATGTTGGCGAATAAATAAATCCACACTGAAGAACTCAAAAAGAATTCTGAAAAGAACTGAAAAACTGTCTCAAGTATATGTGATGTTTGAAGGGTAACAAACCTCAGCGCCACTGAACAGAACAATCGGCGGCTTAAAAGCCATTGTTCATTTGAACTAAGGATTCTATTAAAAATCTATAAACTATAATAAAAAGGAAAATGGGTTTCTGATCACTTCAAAAGCTATCAAGCACATAATCTAACTGCAGTGTAGGAGGTACATATTCTGTGAGCAAATGACTGCTATTGCCTTCTCAAGCGGTAATTCAAAGTTGTTCAGCACCAACACGCTAACAGAAGAAACAGCATAAAAAAGAAGTAAAAGACTGAATGATAGGATTAATGTCCCTCCGAGAGATAATTAACCAACTATGCAAAGTGGAAAGCAAAATATATTGTTGAGAAAATAAAATGTTTAAATCCTCTAACATCTTCCATTTTCCAGAAGAATACATTAAATTATTTTCTATTCAACCATAAAAGACAATCTGCCAGTCAGGTTATGCAGAGCACTTATCACGAGGTACAAAGCTCTCCGAGATGGAAATCTAGTTTTAAAAAGCACAGAATTAAAATCTACTTTTCCACTGAGAGAGGGGAATGTGGAGCAATTTGTTCATTAAAAGAGAAGCTGCTTAATCTTCCAAGCTATCACTATTCAGCATTAAATAAAGCTGGAGCAGTGTCACGGTTAGATCAACATCACTGTCTTTCTTCCCCTTTGTGAATCACTGAGCCAGGAACAACATATGTTAAAGATTAAAACAGGAGGTCAAGATAGCTGTAATGTGCACAGTGTTTTACCCAGTGGGATATGAATTAGAATTTCATGCTCATTTTGTTGCTATTGTTGTTTGAAAATAAAACCTAGCCCATAGTCTGGCAAGGACAAAGATGAAAATATACAAGTATTTATGCATAAAGACTTACGAAAGAACATGAGACCAAAACATCAAAACATAAATTCACTTTTTAGTGTAAATATTATTTTATCTAAATTGATCTATCCTTTGCATACAAAGACAGAGGGAGAGTAAACAACAAGAAGCCACAAAGACAAAGAGTAACAAGCAGTAGTGAATATAACTATTGCCTCGCAGCAATTACGAAAAGTGTATCAGGGTAAATTTGATTCCACTCCATGTACAGGCAGCACTGAATAAAAGTTTGAGGCATCAAAACTGAGCAAGAAAGACACAGAGATATGACTTGTTTGGTATCTTAAAACTGACTTAAAAAAATTGAATTGATTTGCCTATATTTTATGAAATGGTCAGAAATTTGCAATAACATTCATTTCTGACTTCAATTCCAGGAACGACTCAAAGCTTTTAAGTGGCAGGGGGGAGTCCCATGAAAAGAGAATCAAGCCAATTTTAGACCTAGCATTCACTTTGCTGTATGCTGTCTCTCATATGTCTACTGCAGTAAATAGACTTGCCTCCACAAAATCTATTTATGAGCAATCTTCTCCCTGCTGACATCAAAGAAAAAAATCCCGGTAGCCTCCATGGCTCGGCATTATTTTATACTCAGACGCTCTGAGAGGACGGAAGTTCTTTATGTTCGAAGATGCTGCATTGCTGCAATCTCTTTCCCCTGTTCTCAGCAGAAATCAAAATGATTCATCACAGCAATCCAAAAGCAAAATTATTTGCGCGCTGTGGCTCCTAGTCTCAGTATTTCACCAACAAAAATGGCCTGCAATTCTCTAGCAGATATTACTCTCAAAAGACTTCGATGTGCTTTGATGAAAGAGTTACGTACTGCAATTTGGGGAGGTTTAACTTAACAGTGTTAACAATCCAGTCAACCTAATTTATGTCAGACCTGTTTTAGAGAAATTTGCTCTGAAGTTACAGGGGTACATCACTGTAACAACAGAAATAACTGTATCCCCAATCCTTCCATGGCTATACAAATCCAGACTAGTCCCCAAATGCATTAACATTACATTTTCCACCAGTTGCTTTTGGCCATTACAGAAGGGTTACATACCACTAATGAACTGACATTGAACTCACATCACATATCTGTACTCAGTAAATTTTAGCAGTGAGTTTTGCCTAACTTTGACATTACTAACCTTGAAATATCTGAAGTACAACTCTCGCTACAAAAACCTGACTTCTAATATAGAAATCTTACTTTCTTATACTTGCCGCCTGGACTTGAAACATGACACAAGAGCAAAACTATTTTCAATGTTATGTGGATACTTAAGATAATAATGAACTGAGGGGAAGAGGGAAAAGGCAGACAAAAATGGTCACCTCAAAGGAACAAACACATTAATGCATTTCAAGAAAAAAAAAAAGAAAAGAAAAAAAGACAGCATATGGCCTAAACTGGGACATAATGAATCTGTGTCTAACAGATGAGCTGACAAAGGTACGAGAAAGGCTTTACATCATCACTTTGAATGACTTCCTAAGCAAAACTGATGAAGCCTTAATGCTCTTGGTTGAGTCGATGACAAGACTGACACTGATCTCTTCAGTCACAGAATACAAAATTAATTCCCTGACTAGAAGCATTCTCACATGAGATGCTTTCAGCACCAGAATGGCTACTCCTCGGCTACAAAAGAAAAACAGTCCCACCAGCATCTCTATAATCCTTCCCTTTTTTGCAGCAAATACGATCCTGTTATTACGCAGTCTGGTTTCAGGATAAGATTATAAACAGATGTTCTTAAGGTAAGAGACCTTTATTAAAAGAATATCCTTATTATAATAATCTCTTTATTACCGCAAGACTTTGTATTCCTAAAGAGATATTTCAGAGAATATATGGCCCATCTATTTCTATTTAGCGACAACCTCTCTTTACATGAAAATTATGCTTAACAGATTGGCAATGGCTCCTTTCCATCAGAAAGCCTGTTTATATTCATTTCTTATTCTACACAACTGCTCAAAACACAGCATCAGCCATTGCTCATTCTTCTTCAGTGTGTTTGGTTTTACTATAACATAAAATGCAATCATAAAAACAATCACCCCCGATAGTTGTCAAAAAGTGAAGTAGTTGGTTACAGAGCAGCAGCAGAAAGTCTTAGGTAAATATATTCTCTGTGCACAATACCGTAACTAACCTTTTAATAATTTTGTTGGGTATTTTCAACACGTGACACTGAAGCAAACATAAGGGTGAAGAATATGTCTGCGAGAAAGAAGTGCCAGTCTCTAAGGCAGGTCTCAGAGCGGAGGCAGAGGGGATTAGAAACCATGAATGTAAAGATGTGTATAAAAGGATGCATTCAATCACTGACCACGAGAAAATAATTAATCTTCAAGGTTAAAGCTGCTTTTGTTTAAGTGCTTTGAATAGTTAGGAGTATTGTTACTCACCAGCTGTATTTCAACTGCTGTTACAGGCCTGTGGTTAAGCAACTGTAGCTTTTCTGCTCTGTTTAAAAGAAAAACATAAAACACTCTGAATTACTATATAATTTGAGGATCCACAAAAAAATGACTCATAAGATGCAAATACATTCCAGATAACTTACGGATGAAAAGCTGCTGCCAAGAATAATTTTGACTAGGTTTGTGGTGTGGTCTCATACCTTAATTGCCATGATAATTTGGGTATTTTGAATATAGCACTTCCTTGTGTGTCTAGACACATTGCTATTGCCACCTATTGTCGAAGGTGGCAAAGCAGATCCCCTTAGTTCATCACTGCACAAGCATTATTTAACCTGCACAGTTACTCTCTTAATTGCTGTACAGAAACGCTAAACAGCTGCCAAAGGTCAGTGTCTTGTGCTACGGACAAGTGACCTCAAGAATAGTTATCTAAACCAAAGAAGTTAAAAATTAGCTCGAAACCACCTGGTCACATATACTGTCTGCAAACCACAGAGTTTAAGCCAGTGTATTTTTTCATACATTACTACAGCGGGTTACAGCCGTACTTTTACACACACATCTTTGGGCAAAAGCGATGGCTTCTGCCCTCTGTCCCTGTGCACATCTACCTTCCAGCTGTGCCTCTGCAGCTGTTGGGCAAGGTGCAGCAAACCAGCGGGGGAACTGCGCTGGATCCATTTCTTTTTCCTGGGTTGTTTTTGACTGGGTTCACTGCACAGTCCCACCATACGGCTGCACGACCAGCAAGGTAAAAAAGAGACAGAAACTGCCAAAGAAAAAATACTCAGCCAGCGCCTGAGTTGTAAAGGTGCCATCGCTCGCTGCAGGTTAACCGGCAAGGAGCAATTCCTTACGCTACATTAATTCAAACACGTCCGACCATCTGCCCGCACTCAAAGGCAGACAGATAGCGGTGCTGTGCATCCAGATCTGCAGTCCTGTGCCTTGGCCACAGTAGCACTTCTCCTCAATATTAACTTGTTTGTTCTGATTTTAGACACACACTGTGCATCTATATTTTTAATAGTTCAATTTCCATTCTCCTCTGCCTGCAAGGGGGGAAAAGTCAGTAGAATTAGCCTGATATTGATATTTAAGCACAAAAACATTTTAATATTCAGGGAAACAGTTTAGCACCACAGATGCCACCGTTAAAAGTTCCTAATAAATTCAGAACCACAATTATGCTCACTGTTTTTCTGGATTCATTGTAGCCAAACAGCTAATAGCTCTGCTTTTTCCTCTAGAAATGAAGAGATCTCATACATCTTCTTTTTCAAGGCTTTGATCTTTAAAATAGGAAAATGGGTATAAGGGGAAAAAATTTCACTGACACTTAAAGATCTCTCTCTTTTGGGGGTGGGGGGAAGATGCGCTTAAATAAGCATTTTTATGACAGTCAAACCAGAACATTTGAGCAATAGCTCTGCAGCCAAAAATGATTAATTTTAGCCCCTATTGAAATACAAATCATTCTGACAGCAAAGTCCAAAACAGCTGTCATAGGCCAGTAATACATATTTCATTAATCTCAGAAGCTCAGAACATTAACACCGATCACATAACAGCAGCATGGCTAATGACCTGAGCTGGTCTTTGTGTTTTAGTGAAGAAAAGCACACTAAAGTGGGACTGCTAGAGATGTGAGAGACATGTTTAAAAGGGCATATGGAGCAGTAAAAAAGGCATTTTATTATAAAAACATATAGCTACAATGTAATAATAATAGATACAATGTGTAAAGGAACTTAAACATACATTTTTGGGCAAAAATCTTCCATGATTATATTTGATGCATATCTTCTCCTAACAGACATCTGTGTTTATGCAGTATTTCATTATCGCACGCAGAACATTAAAATGAACACTGCCAGTTAACAGGCACCGTCTTGCAGTTTGTCATACGGCAGCAAACTACAATTTTGGAGAACTAAAGCTCGGAATGGAGTGCTACTCCCAGGGCATCGTTAAGGCATATTTAAAGTGATTCTGAAGAGTTTCTCCTCAATTTCTTGGACCTGTGGGGGGTTTCAAAAGGAAACTTTGCAGCTTTCAAGAGAAAATAGATGCTGTAATTAACAGCACGGTGCTAACGGGTCACCGTCCGTCTGCCTAGAGATACTTCAGAGAGACCAGCTTCGTTTCGACACCGTCTGCCTTTGAAGTCCAGCACCAGCTCAGCGCTGAAAGGCGCTTCAGAACGCCAGCATCCACGTATGTGTGCTCGCCAAAGTATTTACCGTCCTCCGGGGAAGCCTATGGCAAGCGATGCATTGCTCGGCTGCGCACACGCACGTGTGCACGCGTGTCAAGAGGGAGCAAATTTAATAGTTATGCAGGCAGTCGGCCGGCAGCCGGGGAATAAGGCCCTTCATTTATCCCCCAAACAGGCAGAACGAGCAGCAGCAGCATAAAATTTTCCTGGCTGATGCCTCCAGACTGTCCTGAAGGAAAAATCGGGTGTTGCCAAAGGCCGGATGATCTAACAGGCCCTTTTCCACCTAAAACGGCCATGACTGCATGGCAGTTAACGATGCAAATCGCATTACGGAGACTCCGGGGTTCAGCGAAGACAACTGCTCTGCTGATACAAAACAATGGATTTAATTATATCGGCGGGTTTTGTGATGTGTATTCATAGCCCGTAAGCACAGAAAATAGCCCCACCGCAATGACACAGACTGTTGGTTTTAGATGTGGCCTGCTAGTGACAAAACAAAATCCTAAAAAGGAAAAATTTTTGATTGTCCCACCTAGTCCCTGAGCCACTCAGCTGCCATTTTTATAAAATGCTGGAAAATAATTCTAATCAGGACGAGCAACTTTAGAAGAAAAGCTTTCAATATTTAAATGTGATATTTGTGAAATAAAAAATAACTGACGTCAGGAAACTCCAAGAAATCCTCCCATATATCAATTTAACAGTTAAAAAGCTTTTTGCAATTCCAAATCTTTCTGAATTCACATTTACTTTAAAATGGACCTATTGTTTACCCTCTGAATTTCAAAATTAGAGAAGTGGATAAGGAATTACGACTTGAAAATATAGAAAAAAAGAAAAAAAACCCCTTCATTTTAACCAACCACAAAACTGCCCAACACATCTGCTCGAAAAGCAAACTCAAACATTTGGGGTACCACCCTACCCTTTTAATTTTCTTTCCTACTTCTACAGGACCACAGCAGATGATTTTTCTCAGTCTTCAGGAAAAGGCTGCAGTAAAGCGATGCTTGGCACGTGGACGAATGCCAACAACTGCAGCAGATGCTGTACTGATCACACATGCGATTTCACCTGTAAGAGTATTTTTGTGTAAGAACAGGAAAGATGCTTCTACCTTTGGAAGGTCTGAGAATGGGGAAGAGAGGGAGGGTGGGGGGAGGAAAGAAAAGGCCCTTAACACAGTACAGGGTAGTAGACATTGCTTCATTCTTTGAAGGCACCATCAAATAATACTTAAAAGGACGGTGTGGCCATGGCCCGCCGCCAGGCCTTTCATTCACGAACTGCTGGGCGCGTACGGGCAGCAAAAATTCAGGAAGATACTGGGGAGAAGGTCCCTCGCGTCAACCACAGTATAAATCAGGCTATTTAAACGTAATTCCCACTGTAGCGGGAATTCTCCCTTCTCTCCTACAGAGCAACTGTCTGCATTGTTTTTTGTTAACAAACGCTTTGGCAGCGCAGCGCGTGGTCTTCAGCTCCGACGACTGCGATTTTACAAACAACACAAGGGAATCGAGATTAGCTTCGTTACCCAGATACGTTCGTTTGCTTTGGTTTGGGAGAAGCGAGGATGCAAGCCAAACAGGCTGCCACGGGTGCGAGGCAGGGAGGGTGCCTCCACTGTTTGCCCATGCTCATCATTTGTGTCTATTTATTTAGCAGCTTGATGCTCACAACAACGGAGACTATTAACAGCATGGCTGAATTTAAAACTGAACTGAGATCACCGTTGCTGGCTGCCTTACTGTCAGAAAGATAAAGCATTTATAGCTGCTGCTGTTCGCTACTGTAATAAGCCATGAAAGGGACAGAAACCAAAACCTAAATATTGACTAGACACAAGTACTGAAATTCTCTCAGCCTAGAATTAAAATTGAGAGCAGGAGATGTAAGGAATCAAAGAAAAAAGAAAAAAAACCTCTTCTAAAATTGTATCAAAAGACATCACCATCACACATAAAAGCAGAAGTCCTACCAGAGCTGGGGAAAGAATATTTAACAATATCTTCAGCATACAAAGCATCTGGCCAATTCATCTGAACAAAGGTATGGAAGATTTAGTGCTTTTCCTCAAGAGCTGGGGAACAGCCCGGCTCGGCACCTGGAGCAGTTTTAATCCTGGCTTTCGATGTTATTTGTTTTATGGTCCCTGGCCAAGCACAACTTGTCTGTGCCTCAGTTTCCAGACGTCTGCAACAGAGATAACGCTTGCAGCTCTCACAGCAGAGCTATGAGGATATCTATTTGCAAAATACTCCCTGTGCCCAGTCCTATTTACCAAGAGAAACTTTTATGCTTAACAAATCCATGCTTTGGGCAGGTTTCTCGCAGCACTGCACGCTCACACGCCAGCTTCTGGAGCAGAGCCTTTTCAGACAGGTCTTTTCTCACTTTTGCAGCGAGACGTGTGGTATTCAATCCAATCAGATAGCTATGTCACGTCTCCAGACCAAAAAAAATTCGATTTTAACAAAATAACATGGAAGATGCATTTTCTCTTTTTTTTTTTCAGAATATCATCTTCGATTTTTGTTGCCTACATGAAAAAATACACACTTTCCCCCCCCGGTACACACTTATACAAAAATTCACAACCAAATTATCAGAATCAAATAATCAAAGCCCTATCATGCCTGTGCCAAAGAACAGGAATCTCGTTTATCCAGAGCTATTTTAAATCAGACAGAGCTCCACCTTGTTCATTAAGGAAAGTTTATTGGCAGAGCTGGCAACAACAGAAATAAATTAAAGACAATTATACCTCTTGGCTAAAATAATCAGTTAGAAAAACTGTTCATCCTTCCTGAACACAAGAACTACAAGACAAAGTAAAAAAAGGTCATCTCTCAAAGACATTCTGCTTATAAGCCATTAACATCATTATAAATTATTAGGGAATATGTAGAATTTTTAGAGTCAGGACAAACTGATCTCAACAACATTATTTCAGCAAAGACAGTATCATTCAGAACATTAAAAATGAGAGATAATTTGCAAGTAAGTCATTAAAATGTGTTATCAGAAAAATGTCATGCCAGTTTTTGATCTGCAAAGCTCCCTGCCGGAAAAATGACTACAGAACATCAAAAATGAATTAGCAGCAGGGTACAAAAAACGAAAGCCACAAAAATGACTTATCTTCTGTCAGCTGAAGGTGCCTGAGGAGGGCTGTAGAGTGTTAGAAATTGTAAACACTAATTTACACTGAAAAAATAATAACCTTTAGACATGTTAAAATTATGCATTTACGATTTAAGCAATGCAACTGAATTACATACATAGAGCTTGAATCTGAAGACACAGGGAAACGACCAACTATTCAGTATATGTCATCTGAAAAGTTGTACCCAGCCAGTTATTTGCTGATCAATTTAAACATCATTCTGATAATGAAAAGGTAAATTATTTTATTTCGGCAAAATATTTCAAGGTGACGAAGGGATAATTGAGGGTAAATGAAGTCATGTGAACAAATATGTTGATACTAGTATGGGTACACTAGATACCAGCATTGGTAGGTATTTTCCCTTCTACAGTCTAGAATAATAATATTTTACCTTTTATCTTTTGTTTAGTAAATATCCAGCCACCAAGATTATTTAAGAAATACCAAGCATGCATGAGTGCCAGATATGACATCTGCTTAGCTGGGAGGTCAATGTTAGCAGCTCTCCCCACTGCTCGTACAGAACTGAGACCTTTGCTCCAAGCACGTGATCTGAGACCGGCCCGGGGGACCCTTCTGATGCTTTGGTCCAGACTCTTCTCCCTAATTACAGCTTCTGACCTTTCCTACTGTGAATGAATGCAGAAACCAGGAGGGTTCTCTTGGCATCCCTTTGAAGCAAACGCTCACAAAACAGCTCGGAAGTTCGATTTTGCGATAGAAAACTGGAATCCTCAGCCCCAACGTCAGCAGGAAGCAGCCTCTCTCTGCGGGGAATACGCGTTGAGGCTCAGCACCCACTGCACTGCCTTTTTCTCACGTCGATACAAAAGCATCACAGCTAGAACCAGTCTCTCTGCACCTAGAACTGCTTGCCAGCACATACACAAATCAGAACCCAAATACTCACAACCCCAGGGGAAATAAGCTTCAGAAAAGGCAAATCCTGCAAGCCTGAACAGGTTCCTATCCGCATCAATGCTGACTGTGCTATTTTATACAGATACAGACCCGATAAGCCTGGATTTCGTTCATGCTTCGTTACGTCTAAAAAATGTAAGGAACTTTTTCCAGTTTGGATGAATCTATCTTGAATCTTTCTACAGCATGTGTATTTACATTCCTGCTCACTGAACAGACAGGAGAACTATCCTAGCTATCTAAGCAGAAGGCAAAGAATATTTTCAGGATAACTGACCCCAAAAGGTGTGTCATTTGTGATTTGTTTTTCTTCTGGACTACTTGGATTTTAGTAATACTGATTGAAACATGAGAGCTGTTGGTTCTAGAGACGAATAAATACAAAAATAAGATGAGTGACAATTGAGAGCCATTTTCTCACCAAAAAATAAAGGCAAGATCACAGTAATCAGAGTTAATTACCTGTATGCAGACTCTCACTGGCCTTGCCTAGGGAGAAGTCCCACGAAGGCCATCACTGCTGCTTGGCTGAGCAGTGCCTCCCCACTTCTGGGCCACGTCCAGTAGTAGCTGAGACGCAGCTAGTGCCAAGATCAGCATTTCCAGCTGAGGGCGAAAGGAGGCAGAGCAGGCTTCGGGACAGATAAAGCTCAGTTTGCAGGAGGCAAAAATGTGTGCAGCTATGGGAGAAGAAAATGGGCCTGAGGTCCTGGTTCGAGGGAAGAGTATATATTTTAAGAGGTTGGGATGCAGGACTTCTCCACATTCAAGGTCACAAAAATGTTCTCCTAGAAGACAAAAATTACTGTCTTGTGTGCGAGATCACTGAGTATTTGGGCAGAGAGAATTGACAGCACATTGCTGCAGTGCATCTGCATACTAAACCCATGGATTCTAAAAAATAATAATAAAAATCCATACTGTTGTGCAAATTAAGACAAAATGTATCATCTTCTATCAGCAATGAGCCTAGTATGTTTGCAGCATTTATATTTTAACCAAATACTTATACTAGACTTCTTTATATTGCCCTTTTTTTAATCTACTGAATTCCTAGGGAGCACATGCATAAATACATATGCATACACGTTTTGTTTTTCTGGCAAAAAGATCTGCAGGCATGGGTAAGAAGAGAAGAGCAGTAGTGCCAAGATCCAGCACACAGGGCTAAGAAAACCCGCTGAAATATCTGTGACTGCGTAAAGGCAGATTTAGCCTCAGGAATGTATGCTTTTTAGCTGCTGGGAAAATTCTAAAATAACAACAGCATGTGCAACACTATATTTTATTATTAGCTGAAAATACTTAAGAGTGAAATCCTGCAGTCCTGAGTCAACCAAGACAACCTGTGTGAAATCTTGCCTGAAACAGGATCGCAGGATCTGGCAGTAACGGTCTGCAGGCAGTCTGTGGAAACATACTGGGCAGTATTCGCAGCACGGGTCACCTCTGAAGTTCAGTGTTGACACATTTGTCCAGAATTAAGTCTGAGGGCTGATAATGGTATATGAATCCAAAAAGTTGGGGAAACACTACTATATATCAAAGGACTAATTTCAAATCCACTGATGCAGTGGGAAACGCAATGGTCTTTTTCAAGACAGTATTAGATAGGGCTATTGTTAAACTAATACCATCCTGCCTTTGGCATAGAATATATTATATATAGAATATATAATTTTAAAGCTCTGGAGGAGACAAAAATCACGAAGTCAGTCATTCGGCCTTTATTATTGTAGAGGCTTACCTTTGTTGTAGTTTTTGGCGGTAATAAGGGAAAATATTTTCTAAAAGTACTACTGATTTTCAGCTCAATACTTTCTTGAACACGTTGATTTAAAAACTAAGAAAGCCATGTTAATGTCCATATTTTAAAATTTAAATACTATGTAGTGATTGGAAATTTGATCATTCCAGAATTAGATCTAACACAGGTTACCACTAACAGGAAGAAATACAAGTAGAGCCAATTCACAATTACAAAGCATAAGCTTAATAAATGTTTTTTTCATGAGATACACTACCTTACAAAATATTAAGCCCTTCCAGAGGACTAAAACTGGAAAATTAGCTGCTAGCAGCATACTTTATTTCCAAGTATAACATGGCTCGCTGTACTGAAGCTTTAGCCAAAGCTTGAGGCCTCAACAGGGTAATAATAAAATTCGCTGTGATGTCAGTTCAGAGCTTTTTCATTAAAAAAAACCTCTGTTCCATGGTTTCAATTTTACTGAAATACTGATGACAAGGAAAGAAAAATCTGTGCTTTGCCATACTTCGACTGTATCAGTGAAATAAACGTTTAGATGGCTTTCAAATTGCTCAATTTAGCAAGGCAGCTAGCTGAAACTGAAAAATATAAGCTGTTTTTACACATTAGTATTTATTTTTTAAATTTGTCTTCTAGGAAAAGGATTTTTTTTTCTGCTTGTAACACTGATTAGAAAAACCCATCACAAAGTAGAAGAATGTCAGGATAAAACATACACTGGTCTCTTAAACTGATGTTTTGAGTAGCAGATATCAACAACAACAGAGACTTCAGAGTGATTTTACTGGAACTGGACCATTTGCCAGTACCATCATGCTATCAGCTATGTAACCAGAGCTCAAACGTATTAGGACATCACACGTGGCCATACCAGCAACACATTCTACACGGGTCGTATTGCTATTTGTAAGAGGAGGGCAAGAAAACTGAGATTTCACTTGATTAAAGCTCCATTCTTTAAATGAACGTGCCTCGATCCACAGCTTGGTGCTTCTCTAGAAAGTATCTGGTCTTCACCATTTTTATATACAGTTTTATATACACTAGCACGACCTAGTGCTTGGGAGCTGCAATAACATGCTGACCAGGGAAAGGGAGCTCATCTTCCCTTTTTTTTTTTTTTCTTCCCACGTAGCTGCAAATTCTCCTTATGTTAAAACCCCTGAATTGGTGAACTATTTTCAAAGCCTCAGTATTAGAAAATAAGTTGCTGAGCCTAATTAACAGCACAAACATTGCTTAATGGTTTTCTCCTCGATTAGAGGCAGCGACATAACAAGGAATGTAAGGGGCGGAGGAAGCAGTGCAGATGACAGGGGCTTTAGACCAGCCCTTTTAACCAGAACCTCAATTCCGCTACGAGAAAACAGAAATTGCTGCTAGAGGAGTTCTAGGCACTCACTGGTTATACAGAAGAATTTGTTTATATGGTGGGAGAGGATAATGGACCCCTCCACAAGTGCAATTATTTAGGGTTATTTAAAAAGTAAATCAAATGACGTATTTAAAAGCGTCGTTTGCTCTTAAATCATACAACCGCAGAAGCTCAAATAATCGGATACACCACAACTGAGTTCATGGTTTCACAAACACAGCATCAATCCCCAGTAAGAGAACAGACACTAAGTAAATTATACCTTTATCTTCTGCCAGTAAGCCAATACTAAATCATCTTACATGTATCTTGCATCAAATCAGCTACCTGTAAAAAACTGTTACCAACAGAGACAGCATATGAGCAGCTAAGAGATTAAGGGAGAGAGTGTCTCTCAAATGCCTCACCCAGGATGGAAGCAGCAAAGAGACTCTGGGGTTCATCATTCTTCGTGGGAGGAAAGGTCATTACACTGAGAAGGTCACGTAAGCAAGGTCTGGAGAGCAAATGTCACAGCTTCTTTCCTCTCAAAGAGGAAGAAAGCATTGTACCAGCTAACTAGAATGAAACCTCAAGTGGAACCTTTTATACAAACATCACCTTCACCCCACAAGATGGAAATGATTAAAACCTTCAGTTTTCCTATTTAGTTAACAACAGAGTAGCGTTGAAACGGTCTTGGTTATGAACCAAAGGGTAGTTCAAGAGTTCTTTGGAGGCAATAATGTTTAACATAAAACGTATTATATGGTAATTGCACACCACATGCTTTCTGTGTTTTGGTGAGAAGTGGCTGCCAGATGGCTTGGATACCTCTAGCTTGGAGTGGCTGAATGGAAAAGATTAGGGGAAACAAAAAGTGCCAAGATCATACTAAACAATTCTGGTTCTTATTTCATAAAGTACATGGCAAGCACAGTGCTGGCAAATTCCTTCTCAGATGACAAAGATATTAGCTAAGAGTAAAGTTGTAAAAGATTTTCAAGTGACAAAGGTATCACAGTCCAATCTGAGCTCTAACAGGCCATAAATGCTGTTTATTTTTTTAACCTAGACTAGCAGATTACTCTTAACTCTCATCCTTCTGCTGTTATACAGACAAAAATGGCTTGGAAGTAATTCTCTCACTTACAGACTCTCATTCAGAGAAAAAGGACAGAGGATGATATGTAAAACCAAAGGAACTTTCTGGCATCCATATAGAGAAGACAGAATAGTTAAAAAGCTCGTAAATTAAAATCATTTAAAGCTCGTAACAATTTTACGCTTTGTGGCACTGCTATTAGAGTTCACAGAACAAACAGGACTGGGGTAGGTGAATATCTGGGTAGGAAACCTTCTCCAAGACACCTAGGCAGGACGGGAGATTCTGTAGCTGGAATTCTCCGCCCTTCCGGCCCAACGTCATTTAGTGCTTCAGAGAGACCATGCTGGGGATCAGACGCAGTCAAGGTATCTCACACACGGTAGCAGAGCTCTCACGACTTTCTGTAAGAGTATCAGTGTTAACCCCGAGGTCCTGGTCAAATTCTGCCTCTGTAATTTTATCAGAAGGAATTTCAGAAATGTGACTTAGAACAAAAAGCTCTTTGACTTTTAATGGGACTTTTATTCCTAACTCATTCAGCTACTTCTGAAAAATCCCACTCTGCCTTTTTAACTTCCTCCTGTTTTTCTGTGATACAGCATTCTTCTGTTGCTTTCTGAAACTGTTGTCCTGCACGTACTGAGCAAGCTTATTTCACTTCAAAGATGACACATATAGTACTAGAAATCTGAGATGCTTGCTACAGATTTTAAGATACCTCTTTCATTTCCATACTACCACCTCTCTATAGTAAATAGAGTATTTCCCCCTTGCTTAAATACCTCTGTGTTAGAAAAGAATTACGATAGCTTGCCTGCTATATAAATTAGTAGTATCCTGCTGGATAAAATGAGCTATATGAGGATGAAACACTGACATACTGACCTGGCAATTTCAGTCCTACAAAAGAAAGCAGTACAGTACAAGCAAAGTGACAATACCCATGACAAAACTTCCAAGTGCCACCTCCCCAACGTCAGCAATGAGAGCAATACTGGGATCAGAGCTGCTAATGCACTGGATACTGTGATAAATATCTGCAGAGCACTGGCACAAAAAGGTCAATGAAACAGCTCACTGAACCTGCTTTCTACTCAAATTACCATGCTTTTGGGCAGGCTGAACACTTCCCTTGTAGCATTGCGCTCTCCAGATGCTCTCAACTTGCATTTCTTTCTGTGATGCAACCAAAGCAGCAAAAGCCTCCTTCCCAGAGCATGAACTCCTTAAAAAACCAGCAGAGAGTAAAAATGCAGCCAGTGTCTATACAGCATAAACCATCCCTTCATGGTGAAGAGGGAGTCATTCAGAAGCAACTAAGCCTTTGTACTTTCTGCTTTAAATGCACCCTTTCACAAAAAGATGACTGATTAAAGCTATCTGAAGAAGTAACACACTGATTCAATTACTTTTGGGTCTGATTGTTTATGACAGGCTTCATTCACACTCTGAAGAGAGGTTTGAGAGGATTATGTGTTTCCAGCACTGTAAATATGCATTCATACCACTGCCAGAGAGAAAAAAAACCTTTGAATCTTCCTGTAACTGCAAAAGAAAACAGTCAGATTTTCTATGCAGGACTTCCCAAAATAAGAAGAATGACCTATAGTTCAGCCTTCCTGGAAACGATGAAAAAAACTTCTGTTATCTGAATAGTGCATTAATCAAGCAGTGTACACCTCTTAGAAACCCTAGCGGACACAAATGTCAGTGGATAAAGACCACAAACAGGAAAGATGAAAACCTTAATTTGCTGAACACTGATTAAAGAGAGATAATGTGAAGCAGCTGCGGTTCACGGATTCACATAAAATTTAGCTTCAGAAGAACACATTTCTTATACATCTGCATCATGATTTTATTTATTTCTTACCTCCCTGTAATATAGTCATCTTCTTCCACTTTTAGGAATGAATGCATTTTTGCTTAAGAAAGTTCATAAAAATGAGAAAGCTGGTAATAAATTGAGGTTGTTTTCATCACAATTCTCTTACTGTATTCAAAACCCATTTGCATTTTATATTGTTCTTCCTCACCAAACATTTTATAAATTCTACTTTGTGCTTGGACCATATGAAACCATGCTAAAAAAGAAATACTGACAAGAATCTGTTTGAGAAAAACACTGGAAAACACAGGCCTATTAAGCAAATATTCATGCATATATGTGTTAATATGAGTGCAGGAAAGGATACTTGGATGAGGATATAAATAGTGACAGAAAATAATTAGAATATGTTAATACATTAATCAAAAACAGGTTATCATATTGTGCATATGGTGTTTTTTCAACATTCCCATGAATTTATGTTTTTATTTAAAGATACATCTCTACTTACTTGGTTAGCTTATGGCCTTTCATTGTTATGAGGAAATCTCTTACAGTCTCAGGACTCTGGTATCTACATGGTGTTTTTGATATGTACTTCAGCGTCTGTAGGGGGTAGGAGGAAAGTATACATTATTTAACAGTTATTATTTGCCTTTGTGTTGTCTGTGAAACAAGTTATTTTTTGAAAGGTCTCCTCAGGACTACTCAGAAAAATCTGGAGTCAATTTAGGGTTTTGTTTGTTTTTTTTAAACTTTTTCTGAATAGTGGAAAGCGCTGTCCCAGTCAACACAGATCATTTAGATTTTTCTTTCTTCAATAAGACTAATACTGAGAGTTACTAAAGGAGTAAGAAACAGGCAATACCTAGCTACAACTTTATGTGACAGAAATTACATTAATACTTGTCAAGAAAGCCCCAGAGAATTAACTCCATACAGACATCATATCCAGCTACCTCACTGCACACCCGTGTTACAGTTTCAGCTTTGACCATTCCCTCTGTAGCTCTGGACAGTCATGTACCCGATCTGCACAAAAGAGGGATTATATCAGCTTGAAGTTGCATGTTGAAGAGTACAGGAAAGGAATGAGTTTTAGCTCTGTCTACTGAAACACACCTTGTTTGTGAAAGACACTTGGTTAGTAATGTATTTTCTTTCTTGGCTGGAATGAAATAATCTCAGGTGTGAGATATAATCTAAGGTTGTGATCAAGGAATGTTTATTACTGTGTTGAATGGCATCATTCAGATTTATTTTTCCTTTTAAAACCAACAGATATTTACAGATTCAAAGCTTGCTCAGAAAGGTACCAGGTCCTTTTGTTACACTTGAGAAAAGCTGAATACTATTGATCCTGAAAACCACATTATCTTCTGCCACGTTTTCATGAATTCAGGATCAGGGATACTTTCACGGCCAGCCCATGAATAGCTCGCTCAAGCTGCACAGCACTAGCAAAGACTTTCCAAGCTATGGCTGTTCTCATCTTTTAGAGGCATATTTGTTAATGCTTTCTTTAAGTGCATAGAAGCAGTTTAAGTGGGTTGCCATTAAAAATTTGCAAGAATATTGTCATATTTTATTCAGAAATGTTTATCTGACTTGAGACAATTTATTTCTTCGCTCCGTTTTTTACATATAACACTTATCAACCTCAGCTAACTTTCACAGCAGATGTTGTATTTGCTTTCTTTAAAACATGACACCGAGTAGACAGATAATAAATATATCACATAATTCGAGCTGATTAAAAAAATGTGGTTACAAACCTCTATTAAAAGAAAAACACAAACAAATTCCAATTTATACCTGTCTTTTCATTGGCAGCAGCTTAAAAATCTTTCTAAATGTTGCTTAAATTAGACACCAAAATGAAGGATTGGAAATAATGAGAATCAAAGGAAAAGTTATAGAAATACTTGCATTGTCTGCATCGTATGTACCAGCAACTGAAGGATTTGTAAGAGTATTGTCAATATCTGTTTTGAATTAAGGAAAAAAATCTTCATCTCTTGATACTGCATAGCTATACACATAAAGATTTAAAGATATCTATACAACTGACTAATGATGCAGTATCTAGAGCGGAAACACAAAAAGACAGAAATGTGCAGTATGATGCCATATGCATAGAGTACCTTCTACATGTTACGCTTTCAGTTTTCTTCCACATACATAATTATTCTCAGAAAATCTTTAAAGTGAGTATTTGAAAAGTCAGAAGCCAAAAAAGCTGCATCGGTATTTACAGAACAGAAAACAAGATACTGGGAAAAAAAATAATCTACAAGACTCTCTTAGGATACGGCAACTAAGAAAATATGCAAATTTATTTCCAGTATATTTCCATTAAAATATATTTTCATTTTAAAAGCCTAGGTAAATGAAAACAGAATTCAACAACACAGGACAGTTCATCCTACTTAATAGACAGAGTTGATGAAATATGAATCACTAGTATTCTTAATGACCAGTTTTATGCAACTACTGAGATATATATTTAAAAGCATAATAATGTGTTAGATAACTATCCCTCCTGTAAGTCCTGACTGACTGACCTTTTTGGGTAAAACAGATTTATTATTTACCAATAATGACTGAAATGAAACCACCATATTTTTATGTAATAAAATTTAATTACTTAATGGGAGTCATTTGTGTTCCAGGTTGGCTTTTTCCACATTTTCAAATCAATTAAAGTGCCAGATGTATCAAAATATGGCTCCACCTTAGTAAGCTTCATCTAGTCATTTCAATACCAGTGGATACATGCCTGAACAGGGCTTGCAAAGACATACTCAGCATGAACAAAAAAAAATTCCTTAAGATCAAATTCCTGTTCTCTTTCAGTAATATAAGAAATACAGAGAAAACATATCTAGATTTTACACTAGCCTTACTCCCTGTACAAAACTGAGCACCCCATAGGCATTTAATATGCAGCAATATAACAAGACAGTTAAAACTTTAAGGTATATTCTGATATAAAAATACTTACGGGGTCTTTCTCAGCTGTTTCAAAGAAGTAGAGGAATAGACTGTTAGCCTCCATAAAGATTTAAACTAGATTTTTGGTAAGCCTCTATTTTGTTGAATCTGAGGCTTAGAAATTTTCAAACAAAGCCAGAACTAAAACAAAAACAAAGCCTAGGCCAAATCTTATTCACATGAGTAGTTTCACTGCTCAATGGGATTACTCATGCAAGCAAGGCAAACTGCATTCAGCTCACTGCCAGCCATGGGGATACTCATGCAAATCTCAGACATGGACACAAGAGGTCGTATCGCTATTCTGTTACGAAACTGCTAATTTGAGATATTAAAAATGTTAATATTTGTATTATATGATTTTTTAAGTTCTTCCTAGCAACAGATAATATTTATTACTCATCTGGTCTCCACCTGTTGTTGATATGTATATCTATAATTTTGTGATTCTGGTTGTCCAAGTCTTCCTCTTTTTATTTATAAATTATTAGTTGAATTCTGTTAATAAGAAAATACTATATGTGATCTATGCCTCAGCTTTGAAACCATGACTAGGTGGTATCATTGATTCGTTAAATGACAGCAAGTTCTGCCCTTAATCTTGGTGGGACAGAACATTGGCAATCTTCAAAGAAAGAAAACAAACAAAAAAACCCCCACGGTTAAAACAGAAATGTTGTTTTTGTGACAGATTTTAATAAGAGCAAGATTTTGTCCTCAGCTAACACCGCCTGTCTCAACCCTGTGCTTTGCAACAGTTAGCCAGTACGTTTCCTTCCAAATCTCTGAATAGGAGAGCTTTATTCTAACAGTAGTCGATGCTGTGTCACATGGTAGCTGGGAGGCTGGAAGCTCCAAAGAAGGGAAAAGCCTGGGTGATACAGATTTTAGGGAGCCCTGTGCAGACGCCCATGCCCTCCCTGACAGGACCAGCTAGTCTGGGGTCAGAATTACCAGTGCCGGACACAGGACGGCCCCACTTCGTCACTTAGGACCGAGGTACTGCACTGCCCGGTGTTCTTACGGAAAGGAAATACTGAGCAGGGAGAAGCAAGGAGATACCGGAAAGGAAATACTGAGCAGGGAGAAGCAAGGAGATACCGTGTGGTCAGCATGGATCCACGGGCCCTGCTAGCCCACACTCTGTTCTGTGCACAGGAGAAGAAAATGAAACCAGGGGTGATCCTGGAAATGCTGCAGCTCTGACCACAGCACATTACAGCTGAGTGAACAAGCTGCCCTGACTCAGCTGTCTCTGCAGGGAACCAGCACCGTGCCTTTGCACTTACGGCACAGTCAGCCTGATAAACTGGCCATGGATAATGAAAACTGACAAAAAAAATAGATATTTTACTGTACTTTTCAATAGGATAAATATGATCCAAAGTGATTAATATAAACATCTCAGGATGTGAATTACTCTGGCTTGTGCTAATTTGCAAAGGAAATTCACAGTTCTACTCACCTCATACATGATTGTGTTCAGGTTCTGCTGGCCAGAGCTCTGCTTGTTCTTCCCACTCTCTTTGCGCTGCTGCTTAAGATCAGTAAGTAACTGGTACACCTGGGGAAAGAAAAAAAACAAAGTAATAAAAGAGGGTATTTTAGTTAAAATATTCTAAAATGTTTTTAAAATATTACGACAGGAAAGCATAAATTAACAATGCCAAATCCTATCAACCATACCAAGAAGAAACTGTTGTTTCTTTGGCAACTATACCAGCAATTAAAATGAAGAATGTTTTGGCAACACAACGTTGAATAAGAAGTTGTATAAATTGGTAGCGCATAAATACATGAATATTTTAAACAGATTTCCAGCACTTGCTGAATGTTTTCCAAAAATCCCAAAGGAAGAAGTTGCCAGGATGAAGCCATCGCACTGCTTATGCTATCTCATGTCCCAGACAGAGTTGGGTCATACCCAGCTGTCCTGGCACCCAGCTCCCATTGAAATACATGAGTGATTCTGGAAGCATAATCTCACACAAGTTTACAGCTCTGCTGGTTTTGTTCTGACAGATGTACCTACAATATTAAAATGGATATATACCTTGTCTCACACAGATGCTATTTTACATTATCTGCATGAAGAAAAGTAAACTCTACAACAGTCACGTGGCCAGGAACCAACTAAATCCAGGCTTGATCTATAGATGCTCCTGAGATTAGGGACGCTATTGTAAATTCCAGTGGAGTTAGTCGTAACAATAACTATTGCAGTAACCAGCATGGTATGCTAAACTACACAGATTACATTAGCTCCCTATTTCCTTACCACAGTGTAATATAACTAGTCATATTCTTGAAAAGATGTAATAAAGATGTCTTCACATTTATGATGTGGTGAATATTAAAAATGTAGGATTGAGATTCACAGAGGCAGGCCTGAAGGCAAGGAAGACGTTTCAATTTTTGCGAAAGCGCTTTGTCAAGTCTGTTGCAACTCTGCAAAATCTTTACTCATCATAGCCAGGTATGCAGCAAAATGCTGAGACAACATCAAAATTACTCTTTTATTCTCATACATGACCAAGTAATAAGGCAAGAATTTAATATCCACCAACATCTAGCACATGGTTCACCAGTCCTTTTCAGAATCACAGATTTCTACTGCATAAAAGGAGCATACTTTGTAATTTTCCAAAGTGCACCATGTAACACAGCATTTAGATAGAAAATTTCGAAGTTGCCAGGAAAGCTAACTGCCCAATCCTCACTCAAATGGAGCATCAGCTCTTTCACTTTGAAGATATCAACTTCATAATGAAGCCGAGCAACCACACAGCACATGTAATTTTGATTTTGAATTACAAAGCATAATTCCTATTAACCAGGCTGTAGGAGACCTTCAACAGAGAAATATGTTTTAAATAGTCAATTTATACTAGATGAGACTTCATTGGTGATTCTGTAGTCCAAGTCACAGTCCAGAATGCAACACACTTGTTAATGAGCACTACAAAGTTATCACTAAGCAACCCCTGACCCTCATGGTTGGGATTTGTTTAGAAAAGATAAATTCTGCAACATCATTAATGAAATCCAAAGAATAAAGAAAGCCTCTATGATGACCAAAAGAATGCCCTGAGAGTTTAATAAAAATACAGTATCTGTTATCTATGCTTCAACACTATATAACATCTTTATTATATATAAAATCCCTGAATAATATACTTGATTTTAGCACACCAGAAATAAACACATGCAACTTATTTGCCCATATTCTGCACTATCTGTTGTAATTTTTATATACACTTTTAAAAAGTGGTGTCTAAGTACTGGATGCATGATTATCACCCCATATTAAATCACAGCTGGCTGAAATTTTTCAGCCTTTTTGCTTCAAGCTTAACAGTATATCCAGAGCCAATACCTACAGCAAAGTAACAGACCATTTCTTATTGTTCTATTTTTAACTAGCTCCATTTAAGTCCCACTTCCGCCTCCAATGGTTTTGTAAACTGACAAGTTTATAGAAGAATACAAACATTTCTAGACAGTGAGAAAGAAGAACATTGCCAGCTACCAATCCTGCAGTTTCAGCAAATGCTTCTATATTGTACCGTCAATGTAAAAGGAATACCTCATGTATTTACCACAATAACAACAAATCCATGACTTGAGAGCCAAATTTAAAGCTATGAACTTATATCTTAGTAAATACTAACTTAATTTCAGGAAAGTAAAGCAGAGGTGTGTGCACTTTTCAGTTACATAAGCTGATCCACTCCTCTTTTGTAACAGTTCCTCTCACAGGAAGAAAACAGAAAAATACGCACAAGAACCTGCCTTCAGCAACACCATTCCCTCAACGCTTTTCAGGATTTTCCAACTGCAATTAAGATAAATGCAACCAGACCAACTCAGATAAGATGTCACCATCTATAGTGTTCTTCTTATCGAGTTCCTCAAAGCATGAGTTGCACATCTAACCCTTAAAACACCTCGAAAGGTAGGAAAATATATGAAGAACATGCAACTAGTGACAACAACACACTAAATGACAACTCCAAGATGACAGAAGAAATCTAGGCACAGAACACAGAACGTGTCAGCCTGGAATTCTTCTTTTAAACATCACTTTCTGTCCAAAATGTTATCCTGGTAAGGAGAATGTTAGCAATGCCAGTCAAATTGCAACTGAAAATAACGACCACATAAAAAGAGGACCAGAGTTTTAGGGGAATAAGTATTTTGAAGAGCAATAAAAAACCATGCCCCAGAAGCCTACAGCCGCAGACACTGCAAATCCCTTCCTGCAAAGAAACAGAAAGCTGTATGCATAACTGCCATGTTGGGAAAGGGAACTGGGAATAAGCAGTCCGATCAGTAACTTCATTTCCCACTTCCTTTTGCTCTTTCTCAACACATGTGGGAACATTTACCAACACAAAGACTAAATTGAGGAACTAAATTGAAGAAAGTTTTGATTGAAGAGCATAAAAAATGGATTCTGAAATGCGGCTAGCACCTCCCTGGCTTGGTCCATCACTTTCGGACACCTACAGATTGCACGTGTGGCCAACACTACTACTTGAACCCGAGCAGGCAGCAATACCTAGTTTCCCAGCAATATCCCAGCAAGCGAAGAACAAAGAAGCAGAGTTGATCTTGCAATAAATAATCTCTGAAACACTTGCTATTTTCTCTGCTACAACAGTATATGTTTTTAACAAACAGACATTTAATACTAGTTTGGCTGACATAGTATCATCTATTTCTTAAGTAAGACAGTTCTTTCTAAGTACCTCATTAAAGCTCTTCTAATATCTGCCAGATGGTGTGCTCTGCTGTACGCCCAGATGCGGCTCAAGACAAAACATTTCAAGACTTACTTCAGAATTAGGATGAAACAGCTGTGCAATTTTCAAATCTCAGCAATAAAAAAATTAAACAAAAGGGCTTAGGTTATTAAAACTGTTGAAAAAAATGATGATCGTAAAAACACTGAAAACTTTCCATTATCTGGTTAAGTCACACTAACAAGAACACCCCATTTCTTTCTACTCCTGCTAAAAATACCTTTATTCAGGAGACAGGAAAGTTATTAAGAACTTGTCTACATTAGGAAACAACGTATTTTTGTTTTGTTTCTTACTATTTGTATGCCAATATTCATTACGTTTTTAAGACAGGCCACTGGAGTTTCCCCACGTCAGCAGATCACAGCACATCCCTGGCTCCTGCTAGTGTTTACCCCGACTAACACATCTCAGATGTGCAGACGGCCTCACCCTTGCTCTAACCTAACCTACTCTGGAAACACCCCAAGAGCTTTAAAACACACTGCCACGCAACCAGGGGTGTACGACTGTGTTTCCAGCAGCACTGGCTTTAATATAATCATGCAGTAATGAGCTGTAGGCTCTTGGATGATGCTGCACATCACAAGGTTCAAGTTAAACACGAAACACTGATTCTAGCAGCAGCTGTCTGGGAAAGTGCTTGAAGTTTTTTGCAAGAAGTTTTAGCTGCAACATTAAAGAGACTCCAACAATCAGGGTATCGCTCACTTGGTGGGATATTGGCTTGTCATAAGACGAAATTCAAAAAAGGTATTTTAGACATTGCTGTCCAGTTACAGGAGTGTCAACTTTCAGGATATGCAACGTGACGCATCTGAAGTCAAAGCAACAGTGAATCCAGTCACTTCACTTTTTTATGCAATTCTGTATTTGGGTGAGAGTCAAATCCTAAAAACCAAACCACCATACGCAAGAGGATTCAGCAAACTAATGACATATAAATAGTGAAAAGAAGAGAAGGCAGCAGCTACTGACATTCTAAAAATCTGCTCCTCATTTGAAAAAACAATTTTATAAATTTGGGGCCAACCAAATAATAAAACAAGAGCCATTACTAGTGAAAACATTTCCAGTTTTCCTTTTAAAATGTTTTTTTCTTAAAAAGAAATCAAATGGGAAAAATCACATACAGGTCTTCCTGATTGCCACTGGCACCTTTCAACTTCAAAAGCAGCATGCAAGTGACTGACTGTAGCACTAAACTGCTGGTTTAAAGTCAGGATGCAAATAAACTTACCTCGAAGTTACTTAGCAATGCAGCATTTGCATCTTTTCTAAGAAAACAAAAAAAGAAAAAAATCATTTATATTCAAAATGAAACTGTCTGAAATGTTTCTTTGTTGAGTCATGCTGACTCTAAAAGAACAGACATGATTTTCACAGCTGATTTGTTTCTCCATAATATCATTAAGAAGTCTACTTTCGGTAATGCTAAAATTATCAAGCCATTTCCACCTTTGGAAAATATTTACTTTTCTATATCATAATTATTACATCAATATACAGCATATTTTGCACAATTCACACCATAAATCATAATACACTCACACCACACAACCCCTTCATACAGCCACAACTGTTTTATTCATCCACTCTGCTTCACCAACTAAAACCCAATTTCATTGCTTCTTCCTTACATAAAAATGCCGAAAGTTTTAACTGAATAAGACTGACAGGAAAAAGCGTAAGGTCACACACATTCTTTATTTACTTATTCCTCAAGAACAAGCAAAAAGACAATATGACTATTTGTAGTACAATGTATATATAATAGGCATGTGTATAGATACAGATATGGCACTATATTCGCGCACACTATACTGAATAAAAAATATCTTGCATTTACTCTTTATTCATCCTTTCAATCTTTATACAGCTACTCCTGTATTAGCACAGCAGCCAAACCCTTCCCCGCTAATTCTGTCCCAATTAAGCAAGAATCATCGTTAGCCACCACCACCAGGCTAACTGGATTCTCTTGGAGTTAAGCGGATTTCCAAATTAATCATGGCTCTATTACTACGGGATATTGTAATTTTGTATTTTTAAATTAAAAAAAAAAAAAAGAAAGGAGAGAGAAAAACTGACTCAGGAGCCCATACATTGCCAGAACAATGCAATCTGCTGAGCGAACAGGCGGCAGCCGCAACAACAGAAAGTTACCATACAAAAGGAAAAAAAGGCCTTTCTCAGGTCTGCGCGGCAGCATATGAAAAAAAGGTACAATGTATTGTCAAGCACAGCCAGCCGCTTCAATAGAACTGCCACGTTCATCACTTTCAAACAAGTTAAATGCCGTCCACAAACTTCCACAGGTTCTAGTATTGTTTTTAAATGAAAAGGACCTTCTAAAATATGCTGAGATGAACTTCAAACTCCATTCAGCTGACTGGGGTGAAACTTCAGCGAGTGAGCTCACACATGCATTAGCTTTCATTCATGTTTTACAAACCATATAGCTTCTGCTGCTGGGTCAATGCGATTCTTCAGAATCTGTGCATTCAGGCCCTCTCTACAGAAATCCCTATGGATCAAGGGCATTCTCTGTCAGAAACAATACTGCTATGGAAGAATTAAATATATAGAATTTCTCAATTAAATAGGTGAGATGATCATACAGAGTCAATAATCTACTGTGCAAGAATAGAGTCTCTGGGAAATTGATTTTAAAACTCTTTAAGACAATTGCTTCCTTTATAATTAAAAAACATTTTGGCATTTAGAAAAATGCCTGTTTTTTCTTGTAACAATGGATAGCAAACACAAGCCCAGCTGAATCTCAAATCTTCAAGAATTTTTGTTGTGCTGAAACACCACAGTTATAAATTGACAAACAAGTCTACTGTTCAAAAACTTCTGTAGCATCCATAAAGTAGAAATATAATTGCTTTTTTCTGTCCTCTCATAAATGCTAAAAAAAAATTTGAATTTACATTAAGAAAAAGAAATTATAGAGAATGAATTCTAGTGCATATTTTTAAATAGAGAGCTAAACAGTATGCTTAACTTTTGTGAGATTAAGGTTTAAACAAAAAATATAGGAGAACGTCATGCTAACACCAAATCTGTAAAGTAATCACTAAACAGCTATTACTGCTTCAAATTTTAGTTCAAAACATTATTGAGAAGGTCTTCTCCATGTAACATCAAAAAGTATCTTAGTGTGTGGTATCACATCTTTAAAAACATCACTGGCACTTCATGTGTTAAATCTGATGTTGAGAAATGCTTTGTATTTAAACTAAAACATTTTGTGGAGGGTTTTTTCCTCTAGTAACAGATCCTTCTGAAACAGTAGGGACTTAGGTAAGACAGGTTTTTCCAGTTGTGGATTGCCCTTTTCCGAAGGGGCTGCCAGGCGAGAGGTACGCGGTCAGGAAGTACAAGATCAAACTCCAGTAGCAATTTCCAGGGCCGAAACGGGCTAGATCGCGCCGCTCTGATGCAAGGGTCTGCTCACCGACCAGGACTCCGGGCCCCCGATGCACCCTGATTGCTACCAAAAGAAGTAGCAGCATTCAAATAAACTGGGCTACTCAGCGTAGGAAAAAACAAGCGGTGCATAAATGGCACCATTAGAATTAATGGTACTAAAAGAATCTTTTTTCAGTAGAGTAAATCCTATCCTTCCTCGGGCAACTTTAAGCCTGGCTGTGTACCTGTTTTGCAGCATTTTGGGGGATACAAAAGCAGCAGGGCATTTCCCCATGGATTGCTACTCACACTAAGGCCAATGTAATATAAACCAGTATTTCGATGAATGTTTCTTACTCGTTATTTACTTCTGAATTCGAAGTGTGGCACATTCAACGATAAGAAAGTGTCCGTGGACAGCGCGAACTGCAATAGCTGGGTAAGGGCAGCGGTGCTGGCACGCAGCGGTTCCCTCCCCGAAGCGGCAGGAGAGGGTTTCCGTGCCGCCTTGCCCGGCGCGCACGAACGAGAGGAAGGGGAGACGGCTGTGTGCGCGCACGTCCCACCGGGCAGGAAGGACAGGGGGATGCTGACTTAGAGGAGGATTAAGACTAAGCTGCAATGTCTTTTTCCCAAACAAACAGGCGCTTCAGCAATATTTGTAGAGCAGACAGAAAGCCTCAGCTCCTGGTCAGCACGGCGCAGCGAAGGGGAGGCGCAGGAGCGGAAGGGCCCAGGGCAGGGCGACGAGGGCCCAGGTCCTGGCCGGGCAGCATGAAACGCCGCGGCGGCCACAGCGCACTTCCCGCCAGAGCAGCAGCACCCGCTGCCACGGCCGCTCTTCTCTGCAGCAGGCACCCCGCACACACGGCGGGAGGGCCTGTATACATACACCCCCCACATACACACAGAGCAGGAGGGCCCATATATGTATAACCCCATACACACAGAGAGCAGGAGGGCCCATATACGTATAACCCCATACACGCAGAGCAGGAGGGCCCATATATGCATAACCCCCCCACACACACACTGCAGGAGGGCCCATACACATATAACCCCCCCACACACACACTGCGGGAGGGCCCATATACATATAACCCCCCACACACACATTGCAGGAGGGCCCATATACATATAACCCCACACACACACATTGCAGGAGGGCCCATATACGCATAACCCTCCACACACACACTGCAGGAGGGCCCATACACATATAACCCCCCCACACACACATTGCAGGAGGGCCCATATACATATAACCCCCCACACACACATTGCAGGAGGGCCCATATACGCATAACCCTCCACACACACACTGCAGGAGGGCCCATACACATATAACCCCCCCACACACACATTGCAGGAGGGCCCATACACATATAACCCCACACACACACATTGCAGGAGGGCCCATATACGCATAACCCTCCACACACACATTGCAGGAGGGCCCATACACATATAGCCCCCCCACACACACACTGCGGGAGGCCCCTTTTGCGTACACCCCCACATACACACTGCAGGAGGGCCCATACACATGCACACCCCCCAAACGGCGGGAGGGTCCATATACATACACCCCCACCCCCACTGTGGGACGGCTCATATACGTATACCTCCCACACACGCATGGCATGGGGGCCCATATACATATACACCCCCACACACACACCGCGGGCAGCCCCATATATACATCCCCCCCCACATACACACTGTGGGCAGCCCCATATACATATACTGCCCCCCCACACACACACACACTGCAGGCAGCCCTATATACATATACCCTCCCCCCCTAAACACACACGCTGCGAGCAGCCCCATATACATATGCCGCCCCACACACACTGCGGGCAGCCCCATATACACACACCGCCCCCCCCAGCACAGCCGCGGGTCCCGGCGGCCGTTAGCCCCCGGCAGGCCGGACCCCCTGCCGCTGCCCGCCCTCGCGCCCGCCGGCTCCTTACACCTCCATCTTGTCCCCGCGCGCGGCTGCGCGCTGAGGCGGCCCGCGGCCTCCGCCTGCCCGGGGCGGGGCGGGGACCTTCCCCTTCCCCTCCCCCTTCCTCTTCCCCAGCCGGTGCTGCCGCCGCCCGCAGAGCCACGGCGAGGGGGAGCGCTGGGGAGGTCGGGAGTCGGGGTTGAGCTGAAAGAGGTTTTGGAGCCCGGGAAGGAGGAAGAAAGGTCGGGGCCGGCGGGGGAGAAAAAAAGAAGCCAACTGCATTGGCCGGGAATCGAACCCGGGCCTCCCGCGTGGCAGGCGAGAATTCTACCACTGAACCACCAATGCCGGTGCTGAAAACACTTTTGCCGACCGCGCCCTTCTACCGCAGCGAGGGCGCTCACGCCTGGATTCCATTACTCTTGTATCTCACAGCCACTTCAGCAAAAAAGAGTTTTTCAAAACCTTTATGGAACAGTAAATGACCTCTTGGGCTTTCACGAAAGTTTAAAACATGTGCCTGCCAGTCTCTCTGGATCATATAGAAAATTAGCATATAATATAGAATTATTTTTATATTTTTAAACGAAAGACAGACTGCACTTTTGCAGAACAGTAACTCCCATGGACAAAAAGCTCAGTACAATAAGGACACTTGGGGCAAAACATGTTCTGAAAATCTATTTGGATTCTGAAAATTAGCCACCTTTAGATATGATGACAATGAGGGGAAAATTGTATTTTAAAGGTCCTTCCAAAGCAAATTTCTAGCTCTGTGCAAATAGAACAATGTGAGGCTGAAATAGTTGTGTAATACTTGCTTTCCTCCAGTCTTCTTTGAAAGCACCTGTGCATACAACTTATCGAGCTCACCAGCGTGATATGTCTTTTTCTACCATCACCCTTATTCTTTCTCTTTTCATATAGGCGTTATTATATTTTGCAAGAGCTCTTTTCACTCTTGAGAAAACTGAACACACTTGATTGAGTGCAAATAGCTGAAAATCCCAATGGCTGCAGCAGGGAAAATTATGTCTGCATCAGAGCTGGAGAGCCAGGAATACATTAAATCATTTATTTTGCTATTGGCCCCTCAGGTAAAAGTTTATATACAAACATGAAAGCAGTAACTCCCTAAGGAGCACTTGCATGCTTGTTAAGAGAAATCTAGGGAGCCAAACTGGTTGCACACCTTGTGCATACCTCCCTCGCTTGTCCTGTGATACCAGCAGAAAATTCACCACCCCGTTTTCCCTCCAGAATCAAGTCGGAAGGAAGTCCGCTCTCGGTCTGGGACTTTGCTCCTCGCTGGGCTGTTCCTCGCCCGGCTCTGACCGATGGGACCAGGCTGCAGCGGTTCAAGGGCAATCTGCAACGCGAGGGCAGTGGGAGACACAGCACTCGGGTGTCCCATCGTGATCGTACACCTAAGCGGTGGGCAAAGTTTGAAAGCCTACGGCAAAGGTTTTTCAACCCTTTTCAGTTGCAGACCCCTAAAAAAGTGTCAGTGGATACGTGGCCCCCCTTCACATACACGAATTGTAGCACAGAGGGAAATTAATTCATATTCCAGAATCACCTTTCACAGACTCCTCAGGAAAAAGAGCCAGCAGAAAGGTCTTCAGGCTGCAGCCTGAAAGCCACTGGTGTGAATCAGTGGATAGGATGTGATGGATGCTGTCCTTTTTCATGTCAGGATTAACTGACCTTGTAATTGGGCCAAAACTGGCACAGCAAATGCTCTGTAACTTCTCTGCCATGCTTCAAACCCTGCCTGTGAAACTGCTGAGACACCCACTCCCAGCTAGGCTAAAGGGAGGAAAAGAATAGAAAGGATGTCAGCTTTCTTTCAGGAATATACTTCCACACTTTCTCAGAGTTTTGCTCTAGAAATCCACTAATCCTTGCCTTCCCCTCATCATTCTCTTTAGATATGGGTTCAAAATCTTAAGCACATTTATTTTGTTTCTCCTTGGCACCTCCTTTTTATCCCCCTGCCCCAAATCCAGTTCATCATCTACATTTTCAGTGTTTCTCCAAGTTTCATTCCAGGCCTTTGCTGATATACCGTGTTAGAATCCACCATGACCGTGTCCCATCCCAGCCGCTGGGAAGAAGCAGCATAATACACATGCCTCTCTCAATAGCTTTGATTTTTTTTTTCCGATAGAAACATATTCTTCCTAAGTATTTTCCCATGGAGACATAAACCCTGTTGGAAATTTCACAAAAATAGACCAGCCAGAAATCCACTGACATCATGCAAGGCAGAAGGGAGATCTCTAGGAGAGATGCATGCCTACAGCTTTCCAGGAGAGGTGGGGTGATTCGCTGAGCTAACTTTGTTTTTAACTGCTGCACTTTAGATGTTAGACAGTTATGCTACACCATCCATAGGGAATGCAGACATAGGTTTTCTAAATGTGCTTAGCATGTCAACATTTTAAGCACTGGCTTGTGATTGTAACCACTAAGGCTGGTGAGAGAGGGGCCTCGGCATTAACTATTGAAAGCAGGGGGCCTAGTAATTGCTATTGAAAGCAGATCTGCATGGTATTTGTATTCTTTGTCATGAAAGATGTTTACTGTATTCAGCATTTTGCTGATCACCCTATAGTGTCTTTTTTTCTTTTACATTCAAAATTCATTAAACAAAGTTTTTTTTTTTAACAAAAAATGTCAGCACTGCTTCACACCGGTCTAGCTGACAGTGCGTTTGACTAGCACTTTCAGTCTATAGAGCTTTTTTCTTTTTCTAAACCAAAATGACAGTTAAAAAAGAATGTTTTTAAAGACAACGCAGTGCAGCAGCTTATGTCATCTTCTTTCTTTACCAGACTCAGGTTTTACAATTAGTCCTACTATGAATAGTGTATTTCTGGAAATCGCTAAGGCACTCCTTCAGAGCTGAGCTCCACACGTATTAGTCTCTGCCAACAAAAAGGCACTCTAAAAGAAATAGTAAGAATGTGACCTTAATTACAAAAACAAGCACAAATAATGTTCTAATCTCGGAGGACATTAAAATATATTTAATTAAACCTCTCCGTGCTGCAAAATGGGCAATTTACTCGCTATCTCATAGTGCATCAGCTTGGAAAAGAGTATAGCTGGGAATATTAATGTACGACCTATGTGTGGTGGAGCAGCGAGGGCTGGCTGCTCCGCAAGGGAAGGGGAGCCGGGAGCAGAGCGCGATGACGACCACCTCTCACCACCAAGGAGCTGGGATGCAGAGCAGCACCGCCGGGTCAGGATCAGGGCCAGAGACAGCGGTGAGGGTCAGACACAGTCCACTGCTCACCCAGCAAGCCTGCAGCGAGGAGGCAGGTCCGAGGCCGGCCGAGGAAGCCCGGCCAGGGCGCCTGGGTCCAGGTGAGAGCTGCGGAGGTGGGAAACCAGGCGCAGACGTAGCTGCTGCACAGCTGCGGTGCAGCCCAGGCCCCAGCCAGCGGTAAAACCGCGGCTTCAAAGCAGTTCCCAAGGGCAAGGAGAGGCAGGCCGCACTTAGAGCTTTCTTCACAACAGCTTTTATCAGTAAAGGAGCTGACCTTCGACTCAGCCAGCTAACCGAGCTCAACTCTGACTTAGCCAGCTAAACTCCTGGAAGGGGGATGCACGGCAGGCTGTGACACTGTGCCCAGAATGGAAAATAAGTGGAGCATATGATACTTTTCCACCAGAACTTCCTTGGTATTTAACTGTGGGTTGGGTTTTTAGGGGATAAACTTTCTATTTCACTAAGCAAATAAAAGACTGAAAGAATAAGACAGGAAATGCAAGTGGAAAAACATCAAAAACAGAACAAATAGAGAAGATGGTAATGATGAGAATACATTTCAGTGTGCATTAGAAGACCTATTTTGCAGTGCTGTTTCACTGTTTTTCCAAAAAAAAGTTCAGCTCCCAAATGCCAAGCCTCTTTCATGTAGAAATGGGAGAAGAGAGACTTAATAGATCTCCTACATACAAACTAGGACAGCAGTTAAAATAACATACTACAAGCAAACTAATCCCGATAAAATTTGTTAAATACACAGTGATACTGCTGACAGATGCCACATGAAACCATACATCCATTACTATGTATAATATCAGGCTTAGATTAATAAAAATAAGATCATCTGGTAACACCCACAAAGGGCTTCTTGCTTGCAAAACCAGATTTGGAGTCGAGGCATAGATTACGAAAAGGAACACAATGGAAATTCAGCTAAGTTGTCCCCCCCGAGTAATACTCAGGTGCACGTGGCTGCAGATTCATGTCCCAACCCTATCCCACAGCATCCAGTGGAACAATTGATTTCAATGGGAGCAAGTCCAAAATCCAGGATATATCATCACAAATACTTCATATGAAGTCACTGTGTTACCAGTCTTGGGCTAGAGCACTTGGGATCCCTCCCTTTCCCCCTTTTTTAGTTTGGCAAAGTCCTGTTCAATATCTTCAGACAGAAACACACACAATCCTTACACAGGTTGTGTCCCAACCTTGAGCCCATATCACAAGCATCATGGAATAAAGATGCTTTCCGTACATGATGCATTCTGGTTACGAATTCAGTGCTTACTATTTTCCCAACACATCAGCAACCTTCTGTTAAAGCCCCGAATAAGGACAAGGACATTCCTAAAGGATGAACGACACAAGAAAAGTGGTATAAATGAGGGGTTCAGAGTAGGAAGGAATGTGATAACAAAATGGTCAAGCACTGTTTCCTAGTGTAGATGTCCTAGTGAAAATAGGAGAAGGAGATAAGTAGCAGAACTGAGAGAAGAACAGTAGAAAATGACAAGTGGGTCAGTTAAAGGGAAGAAAAAAAAATGGGAACAGGAAAAGTGGATTATGCTCCCCGAGCTCCCTCAAAGGTCCGGACTGTGCAGATTGAAAAATATTATACTGCAGTAGCACACTTACTAAGTCAAACCAGAAAGCAATCTGGTTTCTGTGGAGGGGCTGCAGTAAAGTACTCCTTGTGTCTGGGGAGTTAATGAGATTTTGGTGCTGAGGAACAGCTTTGGGAGCTACTCTTCACGTGGCTGTCCTGTATTTTAAATCAGTTCTTTCCATCCAGGATAATTTAGAGTTTGATGGGTTTAAGATATGGGTTATTTGCCAGGGCTGCAGGGCACTAGCCCCAGTGACCCCATCCTACACTCTGTGCCCACGGCAGCACGGGCACTTCAGCCAGCACAATCGCAGCCCCATAGCTGCAGCCGGCTGGAGGAAGTCTGAGAGTGACCCTGTGCAACTGGTGACAACAGGGAATCCCCAAAGCTGGACCTGCAGCATCCTTCGATGTGGGGGGGAAGGCTCATCCACACAGGAAGAGGAAAGAGCAATTAACTCCTATTTTATTCTTGTGTGTTTGCAGGTGGGGGGCAGCGATGGTGACGGAGCATCAATGATCCATCCATCATACCAAGTACATGTACAAATACACATTAGAGAGGGATGTCGGAATGAGACAACTCCTTCAGTGCAAGCACATTGCAAACGGTTCCTAGAAAAGGAGCTGTCTTGTCAGTGAAACCACCCAGATGCCACCTTGGCTCTGCAGCAGCAGTGCCTTAAGCTAGACCAACAGGAGTGCGCTCCCAAGCAAAACGATGGCATCTCTCCCATCCCTGCACCTTGCCACAACTCTGCCTCAGAGGCAACTTTTCTCCCTGATTTGCTAACTATGCCCTAGTCAAGCAGGAGCCAGGAGAGGGGTGGGTAGGGTGGAAAGGAGCTGGGGGGACTGGAGCGGGGCTGGCCCCGGAGACACCCCGCCCCGACGGGGCGGGACGAGCTGCCCGCCCCAGTCCGAGGCACTTAAAAGCCGGGGCAGCAGAGCCAGGGAGCAGGGAGCGACCAGCCGGGGCTGCACTGGAGCCGGTGAGCGGGACTGGGCAGGCAGCGGGGCTGAGCAGGCAGTGGAGGTTTCCGTCCTGCTGCCGTCGGGCTGGGGCTCTCGGCCTCTGGAGGGGAGAGCAGCTTGCGGGGTGCCGGGGCAGCAGGTGGGGACCCCGGGGCTGTGCTGGGAGATGGAGCTGAGCCTTGCTGTTCCACAGGTTGCACAAGCTGCAGAGATTGCTACGGACGCCAGCAAAACGTCGGCCGAAATGGCAACCGAGGTGAGGACGAGCTTTGCTTCTCCTACTGTACTTGTCTCTGGGGTGTGCTGACAAATGCAAGCTGAACTTAGCTATAATCCCAGCAGTGCAACCTACCATATTCATTAGAGTGCTTTTTTCCACCTGATTTGTTTTTCTGGGGTTTTAAACAGAGGAGGGAACAACAAAAATTTTTGCTGCAGTATTTCTGATCATCCATCTCTGATTCTGGTGAAAACCCACAGTAGTGAAGATATACTTAAATGCTTATTCCCTGCCCAAGCGCTTACTCTCTAGCACTAGCCTTTAATTTCCCACCCCCAGTGCTATTTTTCCCTGAGGACTATCTTCCCAGTGAGGATCTGCAAAAGATTGCTTTTCCGACCGATTTTCAGCTCATATTGATAAAGCTGCCTCAAAAAAGATCGCAAACACCCCACGCCTACACTCTTACCTTGTAGGCTCTCACTGGCTGTCCTCTTGGGCATGATGGTTCAACAGGGGTTGGCAGAGACGTAGACACAGTGCCTAGGGAAAGAGTTTCTAAAGTTACTCAGCGGTGCTCTGTCTGACTGATGAAAGCCGGGCACAGACCGCCTTGCGACTTGCCCCGGCAGCTTTCCGCTGTCCATGGTATTGCAGTGCGAGGTCCGTGTGTCCTAAAGACAGCGGGCTTGAAAACCCTTCTTGGGATTGTCTTTGTTCTTTTGGGGTTGTTTTCCTGAATATTTCTAATCCTGAAGGTACTCAGACCTCCCCATTCTGGACTCTGCACCTTTTCCAGTTTCAGGCAAATTTTCTGCCAAAGCTTGCAAAGCACATCCTGGACTCCAGAGGTGCTTCAAACCGTAACTTCAAGCACTTCGTAATTACAGAAGTGTTTGAAAGGAACGGGCTTGAGTTGGCTCAGAGCTCTTCTGGCAATCCAAGAAATAGCTTCCTATTGCCTCCACACAAAAAAGACTCCTGATTCCAAAAACTGCAAGATACTAGCTTGCACTGTATTCCTCACTGACCTGCTGACTTTTTTTTCCCCTCTAAGAGGCTATCAGAGGCTGGGGCACCTGCAGCTGCCGTACTAGACAGCTCCATGCTGGTCTTGCACCCCATGCCCATAGAGTTGTTTGCAAGGACAGGACATGCTCACTCCGTAGGCCTGTTGAACTAAAGCATCTTGGAGCACTCCTGAGCCAGACCTGATAGCTCAAGGGCTAAATGCTACTGACAGCGACATGGCCCCACCTTTTCAACTGCTTGCAAAGGTCTGAAAGTCCAGCGGCCTTTCTGGTCAGGGCTACTGCACTGAAACAACATGCTTGAGCATGGACTCTGCTTTACTTTGATAACGACTACATTGAGCAAAAGATCTTTTTTTAGGAGAACATATAAATAAATATTTTTAACTTGCCTTTTAACTTCATTATTTTCAGGGGGAAAAACATCTGGGAGGAAGATTGACTGGAAGCATGGATCCCATCTTGGAGATCCTCAACTCCTCCATTGCCGTTGACCAGAGACTGTCTGAAGTTGATATCCAGGCGAGCATGGCTTATGCCAAAGCCTTGGAGAAGGCTAGCATCCTCACTAAACCTGAGCTGGAGAAGATCCTGAGTGGCCTGGAAAAGGTATTTATGTCCTTGGCAAACTGTCCCCTCTACTCTGGCCTAGGTACAGTTCCCGCACTAGCCCTGGAATCAATGGCAGCTTGCCTGGCAGCATCTCTGGCATCTTCCCTGACTGGCTTTTCTAAAAAGCATTCTTAAATATCCTCATGTCCTCTTCCTGAGAGCAAGGCATGTCCTGAAGCCCTTGCTGAAAGGGGGAATGCTGCCCTGACTCATGGGCCAGCCCGAGAGGCCCACGCGCACTGCTCCTCAGCACTCTCGGAGGCACCCTGTGAGGTGCATCGATGCTCAGATTCCCTCTCACTAGCAGCACCAGAGCCAGGCACTAGCATGTGAACCAGCTGACAAGCCAGGCATGAGACCCTGAGGCCCCAGCGAGCATTTCTGAAGCCCTGTGGCCTCGCAGGGGGGCACGCTATGCCCTTCCCTTCCACCCTCTTCGCACTGAACATCCCCTCGCAATTCTTTCCCTATGAGTTAGCAATGTTCTTTCTGAGCTGGCGCTTGTGATCCTTTTGTGTCTGGCGGCCTGAGTTAGTAGTAGTCGATGCATAGTATTGCATAGGGGTGAAGAGCAGTCAGCAGCTAAGCACTTCTGTTTTAAAATATCCATTGTTGCTGCTCACCCACCGTGGACAATGCTGAGACTATACAATGTTTGTATAGGAAACTCTGTGCGTGCAATACTAATGTGGTGTCTGACATCTCAACTCGCTTGCTCATTGCAATGCTTTTAAGTCCTCCTATAGCCGTAAGATTGCAGGATCAGCACAGGTACAGAGAGGAAAGGGGAATCCCACCAAGGGCACTATAGAATAACTGGATACAGCAAGCAGCCGGCCACGGCCTGAAAGAACAGCAATGCCAGAGCTTGCGTGAGACTTCGGCTTAGATTCCCACTGTGATGGCAGAAGCTGCTATTTGTTACGGGTACCTACAACCCCCACCTGCAGCAGGGAATCAGCAGTGGCTGACTGGTGTTTCTGCTGGTGTTTGTTTGCAGATCTCCGAGGAGTGGTCTAAAGGAGTCTTTGTGGTGAACAAAAGTGATGAGGATATCCACACTGCCAACGAACGCAGACTGAAGGTTTGGGCTCTCTAACCTCTCCTTCCTGCTACTCTCTAGCTAGCTCTGCCTGAGGTTAAGCACACGTGCCTCTGTCCCACGGTAAAACAGCTCAGCACCTGGTGGCACTGAAACCCCAGGGCCACAAAAAAGTGTCTCCAAGACCTTTATGATGAAATAGATGCTCCTCAAGCATAGAACTCATACTTGTCCTGCCCCAAAAGAGATCCCACGGCTATCCTAGAGCTCAGCCCTTCCAGGCAGGGTGGGTCTGCTCTCCCTGGGAACCTCATGCTTGCAGTTCAGAGACACTCATAGCAATCCTCCTCTGGTCCTCAGGAGCTGATTGGAGATATTGCTGGAAAGTTGCAGACTGGAAGAAGCAGAAATGATCAGGTAAGTATACAACTAGTTGATTTCTCCTTCTCTACACCTCCCCTTCCTCAGTTTCACGAGGCCACTGATCAGAATGGGCTTTGGTCCTCTGCCTGGAGAGCAAGACATAGTGACTTTCACTTGTCAGAGAGACCAAAGACACAGTGGATAGAGGGGAGATGTCCCCTCCCATCAGGCTCTCTGCTGAACACTGTGGTCACAGGGTAGCTCACATTCCACTCTGGCTGACCCTGGCCGGTCTTGTCCAGGTTGTGACTGACTTAAAGCTGTTCATGAAGAACTCCGTCTCTGTGCTCTCCACTCACCTGCTGCAGCTCATTAAGACCCTGGTGGAACGTGCTGCCATGTAAGTCCTTTCCCAAGGCCACAGCCTTCTTGGCGGGGGAGGAGACCTGCAGGCTTCCTCTTTGACTGACACTGATCAGGGCAGCAACAAGAGCTTTCTCTCCTTTCACCTGCAGAGAAATTGATGTTATCCTCCCTGGCTACACTCACCTGCAAAAAGCTCAGCCCATCAGATGGAGCCAGTTCTTGCTCAGGTAACCATCTCTCCTCCTTCCTTGCTACCCCATAGCAAGCCTTCTCCATCCCCAGGGCCCTGCTCAGCCTGAGCCGGGAAGGGCATCGTCCTCTGATGCGGCAGCCAGGGGTGACACACCAAAGCCAACCTTGCAAGCTGGAACTGCAGCTGCCCATGGTCACTACACCTTGGGTCTGATCCCACAGTCAGATGCCTGGGGAGGGAAGCGTGGCATTTCCTGACTTGGGATGCTTCATCTCTCATGTCCTTTCCTAGCCATGCCGTTGCACTGACCCGTGACTCCGAGCGCCTGGGAGAGATAAAGAAGAGGATGAATGTCTTGCCCTTGGGAAGGTGAGGTCTACATCCTGCCTAATCCTTAGGCCTCACCCTGCTTGGCAAAATGCCTAAGGGGCAGAGCCTCGCCAGCCCTGAACCTCTGGCGTTTGTGTGCAATATGTGGGGTGGAGCTCAGAGCGGGCAACCCTTGCTACCCTGTCTACTAGAGCTCAGCTTTGGCTGGACTGGGCAGGATGTCACGCGTGACTTGTGTTGCTTTCTTCCCTGGCAGCGGTGTTCTGGCTGGCAACCCACTGGATATCGATAGAGAGCTGCTGCGCAGCGGTAAGTGTCTCCCGATGACTGAATGGCAGAGGTCCAGCCCTCCCAGCTCAGAGAGAGACAAGCACTGACACGTTGCCCTGACACTAGCTGGACATGTACCGCGGCACCTTAACGCAGGGATGGGGGGGAATAAATGCAGCTCCCAATGACTCTGCCAGAGCCCTGCTTTCCTAAGGCTCTTTGCTGCAAGGACACAGCTAATGCTTGCAAGGTGGGAGCAGAGACACAACCACCTCTGCTGCACCCCGGCAGCCTGGGGCAAATAACAAAGGCCCCAGCTCAGCATAACGCTCAGCAGGTCTGTGTCCTTTGGACTGCTCAAGGGCTTACCTGCATGCTGGCACCATCTGCTGCATTCAAGCTCCAGTCGTGCTAAGGCTGAGCTCCTCTGTCCATCTCTTTCCTTACAGAGCTGGACTTTGCTTCCATCAGCCTGAACAGCATGGATGCCATCAGCGAGAGAGACTCTGTGGGTGAGCTCAGCTCTATTATTTCTTCCCTCCTTCATTTCATAACCGTGCTTCTAAGACCTTCCCTGTTAACCTGATTTAACCAGGGGACTGAAATGCCTTGCTGGGAAGTAACTATACAAACAGTCTCTTTGCAAGTATCTAAGCTCCAGTCAGAGCATTGTCAGCAAACAAGGCATTTATCACCTCCTGATTTCCCTCCTTCTCTGCAGTGGAACTCCTCTTTGTTGCCACCCTGCTGATGACCCACCTTAGCAGGCTGGCTGAAGATCTCATCATCTACAGTACCAGCGAGTTTGGCTTTCTGACCCTCTCCGAAGCCTTCATGTAGGTTTCTGGGTTTCTAGGCAGAGAGCTTTTCCCTCACTCTTTCCTCCTCAGCTATCCCCACCTGAAAGCTACAGATGGCAGGGATGGGGCTCCCTGTTGCACAAGGCTGATACTAGAATTAAGACTCTGGGGCCTTTAAAGGCTGCCTTTATGTAGAGGTATCCTTAAAGGTCACCATTCCTCTTCAATGATTGTTTTTTACTGATTCCGGTAACTTGCTGAAGTCTGTATTCAGAGGACACTGCTTGCTCCCCAGCAACTGCTGGCAGGATCAGGCTGTAGAACGGCAGAACTGTGAAACTTCCTCCTCTGCTGGGAATTGCTGCCAAAGCCCTTCCTTGAACAGCCGTGATTTGCAATCCCAACACCCTTCCTGTTCCTCTGGGTGGCACAACCACAACCCTCGCTCTCTGAGGCCCCGGCGTCCTCCTTAGAAATGCTGTTAGTCTTGCCTGTTGATACCACCTCTCGGAGGATTTGGGGGGGGGGGAGCCTCCTTTTTTCTTTCTCTTTGGGACACAAGTAAGGTCAGGACTGTGTGGGAGCTCCACACAAGGCTCTAAAAATGAAGGCTCAGCTCTGGAAACACCTTTATTTTCAGTGCTAGCAGCAGCCTGATGCCTCAGAAGAAGAACCCCATTAGTTTGGAACTGATCCGCAGCAAGACTGGACGTGTGTTTGGACGGGTGAGCCTGCCAAAGAAAGAAGTGCGATGGGGGAATGGCTCAGATTGGGGCTAGTACAGTTTCAATGGGGAATGAGATCAGATTCCTTTCTTCTTACCAGACTCTGAATGCCGAGGGAGATTCCTTAGCTCTGCCTTTCCACAGAGTCTCAGCACTTAGAGTAAATCTTGGTGGGTGCTGAGTTCAAGCAGTCTTACATTAGGTTCCTGAGGATTCGTTGAGACACTCATTAAAAGTGGGCTAATTAGTATATACTAACCATAAAAATGGCAATATTTACATTTACCTTTATACGGCACTTTAATATAATCAAACAGCTCTTATGTATACTGTGACTAGTTTTTTGGGAGACTAGATGTCAGAAAAAATAGCCTGAGCCATAGAATATCTTGAGTGGTGTCTCCCAGGCACCCATCACAGGCTGGCAGGGCAGTCAAACATGCACAGATGACCAGAGCACATGCTTACGAAACAAAGTACTGCCCCAAGCAGTACTCAAGCATTAAGAGGCTTTGGCCCCTTGTGGGAGACAATCCACCCTTCTAAAAGCAGCCATGGAAAACTGCACTCCTCTCATCCCTTCACCTTAGGGACATCCTGTAGGTGAGGAATTATCACCCTTCATCTTCAAGGCTCTGTGTAAAGAAATGTGCACAGTCTTGGCTCAGGATTGCTGCTGGGGTAACATGCATCTCTTCCTATAGCTAAGTGCTTGACCTCTTCTTCCCTGCAGTGTGCCTCTATTCTCATGGTTCTCAAAGGACTTCCAAGCACCTACAACAAGGATCTGCAGGTAAAACAAATATTTGCTCTCACACCATTTCTCTGAAAAGACACAACTGTCTTCTGATCTGCAAGCAGTCCTTGCCACTAGCTTTCCCTGTGCGGGACCTGCTGGGGTGCAGGACACTAAAAGGGGGGATGAGGCCCTGCATGCTCCAGTTCACGCTGCAGCCCTCAGGGGAGCCCCTCCGATGTCCGTGCCGGCTCTGCTGGCCGCGCTGCTCAGGCTGCTGGGCTTTTTGCCTGCTTCAGGTTGACTTACTGCAACTTCCATCCATGTTACCACACAGGAGGACAAGGAGGCAGTCTTTGATGTGGTGGATACCCTGACTGCTGTGCTCCAGGTTGCCACTGGAGTCATTTCTACCCTCCAGGTAAGGCTTCAGCCTCTCCTTACTGAACACACTCTGGTCCTGCTTGCATCCACAGGGATGCCATTCCTGATGCACTGACACAGGGAAGTGAGCTCTAGCCTGCTCCTAAGATGAAAATCCCTCAGGCCCGCACTCATCCAGGGGCTCACTGCAGCCCCTTTGTCAGCTGCCCAGATCCCCTCTGCTCCGGGGTCACCAGGGGCAGAGGGCCTCGCAGAGCCAGGCCCCTTCCAGAGGAAATGCCCTCACTGTGACAGCGAGTGTGTCCCCAAGCAGGAGCTGATGGTGATGTCTCCCTCTGACCCTCCTCTCTGCAGATCAACAAGGAGAATATGGAGAAAGCTTTGACCCCTGAAATGCTGTCCACTGACCTGGCTCTCTACTTGGTTCGTAAAGGAGTAAGTACCAGAGGGAGACTCTGAGCTGTGATTTCTTTAGACTCACAATGCTGCTCAGTGAGGGCCTGAGATGAGGCCTTCTGTTCTGTCCCCAGGTGAGGATCAGTCTGGGTCAACAAACGCGAGAGCTGGAAACCCATTCTTTACATGTATCCCAAGTAGTGGAACTGCTGCCAGGTGGACTTGATAGTAATTTACAGGTGGAGTTCTACCTCCTAATGCCTCCCCTTCTCACACCCCAGAAAACCCGGAGTCAGACTGCATTGCCCTTACTCAAAAGCAAACAAACCAACCAACCCAAAAAAGAGAGCACCTCCATCTCTGCCTCTGAGTCTGCACTCCAACTGCCTCGTCACTGACTGTTACCTCTGCTTCTTCTTGTAGATGCCATTCAGACAAGCCCTCACTGCCTCTGGAAAGGCTATCCACCTTGCTGAGACTAAGGGCATCACCATCAATAATCTCACCCTGGAAGACCTGAAGAGCATCAGGTTTGTACCATTACTACTTGCCACACTTCCCCTCTACAGGCAGGTATCAACCTGCCTCACTAGGGGCTTCCTTGTGGTGCCCTTCGGAGAACCCCTACATCCTCCAGGCCTGAATATCAGGAGTGGGACAAGGGGACACCACCGCTACCATTCAGCTCGAGCAGGGCAGGGGCAGCAGGCAGTGGTGGTGGTGGGGGGAATGGAAGAGACTCATGGCCTGGCCCAGAAGCACCAGCCCTCCAGAGGAGTCCAGCTCCTAATTTCATGGCTTTTCCCTGGAGCAAGTCCTTTTGTCTGTCCCCAGCTCTCACTGTCAGGCACTAGTGGCGCAGAATCAGGGCCACACAAGGACTTTCCCCTTGGAGAAAGGCTCACGCTCCACTCCTCACCCTCTCTGCAGGCAGGGAGCAGCTAAAGCCAGCAAACAGCACCCATCACTCTACTTACTCTGCTTCTCTTTGCCTCCCCAGCCCCCTCTTTGCCAGCGACGTGTCCCAGGTCTTCAGCTTCATCAACAGTGTGGAGCAGTACACGGCCGTGGGAGGTACCGCCAAGAGCAGCGTGACTGCCCAGATCGAGGAGCTGAGGGAGCTGCTGAAGAAGCTGAAGGAACAAGCTTAGAGTGTGGGGAGATATCCCGTGTGTGCAGCTTTGTGCTTATCACACTGATCTGGAGTTAATAAACGCCGTGGTGCATTGTAGTTCACTGAAACTCCTGCCTTGCCTATTTCTTCTGGGGGCAACACTGAGCTGGGCCTCTTCGGCCCTCCTGAGGCTGGGGAAAGGCTCACTGGTGTGAAATGGCTGCGGAGCTGCTTTATGGGGCATCTAGCTCTAGGGGCGCTGGGAGGCAGAGGGCAGCAAGAGTGTCTGTCTACACCAAGAGACCTGCAAATGTGTGTCCGGGGGGTGGATGCAGCACAAACCCGGATCCAGCAGTGCCAGAGCAGGCGACACAGCGTGCTGAGGGAAGTTTGCGTGCGTGCCCAGAGCAAGACTCCCGCGACTACAGCTGCCAGACACGCCACAGCTCCAGCTATCACTGCTGGCTTCTGTTTCCCACTCAGCCAGTCTGCTTGCCTCCTGCGAGGAGGGATTAAGGGCCCCAAAGAAGTCTCCTCACCACCCAGCACTGAAACTTGCTTAGTCTGAGGCAGGACGTGGCCAGGCGATCCCAGCCCATCACACAACCACCCCTGGCTCTGGCTCACACCAAAGCACAGGGGTTGCGTGGTGCCAGGCCAAGCTCCTTCCTCTGGTGACTCAGGCTTGCTCTGCCTCCAGGCTAGCTGAGGGCAGAGCGCTTTGAAAGAGGCCTGGCACGGTGGCCGCCTCTAGCAAATCATTTACCACCTTCCCTCCTGGCCTTACAAAAATAAAATCAGAACAAGGACCAGGAAAAGCCTTACTTGAGAAATGAAGGGGCAGAAACCTGCTGTCTTTCTTATGGAGAAAATAATTGATTATACAATGCTTGAAACATCACCCCTCCCTTACTGTTCTGCTGTCATTTCTGGATGAAATGCACCTGCTGCTTGATTCAAAGGCAGAGAAGAAACTGTTGTCCATAGGGAAGATGAGGCATTTTTCATTAAACATTAGACCAGCTTGGCCTTAGCACCAGAGTGCTGAGGTGCCACTTTCCATAGACAGCTTTTTTTTTGTGTCACAGCACTATGAAGCTGGTGATTTTGCTCAGCACCCCTCCCTCCATGCTGAAGCAGCAACATGCTATTGACTCTGACTATCACAAGACCCCGTATCACAGGTGAGGAATGGCAGTAACACAGGCATTGCCTCACTGTGTTTATGTTAGGGGCTCTAGCACAAACAGTGCAAAATGTATATCTCCTGCCAGTAACGAAGTGCCTCATGGACATAAAGCGCTTTCACTCTACCTTTGTAGCATGTGTGCTTTAAGCATGCAGAAGCACCAGCAACAGAAACTTCCCTTTCTTCAACAGTTCCTCCCACCCTCAGTCTCCCCTTATTCTGACCCTAAACCAGATCCATTCTTTGGCATTTAAAAAACAGCACATTTCCATCACCATTCTGTAAAGCTCTTTTGTGTTTGCTCTGTTGCTTACTGCAGTGTTTCTCTTTTGGCAGTTGTGTCTTACTCTCCAGATAGGTTAGCTGTGGTAGGGAAACCATTTAACACACTTAGCTGAGAGGAGAAGGGAGCAGGAGAGGGAGAGACGACACCAATACGCAACACCAACCAGTCAGAAGAAGCGATGTCTCCTCACCCCCAGCTCACAGTTCTTTTCTTTCCTCCCATAAACTTTCTTCATCTGTGCCACTTTCCTCCTCCTCCCTGTTTGTATCTTCTAGCTCCTCCTCAGTACCTTCACAGGCCTCAGCTGACTAGATTTCCTCTAGTTCCCAGCAGCAACAGTTCAGCATCTCCGTGGCCAGTGCTGAGTGATACCGTGCCCTGTCAAACAAAAGAAAAAGGGGGGGTCGCAGTAGATTACTGCATCTTGGACTCTTGCTTAAATGAGTAGTCCATAATCACTGGTATTTCCCACCCATCCACCCTTTTCTTAAATTATAGAATAATTTAGATTGGGAGGGACCTGTGGAGGTCTCTGGAGCTCCACAGACACTACAGGGAAGTGTGGAGCAGACTATCTGCAGACTTTCACCATCATTCTACTATGACTCATTGCAATCTGAGTTTTTAAGACATCATCCCTCATCACAGGAAGTTCTCGGTAGACAGTAGGATCAGTGGCTTAGGACACTACTCTGAGGCAACCTGGGCTTAAATCCCTGTTCCATCACAGACCACAGGAAAGACACTTCAGCCAAAATTTCAAAACTTATTTGGGCACCTAGAATGGCAGAAAGGTGTTGAAAATCTCATATAGGACTACGTATCTCCCACTGGACACCGGGCAGATGACCAGCCCACAGAGGGGCTCTTGAAACACTGCACAAAGTAGTAAATTCTTTCCTTTGTCCCTCTTCCCTTCCACCCTGCAAAAGATAGCTAAGCTACTTTCATGCTCTGGAAAAATCCCACTGAATATTTTGGCTCTAAAAACATTGCTATGTCTGGTCTTTCTATCCCCTAATTCTCTATTAAAGTAGGGCTAATGACACTTCTCTGCCTTCACAAAATAGTTGTGAGAACAGACGTACTGTTTGACTGCAACGTCCCCTGCAGGCAGCATGGATGAATTTGAGATAGCGATATCCAAATGTGTCCATGTAGACTAGCAGCCTCTTTACCAGGGGTGACACAAACCTACTGTATTGTGAACCTTCAGCTACTCTACTGCCTCACATTACAGAGGCACACACAGAGTGGAAAACGTTATAAAGAGGCCTGAAACTAATGGAACAGAAACTGGAGCTCTCATTGTTATATTTAACCATTTAACCATTTAAATATAGTCAATATACAGAAATCAAAGCTATCACGTATCACACATACATAGGGTGATTAACCACATGAAAATGCAGATAACAAAGCAGATACAGGGGAACTTTAAAAGTGCCACAGAAATCACATCTTCCCTTTTTTGGCCCTGTGAGTCAAGAATGAGGTATCTCAGGGAAAAGTTCCAGGACTGGCTGGGTGCCCTCTAAGCCCTCCTGGCTGCAGTACCTTGGGTATCCCCCTTTCCTTTCTCACTTTGGGCAATTTCTGTTCAGTATCTTCAGACAGAAAGATTTATAGTCTTTGCATGAGTTGTGTATGTTCCACACAGCCAATCTTGAGCCAATATCACAGACATCATGAAACAAAGCCTCTCCCTGTATATGATTCATTCTGAACATAAATCTAGTACTTACTGTTTTGCCAACACCCCAGCAGTGTCCTGTCAAAACCCAGAACAAGGACAACGATGCTCCTAAAGAGTGAACAAGACAAGAGAAGCAGTAAAAATATGGGACTTCAGAATAGAAAGCAACCTGGTGACAATATGGTTCAAAGAGGTTTTTCAGGTGTAGACATCATGATCCGCTGTTGGCCTTCAAGCCTGGGAGTCTAAAAGGAAACAGGGTCATCATGTTAGGAAAATGGTCATGAGGGGAACTCTTCAGACTCTTCTCAGCATTGTCCACTGGCAGGACAAGAGGCAATAGGCCCAAATGCAAACACAGGAAATTCAGTCTGAATGTAAGAAAACACTTTTTCACTGTGAGGGTGGTTGAACACTGAACAGGTTGCCCAGAGAGGCTGTGGAGTCTCCATCCTTGGAGATAATTGAAACCCAACTAGACATGGTCCATGGCAACCTGCTCTAGCTGACCATGCTTGAGCAGGGGGGTTGGACCAGGGTCCCTTCCAACCTCAACTACTCTATGATTCTATGGGAAAGCTTTTAAGGTGCTGCATTAAGATAGTTAACCATGAAACCAGATAAAGAATCTGAGCCCTGCTCTGGATTGAGCCTGAGTGTAGCACCCTGGAAACCCAGCTGGAAAAGATACTTGCTCATTGAGGCTGGAGAGCCAAGCCTGATGCTAGCGTTGTCACTCCACCTGCGTCCACCCTGCTATAGAAACCAGCATGCTCTAATCATGCAAAGATCCTACTGCACCTTAGACTTCATCTTCAACTCAGAAAAGGGATGAGTAGTAGAACTGAGAGAATAACACAGAAAAGACACCTGGACTAGGTCCTTCCAACCTGAATTATCCTATGAGCCTATGAGAACAGGGCTGAGTAAGGAGAAGAAAAACCCAAATGAGCACAAAAAAATTCAGATATGTTTCCAGCACTCCCTCAAAGGCCTTGACAGTGCATAGAGAAAATATGGCAGAGTTGCACAGCTCCTAAGGCAAGGCAGAAAACTCCCCGGTGCTGGTGCTGCGGAGTGGCACGGGGGACGGAACAGGGCTGGCCCCGGGGACACCCCGCCCCGACGGGGCGGGACGAGCTGCCCGCCCCAGTCCGAGGCATGTAAAGGCCTGGGTGGTGGGGAGGGAGCAGGGAGCGACCAGCCGGGGCTGCGCTGGAGCCGGTGAGCAGGACCGGGCAGGCAGCGGGGCTGGGCAGGCAGCGGAGGGGGGCCGGCAGCAGGGCTGGGGAGGCAGCGGAGGTTTCTGTCCTGCTGCCGTCGGGCTGGGGCTCTCGGCTTCTGGAGGGGAGAGCAGCTTGCGGGGTGCTGGGGCAGCAGGCGGGGACCCCGGGGCTGTGCTGGGGGACGGAGCTGAGCCTTGCTGTTCCACAGGTTGCACAAGTTGCAGAGATTGCTACGGATGCCAGCAAAACGTCGGCCGAAATGGCAACCGAGGTGAGGACGAGCTTTGCTTCTCCTACTGTACTTGTCTCTGGGGTGTGCTGACAAATGCAAGCTGAACTTACTTATACTCCAAATTCCTGGCAGTGCAGCCTGCCATTTCCTTCCTTCAGGTTCTTCCTCCTACCTGCGAGAGACTAACTGATGCAGTTCATTCCTGCCTGTTTGTACATAGGCAGATACTTTACAACAGCTTGTGTAAACACTTCTATGCACAAAAGCTACATTTTCAGTTTCTGTGCCTGGTAGATGAAGCACGACTAATCGCCCTAGCAAGTCATGCTTTCTGCCTTGAGAAATGGCTGCTACAGTCCTGGCTTCCTCTGCTCCTGGTCACAAATATCCATCAGCTGTCAGAATGTACCAGCCACTTCCTTCTCTAAGCAGACTTCTGTAGCTATCAAAAGTTCTTTTGGTTTTGAGTTCTTGATTACAAACACATCTGTTGCAATGTTTCTGCTGACCCACCTCTGATTTGGGTGGAAATCCACAATACTGAAGAAATCCTTAAGATTTCTGTTCCCTATTCAAGCGCTTAGCTTCTGGCATGGGGCTTTGATTTCCCATCCCCTCTGTCATTCTCCTGCGGATGTCAGGCTCCATGCTCAGGACCTGTAACACTTTTGAATTCTGATTCTCGCCCTCCCTCCTCCCCGTTCATATTGACAAAGCTGTCCTGAAGATCGCAAACACCTCGTGCCTACAATCGTACCTCCTCCGTAGGCACTCTCTCCTGCTCTCTCAGGCACGTTGATTCAGCCGTGATTGGCAGGGACGTGGACACAGTTGCCAGGAAAAGAGTGTGTGAGGTTACTCAGCGGTGCTCTGCCTAACTGATAAAAGCCTGGCACAGACTAGCTTGCAGCTGTCCCAGCCAACTTGCCGAGGTTCTTGCTAGTTACGATGTACGGCATGGTAAGAGACTGACAGGGGTATTTAAGAAATCAAGTAAAAGAGCAGTGTTATCCACTGGACAGTAGCAACTATGTATAGGCCCTTCCTCTAAATGTTCCTCAGTGTCATCTTTGTGCTTGCTAGCACTGGAGAGTTGCTTTTAGAGTTTCAATACGTTGTAAAGCTTCTGCACAAGTAAAACTCCAGTCCACTTCAGTGGAAGTTTGCCTGAGTTAGGGCTTCAGGAGGTGTCCTACCCGGATAAACAAATGTCTGAGCTAATGAACCAATTCAGTTTTGGAAACACTGGTGGGAAGAAGTCTACACACACCCTTCTCTGATGCATAGCGGGAATTGTGTGCCTGTCTTTGTCACCTGGTGAAGTTATCGATGACACGCTCAAGTATATGAAGTTACTACCTGAATGTCAGGGTGGGGGGAAAAACAACTTCTTGCATTACTTTGTTTTAAACCTTCTTTGTGCTGGTTTAATTTTCCTGAAAATTTCTAATCCTGAAGGTACTCAGACCTCCCCATTCTGGACTCTGCACCTTTTCCAGTTTCAGGCAAATTTTCTGCCAAAGCTTGCAAAGCACATCCTGGACTCCGGAGGTGCTTCAAACCGTAACTTCAAGCACTTCGTAATTACAGAAGTGTTTGAATGGAACGGGCTTGCGTTGGCTCAGAGCTCTTCTGGCAATCCAAGAAATAGCTTCCTATTGCCTCCACACAAAAAAGACTCCTGATTCCAAAAACTGCAAGATACTAGCTTGCACTGTATTCCTCACTGACCTGCTGACTTTTTTTTCCCCTCTAAGAGGCTATCAGAGGCTGGGGCACCTGCAGCTGCCGTACTAGACAGCTCCATGCTGGTCTTGCACCCCATGCCCATAGAGTTGTTTGCAAGGACAGGACATGCTCACTCCATAGGCCTGTTGAACTAAAGCATCTTGGAGCACTCCTGAGCCAGACCTGACAGCTTAAGGGCTAAATGCTACTGACAGTGACATGGCCCCACCTTTTCAACTGCTTGCAAAGGTCTGAAAGTCCAGCGGCCTTTCTGGTCAGGGCTACTGCACTGAAACAACATGCTTGAGCATGGACTCTGAGCTGGATAAAGAATTAACTGGATATTAGATAGTCCATAGGACCTTAAGAGAAGTTAATAGGCCTTTTTTACTTCCTTTCTCTCAGGGGGATAAACTATGGGGAGGAAGGTTTGTTGGAAGCATGGATCCCATCATGGAGATTCTCAACTCCTCCATTGCCGTTGACCAGAGACTGTCTGAAGTTGATATCCAGGCAAGCATGGCTTATGCCAAAGCCTTGGAGAAGGCTAGCATCCTCACTAAACCTGAGCTGGAGAAGATCCTGAGTGGCCTGGAAAAGGTATTTATGTCCTTGGCAAACTGTCCCCTCTACTCTGGCCTAGGTACAGTTCCCGCACTAGCCCTGGAACCAATGGCAGCTTACCTGGCAGCATCTCTGGCATCTTCCCTGACTGGCTTTTCTAAAAAGCATTCTTAAATATCCTCATGTCCTCTTCCTGAGAGCAAGGCATGTCCTGAAGCCCTTGCTGAAAGGGGGAATGCTGCCCTGACTCATGGGCCAGCCCGAGAGGCCCACGCGCACTGCTCCTCAGCACTCTCGGAGGCACCCTGTGAGGTGCATCGATGCTCAGATTCCCTCTCACTAGCAGCACCAGAGCCAGGCACTAGCATGTGAACCAGCTGACAAGCCAGGCATGAGACCCTGAGGCCCCAGCGAGCATTTCTGAAGCCCTGCTGCCTCGCAGGGGGGCACACTATGCCCTTCCCTTCCACCCTCTCCACGCTGAACTTCCCCTCGCAACTCTTTCCCTATGAGTTAACAATGTTCTTTCTGAGCTGGCGCTTGTGATCCTTTTGTGTCTGGCGGCCTGAGTTAGTAGTAGTCGATGCATAGTATTGCATAGGGGTGAAGAGCAGTCGGCAACTAAGCACTTCTGTTTTAAAATATCCATTGTTGCTGCTCACCCACCGTGGACAATGCTGAGACTATACAATGTTTGTATAGGAAACTCTGTGCGTGCAATACTAATGTGGTGTCTGACATCTCTACTCGCTTGCTCATTGCAATGCTTTTAAGTCCTCCTATAGCCGTAAGATTGCAGGATCAGCACAGGTACAGAGAGGAAAGGGGAATCCCACCAAGGGCACTATAGAATAACTGGATACAGCAAGCAGCCGGCCACGGCCTGAAAGAACAGCAATGCCAGAGCTTGCGTGAGACTTCGGCTTAGATTCCCACTGTGATGGCAGAAGCTGCTATTTGTTATGGGTACCTACAACCCCCACGTGCAGCAGGGAATCAGCAGTGGCTGACTGGTGTTTCTGCTGGTGTTTGTTTGCAGATCTCCGAGGAGTGGTCTAAAGGAGTCTTTGTGGTGAACAAAAGTGATGAGGATATCCACACTGCCAATGAACGCAGACTGAAGGTTTGGGCTCTCTAACCTCTCCTTCCTGCTACTCTCTAGCTAGCTCTGCCTGAGGTTAAGCGCACGTGCCTCTGTCCCACGGTAAAACAGCTCAGCACCTTGTGGCACTGAAACCCCAGGGCCACAAAAAAGTGTCTCCACTTCTGTGGAAGAGACGCTCCTCAAGCATAGAACTCATACTTGTCCTGCTCCAGAGGAGATCCCACGGCTACTTACAGGATCCTAGAGCTCAGCCCTTCCATGCAGGGTGGGTCAGCTCTCCCTGGGAACCTCATGCTTGCAGTTCAGAGACACTCATAGCCATCTTTCTCTGGTCCTCAGGAGCTGATTGGAGATATTGCTGGAAAGCTGCACACTGGAAGAAGCAGAAATGATCAGGTAAGTATAAAACCAGTTGATTTCTCCTTCTCTACACCTCCCCTTCCTCAGTTTCACGAGGCCACTGATCAGAATGGGCTTTGGTCCTCTGCCTGGAGAGCAAGACATAGTGACTTTCACTTGTCAGAGAGACCAAAGACACAGTTGATAAGAGGGGAGATGTCCCCTCCCATCAGGCTCTCTGCTGAACACCGTGGTCACAGGGTAGCTCACATTCCACTCTGGCTGACCCTGGCCGATCTTGTCCAGGTTATGACTGACTTGAAGCTGTTCATGAAGAACTCCGTCTCTGTGCTCTCCACTCACCTGCTGCAGCTCATTAAGACCCTGGTGGAACGTGCTGCCATGTAAGTCCTTTCCCAAGGCCACAGCCTTCTTGGCGGGGGAGGAGACCTGCAGGCTTCCTCTTTGACTGACACTGATCAGGGCAGCAACAAGAGCTTTCTCTCCTTTCACCTGCAGAGAAATTGATGTTATCCTCCCTGGCTACACTCACCTGCAAAAAGCTCAGCCCATCAGATGGAGCCAGTTCTTGCTCAGGTAACCATCTCTCCTCCTTCCTTGCTACCCCATAGCAAGCCTTCTCCATCCCCAGGGCCCTGCTCAGCCTGAGCCGGGAAGGGCATCGTCCTCTGATGCGGCAGCCAGGGGTGACACACCAAAGCCAACCTTGCAAGCTGGAACTGCAGCTGCCCATGGTCACTACACCTTGGGTCTGATCCCACAGTCAGATGCCTGGGGAGGGAAGCGTGGCATTTCCTGACTTGGGATGCTTCATCTCTCATGTCCTTTCCTAGCCATGCCGTTGCACTGACCCGTGACTCCGAGCGCCTGGGAGAGATAAAGAAGAGGATGAATGTCTTGCCCTTGGGAAGGTGAGGTCTACATCCTGCCTAATCCTTAGGCCTCACCCTGCTTGGCAAAATGCCTAAGGGGCAGAGCCTCGCCAGCCCTGAACCTCTGGCGTTTGTATGCAATACGTGGGGTGGAGCTCAGAGCGGGCAACCCTTGCTACCCTGTCTACTAGAGCTCAGCTTTGGCTGGACTGGGCAGGATGTCACGCGTGACTCGTTTTGCTTTCTTCCCTGGCAGCGGTGCTCTGGCTGGCAACCCACTGGATATCGATAGAGAGCTGCTGCGCAGCGGTAAGTGTCTCCCGATGACTGAATGGCAGAGGTCCAGCCCTCCCAGCTCAGACAGAGACAAGCACTGACACGTTGCCCTGACACTAGCTGGACATGTACCGCGGCACCTTAACGCAGGGATGGGGGGGAATAAATGCAGCTCCCAATGACTCTGCCAGAGCCCTGCTTTCCTAAGGCTCTTTGCTGCAAGGACACAGCTAACGCTTGCAAGGTGGGAGCAGAGACACAACCACCTCTGCTGCACCCCGGCAGCCTGGGGCAAATAACAAGGGCCCCAGCTCAGCATAACGCTCAGCAGGTCTGTGTCCTTTGGACTGCTCAAGGGCTTACCTGCATGCTGGCACCATCTGCTGCATTCAAGCTCCAGTCGTGCCAAGGCTGAGCTCCTCTGTCCATCTCTTTCCTTACAGAGCTGGACTTTGCTGCCATCAGCCTGAACAGCATGGATGCCATCAGCGAGAGAGACTCTGTGGGTGAGCACAGCTCTATTATTTCTTCCCTCCTTCATTTCATAACTGTGCTTCTAAGACCTTCCCTGTTAACCTGATTTAATCAGGGGACTGAAATGCCTTGCTGGGAAGTAACTATACAAACAGTGTCTTTGCAAGTATCTTAAGCCCACGTTAATTAGGACACATACCTCATTCATAACTGGCCCAGCTATCAGCAGTGCCTGCTTACCTAGGCTGTGTCCCTCAGTCATTCACACTAAAGAAGACTGAAACAGTATGTGAAGCAGCAGAATTCCTTTTCCTAGAGCAATATAGAGTTCTCCTGCCACAACCCAGCAAACATCAGCCAAAGTTCTACCAAGACTCTAGCTCCAATGTCTTTAGCCTTTCTGGCTTTCACTGAGGTATAAATTACTTCATATCTTTTATAGACCATTAGGGATTCTGCCCACTGTAAGTGTTCCTGTACCTAAGCTCCCTAGCTTGTCAGCAAAAAAAGGCATTTATCACCTCCTGATTTCCCTCCTTCTCTGCAGTGGAACTCCTCTTTGTTGCCACCCTGCTGATGACCCACCTTAGCAGGCTGGCTGAAGATCTCATCATCTACAGTACCAGCGAGTTTGGCTTTGTGACCCTCTCCGATGCCTACAGGTAGGTTTCTGGGTTTCTAGGCAGAGAGCTTTTCCCTCACTCTTTCCTCCTCAGCTATCCCCACCTGAAAGCTACAGATGGCAGGGATGGGGCTCCCTGTTGCACAAGGCTGACACTAGAATTAAGACTCTGGGGCCTTTAAAGGCTGCCTTTATGTAGAGGTATCCTTAAAGGTCACCATTCCTCTTCAATGATTGTTTTTTACTGATTCCGGTAACTTGCTGAAGTCTGTATTCAGAGGACACTGCTTGCTCCCCAGCAACTGCTGGCAGGATCAGGCTGTAGAATGGCAGAACTGTGAAACTTCCTCCTCTGCTGGGAATTGCTGCCAAAGCCCTTCCTTGAACAGCCGTGATTTGCAATCCCAACACCCTTCCTGTTCCTCCGGGTGGCACAACCACAACCCTCGCTCTCTGAGGCCCCGGCGTCCTCCTTAGAAACGCTGTTAGTCTTGCCTGTTGATACCACCTCTCGGGGGATTTGGGGGGAGGCCTCCTTTTTTCTTTCTCTTTGGGACACAAGTAAGGTCAGGACTGTATGGGAGCTCCACACAAGGCTCTAAAAATGAAGGCTCAGCTCTGGGAAATATGAGAAACTCAGTACCTTACTGTCCTACACCATAGACAGGTATCCATGCAGGAAGACCCACATGTTGCTCCTAGACGGCTGGGCCAGCACACTGCATGGCCTGTCTTTGCTTGATCCCTGCAGATGGCATTTGGCAGGGACTGGGATGCCTTGTTCACCACTAAACTCCAAACACCTTTGTTGTCAGCACTGGCAGCAGCCTGATGCCTCAGAAGAAGAACCCTGATAGCCTGGAACTGATCCGCGGCAAAGCTGGACGCGTGTTTGGACGGGTGAGCCTGCTAAAGAAAGCAGTGGAATGGGGGAACTGTTCAGAGAGGGGCTAGTAAAGCTCTAAAAGGAAGAAAATCTCCTTCTTCGAGATCTTCAAGGCTCTGTGTAAAGAAATGTGCGCAGTCTTGGCTCGGGACTGCTGCTGGGGCAACATGCATCTCTTCCTATAGCTAAGTGCTTGACCTCTTCTTCCCTGCAGTGTGCCTCTATTCTCATGGTTCTCAAAGGACTTCCAAGCACCTACAACAAGGATCTGCAGGTAAAACAAATATTTGCTCTCACGCCATTTCTCTGAAAAGACACAACTGTCTTCTGATCTGCAAGCAGTCCTTGCCACTAGCTTTCCCTGTGCGGGACCTGCTGGGGTGCAGGACACTAAAAGGGGGGATGAGGCCCTGCATGCTCCAGTTCACACTGCAGCCCTCAGGGGAGCCCCTCCGATGTCCGTGCCGGCTCTGCTGGCCACGCTGCTCAGGCTGCTGGGCTTTTTGGCTGCTTCAGGTTGACTTACTGCAACTTCCATCCATGTTACCACACAGGAGGACAAGGAGGCAGTCTTTGATGTGGTGGATACCCTGACTGCTGTGCTCCAGGTTGCCACTGGAGTCATTTCTACCCTCCAGGTAAGGCTTCGGCCTCTCCTTACTGAACACACTCTGGTCCTGCTTGCATCCACAGGGATGCCATTCCTGATGCACTGACACAGGGAAGTGAGCTCTAGCCTGGTCCTAAGATGAAAATCCCTCAGGCCCGCACTCATCCAGGGGCTCACTGCAGCCCCTTTGTCAGCTGCCCAGATCCCCTCTGCTCTGGGGTCACCAGGGGCAGAGGGCCTCGCAGAGCCAGGCCCCTTCCAGAGGAAATGCCCTCACTGTGACAGCGAGTGTGTCCCCAAGCAGGAGCTGATGGTGATGTCTCCCTCTGACCCTCCTCTCTGCAGATCAACAAGGAGAATATGGAGAAAGCTTTGACCCCTGAAATGCTGTCCACTGACCTGGCTCTCTACTTGGTTCGTAAAGGAGTAAGTACCAGAGGGAGACTTTGAGCTGTGATTTCTTAGAAATGCCACCCCAGAAAACCCGGAGTCAGACTGCATTGCCCTAACTCAAAAGCAAACCAACCAACCAACCCAAAAAAGAGAGCACCTCCATCTCTGCCTCTGAGTCTGCACTCCAGCTGCCTCGTCACTGACTGTTACCTCTGCTTCTTCTTGTAGATGCCATTCAGACAAGCCCACACTGCCTCTGGGAAGGCTGTCCACCTTGCTGAGACTAAGGGCATCACCATCAATAATCTCACCCTGGAAGACCTGAAGAGCATCAGGTTTGTACCATTACTACTTGCCACACTTCCCCTCTACAGGCAGGTATCAACCAGCCTCACTAGGGGCTTCCTTGTGGTGCCCTTCGGAGAACCCCTACATCCTCCAGGCCTGAATATCAGGAGTGGGACAAGGGGACACCACTGCTACCATTCAGCTCGAGCAGGGCAGGGGCAGCAGGCAGTGGTGGTGGTGGGGGGAATGGAAGAGACTCATGGCCTGGCCCAGAAGCACCAGCCCTCCAGAGGAGTCCAGCTCCTAATTTCATTGCTTTGCCCCTGCTCAGGCTCCCCTCCCTCACCCTCTCTGCAGGCAGGGAGCAGCTAAAGCCAGCAAACAGCACCCATCACTCTACCTACTCTGCTTCTCTTTGCCTCCCCAGCCCCCTCTTTGCCAGCGACGTGTCCCAGGTCTTCAGCTTCATCAACAGTGTGGAGCAGTACACGGCCGCGGGTGGTACCGCCAAGAGCAGCGTGACTGCCCAGATCGAGGAGCTGAGGGAGCTGCTGAAGAAGCTGAAGGAACAAGCTTAGAGTGTGGTGAGATATCCCGTGTGTGCAGCTTTGTGCTTATCACACTGATCTGGAGTTAATAAACGCCGTGGTGCATTGTAGTTCACTGAAACTCCTGCCTTGCCTATTTCTTCTGGGGGCAACACTGAGCTGGGCCTCTTCGGCCCTCCTGAGGCTGGGGAAAGGCTCATTGGTGTGAAATGGCTGCGGAGCTGCTTTATGGGGCATCTAGCTCTAGGGGCGCTGGGAGGCAGAGGGCAGCAAGAGTGTCTGTCTACACCAAGAGACCTGCAAATGTGTGTCCGGGGGGTGGATGCAGCACAAACCCGGATCCAGCAGTGCCAGAGCAGGCGACACAGCGTGCTGAGGGAAGTTTGCGTGCGTGCCCAGAGCAAGACTCCCGCGACTACAGCTGCCAGACACGCCACAGCTCCAGCTATCACTGCTGGCTTCTGTTTCCCACTCAGCCAGTCTGCTTGCCTCCTGCGAGGAGGGATTAAGGGCCCCAAAGAAGTCTCCTCACCACCCAGCACTGAAACTTGCTTAGTCTGAGGCAGGACGTGGCCAGGCGATCCCAGCCCATCACACAACCACCCCTGGCTCTGGCTCACACCAAAGCACAGGGGTTGCGTGGTGCCAGGCCAAGCTCCTTCCTCTGGTGACTCAGGCTTGCTCTGCCTCCAGGCTAGCTGAGGGCAGAGCGCTTTGAAAGAGGCCTGGCACGGTGGCCGCCTCTAGCAAATCATTTACCACCTTCCCTCCTGGCCTTACAAAAGTAAAATCAGAACAAAGACCAGGAAAAGCCTTAATGGAGGAAGGAGTTCTCTGCTGCCTACTGCAATGTTTCTCTGCTTTAGCACTTGTATCACTCTCCAGATAAGTTCACTATGGCAGGGAAATCACTTTTGTATGCTCAGCTGAGGGTACAGATAACACCATTACCCAACACCAGGTGGGTGCCTTCGAAGGACGACTGTCTCCCCATCTGCAGCTCACGATTGTTCTGCCCCCCGTCACAAACCTTCTCTGTATTTGTGTATTTAGCTGCTGCTCGGCACCCTCGCAGGCCTCTGCTGATTAGGTGTCCTCTCCTTCTCAGCAGCAAGTGTCCAGCGTCTGGGAGGCAGTGCTAAGTAACGCGGGGGTCTCCCAGCTGAAGGACCAAGGTGGTCTGAGCAGACCATCGCATCCCCATCACCTACTTAAGGAGTAGCTTGTAAGCACTGGCACGACCCACCCATCCCCACCGCTTTCTGCTGTTCTCCGCAATGAACCGAGCTCTTGCCTCTGTAACTGAGTCAGCAGCGAAAGGGCTGCCGGCTGCTCGCTGTTCTTCTCGAGGAAGGAAACAGAGGCTACAGATAAACGCGCCGCAAAATTAAAATCTGTCGGAAGGCGCTGGCTGCCTTGCCCTCGTGGGTCGCCTGACACACTGCCCCGTCCCTGCCCCACTCCCGTGACGCAGGTTAGGTAGGAAACCGAAACCCACGCGGTTTCCCCGCACAGAGCCAACCCTGCTTGTCCGCGCCGCGGCGCTGCCCACAGCCAAAATGGCAGCGGCAGCGGCGCCTCCCGCCGGCCCTGCTCTGCCCACAGCCAAGATGGCAGCGGCCGCGCCTCCCGACGGCCTGACACTGCCCACAGCCAAGATGGCAGCGGCCGCGCCTCCCGACGGCCTGGCACTGCCCACGGCCAAGATGGCAGCGGCGGCGGCCGCGCCCCCCGGCGGCGCGGCTCTGCCCACAACCAAGATGGCAGCGGCGGCGGCCGGCGGCCGGCGCTGCCCGCGGAGCGACGGGGGCCGCGCGCCGCTGCCGCTGCTGCCGCTGCTGCCGCTGCTGCCGCTGCTGGCGCTGGCGCTGGCGACGGGGCGGGCGGGGGCCGTGCCCGCGGGCGGCATGCTCTACCCGCGGGAGACGCCGTCCCGCGAGCTGAAGGAGCTCGGCGGCCTCTGGAGCTTCCGCGCCGACTTCTCGGCGGGGCGCGCGGCCGGCTTCGCGCAGCGCTGGTACCGGCAGCCGCTGCGGCAGGTAGGGGCGGCGCGGGGCGGGGGGCGCCGGGGGCGGCGGCGGGTGGAGAGCAGCGGTGGCCTCGCACGGCGGTTACCGGCGCTCAGCGCGGTGAAGCGAGGACAGCGTTGCCCTGGAAGAGCGCCCTCGAGCTTCCAGCGAGTGAAATCCGCTATGTTCCGTCTATCCGCAGTAACTGAATGCTGCAAGAACAAACTAGTGTCGTTTTAAAATGCTGTCAAATTAACCCCATTTCCTAAAAGCAAGAAGTAAGATGCTCTGCATGCACATATATGTGTGTCCATCACTTCTCTGTTAGCTCCTGGGCCAGTTTTGCCGTATTGTGGAAGGAGATGAGTGCCAAGATACAAAGCTGCTAGAAATTTTGTGAAAATAGATGTGAAAGTAGGCAGAGAAGAGGGATCCTGGACATGTCCCCCACTAAAGGGAGGGCCGAGAAGTGTCAGCTCAACCTGCTTTAGACATCAGAGAATCTCCTTAAAGGAGACCCATGGTATGGGCATCCCAGTGTGAGATGCTAGAAAATCCACTTCATCAAAGATTCTTTGCTTTTAGGATTTTCTGGTGTCTAATAAAGGGGCTGAATTCTCTCTGCAGTGTCGGTGCAATTCGGTGCTGAGTCAGCCACGCACATGATGCTCATCCCGCGACACCCAGACTTTCCTAGTGCCACCGTTCGCGGAAAGACTTGCTTGAGAAAGGGGAAGTGTCCCAGATGCGAGCTGCTGCAGCGTTCCTTTGTGGAACATCACAAGCACTGAAGGTGCTAAAAATGGACAGCTAGATTTTGCAATAGCATGTGGTGACCAGAATTTTGTAATAGATTACAGCACTGCTGGCATATAATCCTTATGTTTAAAAAAGTAGCTGAATCAACACTGTTGGAAAGCAGTGAAAAAAAAAAAGCAGGAAATTTATGTTGCTTTCAGGGAATGAGAAAGCCAGAGCCATCCTGTGTAAATAGATGCAAACAGCCTCCGCAGACCTTATGGGGGGGTCTGGCCCAGAACATCCCCAGACTCTTGCCACCCTTCTCCTGCAACTTCAGCTGATGAGCAGCACCCCGTGCCGGTGAACTGACACGGCAACATGAGCATTACACTCTAAACAGCTAGAGCTGTGCAAGAGAAACTACATTTTGTGAGTAGTTTCAGACTGAACAATGACCTGGCTGTGTTTTCTCCAGTTCTCAGGTTCTCCAGCACCAAACCTATTAACTATATTTCCTTATTGCAAACCAGGAGGGGAAACAAAGATACTAGCGGCTTCACCTGGTAGGAGAAGGCATATACTCAGCATAGGACCTGTGACAGAATACGCCAGTTTCTGACCAGGTATTTCTAGGGAATTCCACTTTGCAGAGGACACTTTGATTTGTAAGGCTGAGTCAAGTGGAGAGAGACATGTCCAAGAAGTGTAGGTGGGACAGCCAACTCAGTAAAACTTCTGTCAAATTCAGCGTCTTAAAATTACCTGTTTCCTCCCTTTTTTTGCGATTTCCATCAGACCGGTCCTGTGATCGACATGCCGGTGCCTGCCAGCTTCAATGATATCACCCAAGACCCCAACTTGGAGAACTACATTGGCTGGGTTTGGTATGAGAAAGAGGTGCTGCTTCCTCGCCGTTGGCTTCAGGAGGATCTCAACACCAGAGTGGTGCTCCGCTTTGGTAGTGCCCATTACTACTCCATCGTGGTATGTTGCACCAGCAGTGGTGCAGGCATTTCCAGGATCATGCCACACTAAAATCTATCCCATGTTCAGCAAACATGGCTTTGCTCATGTTTTTATATCAGGTTGCTGTTTTCTTAATGCTCAGCCATTTTCCTCCTGGCCACTGCCAGTTGCAGCTGCTTTGAAAGGAGGAGCAGACCTTGTCCTTCTGAAGTGAGGAGAATTTGGGACAAGAGCTTGACCATGTTTCCTGGGTCTCTCTTTTATGATCCTCCAATACTGGGACTAGTAACTAAAACATTTTCTTGTTACACACCTGGAGAGGACAAGGTACTGAGCTGCCCAGAACACTTAGTTTCTCACAGTGATGCTTGTGTGTGACCCAGGCCTAGCTCCCAGTAAGGGAAGGGCTGCTGGACTGAGCCCTCAGAATTAAGAGTGCTGAACAAGGTTCAGCGTTACTGGGAATCCCAGCTGCCCTTTGCTGTGCTCCTTCCCCTCTCCCTGCTACGCTTTCCGCAGAGACCTAACCTTGCCGCTTGGACTCACAGGCCTCTTCTCTTGCAGTGGGTCAACGGAGTCCAAGTTGCAGAGCACGAAGGGGGCCACCTCCCTTTTGAAGCAGATATAAGCAGCATTGTCCAGGGCAGCCCGGGGATTCCCTGCCGCATCACTGTCGCGGTCAACAACACTCTGACACCTCATACTCTGCCTCCAGGGTCAATTCAGTACATGAATGACGTATCAAAGTGAGTTGGTAGAATGCTGTACTGCTGATGTGGTCAAAGGGATGGCAGAATGGGAATTTATTCAGCTGCTGTTTCTTAAGAGCCTCCGAGTAATTTACAAAAGCATGGGTTGTATTCATGACTGTGTTCATCAGTCAAGCAGGGAGGAGTTTAAGCTTCAATGTTATGAGAAATCTACACTGAATTATCGCATCTGTTTTATACATGGGGATCTGAAATTAAGTGATTTGCCAAGCTGAGTCAGTGGCAGATTAAGACACTTGAATTCAACTGGAGCTGCAGCTATCTGCTACTCTGAAGGATCCATCAGACCTATTCAGTGCATTAGATGTTCATTAACTGGTAATCACCATAGCATCAGTAGCACTGCTAAAAGATAAATCCATCCTGTTGTGAAGACTGTTTTACCAGCATGTTGCTAGCATCCATATGCTGCCTTCAGTTCTTGTGTAATGGAACATAATGTCTCCTGTCTTGCTCACTCAGGTACCCTAAGAACTATTTTGTACAGAACATCAAGTTTGATTTCTTTAACTATGCTGGAATCCATCGCCCGGTCATGCTTTACACCACTCCTTCTGTCTACATAGATGATATTACTGTGACAACTACTTCATCAGAGAACATTGGTAGGTCCAGAACAATTACCACAGCTACCTCAGGCTCCAAAATGGAGATGACAAGAGCAGTAGAGAAAATTTCCTGCAAAGGACTTTTCGATCAGATTGAACTTGTTTTGTAGCAGCTTTCTCTTTTAGCCTCAGCTGCTGTTTTGCCCAGCTCAGCAGTTTTAAGAATACAGTAAAGATTTCCAAAGCAGTGGGAAAAAGTATAAGTACTTGAAAGACACTACAGTTACATGAAAGCATGTTCAGGTGCTTCTGGAATTAGAATTTCCCACTAGGGACAGTCTTCCTGCCACTTAAAGCAGAATTATCTCTAAGTAGCAGAATTATGTGATGTGCAAATCCTCCTGGAAACTTCTGGACCTCAAGACAGACAGGTCATGCTTCATACAATCAATCTGTGCCTCTCTACTGTTGCGGTACCTCTCCCTCCCTTTTTAATGCCACTGTATATGAAAACCCTACAAGTGTTTATTTTCCCTTCATACCAGTTTCTGACCCTCTCTTGTTGTCTTTGAACTAGCCATGGTGCAGTATCAGGTATCGGTAGTCGGCAGCGCACTCTATTCCTTGTCCCTGAGTTTACGTGATCAAGAGGGCAAAGAGGTTGCTACAGGTGATGGGTCAGCTGGAGAGTTAAAAGTCCTGGATCCAAATCTTTGGTGGCCTTATCTGATGCATGAAAACCCTGGATACCGCTATTCTTTAGAGGTAACATGACATTTCTCCCTTTGTGTGCATTTCCTCCCACTGTCCTAACAGGATTAAGGAACTGCCATATGGCCCATCTTCCTTCCTCTCCCTCTCCCGTGGATGCTGTTCACATGACCAGAATGGCATTGCTGATCATGCCGTAACCAAATCAAGCTTTGCCAGTTTTGTGTGCTGAACTGAAAGATCAGTCAGTGAGAAGAAGAAGGGGTCACGCATGGGGTACATGAAAGCATGCATGCACTCTATCAGGTACTCGCCCGTCACATTTAGGGCCTGATCCATCTCTTGCAGAAGGACTGGTTGAGACTGTACATGGGAAGAGATATTGCAAAAGCTGAGAGCAGGGTCTCTGAGGAGCCCGCTGCTAATCTCTCTCACATACTCTGCCACGCAGCGAGCTTTCTTCCCACTCTGCAAGACACAGGTTCAGCTTCAGTAGCACAAGCCTGGAGAACTGTTGTGGGAGTCAGCGTTGAACAATGATGCTTAGATGCAGAAATTAGGGCAGATCACCTGCTGCGGGTTTCCAAAGGCTCAGGTCCATATCGCCTGTGAGTAGACGACTTTGCAGTTGCCTGGTATCAAGGTGCAGGGGAGAAGAGGAGGTGTAACCTTTGCCTTGCCAGCGGGGATGAAAGGGCCTGGATGAGAGAGATGAAGGGAGACCGCCACGCTTGGGACAAACAAGTCGCAGAAGGGTCGTCCAACTCTCATCCTTCACCCTCCAGTTCCCCAGCTTGGATTTCTACTTTCTATAACTGTTCTTGCTCCTTCCCTAACGAGTTACGTGGGGGCGAGAAGCAGCGAGGCGGCCGGCGCAGCAGTGAGGAGCAGGCAGTGTGCCGAGGCAGGGCCGGGAAACGGCAGGGAGGTCAGGGCAGCCCCGAGGTGTGAGCCCCAGGGAGGCCGAGGCACCCTCCGGGCTCGCGAAGGCCAACGTCTGCGTGTTTCCCTTGGGAACGCAGGTAAAGCTGCAGGCGCAGGTGAACGGGGCGCTGCTGGAGGACATCTACACGCTCCCCGTGGGCATCCGCACCGTCCACGTCACCAGCACGCAGTTCCTCATCAACGGGAAGCCCTTCTACTTCCACGGGGTCAACAAGCACGAGGACGCGGACGTAAGTGCGCGGGCGGCACCCGCTCTTGCCTCCCCTCTCCACCCCATGGGGCTGCTTCCTCACAGCCTTCTCCCAGGCTGGGAGCTGCCAGTGGGGCCCGGGTGAATTTTTACTAGCGTTGAGGGGATGCTAGGCTCAGGGGAGCCCTGCGGCAGCGGCGACGCCCCGTCAGGGCGTGTGGGTGATCCCTAGAGGTGTTGGCAGAGGAGCCATGGTTTCCAGTTGGGAGCTGCCCCAGGAAACATGGGGCCAGGTGAGGCCTCGGGCGCTGAGGCCGCCAGAGCGGGGAAGGGCCGGTGCCGGAGGGCTGCGAGGCCTGGCCTGGCCACAGGGAGGCCTCAGCCCCACGGAGGTGCGGGGCGGCCGGGCAGAGCGGCCCCCCTTCCCTCCCACCACGGCCACCTCCGGGTGCTTCTTCCCCAGGGCGTCACCGGTGTTTCCTGGCAGGGTGGCGCAGGGCCCCCCACCGCTCCCACCAGTCTGGGCCCCTCCGCCCCGTCCCAGCGCCAGTGGGCGACACCCGGGGCAGGGGAGCCGTGGGGCACCCGCCCCGCCCAGCCTGAGCCCACCACAAAATGGCTGACGCGCCTGAGGGAGCCGGGCCACAGCCCCCTTCCCCACTGCGGTGGTTCTCCCGCCGTCCTGGGTCTCAGTGCGTGTGTGGCCACGTACTGGTCTTTGATGCGCAGAAAGACAAATACCACACATAGCATTTGTGTGGCTGGAAAGGGCGCACTGGAAAGGCGCTGGGGGCGAGCGGGGAGAGGTGGTTTGCAGCTAACGCGTGATGGGAAGAAGCCCAAACCCTGGGGCTCGCGGGGGACTTTGCGACCTCGCGTCGGGGCAACAGGGTGCCATGGCCTTCTTCCCTCCCCAGATCCGTGGCAAAGGACTAGACTGGCCCCTGGTCATGAAGGACTTCAACCTGCTGCGCTGGCTGGGGGCGAATTCCTTCCGCACCAGCCACTACCCCTACGCTGAGGAGATCATGGATCTGTGCGATGCCTACGGCATCGTGGTGATCGATGAGTGCCCCGGAGTGGGGATTAAAACTGCGTAAGCACTTGCTGGAAAGACCCTTTCCCACCTTTCGCTATTCCCGTGAGCTGCTTCAGAAGACACTTTCTCTCCTTGTCCCTTCCACGCTTCCCTGCCTCCCTGCCTCCCTCCCATCCTGGGGCTCGCCTTGGCCTGATAGTGGAAGTACTTTGCTCTATTTAGAAATCAGCCCATTGCGTTTCAAAGCCTCTCTCAGTGCGACTGGTGAGATTGGGCAACCAGAGGGCGTTTTGCCACGTGTTCACAGCTTCGTTTGATCAAACTTGGTTAATGAGACCACAGTGTGGCCCTGAACTGTGTAGCAGGCTTTGGAGATACAGGGCAGAAACCTTGTTTTGTGTCACCTGCAACAAGGCTTGGCTGTGCCTATACACCCTGATACTCAGGTTACCACAAAGACAGGCCAAGGGGATGGATTTCATACACTGACATAGTGACCTGGTCTCAATTCCTTTTGTCTTTAAGGGAGAGCTTTGGGAACAAGTCGCTGCAACATCATCTAGTCGTGATGGAGGAGCTGGTCCGCAGGGATAAGAACAGGCCCTCAGTCGTGATGTGGTCAGTGGCCAACGAGCCGGCTTCGCAGCTGCCCGCAGCTGCTCATTACTTCAAGTAAGTGCACGTGCATGTACACAGATCTGAAACGTGAATCTTTGCAGATAATGTATCGTCTTTCTTTGGGGTGGTACAAAGTAGTAGTAAAAAGAAGGCAAGCAACTTTTGGGAACCCTGGAAAAAGTACCCATAGATAAAAATGAAAAGTGCAGCTGCTGCATATACTGAACATAGTTTGAGTTCAGAACCCCACAATGGTCTCAACTGGTTATTTTTGAACCAGTAAAGCTCTGCAGAATTACCACGAGTCTGTTTGGTGTGAGCGTTTCTTCTTGGGCTAAGGGTCAAGGAAAAGCACACCTCATGAGAACTGCTCATTCCTTGCTAGCTTATAGAAGCTGAGTGCTAAATTCTGTTTGCTGAAGTCTGAAAATTACAGCAAGGTTGTAAAAATGCCTGACCTTTAGTTCTGAAGATAAGTTTTGTTCAGTTAGATGCTACTTATTTGTTCCACAGGGGGCTAGTGACACTCAAAAACCACTGCTTAAAGTCCCTGCAGCCCCCTTGATTTTAAAGAGATTTAAGCTTTGGCTAGCCAATAGTAATCTCTGTCAAATGGGGGGTAGCAGACTGTCCCAGGTAGCTGTAGGCAAATTAAGAGCTAACTCTGAATTTTCATTCTTCAGAATCATCCATCCTACTTCAGTTTTGAGGTAGAAATAGAACTTGATCTTCCTGTAGTCTCTCATCTCCCTCATTTAAGGTTTCTCAGAAGCAGCAAATTTGTGATTGCCTTGCCTGCCAGTGGAGAGGGCTAGGGCCTAGTGGTTTTTGCAGGAACACTTCCTCAGAGCTGTTCAGAAGCTTCCCATTGCCCTTCTCATATTTTTATCTTCAAATTTTCAGCCCATTCTCCAACTTTCAAGCACTGGCTCTAGCAGACAAATTAATGGGCCTTTGGTATATTTCTGCTCTTGTCTTTTTTCAGTTTGGATAGCAAGCAACTTTGTGATGGATAAAGGTCTTATTGTCATATTTTTACTCCTACAGGGATGGCTAGAATTGCAGGCAGTTTAAAGGGTTGAGCACCCAGTGACTTGCAGTATTTGCTTTAAAAATACTCTGTTAAATCACAAGCAGCTCCAAATGCCTGAGGGGGTGGAAGAACAGGGAGCTTGAGGAAATGGGGTAGCATTTGGCGAAGTTGTTTCTCCTCACTGTTGTTGAACTCTTGTTTTACTGTTTGCAAACAGGACAGTGATAGCTCACACTAAAGCTCTTGATCCCTCCAGACCAGTAACCTTTGTGACAGAGGCTAATAACGCTCTTGATCATGGTGTAAGTTTAACTTATTTTCTAGCTTTTTTTTTTTAATTTATACATTAAATTTCTTCTTCTTGTCAATTGTTTTAAGTTCCTTTCCCCCACCTCCCCAAATTTACAGCAGATAAGAGGGAGAGGCAGAAGAAAACTTGTATTTCAATTTCAAGTACAAAGTACCTTATCCTGTAGTTGCAGTCTGGCAAAAATCTGTAAAAGAAGAACAGTTGCCTGTCTTAAGTATGCAGGATCAACCCCACTGGATTCTAGCAACATTGTCATGCTTTGCTGTTCTACTGTTTGTGGCTATTAACGCTTAGGCCTTTCACTTGCAATTAAACTAAAGCTTAAACCTCTTTAAAATGCCAACAGTCCTCATAGAAATCTAAAGAAGGAAGCTTTGCCTTAATTCCTGTTTTAAACTGTTCTAGATCCTCTTTGGCAGATGTCTGTTCAGTAATCTTAAAACCTCTTCTAGACTGAGTTCAGCTTCATAATTAAAGTCCTGGAGCTGTTTAATTAGGCCAACAGCAATTTTCTGGGCTGGCTGTGCTTTAAAACTGTCCATAGCATGAACCAAGAATCTTTAACACATCTCAGAATTTGTCTTTGGGGTAGTTCCTACATAATCTTTATTTTTCAAGTTGGTTTTTTTAACACTTTATCACCACTGTGCAACTAACATTCTTTTAGCAGGTGAGTTTGTAGGTTACATGTACATGATACCACTCCATGTACGAGGATATACTTCATGTTTCTCTCAAGCTGTCCTCCAGGAATGGCCTTTTAGTAACTCTAGGAGGTCCCCTTTCAATGAAGGGAAAACCTGATAGCCTTAATTTTTAAGGCATCATCCAGTAGGGATATGCTCCTGGATATTACTGTTGCTTCATGCATGCATGCAGACTGACATCCCATTCCCACTACCACGTGACTAGCCTAAGGAGACATGGGGCAGGGGGAAAATAATTAAAAAAAACCACAAAGAACAGGTCTTATACACTGATGTGATGTTAGAACTTTTTTCTTTTATTACAAAACATGTTAAGAGAACATTGAACAAGTTACATATAACATCACTTTGTCTTCAGTGGGCTTCATGCCCTTTTATCATATTGTCCATGTGGTAGAAATGGCATACAACTTGCAAAATGCTTACTCTTGTATTGCACCATCGATGCACAAATTTAGTTGCTAGTCAAAATATTTGAGTACTAACTTGATCATCACATTCCAATGCTCAGAACGTATGTCTAAATGTACCAGCAAGCCAGAGACATCTTGGAAACTCAAACTTTAACAAACCTGAGGCTGAAATGGGTTGATCTTGTTTAATTCTTTGCTGCAACTTCCTAAGTCTGTAAGAAAATGCCAAATTGACATGCCTTTACCTTGTTCATTTTATCCTGCTTTTTTTTCCCTAGAAAAGGAGTTACTTTGGGAGGGCCTGAGTTACAAGGAAAAAGGCTTTATTCTAGGTGTAATAAAACTGCATTCCTTGAAGTTAACCAAAAGGAGGATTTAGCTTTATGAATGGAGGTTGCCTACTTTGAACTCTATGACAAAACGCTCCCACCTTGTTTTTTGTAGGCTCCTTATGTGGATGTAATCTGTGTAAACAGTTACTTCTCCTGGTATCATGACCCAGGCCATCTGGAGGTTATTCCACTACAACTCATGACACAGTTTGAGAACTGGTATAAAACCTACCAAAAACCCATTATCCAGAGTGAATATGGAGCAGACTCAATTCCCGGACTTCACAGTGTAAGTGTTAGAGATGCACTAGATGAAAAAGCACTGTTCTTAAGTAGTCCGACTCATTTGTATTACTCTTCTAATTAAGTTTTGCTGACCCTTTAATTCTGAGATGCATTAGATATGCGTCCCAAAGACTCCAGGATTGTTATCCTGCTCCACTGAAATCAATAAGCTTTGCCACTGACTCTAACAAAGGTAAGATTCTACCTAAAGAGGAGTTTTTGGCTTTGAATAAGAAGCTGAAACTACCCTCTCCTAAACCTTGCTCTAGACATTTAGTTTTTGACACTTGCCAACTGCTGGTTTTAACTCCACTCATATACTGTTTAAAACATACCTAGTAACACTTCTGTACTTGGGTCTTAAACTGCAGTCCACTTTTTAACAATTAATCATTTTGACAATGAGGTTACAGCTGCTTGTTAATTTATACTTAAATGTGGTTAAACCTCTAAGAAGAGGCATTCTGAAATCATCTGTGCTTTGGTTTTTGTAGAAAATGCCTACTAGGAAGATATGACACTGGGAACAGGACATTCTTTTCACGATACAGTCCTGCATAGCAGAGGGCAGCACTCCTAATCCCATCATGAGAAAGCACCATCACCAATCAAAACTGAATTTCTGCCCCCAAAGTATAGCTAGCATAATGTTTGTATTTTGCATATGTTTCCCCCTGCACTTTCATTAGATGCTAATTGTCACTAAATGGCCACTGTTAATGCAGTTGCAATGAAAAGACCAAGCAATTGTAAAGCTCGTCTTCAGACAACTTTCCATTTACAGGAGACCTGTTAACATATGGAGCCTTTGATGAGATACACTGTCACATCCATTCAAGCTCATCTTTTTTCCTGGCTATAGGATCCACCTCTTATGTTCAGTGAGGAGTATCAGAAAGCTCTGCTAAAAGAGTACCATTCAGTATTTGACAAAAAAAGGAAGGAGTACGTGATTGGGGAGCTCATCTGGAATTTTGCTGATTTCATGACTAATCAAGGTAAGCTTATATTTATATTTCAAACAACTCTCCATCTTCCCTGTGACTTAAAATGGCGTATGATATAAAGAATATTTGTGCTGTAGGGCAGGGCAAAGGGACCCTCTGCTTACCGTGATGGAGCATAGCTGGTTTCTGTGACAAAGTCCAACATGACCAGAGCCAAGAGGAAAGGTTCTGCCTGTACTTAATGCATCCTCTTTCTCCAGCTTGAGCTCTCAGATGTCCCTTCTGCAAAGATGCTATCCCAGAACATGAAACAATGCATTAGGGCAGAAAGCAAGGGAAGCTTGCAATCAGACCCAGATCACTTCTCTCTTGGCAATCCTTAATCCAGAGCTTCGGTTAGCTTTTAGGAAAGTATCTCACTTGCTCCATATTTCACCTACAACTGCCCTTAATAACAGAGCACCTGAAATAATGTATTGATAACTTGCAGTAGAGCTTCAACAACACAGGACCAGATGCAGAAGGGTAGACAACTGTCTTATGACACTCAATCCACTGTTAATGAATAAGTGCATTCACAAAGCATGGGGCATTACTTACTCTACAGTGCAAACAGTCAGCTAGAAATTAAATTATTACAACTCAGAAGGAGACCTAGTAAGGAACAAGGTATGCATATAACACCTACAGCGAGTTAGGGCAGTCAACAGTCAGTGTTAATTTCAGGCAGGCAAACACCATTAAAAATAATCTGTAGAGCACCAATATAGGTATTAGAAAGGTAAGTTGTCATAGAGAAGCAGTTAGAAAAGTAGTATTAATTTCAAATAGTAGGATGGAAAAAAAAATTTAGATGAGTTACATATATACATAAATAAATACAGTTCTGGTCTCTCAACATGTTGTAGTTATCTTTTCTAATTTCCTATGAAGACTAAAATAGGCAAATAGGGTATGGATGCCACTAAAGAATAATACAGCCAAATAGAGAGGGGTTAATAATTGACATTTTCACCATCAAATTATAACATGAAGTAATAGCAGAAGGAACTTCTGCTTTAAAGACACTGTGATTCAGTTTATGGGTACACTTGAATTAAATGTCTTTGACTTATTGGTTGTAAATGCAATGAATTGCATCTATATTGCTCAGTTACAGCAATTAAAATCTTACCAAGATGATGCAACTTATATTTGCCAAGTTCCCTGTTGTACCTGACTTTCTGCAGAAGGTGCATAGGTCTTTTCCACCTAACCTGATTTATTTCATACATTGTAACAGTTTACAGTAAGGAATATAAGAGCATTTTTGCGTATACTTGCTTTATTTTATAACTTCTCTACAGGGACCACACGTGTTTTGGGGAACAAGAAAGGAATATTTACCCGCCAACGACAGCCAAAGTCAGCTGCATTTGTTCTTAGAGAGAGATACTGGAAGATTGCAAATGAATCAAGCTGTCTTCCTCCTGTAATAAAATCACATATCCACTTTCTGTAATGAAATCTAAAAGTATAATGGTTGGAGTCTGTGCTGAACTTGTTCATTAAATTTGTTTAAATAATATTTATGCTTGACTCAAGTCTTGCAAATTAATGCAATCTCTAGTCCATCTGAAGTAGTTATCAACTATGAAACACAAAGCAAGTCAGGAATACTAGTTTTCTATGCCTAGCCATCTCCGTAGGCTTCCTGTTTTTCAGGTACTAAAATGAATATTCAACATTCCAGGGAGCTGAAGTTAGAGATCCTGACTGAGGTATCCATTTATGACCCTCTCCCCACCCCCCCAAAAAAGCATGATACAAATGAATGCTGATGATTTCTGAATCCAAATTACTCTAAATGAGCATCACAACCCTCCAATGCTAGAGAGGTTTTCCAGTTCTACTCCTGTAACTGTTAAGCTACTAAGATCACAGCAAATTGTCCACAGGATTACTGAAGAGCAAAAACGTATACAGCTTCTCTTGTTAGAGCTGGATAGAACATACGTGGCTGGCTGAGAAATTCCGAGAGTCAACAGCCGTCAGGAAGAGTGTGAATCACTACTTCGGTAAGGATACCCAACATATTCCAATATGATATGGAATTCATACTATAGCAGCAAGGTAGAATATGTCAGATAGGTAGGTACCTACATCAACTGGAGTTTAAAACTATTTTATCACAGTACCAGAACTACCACTATACGATGCAGTTTTACCTTCCAGTATGGAAGAACGCTTCCTTCATATTAAATTGTCACTATGGAACTACAGTAATAGCATTCGAGAGGGTGAATTTGTCTGACTTAAGTCTTTCTGATGCTGACCTGGAGCATTCTGGGGTAGAATGACTTGTAGATTAGTGTGCACATACCACTTTAGACAGTAATGTAGTGTACTAACTTTCCCTTGCAGGCAGCACACCAGTCTTAGAGGCTCCTAAGGGCTAGGCTTTAGACTGCAATAGTTTGTGTCAATACCCACAGAAGAGCTCAGAACACTTCACCTGCAAACTTCTTGTTGCAAGCTCTCAAGGTTGTCCCAACAGCAGCATCACCCTTATCAGAACCACAAAATTGGAGGCTTCTTACTGAATTCTGGAAGTTAGGACAATTAACCAGTTTCATTACTCTGATTCACTGATACCACATAAAATAGTATTGCTATGACTATTTTTTCCACAGCTGGCTCTTCTGCCAGCACCCCAAGAAAGTGACCAAGACATCTGCCAGTATGAAGAAAAATGTTACTGTGTTGCATGATGGCCAAATTCCTTCCTTCAGAGGTGATACATTAGAAGCCAAGAAAAGTTTCCATTGCCACATGCAGAATAAGGATGTACACTTATTGCAGATTTCAGAACAATTTTTCCTTGAGTTTCTAAGGGAAAAGAAAAAATGTACTACTAAGATTCCTCATGGTTACACTGTATTAGGTTTACAGATTTTCTAGTTAACTAAAAACCCAGAATATAAATATCTACCCATATCGGAAAGACAGTCACTCAAATGTTACCTTGTACAAGAGTGGATACCATATATAAGCCCACTAACAGTGTTTGAAAATTGTTTCAACTTCTTGATCTCTAGACTTTAACTTTAAGCTATTTCATTCCCCATTTCAACACTGACAGCATGACATACCAACAGCAGCCACATAAAAACACAGATAAAGATTTGACATGGTTTACGCATTACAAACCAGGGCTCAGGTCCCTATGATATACACAGGACTTGCAGTTGCAGAAGAGAAAGCTATACTTTCATTCAGTCCAACAAGACAGATGCAAAGTTTAATATCCACATTTATGGTAAGCACACATTTCAGAGAGTCTCATTTCCTGCTTATGTTCTTAACAGCTCAGTGCAAGTGTAAGCCCAACCCGCCTATCTAACCCTTTCCCAAAGTACCCCCCGCCCCCTTCCCAAAATCCAGGAAAATATACAGCAGTTTTCAAATACTTTGTGATCTTGTCAGAGTGGAGCTAAAGCAGACCTATAGAACAACGGAAAGCAGGAAGTGATTAAAATAAAGCACTTAACATTTTTTGCATGTTGCTTAAAGAACTGTAAACAGTAAAGCCTCCAGTCAATGCTGCTCAACCTTTACGCACCCATGTGCACACAACATTCAGCAATACACAACAAAGCTGCAGAAATTCTACAAACCAGTATCTCTGGGGATCCAAGTGCTTTAACCCTTCTACTGCTAACATACAACTTCTTTGAAAAAGATCACAACAATACATTTCTAGGAACAGAATTACAGTACTGACTTTAAAAACAGTTTCTAAGGCTCAGACTGAGTCCAAAAAGGCCTCTGCTTGGGTTCATTCAAGCTCTTATGTTTGGACTGCATGAATGCAGCATAAGAATGATTGCAGCAAGACATCCACAGATAATTTCTACATTTATTTTTTATACCAAAAAGTTATGTGCAACAAATAAAATTCATACATATTTACATTGTTTCACCTGTTAGCAAAATTGTATCCTAACCCTCCAATAGAGAATCTCTCAACCTATATTGATAAAAGGAACATCTGCCCAATGACTCCACTTAAATGGATGTTTAATCTGGAGTTTAAAGCACTAGTAATAAATAGTTGATGGAACATACTATACAGAACAAACACCTAATATTTAGGCCATGCTTAATACAGTTTTATGATAACAGAATACTTCATCTTTTCTGGACCAGTTTTGTCTAGATCATATTTAAACATTGGCAGAACCAAAGTTACTAGATCTCTCTAACTTTAGCCCATATAAATTTGGAGTCACAAGTGCTGCCTGAAGCACCTCGCCAATCTTTCTGAACAATCAAGAGACTCTGTACAGCAGAAGACAAATACATACTACAGTATGCAGAAATCTCCTAATTAGAGAGATCTGTTCTCACCTTGGATATTGAAGGTGGTAGGGAATGTTTCATTGGCCTTAGAGTTGCAAATACTTTACAGTAAGAAACTTTCCAGAACATTCATTTTCTAAATGAGACTTGAATGCTTCGTTGGCCTTAAGAGTAGTAAGTACCTTACAGTAAGAGGATTTCAGGAATGTTTACTTCCTAAACAGGTTTTGGGATTTCATTCTTTTGCCTCTCCAACCAGCCCCTCCCTGCAGAACCTTTGAGAGCAAGGGAGGAGGGAAGTGTCCCAAATTCAGAACCACTGTTTGTATCTTTTTTCTGACTTTTTTCCCCCCAAGTTCTCATGAGTGTTGAAACCACAACTAGAATCTGTGTAATGATACTGCCCCCCTCGTCCCTCTTCCAAACCAGGTATTACTTACTAGCAGTTAGCCATACTCTTACATCCTCAAGATTTCCCAGGAAGCTTACCAGACATTACATTCTGTTTTGTAAAGGTCACATTAGCATCAAACATATATTTGCCATGACATTTGTTTTGTCTGGGGTATGCAGGGGGGCAGCTGCATGAAGCACTTGTCTGATTTCTGTCACATTCCTAATTGTAACCTGAGCCATTTTACTGGAAGAAATATGCTGTTTCTATCATTGGCAGCAATGAGGAAAGAGTCAAAGAACTGGAAGCAAAAAGGTCCAAATTTCCACTGCGAATATTATTTTGCCCTTTATTCATGCCAACTGCATTTCTAAAGCACAAAAGAGAAAGTAAAAGAATTAGGGCCACTTCTAGCAAATCACTTCCAGTAAAAAGTAACCGTAAGAAAAGCACACAAGACAGAAGTTCACAATTAAGGACCAGATCTGCAAGATCGTGCACAAAGTATAGCTGCAAGTTTTTTCCAGAAACCAAACTAATTTTGCATTTGATCCCTATGTGCACACAAACAAGGACTGCAGACACGAATGGCTGAAAATCTGGCCCTAAACGATTTTACTCAACAAACTGAATTAACAGACTATGCCCACACAGACAAGCACAAGACACAGTGAAGTTAGTCAACACCTATGCTTTCAGTTGATGGGGCTTTTTTCCTTTTTTGGTGTGCATTAAACCAGAAATTGGACCAAGTGATCATTGATTATACTTGTCTCCATTGCTGCTTGTTCTGAGGTATTAGCACTGCGACTAACCATTTCAGGCAGCACATGTTCACCTCTTCCTTGGATGAAAAGATGCCTTAGTGTAGATCATAGGAATGCATCAAAACAAATCTATACAACACATTAAACAGCGGTATTGCCTCAAGGCTTGTAAGAGGACAGAGTAAAGCCTTGAGGGACCAGTTTAACATCGTCCACTCCCCTCACATCAAAGTTCAAGGCATTTAAAAGACAGAACTAAACATCAAGACAAGCTTTAACTATACTCTGATCAATACAAAATGAATTGTTGTCTAAAGCTATTAGACAAGAGGGACAAGTAATTTAGTGTTACATGCAACAGATGTTACTCATACCACAGAACTTTATACATAAAGCAGTTTCCACCTACATCCTGGATACAAACTAGAAAGTTACCTCAGTAGTAATTTAGATACTATTTTGTGAATTCAGTCTAAAAATCCTATCTTCTCTACTGAACACTGCATGTTTCACAGTCAAGTTTATTCTCAGCAACGTAGTGTTTATAATCCACTCAGCAATACAACATAAGTGTCTCTTAGACATTCATGTTTAAGAAAAAACTAAACTAGTTAAACTAACTCTTTAAATAAATGGGTATGCAGTTGGAACTCTTCGTATTTAGAAGCTGACAAGGGCAAAAAGCAGCACAGCACCAATTACAGAAAGTAGCCGAACCTATTTGTTTTGGTGTCACGGAGTCTGAAACATAAGTATTTTACTTTTCTGGATCATGTCGTCAACCTTCCGTCACATCGATTTAAGTTAACTGAAACAATATTGCTACCACTTCTCAGTCTAAAAACTAAAATAGATATCTGAATACCTTTCTATGCCCAGCAATTTTGTTGGGGTTTTTTTTCCTCCTCTCTTTCTGTTCGTTCATTTTCCAAGCAAGGACACTTCTGCCTGCCAAGTTCAACACAAAATATTTGAATATTTGGTTTAAGATTTCAAGACAGAAGGCACTTTTAACATTCAGCCTTAGAATACTGAGTGCAGAAACAACATTTACAATTTTGTTCAGGTGCTTAAATCTGTAGTTTAATTTTTTTTTAAATTAGTTGTTAGAAAGAGCAATGATAGCACTATCACATTTTGTTTTCAGCAGCGCATTTACTTACTTATCCCACTAAACAGACTGCCCTTCCAAGGGACCTTGTGTGCATCTGTCCTAAAGTTCATTTCCCAATACAGCACAAACCAAAGATCCTGACCAAGATCAATTAAGTATCTGCTTATTCAGTGCACTACTTGGTTATTCCACTCAGCCAGTGGTTTCCACTGCAAATTGCAATCCTATACTGCAGCATTCATATAACATCAAACATTAGTAACACTGGCTGTCTGACAGCAGTTTAAAATGAAAACATAGCTCTGCATGGAAATTAAGCCATTACAAAGAGATCTCTTTGACACACCAACCCCCAATCTGTATATAATATCCCAATGGTAGCTTTCTATTGACCACATTTAGCTATTTTCATTCTGTACAGAAGTTAATGAAATTGTGGTTTAATGAGTATACTTCAGGTTTCAGTTTAATTCCATTTTCATTTGTGGAAAGGAAAAAAAAAAAAAAAAAAAAGGAACAAACCCCAACCATCATTTTTGTGAAAGCACTAGCAGAGAGTGCAGCAACAACATTTTCTCTATAGAAGTCACTCCTTCCATCGTCTCAGTCACCTCTCCGCTGAACACTCTAAGATCTCCTAGGCTAACAAAACTGATTGTACAGTGAGTTCTCCAGGGATGAAACCAGTATTTCTAGTTTTATTTACAGTATAAGTCCTAGTCAAATCTAAGTCCATCAGCTTAAAAAAATGTAATACACAGACTGTAAACATGGCAACATTAAATATGGTAATGCTATTCTAGAATATTTAATGTCATGATCACATCTTGTTATACCTGAAATTGAATTTATATACAGGATATTTTGTAGCAAGTGTTACCCACTTCACAAGTGGAGGGGGAAGAGGGAGAGTCTAGTTTTGCTGTGGCTAAAACTCCTTTAAAGTAAAGTTAAAGCTTGTCTTTGATTGTATTAGAGCTTTCTTTCATAACCACACTTAAACTGAATATTAGCACAAAAAATTATCTAGGGCCCCTTCCAATTTATAATTAAAAATTCAGTTATGATTCTCAGGGAAAGTGTCTGATATGAAGAATAAAAAATTACTGCAAAATAAACTTAATGGAAGTTGGGTCTTCAGACTGTCAGTCAAAAGTTCAAACAGGCGTTATTCCTGTTTGGGTTGGAGTTGCCGTTTCCAGGCCTCGTTCAAATAAACTAGTCGTTTGTAGTTGATGATAAAGAGAATGAAGTTCAGCAAATATGTGATGACGCAGACAATGCAAAATTCCTTCAGCACGAAGTACAGAATATATGCCAAGTACAAAGACCCTACTACAGACACTATGGAGGATGTCATGAGGATTAGAGCTGCTACTGCACTTGCTGTCATACCTGCAACAAGAGAGAGAAAGTTACTACCACAGCTCTCACTCCCCCATTTCACACACAGTAAAAAGCCTAAGAATTTGAATTCAACTCAAGGCTACTTGGCAAGATTGTATGACATACAAGTCTGTTCAAAGTACCATGACTTCAAGGTGATTGACAAATCACTATTTGGAGGGGAGCTTCTAGGTTCTCTATGACAATCCCTGGATAAGAGGTATGTGTAATATTTACCATCTTCCATATTCCTAAGTTATGGAAATATTATAGGTTGGTCAAGTTATGTCTACAAATATTAATAGCTTCATGGCAGACAGAGTTAGAGAAAAGAAATCTGCATACATTTTATTCACACACTACAGTTCATGCATTTGTTCATGCCTACTATACATATTGCTCCTACAGAACTTGTAAATACCATTTTTGTTTCCCCTCTTCTCTATCCTGTAATCTAATGTTATATATATTTAAGCAAAAGTGTCTTGATGCTTGCATTATTAATAGCATAGCAGGAGCAAATGAGATTGCTCTTGTTATCAGTTGGGTTTTTAAGCCCTTTGCACTGACGAACCATTCGACTGGTGCTAAAAAGACAATAAAGAAGTCACTTGCATTTTATCTGGTCTCTTGCAGACTCTGCAATGTGTAACACACTTTCATAACCACAGACCTCTTACACATTTTAGGCTATAAACTGAATACTTACCAAGTAACATTTGTAGTATATAAAACACGAGTCCAAAAACACTGTTTGGCTGATTTATTGCACTGTCCTTTCCAAAGATGGAACCCAAGAGACCAAATCCTCGACCCCATCTGTAAAACAGGGAAACTAATTAACTTGTATTTGGGCACCTATTGCTTTACATCAGTATTTTCAATTCATCATTTCAAGAGCTTGCAACAGAGGTGCACTAGATAACTTTCATCAGTGATGCACAGGATAAAGTTTTATTTGACACACTGGCAACTACCAAGTTCACACTATTGCAAGACTTTTCCCCAAATACTGCGTCAGCTTCCTCAGCTTGTAGTTCAAAGCTCTTTTGTCAAATAAATACTTTTTTCTTTGATGATAGCTTTCGCAGTTCTCTCCACTGCATTAAGAGCCTGACACATGCTCACTAAATACAGAGCTATGGGAAAATGGTAAAACTGGATAACTATTTGTTACCACCTCTCTTGCCAGCACATACCCACTTGCACCAGAGCAAGCACACCAGAACTTGTGTCTGTGCTTCAGCCGTTCTTCAGTCTAACACATTAGCAGAAAGCCAGATTTGTCAAGCAGAGAAGCTGGGAATGGTAACATCTTAAATTGCTGTAACAAGATTCACAGATCTCATTTGTTAGAGCTCTTGCACAACACAAAATGTTGAGCTAGCATCTTAACAACAAAGCAGCTTGAACTTGCTAGTGGTAAGGTAAGGGCTGTACAAGCCCTACAAAACTGCTCCTGTAATAAGGTGGATAAAAGATTAAATTAGCAAATATAGTCATGCTAAGAACCAATAATTCAATGTCCTAAAGTAGAAGACTTCGACATCTGTAAAAGCAAAGTGAGGACCACATTTATTAGTGTCACCTGAAAATAGGAAAAAAGTTAACACTACTTTAATATGAAACAATTCACTTACAAGAGAACATTTGGATATCTGCCTGCACATCTTTTGAGCACAAAGCCAAGGGCTACATAAATGTAAGGCTGGGTCTACATTACAGCTGCCACATAACTACCTAAAAAAAGTGCAGTCTCCCAATACCAGAGTAGTTCTGGCACAAGCATCTAGCATGCTACATTTATGCCAACAGAAGTGCAGTTTTAGAACAGCTTATTCTACTAGCAGCAATGGTTTTATTAAACTAAAACAAAGCATAGGTGTACTCTGTACACTGATATAATTCACCACAAATCTGAGACCAGTGAAGGGCTGCAACCATCCTAGGGACACTTCCTCATATGAGAAAGTTGCCACAGTAAGTACAATTTCATACTATCTCATAGGTACTTGAGCAACATTTTCAAAATGTATTCAAGCTAATCCTTTCTATTCAAGTTTAATAACTGGCTGCAAGTAACTATTACACCCAAGCCCTGTGCTGCTGCTCTTAAGAAACTGAACCGAGAATTATGCACCAATTCCCAGAAAATGTATTAACTGCATAAAAAGTAAAAACCATACAAAATTTGAGACTAAGCTAATGGAAAGTGAGTGACTGAAGTGAGACTCATGTAAACATAAAGCTTCAACGCAGCGTACACATCACATTTACTATGAGAGAGTTCGAAAGACTGACGCTTGCTTTACCGCGGCTACGCTGCCCCACATCCCAGCACTGTGGAAGGGTTAGAAAGATGCAACGTTAACCTCTACTTGGAAGAGCAGCGTAATACTCACTCTCTTTCATCACAGGGATCCTAGGGCAAATTTGGGGCTAATGCAAATCATGAGGACACAGCTGGTTACACACTGTCCCTGCAGCGTAAGGCAGCTTACAGCCCCTGCGGGCTTATAGGACGGTCGGTGGATGAATCAGCATTATAAAGCAGCACTGCAAGTTCAGAGGAATCCTTCTCAGCTAGGACCAGACTCCACCCACAGACAGTTATCTGGATTTTCAGTTAGAACTTTTTATTTTAAAACCTCACTTTGATGAAATGGTTACGACATGTTTGATAACTGTCATGTTGCCCAACCACCAAAGGCACTATCAGAGATCCAGATAAATGCATTAAAGGTATCACTGTTTCGCACTTAATAGGTGATTTTGAATTTGATATATTACATTCGGCTGGCTATCTACAAGTGCAATTAAAATATTCAAATTTCCAAGTAAGAATTTTTTGTAGGGTAATGTTAAACTCTGTTTAAACACGCACTCAGACTTTCCTTACTAAGGGACCGGAAGCATAACTCAAAGCGTGACTGAAGACTGGTTCCACATCAGCCAAGGTCAATCCAACTGCAGGATGCTGAAGTCCTACCCTCTCTCTGCCCTGGCTGAATGCTCTCACTTATTCTGATCCCGTGTTGAACCATTTCATCCACATGAGTCAGCAAAATACTAACAATAAAAATGAGTTATTTTCTGCCAGCTGAGCATGCTGAAACAGCTGAGCATAGGGCCTGAATACACACTCTTGCACCATCTCGGAGGATCAGTCTGCCACAGCTAGTAGCTGAACTGTCCAAGGGTGCTCTGGAACAAAAGCCCAAACCTTGCATCATTTTGAGATAGGCATTTACCCCGCACTCTTAAATTTGCAGTCTGGCACAACCTGATCAGAAGCCAACTCTGGCCCATTTTGAATTGCCTGAGACTCCTCACTGATCTGAATACTGAAGGGCACTTTCAGAAAACATGGTCTTGCAAGGACAGGAAACTAGCAGTTTTTCCTCAGGGAAAGCATTTCTAATCTTTAGAAGCCTGTTATTCTGTTATGTTTGAGAATGAATTCAAGTTTAAAACACCAGAAACTATGGACCACAGAATCTTATCCCATTGTTATCCTGAAAGTCAATGAAATGTTGCTAACGGAAAGATAATGAGTTCGAGCCCTTCGTGACAGCCGGTGCCCCCAAGTGATGAGTTCATAGCTGCAAGAAGCCGATGTGGTAAAACCATTTCCCCCCTGCAATAGTTCATTAAGTATCTTGTTGGCCTTGTAGCAGATTTAAGGACATCAGGTATTAATTTTCAGTCCCTGGAGAACAGCTCCAATCCTGCATTTTATTCCACACACTCAATTGTAGCAGAGAAGCCTGTCGTTCAAGACACAAAGCATTTTTTCAGCTTTAGAGGGTTTCATGTGTGAGGAAGTTTTCTACATCAAACTGAAATGCAAAGAGTTTAGACTTTGTACATTTCTATCTAATTTCTCTACGAAAGAGACTACTTCATCCCCTAATTCTATCAAGAAGGTCCCCAAAAAAACCACTGAAATGAACAAGCAACCAAGTACTTTTGCAAGCAATTGGGGTAGGGAAGAGGACTTTGAACATCATAAAAAATCTTCCTGCTCATACTTGACTTATGATAACTTTGAAAGTCTAAAAACATATGGCAAACAAACAGCAAAAAGAAAGATTGCAGTCCTAAGATTAGAATAAACTCCCGAAGGAATAAAAGGTCAGTACAAGCCTTATGAAGTGCAAGGACTATAAACTGCTTAGAAGTTCTTCAGGGAACTTGTCTTCGTTCTAAATAATATATTTTATAAGAACAGACTATTGTTAACTCCCATTAGTGTTTTTTGGATATAAAGTCAAATAAACTACATTTAATTAAAAGAACTGATTGCACAATAAGCTAAAAACAGACCAAAATCAACTTTTTCCTGCTCCTGGTTTGATGCCCCATCCCTGAAGCAGCCAAGTGTTCTGTTGTGAAAATAATGCCAAAATCATTCTGCATGATTCAGAGCAGAATTAAAAATATAAATATATTATACACACACACACACACACGTGGCACATCTACTTTTACCGCACCCAAGTTTCACTCCTATAAAGGGAAGGCTACCTGAACTAACTGCAAGGAAGTTTTAAAAGAAACCTCTGAGATGTCTAACTGTACGTTTCAACTAACTCAGACTCCCACCCCCTTCTGCTCAAGATGACATAGCCTGTTTCATTTCTCTTGTTTATAGTTACAACCTCTGATGTTCTTAAAGGAAAAAATTATGCCCTCAAAAAGATCTGCAAATTTTGTGAACACTGATTCAATTGCAAAAAAAGCCAAGACAAAGTGTTTAGAACCGTTCATATAGCTTCCTAACATCTATAACTCTGAATAATATTATGACTTTTATTCACAATATCCATCCCTTTTATCAAAAATAAGTCTTCAAGTTATCATCTACCCTCTAAACAGCACCCCTTTGGGTTTGTGGTATTTACCAAGGCTTAGAAACATTGCACTTTTAGGAGCGTAAAACAGTATTTGCACACACCTGACACTTCTTAACAGAGGAAGACACGAAGAACTGATGTTGCTTGATCCCCAAATGATGCATCTTCAACAAAAATATCAGATACTGTTAATCATTACCTCTTTTGCCCAATTATGAACATCCTTAATGTTCCAGAACAGCATGCTGTAGCAGCAGGCTTACACACTAGACATGTTACTGTAATTTAGCATAGAGACAGTACCACTGGCACAAAGGCAATGAAGAGAACTTCACGCAGGACACTAATACTGCATATCTTGGTCACTTTACAGAGGACAAATAAACAAGCTCCATGCTTTACAGGTTAAAAGCTGCAAGAGTTATCAGTGTTAACTAAATAAAGAGAGAACTCCAAGACTGCTGAACACAGCAAGTCAAGAAAACATATATATTTGGCCGGGGTAAGATTATTAACTCAGCCACTTTCTGTAGGAAATATTATACTGCTATTTCCAGCCAAGAGCTCCAGTTCTTACAGTTATAGTAGGAGACACTTTTGAGAGCTTTTACAGAGTTCATTCTCCAAGATGATCTCCCTGATTTCAATCATCAATAAAGAACTAGCTTAAAAAACTTCTGAAGTGGAGTTTCAGCTGGATCAACATATTTAGTAGCTTACCTTGAGGCTTTCCTCCATGAATGTACCTAGACACTGTCTGAACATATACTTTTGACCTCCACAACATCCTGTGTTGATGAGTTCCAGAATCATGTTGCTTCAGTCTCACTTGGTAACCTTTAGTTCTCATGTCAGGAAAGAAACCAATGATTGCACATTCGTCTTAAAATGAGAATAACCATACCGGATCAGGTTAAGTCCTGCTAGCTTCAGTACCGTGTCCCTGACATTAGCAAGTAGCAAATGCCTTGAACGAGGCAAGCGTACGACACTTCTCCAGTTCACGTTCTAGTCTCCTTAGTGTCTAGTTGAAAGTTCTACCAAATCCTTTAGGAGATCAGGTATCAAATGGCATGTGCGGGAACGCTGCGCATTTGTGCTGTGGCAGGTTTTCCACCACATTTCTCTCTTCCTTAATTTATAGGTTAGCTGTAATGAAAACACCAAACTATAATCAGCAAACCAATGATATTTTCAGAGAACTATCTGTAATAAACCCAAATTGTTTTCTGAATAGTACCACCTTTTTAAAGCCCATCATTTCAGGATTATTTTTCATGCCATAAGCATTATTTTGCTATCAACAGTAAGTAACCCTGAGGAAACAATGTATACTATTTCCTAAAAGAAGCCTGTACTTGACAAGTGATACGTAGACATTTCCTTGAATGGCATCCGACTTCTGAGATGAGTTACAGTATAGAATGAACGTTCTGATGCGGTGAGTAAAGCTGGCCTATGCTCACACATTGCCTTCAGTGAAAAGCTGATATAAATGTCAAAGGATCCAGAGCACATTAATACTCAGTAATGTTAAGAACTTTGGTTGCAGCTTCTGCGCAGCTTCACTAGAGGATTTTGGATTAAGCCTAGTTCATAGTTACAAGGGCACTTAGGCCACTCTACCAGTTTTACTAAATCAAGTAAAAGCTTTCAATTAGAAGCCAACAGAAAAAAAGGCGATTAAAAATCCCATTTGCGAGCTTGCCAAGAGTGCTCAAAGAATTTTGATACATTTACTTTCATTTTTAAATCTATTAGCAGTATTTGCCATTAACAACTAAGATTTTCTTCTCTATAACCACTGTGTGCTTGCGACTGAAGGATAACTACTTTATAGCAGACTTTAGGGAAGCACTGGTTATTTGAGCTACAAGTCAACAGCAAAGTATTCCTTCTACATAATCTCTTTTATTAAGCTTTCATAAACTCAGTCCAATGTGAATTACAATTGACAGGCACTTTGTTAAATTTACACAGCATCAAGCAAAATAATTCTCAGCACTACTACAGATTTCAGTCAAGTCAGAAATAATATATCTATGAAAAGAAAGAATACATGTGTTATAATTCAGATCACTGTAAAGTTAAAAAGCCTTATGTGGACATGGGATTTGTGTATCTTATGAAAGATGCAGCCTCAGCCAGTATGTATTAGATCAGTCTGAAGTATTAAGCCACCAATTTTCCCTTAAAGGAGGGGGGGGGGGAAAAAGAGAGAGAGAGAGAGAGAGAGAGAGAGAGAGAGAGAGAGAGAGAGAGAGAGAGAGAGAGAGAGAGAGAGAGAGAGAGAGAGAGAGAGAGAGAGAGAGAGAGAGAGAGAGAGAGAGAGAGAGAGAGAGAGAGAGAGAGAGAGAGAGAGAGAGAGAGAGAGAGAGAGATATCATTTGAATGATTAGCTTCTGCTGCTTTGGGAACAACTTGTTTTAGGACAAACTGGGTTTTCTCTAAGTGTTCCTATAACACCCTCCTTCCCCAGCACACACAACACCTCCAGATCGTCTCTCAGTTCGCATCCTCTAGCCTCTTTGCACCTTCCCTCCCTCAGTCAAGTCCATTATCTATCAGTTCTGTCCAAATCCTATTTACATGGGTGCTGACTGTCTGGCTGACAGACCAAATGGGACTGATAACCTGAGCTCACACTGTATTTTCCCCCTCTCAGAAGGGATACTACTTTGAGTCCCTCTCCCCTGCCCTTTGGCACTGAACGTGTTTCCACAGAACTTTAGAAAATTCTATTCCTTGTTAAGTTTTGCCATAAAACTTAGAGATTATTAGAGATAAGCAATGGATACACAACGCGGGGAATTTTTTTTCTAGAAACTAGGCTAAAAAAAGCAAAAAATAACATGACCTATTCTAGCCTGAAGTTGCTTGAACTTTTTTGGCTCAGTATCCTTAGCTGTAAAACTTCCACGGTACTCAGCTAGCTACAGTTATGCCAATTCACTGAAATTCCTCGTTGTATTTGATCTGCAGCACTCCGAAGCAGAGCGCTTGGCACATGAGACAAGACTGTGTCTACACTCATCTCCACCTGTACAATCAACACAATAAACTAGAGATCCTAAACACTTTCCTCAGAGAGCAAAAATGAACTTTTCCACAGAAAAACTGCAAAAGCATCCTTATAATGGCTATCTAGCAATCTGCAGACCTCAAAAATGCACAACAACCAATTTTAAGCCACAAAACAAATTTCAGCTCAGTCTCAAAAGGCCACATTTCCATTAAAAACTACTTTGACAGCTTAAGAACCCCAAATATGACTCATGTTGAATGACTACCAGGTGCTTCACATACCACTCTTCAGCCACTTAATCAAAGTTCTATGTTTTTCTGCGCAGAAACAAAGATGCCTGACAAATAACAGTAACTTGTCTCAGGTTAAAGAAATTGATGACCAGGGAAAAACAAAGACTTGTAAAATAAGTAAGATTTAAAAAAAGCACATGAACCTTATTTGCCTCTGCTCGTTCACAAGAAGCAACTACACAAGCTTCTCCCACTTTCTGTACAACAAACACTACCTTCACCATTTTTCACCTTACTTCAGTCACTAACAATTGCACTTATCAACCTCAAATCTATTTGCACACTTGCTATCAGGTACAACAATAGAAAAAAAATGCTAGGACATCAGGAACTTACCATTAAAATGAAAGATAACTGCTATATAATGTTCTTAACCTGGAATCAAGCAAACTTGACAGACATCAAGTTTACAGGAACTGCCCCACAACAGAACTGAATGGAAACCTGCAATATAAACATCAGGTTACGTATGAGGTCAGAGAGGTTTTGCTCCACCTCCCATTTGTTTAGATAATGGGGTTGTTCTTGTCAACTTGATCTTTGCTATGGTCTGCACTCTAAAGTTGCATCAGAACAATAGTGTGAACAAGGTGTGCTTCACTAAAGAGACAACACTGATAAAAGTTGTAACTTCAGTATGTTGTAATATAATTGCATCCCCCTTCTGCAGAGAAATAAGCTATCCGCCCATATAATCCCATGCTGTGTGAGTGAAGTACTATGTCACACAACCGAGCAGCTCAAACATAACATTTACAAAAGTCTAAACTCATTGTTTAAAATAATTTATGAAGGTAAGCAGAGCAATGCAGTTGTCACAGGCCATCCTTGGCAAATCCAGTACAACAGCTGTGCATCTGCACAAACCTGTCCACAACACAAGCAAAAGTTTACAGATACACATTTCCCAGAAGGACCAGCTTATTATGGTGGCACCACCACTAAAAAACAGGTATGCTTATTACACTTTTTCAGAATAGGCATTTTAGAGTGACTCAAGTAAAAGATGACAGGCAATCTAAGACCTTCTAGATTATCACACAGCTCAGCATAGGGAATCCCTAAAACACACTGTCCATCAAATCATATCCGAATGAACACTGATTCTTAAAACCCTATTGCTACTCTAGAACTTCTTCAGTAAGCCAGCTAGAGACGTTAACCTAGATAAATATTGACTATTTCCAAACCTCCCCACTTACGCAGTTGGCCGAGAGCTGCAAATATTGCTAAAGATATACAGTGACATCTGCCCTTTGGTCATTATGGTAGCTTATGATAGCTACCATAAGTCTGTCTTAAAGTTGTTACAACATTAACACACGCTGCGCCACACGTTTTCCTTCAATAAGAGCCATCCAACAGCCTGCTCTGCAGGAACATTTGATGAATCAAAACAGAAAGCAGGAACATGCCAGAAGACCTGAAAACCACCAGTGGCATGCAAAAGAACAAGACAGAACGCTCAGGGCCTCTGCATTACAACTTAAATTTCATTTTTTATTTTAAGCCATTCCACCATCAATAATACTTGAAACTTGTCTATTAGTTTAATTCCCTCTGCAAAACTATTATAACAGCCAAAGCAAAAAGATCTTATGGTAACTGCTATTTCATTATAAATAAAGCCATTCTTGCCACTTAATTATTTCTAAGTAGAAGACAGCAATTCACTTAAAACAACTACAGCAACTGCCAAATGAAAATATTATGTATTTCCCCTATGTCTTGCTTTGTTCTTGAAAAGTGATAGTGATCATTATATTGTTCTTAGTTGTTTTTCTTTTCAAACCACTTTGTGAACTTTTGCTAGGATTAACAGCTTGAAATACGCTGAACATTAATATTTTGAATAACAAGAGGTACTACGAAGGCAGTTCTCCAGTACAATCTTCTGGATGAGTCAGTCTCTGATACAAGATTTTCCATGGTCCTCCCTCTGCACACTGGTAATCTTTACAACATTTCTGCTCTCATCATTGTGCCAATACTAGATTTGGCTTAAGGGCAGGATTTGGGAACTCAAACAGCTTATTAGGGAAAAAACCCTCCCCAAAGACCAGAACTTAGTTACAAATTAACTCAGCTCTGAGAGCAATACACTAATTTAATCTATACGTTTAGGATTAATCCATACACCACGACGTGCTTTTTGAAGTATAATCCACTGTCGGAGTCAACACTCTAAGTGCAAAGGCACGAAAGGTTATTACATTGCAAATTCCATCAGCAAATTCAGACTAAATAAAAGGTCACACAACAGAATGAACGCTCTAGAAGCTGGTAAAAGCCAAAAAGTACAAGTTTGTCATGTTTAACTCTGTAGAAGCTGACTATACACAGCTAATCAAATAATTAATTTGAACTGTCAGTGTAATAGTTTAATCAGAAAAGAAATATCTGAAAGATAAATTTGCATTATATGCAAAAATGCTGGAACAACCTTTTTTTGAAATTCTACCGTCTCTGTGGAATTTAAATTATAGTTAAAAGTTCCTTTCAGAAATCAAGTTTCAAAGAAGCTTTGGACACATACCAGTAGCGAAGAGGACTATTAAGAGGGGGGAGAGGGGAGGGAGAATGAGTGAAGGATAGGAAACCGTGGCACCACAGAAAAAAGATGAATTCCTTTCAAAGTTAAATAGCTTGCCCTGTTGTCTTAGTTTTAAAGGAATATTCCTTTTTTGTCCATGTCCCATGCAGCACTGAAAGCACATTCTTCTCCAAATATGGTTTGACTGAACAGAACTCCTTTTCCAGACTCCTTTTACCCACCTGCTCCAGCTAGCATGAGCTATCTTGACATTTGCAATACTTCAATCTTTAGACAAGATTCTCCTAGCAACTGCTAGCTAGATTTTAGTTGATGTTATCCTTAAGTTACTATATTATGGGAATTCTATATCATAATACGAAATTCACAGGCCTTATCGTGGCATACTCAATATTTCAACTGCAGCAATACTAATGAATACTGTAATTACCAAGCATTATTCCATAAACAGAAATATCTAAAGATGTAATTGGAACTACTTTGCTTTTTCAAAGCTCTTGGTAAACATGTATTAAAACTATTACTTGAAATTCCTTGCCTCAAGAGCAGAATTTAAAATAATAATAAGGTAATGAAGACCCAACTCTATACAAGAACACATACTGATTTCCAGTCCAGAGGTTACTTAGGTGCTTAAAAACCTAAGATCACATCCTCATTTATTTATTATTTTAATTAAAACCACCTCTATAGCTGTGGTAAAAGTTAGATTACTAAGAATGCTTACATGGTTTATCTCAGTAACCTATGCATCATTCTAATGTATAAGCTTAAGTTACCAGACAATCATTTAAATATTCTCTTTAAATTGAAACTTCTAACTTTAAAACAATTCTTTAAAAGAGATGAGAACAAGCATTATCATAAACTAAAGATTATCTGATGAGAGATAGAAAAGCAGAGTTAAAACCCTCATTCAATCACAAGACCTCCTTTCAAAGAACTGTAGATACACATCTCCTTGTAATGTAACACAATACCAGCTCTATCACCACAGAACTAGTTTTAAGAATTAGAGCTCCCCACATGTTTTGTCTCAACAAATTAACTAGCTGCCACCTTCACAGATTATGGGTGTATTCTCCCATGTAATTTTATGATAATATAGCAAGTGCCTTTATAAGAACTATAACAGCTTATACATAGCTTAAATTAAAAAAAAAAAAAACTCAAGTATTCATTCAACTAAAGGTGCTATCATAAAAATTATCAAAATTCTCATTTTCCCAACGGAAAGAAGGTGTTTTGAGAGCTTACTAAACACATCTGCTGAAGTACCCAAACCCTTCCCCTCCCCAGCTCCTTACCTCTAGGTATCTTTCCATCTGTGTATGTGTGTCTATATACACACATATACATAAAAATGCACACACACACAGAGATCACTTTTGATATTGCTGGACAGAACTCTTATCCTTAAGTATTTCAACCAGAGAAATATGTTTTCAGGAGGCATTTCTCAACTTAATAACACCTGAAAGTATTTCATGTAGTATATTTATAATGATGATATCTGTATGCAAACAGCAAATACATTCTTCTCACTAATATGATTAAATAAACCAGCTGCTTCACAAGAAGTGAAGCCAGCAGCATATTAAGATTTATATTCTGGAGCTTCTAAAAGATGCATTAGGAGAACCACTGGCCTTTAGAGAAAAGAAAACAAAAAACCTCTGCCAAAACAGTTTTATTGCAGACAAGAAACCTGTAAAATAAACCAAGACTTGTACCGGGCTTTTACTGCCGAAGCATACAAGTCCTCCCTGAATTAAGCACTTCTTGCTTATCACAAAGGCAATCATATGCGCTGCTGGGAAAGGCTATAATGAAAAAGCAATTCACACATTCCTATTAAAATAGGAGAAAGTAAATCATTTATGATTGCACATGTTTATGTTAGCCTCAGCCCACAGTCACACCTACAGCATTTTATTCTAAGGTGTATTTTCCTCCTAAACTCCTGTCGCCCTAGCTCATTGCCGAGGATTGCCACACAGGCACTGCGGGTGCCTCGCCCTCCCGCCCGTAGCGATCTCGAGCAAAACAACTCCCACCCACCCCCTCCCCGGCCTGCCCCCCCGGGGCCCCCGCACAGCTCCGGCCGCCGGCACCCGCCTCGCCTCAGGGACCCCCAGCGGGAAGTGCAGCCCCAGCGGGAGGCTCCCGCCGCCCCGGCCGGCAGCGGGCCGCTCCGCCAGGCCCTGCCGCCGCCCCCTCAGAGAGCCGCGCCGGACCCCCGGCAGCCCCCGGGACGCCGGAGCCGCTGCTCTGCGGCGCGGCCCCGCCGCTCTGCCCGCCCGCCCGCCCGTCCGCCCGCAGCGCCGCCGGCCGCGCTCAGCCCCTCCTCCCGCTCCCCCCGCTGCGGCCTGAGGCGGCGGCGGCGGGTCCCAGCCCCGCTTCACCTGGAGGTGATGGCGGCGGAGCAGCGGACCCGCTCGCTGAGGTCGCACAGGGCCTGGTAGTGGAGGTCGCGGCCCTTCTCCCGCTCCAGGTGGCAGGCGTAGAGGGAGAGGAGGATGCCGGCCGCGCACACCGCGGAGCGGGCCACCCGCTCCCAGCGCGGCACCGACACTCGCAGCAGGACGGGCGCCGCCATCTTACCCCCTCCCTCCGCCTCAGCCCGCGACGCGCGCCCGGCGGCGCCCAGCCGCGCACGCGCGCCCCACGCCCATTGGCTCGCCGGCCGGCCACGCCCCCTTGCTTCCCACCCGCCGGCGCCGGCGCCGGACGTGGCGCTCCGCGACGACGTCACGTCAGCCGGGGAGGAGGGGAGGGAGGGGGCGTGCCGCTGGGGCGCCACGTCCAGGGCGGGGCGCGGCGCGCGGGCGGGCAGGGGGTGGCGGCGCCTGGCGGCGCGAGGCGCCTCTGCAGGGCGGGGCCGCGCCGCCCCCAACGGCTCCCCGCGACCCCCAACGGCTCCGCGCCTGACGGGGAGTCTGCCTCTTCCCTCCTTCCTCGCCTGTTGAGGGCCTGTGATGCCTCGCAGAGTCCACTGTGAGAGTTCGGGGTGTGCCTGTGCTCTGGAAAACCGGCAGAAAAGAATATTTAATTCTGTGGTTGGTTCTAGCACAGGCCTGGTGGTTCCAGAGGAGCTGGCACTGGATTTCCCCCAGGCTCTGTGAGGTTTTTATCTTCGAGAATGTGTTCTGCACTTGAGCAGCAGGATGTCATCATCTGTTTCACAGATCTAGGATCACATTCGCATCACACCTCTAAATATAGCCAGCAGAACTGTTAGTCAATAGCTCCAGTTAGCGTTAGACAGATACAACCGAAGGCAATCAGTGCTGTATCACGTTTCTGCCTTCTGTTTCTGGCTTCTCCCAGAAGTAACACCAGTACCTGTCTGGTTATAGCTTAAGAAATCATCTACTACCTCTGGTCTGCAAACACTGAGGTCATCCAGTAGCTGAGGAAGAGCAGGCTTTGCTTATCATAAATATCTACCGTAACCACTGTGTTTGCTTTATTTAGAGAATGGCCTCAGGCTATTCCTTCTCCTTCCCTTCGCCTTTTCCGAAGTATGCGCACGCTGCTCCTCATCAGCAGATGGAGGAGGGGGTCAGTACAGTGTGAACCTCCTTAAGTTTTCCCAGGGAACGCAGGACAACAAAACACAATGGCAGCATTCACACTGAATCGTGCCATTCATGCTTTCATTGTTCTCTAAAACAAAACTAACTCATGAAGAAGCATGACTTCAACAAAAAGAAGGAACCCTTTCCTCAACGGAAAAAAAGGGAAATGGATAATTATTAATAAAAAGTTAATAAAACTCAGAATAAAAAAAGAGTTGCTTGATCTCTAGTTAGCATATGAACTAAAATATCTCCTGCTCTCTAGGCTGCGCCTCCTATTAACGGGGACAAAGGGAGAGAGAATGGGAAAGGGGTGGGGATGACTGAGATAGGAGGGGCAACCGAAAAAAATTGCAACAGAGAGACTAAAGCTAAGAGAAAAGGGTGAGCTTGATCTCATATTTGTAGCTCAGCCCTAAAAGAAGACAGTCTAGTCAAAGCAGCCCTAAAACAAGACAGTCTAGTCAAAGCTTTTTTTTTTTTTAATAGCAAATAGGGAGCCAACTGTGTTAGAGTCCAGACAGCAACACAGTTTCCCTGGAGCTGTTTGGAAGCATCACTGCCACTGGCAGCACTGGATGGAGGTGCGGGACTGAGCTCTGATGCTTGCCCCAGGTGCAGCCCGCTGCCTCTCATGCTGGGGCAGCCTTGCAGGGAGTGAGCTGTTCTCCAGCATCACAGGCCAACTTCAGGAGAGAAAGTGCCAAATCTGAAGTAAATTACTGCCTGTCTGGAGTGTAAAACTCCTAATGCTTCACAGACATTTGACAAAACCAGAAACCAGAGCTGTTTAGGAGGAACTGTGTGCCAAAATGGAGGGAGGCCAAGAATATGAGAAACAGAAAGAAGATGCAGAGATCAGCTTCTGCAGTAATACTAACAGTCTGAACTTACACAGGTGCCCATGTTCCGAATCATGATGTATTATTTGTATTTATCTCCTAATTTTTGACATAAACAAACTGCTTTTCTGATTCAAGCTGTGCTTTGGATTACTGTTGCTGTATTACACTGACAATATCACTTTCTATATAAAACAAAGTCATTCTGATCAGACAGTTACATGCCCTTGCATACGAGATGTTGAAATGACTGGTCTTAATTACCTGCCTACCTTACACAATTGAAGAAATTGTGAACAAGTGATTTTTTTTATGTCTGAATAATGGCTTGATACTGGAGTGATGAGGTTGCAGTGCAGGAATCACATTTTGTGTATGAACTTCTATATGTACATTAAGGATAAAAGGAGAGGTCCTTGCTTATAATGGGAAACCGAGTTGTTTGAAATTTCACTTTCTGCTGATCCTCATTTGAGGGTATATTAGCTCACTAGGTCTAATCCTATATATATTAGTCAACTGGACTCCTTTCATTATTTTCATGATATTAACTGAATAAGTAGAGATCAGATTTCAGTGGAAAGTTTTAACTAAGGTGTATCTATACCCAGGTAGTAAGCTCTAGGGACTATATTTTAATTATATTCCTGTGATAGAACTGTTGACTTTTTCATTATTAAATGATTCATTCTTTTTTAAAGCTCTGCTAAGGTTCATAACTCATAACAGATTCCAAAAGTCATTTGTGTTTCATCTAAAAAATTCCCTCCTTTTATCAAAGTAAATGCAGTACATTTCATTTTATCATAATGACTCTAGATCTTGTCTTATGACTAACAGGATATGACTTTTATTTATTCCATTCCATTTATTTTCACGGTGATCCACTCCCTAGGTTGTACAATATCTCTGTTCAGGCTGTCCATCTGCCTTTCACTATCACTCTCCAAACTTCCTAGTTTTTGGGGGCTTTTTTGTTTTTTTGTTTTTTTTTTAAGAAAAGCAGCCATCTTCAAAGTGCCCAGACAAGCAATTCACACGTGCAGATCTGCTCCATCTGCTTGGGCAGCTGTGATGGAACCAGGCCTTGCTGGAGCAACTGACAAACCTGGTGGTGCCGTGACATATCCCATATTAGAGCTGCTGCTTACAAAAATGGTAATTTCAGTTGCTCTTTCTGCAGTATGTGACTCACCAGGAAAAAACAGAAAATCAAAAAAAGAGGAGATCCCTCAAAACAGGGACAGGGTGGCTTTATGCACAAACCCAAGCAGCGTGTGCTGCTGGCCTGTACAGCAGCCTCTTGTCCTCTACATCTCAGCGTAGGGCTGAGGCTGGCCAGAGGTGCCTGCTCCTTTTTGGGTGGTATCACAGGTCACCGCATCGCAGATGAGCCACGTCCCCGCTTGCAGGACCCCGGCCACCATCACTGCTGCTGCGACCTTCACGCGGACGGACAGGCTCCTGCGCGTGGTGAACCTTGTGAGCGAACCAGGATCAGCTGAAACTGGATTTTAGAAGAGAACTTGAACTAGCTTTACGCCAGTTGGAAGTGGCGGTAGGTGACACATCACAGAGCGAAGCTGCTTAGGGAGCAGGAGGGAGCTGAAGCCTTCCCGTTTCCCGGCATTGGCTAACTGCGTTTCTGTGAACGTTTTCGGTTTCGCTTCCGCGACAGACCGCAGGGGCAGCTACGGCCCGGGCTGGGCGAATCTTTACGCAACAGGTACCGCTTTCCCGGCCCGGCCCTTCAAGGCCTGGGCCGCCTGCGTGCCCGCAGGCCCTGCTCCCGCCGCAGGAAGAGGCAGTGGTTACACCGGCTTCCGTACCGGCTTCCATACCGCCCGCTCTCGCGATGGCGCCGCCTCAGCGCGGGCCGCGCGGCGGGGGCGGGGCGGGGCTAGGCACCGCCCCCTCCACGTGACCTGGCGGCGGTGACGCAGCGCGTGCGGGGCCGGGTGTCGGGTGACCTTCAGCGGCGGCGGTTGGTGACGGTTGCGGCCGTTGGCGGCGCGAGACCCGGGTTCTCCTCACACTCGCCGCGATGCCGAGGGGCAGCAGGAGCCGCACGTCTCGCGTGGCGCCGCCCGCCAGGTGAGGGCGGCGGGCGGACCTCTCTCCCCTCCCTCCCTCCCTCCCTTCAGGGCCCGGTAGGCCGCGGGCGGAAGAGGCCTCTGCGCCATGCCGGGGATGGCGCACGGGGGGAGGGTTAACGGGCACCGGAACGGGGCGCCTCGGCACGGCCTGGCTGCTTTGGGCCGAGTTAGTGGAGCGGGGATGGCGGCAGGGCCCCGTCGTCCAGCCTCTGAGCATTATATCTAGTTAATCCCTCCTTAATTAGTCTAATGCCTCGGAATAAGGCAGGCTCGGGGGGGGGGGGGATTGGTCTTTAAAACAAAGATCCCCAAAATAAAAATTCCGACCCGAAGCTGCTGTGTGTAGATCACTCACTGGAAGAATGAGTCCTTGCCATGGATGCACAGTGTCCCAAACCAAGGATCGCAAATACTCATTGCCTGCAGCCAGCAGGCTCTGCAGGTTTGAGCTTGGAGCGACGGTTTGAGTTTCTCCTTATGTCGTTGCAGTCGGGCACCGCAAATGAGAGCTGCACCCCCGGCGCCTGCTGCTCGGGCCCCTGTCCCAGCAGCGGCACCGCCTTCTGCTGTGGCTTCTCCTGCACCGAAGCAGCCCGGCCTCATGGCACAGATGGCCACAACTGCTGCAGGAGTTGCTGTAGGCTCTGCTGTAGGCCATACCATAGGTCATGCGCTTACAGGAGGATTTGGTGGAGGAAGTGGCTCTGAAGCTGCAAGGCCCGATATTACTTATCAGGTAAGAGAGAGTACATCTGAGGCCTAGCAAGGCACAGTTAACTCGAGAGATCAGTTATATATAGGTTAAGATAATTGCTGTAGATGTAATGACCACACAAGTTGCAGTGGAAAAAACTAGGTAACTCTAGAAAATTAATCTTCAGCTTAATTGCCACAGTCACCGTGTATCCCTCAGAAGTAGTTTGAAGGGATGCAAGTGATATGTGACTGTGGTAATGGGGGTATTAGTGGGTTTTTTTGTTTTTTTTTTTAACTCTAATACTCCTCTGATTCAGACAAGGATTTCTGTATTCTAGGTCTGATGACGGTAAGTCAAGATCAGTGTCTGAGATTACATTTTGTGCTGCTCAAGCATTAACATAATGGTGTTATATCTTGTCCAGATACTATGCAAAGTTACTTAAGTTTTTGTAATTTAGATTGTTTTCTATTCAGAAAGTAATACAACATTTTGACTAAAATGCATGGAAGAAACCCAGCAAGCAGTACTGGGGTTGTGCAGCTTCATGGCTCGGAACTTTCCAAAGTGTGCTTATGGAAATGTCTGCTGTTTCAGGAACCGCAGGCAGCTCAGCCTGCCTACCAGCAGCAGCAGCAGCAGCAGTTTGCCCCATGCCAGTATGAAATGAAGCAGTTCCTGGAGTGTGCGCAGAACCAGACTGACCTCAAGCTGTGTGAGGGATTCAGCGAAGTACTGAAGCAGTGCAGGTTTGCTAATGGTAAGCAGACAGCAGTACCAGACAGCAGCTAAACGAGCTGAATAGTAAAATTTATCTTGGGCATGTGTCTGGTATTTAAATCTGTTCTGTTAAGAGCATGGATGGGTACAGACCAGATACTCGCATGGAAACTCCTCTGCTTGCTTGTTTTGGTGCAGTACCTGCAGCTGGAGATGGCGGGGTGGGGAGAGAGTGAATTCCTGAAGCTTTTAGGGCTGGTGCACAGATTGCCGCTGACCGCTTGGGAGAGCGGAGGCAGCGTGCTTGGAGAAGAGAGACCTGTATCCATAGCCTTGCCAGCCCGTCTGCTGTCCTGGAGCAAGTGCCTGTTTGGCACAACTGCCAGACCTACTCCGGCTTGAGCGGAGAATGGGAGATTCCCAGTGCGTGTGTCTGGTGGACACTGCTAAAGTCTCCAGCTAAAAGTGTCCCAGCAAACAGATGAAGGGAGGAAGGGAACATCCTGGTTTACAGCTGCTTTCTAGCAAGGAAGGCTTATGGATTCAAATTTAAGTATGATTAATTGTGATACCTTTTTATCTTGCAGGTTTAGCTTAAGCCTTCAGAACATGGAAGCTGAGAACCATCTTGCAAGAACTGACTTAAGGAGAAAAGCTTCAGTAATAGTCTAAAGCTGTCTGATACTGTGTTAGTTCATATAGTCACACTTGTCCACCTCATGGCTTGATTTCTGCCATAGCTTCCACAGATGTGATACAACTCTCAGCAGCAGATTAAATCAGCACAAAATGGAAAAATGAACAATAAAGCAGAATGAGCTAATTGGGGTTAACTGGTTTACTGATCATTGCGTTGAATGTAAGTGTGATACGATGTCTAAATAAACTTCTGTCTCTTGGAGTGCCTTGCTTGAGGGGCTTTGGACTGGTGGTTGGGAATCGGAGCCTGAGGGCACGCGGGGGAGAACAGATCTTAGCAGGCTTCTGCGCTGACAGGAAAGGTGCCTGAAGAGGCTGGAGCTTCAGCAGTTCAGTCGCTGCCCTTCGGCGCAAGAGTTGGCTATACTTGCCCAACATTTCTTACAACATCTCTCCCCCTTAGCGTTTGAAGGGCACTGGCCACTTCTGTCTATTAAAAGGGGTGGTGACAAGATTGTCGTGGTTTACCGTGATGCTCTGTGTACATCAGTAGGCCTCAGTTTAACAAATTAGCATCCTATTATGTTTTTAAATACAACCTATTTCAGAGTCAAGAGGTTCTCAGAACCATCTTCCCTCTAACAAAGATTGCTGTGGTCAATGATTACATTACAGATCACATAATCTTAAAATTTACTGCATCACAGACTTAACGGTGCCTGATAAGCAGAGGCTGCGAGCTCCCTCCTGGGGGGAGGCTCGGTCTGAAGCTTTCGAGAAGGCGGCTGGAGGTGAGCTGGCCTTCTCCTGGCACCTTGTTTGCACAAGTGACACCGCCGCCGCTGTCACGTGAAGGAAAATCACCAGCTGTGGGCTCAAGCTGTTGCTGTGTCTTGCAGTGCAAAACCTCCCTCTCCCATCGGAGGGAGCAGCCAGTTCCTGTCCTGCTAAAGGAGCTGCAGCAGCAAAATACCCGGCCGTGCGCCAAGCTGTCATCGCCGGCCGTCCTGCAGCCGCTGGTGGGAGATTACAAATAACAGGAAAAGGGGATTCTTGCAGGGAAGGGGAAACAACCTTGCACTGAAAAGCTTACACGGAAAGGGAGGGAAGAACCGTAGCTTCCTTCTGAATTTCCTTCCTACTTTCCCCTTTGTTTTGCTCTCTTGTTCCCCTGGTACTAAAAGCATTTTAAAAATGCTTTCATAGTAATACCTGTCTTTCCTGAACTATGTTGTGCTGTTACGTATTCTGCCTGTTCCTAAAAGTGCTGGATCTCTGATCTACAGTTCTGGAGGCGAAAAGACACAGTCTTACTCCAAATACGGAGGGGTTACCCCAAAATTGGGGGTGGGGGGGGGGGAGCAAGGACAAAATACCAGATAACACAAGGGAAGTTACGTTTTTGATCACAACAACCACATCGCATCTGCCGGGCGGCCTGGTCACCCCGTTGCTGAAAACCACCAACTGCAGCGGAAGAAACAAAACAAGGCAGGAGGGAAACTGCGAAGCGCCCGGCTGCCGGGGCCGAGGCCGGGGGGGTGAGCAGAGTGGGGACGCCTCCCGCAGTGCCACCGGCTACTCAGGGAGAGCCACCGCGCCGGGCAAGGCCTGGGGAGCGCCGCTCCCTGCTCCCGTCCAGCCGGTTGCTGTAGCAGCCAACACAGAAGGGGTTAAACAGCTTCGGCGAGGAAGTGCCGCAAACCCTGCCTCGGCGGCCACCCGTGGCTCTTCCGCGCACGGCCGCTCCCGATTCCCGCAGCAAATGTCCCCTGCCCACCGGCCCCGCGCAGCGCCCACCCGAAACGCCTCTCTGGGCGCGGGCAGCGGGGCAGGCCGGGCTCCCCCGGCACCCGCGCCTGAACCGACATTAAAGGAAAGCGGCGGCGAAACCTGCCCGAGGCTTCGGGCCGCCGCCAAGCCGCGCTGCGGGTTATTTTTGGCCGCGGCCGCGCAGCGGCTTTGCTCCGCGCTGCCCGCGCAGCCCCGGCGCCGCCGCCCGCCCCATTTCCGATCAGTCTCCGGGAAAACGGGGGCTCACGGCGGACGGCTGAGCCCCTCTGCGGCGACGCGAGGTCAGTGGCGGGCGGCGGGGGGGTCCGGGCGGCGGGGGGGGCCCGGTCGCCGCGGGGGCTGCTCGGGCCGGCTGGTCGCGGCCGCCGCCGCCGGCATTTTTGGCAGGGCTTTAGCACGGGAACGCTCGCCTCTAGGGGCTGTTTTTTTTTAAAAACACCTATTTTTTCTCGCTTTGTAACCAAGCGGGGGGAGGGTGGTTCTGCAGGCAGGGCGACCCCCCCCCCCCCGGCGAGACGTTGCCGCGCGTGGGTTTTTCCCACGGGTCGGACGCGGCCCGGCCCTAGCGCCAAAGCGGACGGGGGCTGCCCCCCCCCCCCCCCCGGCCTCGGGGTTTCTCCCCCCCGGGGGTTTCTCGCCGTGCCGGGATATTCCCCGGCGCAAACGCCGTAACCTTAAAAAACCCCTTGGCTGAGCAGCGAGGGCCCGGCCGCAGTCCCAGCGCCCAGGCTCCGCTGCTCCGGCCCCGACTCTCCCTCTCGGTGTTTGTTTGCTGGGCGCTAGCACGGGCCCGGCCAGGAGAGCGGCTCGGGCAGCGGGGTGAAACCGGGCCGCCTCGCTGCTGTCAGCGCTTGCACCCGGCTCCCCGGGTAACCGCAGGGCGTTTCGACACTCTCGTGTCTGCTCACAGGCAGATTTGGTTTTTTCCTTCTTTTTCGGAGGAGAAGGAGCACAAATCTAGGGCTTCCCTTCACGGAGCTCCGTGGATGCTCCCCCCCGCCCCATTTCCAGTCCTCCCCCATGACAAAACCAACCTCCAAGACTTTGAGTTTGAGCTTCAAAGAATTTGAAGGGATTTTTTTTCTTTTTTTCTTTTCTTTTTTTCCACCCTCCTCGGCTGGAAATGCTCTTTTCTCTACTCCCTGATCCTGCCTCTCATTTAAATTGCCAGCCTTGACCTGGTTTGGCATTTAGTCTATATGAATAGCTCGGTCACAGTATTTCCTGCAGCTAAGCCTTGTAAGTTAACCCAGCTGCAACTGAGGGCAACTTGGAAACGCTTTTGTTAGACCTTCCTGCTCACCGGGACCTGAACCACAGCCCCAATCCTTAGCGCCGCGCCGGGCCAGGCGCGCTTTGATGATACGGTTTAAACGCACTCGAGATGTGCAGCCTGCCTGCGAGCGTCCCATCCCGGAGAGACGAGCAAGGCAAAACCTGCCGTACTGGGGATCCCCTGCCCGGCTCCCGTTTCTCCCGCAGGCAGCACACGCGGCACGCTGTCACCCCAAAGCTTTATAAAAAGCCACTTTTCACGCTAGATAGTCTTGGGCTGCACTTTGGGGGCAGCTGGATATATATAAACACTTTCTATATTTAAATTACATATAATGACAATGTTTTGACCTTGGGGAAAATATAAGTCATCCAACAGCAATATCAGCATTTGTCTCCATTAACAACAAAAAAGCATGCAAAAGCCTTCCAGCAGTTTTTGGGCACGCTTGGAAACGGCCAGCAGCAAGCTGAGCCCATGTGCAGCCGCCGGGGAAGCCGGCTTTTGCCGCTGCCCTGTCCAACGCGCGGGCACGGGGCAATTCAGAGATGCTCCGCACTCACCATCAGCCCCGTCCAACGCGGCAGCCCCGGGGCACCGCTGCCGTTTGCGCCGAGCAGCAGAATAACCCCCAGTGCTGCTCCGCACGGGCGCCTCCAGCTCAAAACTCATTCTCCTTCCTCGAGCCTTTTAACTCCATTTTAAACACTTTTTTTTTCCCTTCTCCTACTATTTCTTTCCTCAGCCAAAAAATCCAGACAGCTTTGATATATTAAAAATATTAATAATATAATAATGGCCAAGAGCCACGAAGGCCGTTCACGCCCCCAGAGCCTGCGTGATGCCCTGCTCCTTCGTGGGAGCCTCAGGCCTCCCTCTTGCCCGCGGCTCCGGCGGGATCTCCATGGCTCCAGTGAGATCTCCGTGGCGGTGCTTCCCCTTCCCCTTCCCCTTCCCCTTCCCCTTCCCCTCCCGTGTCCGGAGCCCCCCGCTCCCCTCCGCGCTCTGCTCCCCTTGCAGCTCCCTGCGGCCGGTGAAGGAGCTCTCCGCACGCCGCCGGGCGACACGCAGACATGACCAAGGAGGAAGAGCTGCCGGACTGGAATTCGTCCAAGGAGTTTTATGAAAAATATGAGCCGAAGGAAATTCTGGGCAGGTAAAGCATGGTTTCTGCAAACCGCCCTTTCATGCGCTTTAGGATCTGATCGGAAGAGCGTCCGAGACGCATCGGGTATGAACGGGGCCCTGAGCAGCCCGGCGGTTAGGGACGGTGTTTAGGAAGCGTTTTCCATCAGCCCAAAACCTTGCAGCCCAAGAGAGCGCGGCAGAGCGAGACGCACGAGCTCAGCTGGGGCACGAGGTCCAGCGCCCAAACGCCACTGCTTTGCCCCTGCTTAGGAAAGTCTTGCAGAAATATAAGGGGAAAATATAAGAGCAGCGAGCAGTGGCAAACATCAACACCCCAGGACACGGCCACATCACCCTCGCTGTAACTAGCTGTTAAAAAGCAACTAAAACACGTGCAAACGGGGAACGGAAACCGTGCCGTCTTTGCCGCGTTGGTCCCGCAGGGGGGTGAGCAGCGTCGTCCGCCGGTGCATCCACAAGGTCACCCGGCAGGAGTACGCCGTGAAGATCATCGACATCACGGCCGGCAACATCTCCCCCAAGGAGGTGCAGGAGCTGCGGGAAGCCACCTCCAAGGAGATCGACATTCTCCAGAAGGTCTCGGGCCACCCCAACGTCAGTAAGTCGGGCACCCAGGCGGGAGGTTTCCCTCCCCGTTTGCTCCTCGGGGCACGCCCGCGAAGCGTTTGGGGGCTGAAATCCCTGCAGGGGAGAGACTCCTTCCTCTCCCTGCTTCTCCCCGATGGCTGATAAAAGCCGCTTTCCCGCGGAGCAGAAATCTAGACGGGAGCCCCCAAACGAGGGGTTGGAGCAGCTCTGACAGCATCCCCTTCCTCAGGGCTGAGGGCGGAGGGCGGGAGCGTGCTGCACCGTGCCGCGTTGACCGTCGCTCTGCTCTCTTGCAGTCCAGCTGAAGGACAGCTACGAGTCCAACACCTTCTTCTTCCTGGTGTTCGACCTGTAAGTCCCGCGCACTCGCCCGGCCCCGCGGCCGCGATTTGCCTCCGGGCAGCCACAGCACCGCCCGCGCTGCTCAGGTTTCCCCTAACCTTTGGCGAGAGCCGTTACAGATCCCCGGGGCTATTTATACGCCCGGCCCTGCCGCCTGCCCAGCGCCTTTCCTCCTGCAGAGCCCACGAGCCCAACGCCCCGTTTATGCCTTTTACACCATTTTTAAGGCTCAGCTAGCGATTTTTGTTTGCATGGGGCACCGCGAGCCCAAGTGCGGCTCGCGCCCATCCTGCCCCGCGGGCAACCTCCGCTTTGCCCCGTGCGCAGGATGAAGAGGGGGGAGCTCTTCGACTACCTCACCGAGAAAGTCACCCTGAGCGAGAAGGAGACCAGGTAAGGCGGGACGGCGCGAGCGAGGGCCGCGGCGGGGCCCCGCACCTGGGAAAACACCCGGGGCCGCGCGTCGGGGCGGGCGAGGAGACGCGCTGTCCCCGTCCCCAGGAAGATCATGCGCGCGCTGCTGGAGGTGATCGAGTACCTGCACTCCATCAACATCGTCCACCGCGACCTCAAGCCGGAGAACATCCTGCTGGACGACAACATGAACATCAAGCTGACGGACTTCGGCTTCTCCTGCCAGCTGTGCGGCAACGAGAAGCTCAAAGGTGGGAGGCCGGCGGCTGTTCACCCGCGGCCGAGTCGCCTCCCCGGGCCGGTCTCGCGGCTGCGGGGTCTCGGGGACGGACGGACATCAGGGAAATCGCCCTATTTCCCACCCCTCCTGTCCTCCCTCGTTATAATCCACTGAGAAAATTCAATAACAAGATGCAACGAGTTGCGGTTATTACCAGCTCGCGCTGGCACTGCTAACGTCCCCTCCAGCACCTAGATGCCCTGCAACGGGGTAGCGGGAACCTTCTCCGGTCTGTTCACGCTCGTCCCCTTTCTCGCAGAGATCTGCGGCACGCCGGGCTACCTGGCGCCCGAAATACTGCAGTGCTCCATGGACGACGAGCACCCCGGGTACGGGAAGGAGGTCGACATGTAAGTGAGATGCGTCCGCGTGCCGACAGCCTTCCCTGGCCTCCCATCCCTCTGCCTGCCCTTTGGGAACAAACAGATCGCGGTTTAAGGCACAGGGACGACGGGAGCTGCCCAGTCCTCGCGAGCCAGTGGTGACAGCCTGGAAAACGGCTGGGGCAGACTGAGACCAATGGCTGCTCAGGAAAAACTAAAAGATGCACCAGAAAACCACCACTCTGGGATTAGGAGGGGCCCCAAAACATTTTCTGGATATTTAAGACACCCCGTCACGAAACGTGAGCCAGAGACAGCCCGGGGAGAGCAGCCGGCCACGAGAGCAATGCCCACCCTCATCCTCGCAGGCGTTTTGCCACTATCTCTGGTGGCTTAGGCTCAACCTTGCAGTGAGCAGAGCTGCAGACACTCAAGACACACATGGGCATTTCAGCCATTTTTCCAGCACTGTTTTTAGCTTAAACACCACCATTAAGACCAGCCTCTGAGATGGGAGGCCTCAGCCAGGTCCCACCATTTCACACCCATCCACAGCTTCTCCCTCCCCTAGGGAAAAGGAAAAAAAAACCCAAAATAACAAGAAAACCAAGCAAGGCAAATACCTCCAACCCACAGCTCCACACCTCCAGCTCAGCCCCAAACCCCCCACCCCTCCCCAAGAGCAGGCAGCACCCCTGCTCCCCATTACCTATCAAGCTAACGAGCCCCAGGAGGAAGCTCAGCCACCCTGATTAGAGGCTCAGCAGGGCAGTTTGGTCCTGGTTTTCTGGCACAGGGTGGGGGGTCATGGCCATCTGGCTGTGCCGTGGGGCTGGGGGTCTCGCTGGTGCCCGCAGGTGGAGCACGGGGGTGATCATGTACACGCTGCTGGCCGGCTCCCCGCCCTTCTGGCACCGCAAGCAGATGCTGATGCTGCGCATGATCATGAACGGGGACTACCAGTTCGGCTCCCCGGAGTGGGACGACCGCTCCGACACCGTCAAGGACCTGGTAGGCGCTTCCCAGTGGAGTGGGGCTGGAAAAACCCCGGGTGGGGGGGATAGCAAGTGCCTGGAGGAGATGTTGCCATTGATCCTCCGGGTGCCCATCAGGAGCTCGGGGTGACAACGAAGCCCCCGGGGCAGGGCATGGAGGGGGATGTGGGTGCACGGGGTGGCGGGGTCACGCTGGTGCCCTCCTGCAGATCTCGCGGTTCCTGGTAGTGGACCCGCAGCGGCGGTACACGGCCAGCGAGGCGCTGGCCCACCCCTTCTTCCAGCAGTACGACGTGGAGGAGGTCCGGCACTTCAGCCCCTTCCGGAAATTCAAGGTGAGGTTGGTGCTGGCCGCGGGGTCCTGGCGGGCGCAGGGTAACGTGGCATCGCCAGACCCCGGGACCGGCAGGAGCCCAACGGCAGGGCTGAATTTGCTGCGTTTTGGGGTTTTCGATGCACCCAGACTTTGGTGGGACTGTCCTTTGTCACCATTAAGTGCCAAAGTGGCCCTTCTTCAAGCAATATCTCGCTTACTTTCTGGCACGTGCTAAGGGTTTTTTCACAGCAAGGTTTCACAAAGGAAATCTAACTGCAAGAAAGGAGAATTAAATAAGAAAAGGGAAAAAATGCTCCCTCCCCCCCAAAAAGCTTTAAAAAGAAAAAAAAATCACTTCCAAGGGGAAAGCAATTAGCCTGACTGCACACAAGGTGCATCAAACATCCATAAAACAGAGGTGTCCTTTGCCATCTCTACAGCCTGCAGTTAAAGGCATCACCCACCACGTTAGCTCAGCCATTTGAGGCTGATGTGTAGTGATGAAATTAAGGGTGAACTTGGAGAAAGCTGGCGTCACTCACAAAATGTAAATATCTAAACATCCGTGCTAGGAGCTGGGCCTCCTCCGCGCTACAGCCGCAGCTCGGGACGCGCTAGGACAAGCCCCGTTAAGCTGAGGGACCTGCCGGCGTGTGCCGGGGGTTCCCGCTGCTGCGCTGAGAGGCCGGCTCCTCCTTTGCAGGTCATCGGCCTGACGGTCCTGGCCTCCGTCCGCATCTACTACCAGTACCGGCTCGTGAAGTCGGTCACCCGGGAGCTGGTGGTGCGCGACCCTTACGCCCTGAAGCCCCTCCGCAAGCTGATCGACGCCTGCGCCTTCAGGACCTACAAGCACTGGGTGAAGAAGGGGGAGGCGCAGAACCGGGCCGCCCTCTTCGAGAACACGTGCAAGGCCATCCTGCTGGCCCTGGCGGCAGAGGAGGAGCTCTTCTGACCGCCGCGCAAAGCTGTGCCTGCACCGCGTCGCGCGTGCGCGTGCGGTCAGAGATCAGGCAAGTAAAACCTTTGGAAATCAACCACCAGTTTCTTCCGCTTTGTCTTAGAGGAAAAGAGCACTGGCCTCACGTCGCTGCCGTTTGCTGGGGCCGCGTTTGCACGTGGTTGTCGTGTCAGGCTCTGATTTGTCTGTGGGTTATATCACTGTTTAAGCTTTCTCCAAAATCCCATAAAGGAACTGATTTGGAGATGCAGCCGCTAGTAGAGCTGTAACAAAAATGCAGTGATCTTGCAGCAAAGGCTCAGCTCCAGGCACCCAGCTCTGGACCTGACCTCTTTCTTGCTCTGAGGGAGTCACTGAAGGGCAAGAGAAAAGCAGCACCAGGAGCTGCTGTCCTGACCCACCAACGGGCCCAGGGCTGCTGTCAGATTTGGGGACAGAAGGATGGAATTGAGCAACTTCAGACCAGTGAGGAGCAGCCATCGCAGCGAGCCTGGAGAGCTCGCTTTCCAAATCGAGCCATTCCCCGTGATGACAGACATAGTTCTCTCGCTAGGACCCGTCGCAGTGCAGCCTCGAGCCGATAAGCTGCTGGTAGCAAACTGCAGGTACAGCGGGAAGGGGAGTTGCAGCGTGGAGCTTGTGGCAGGGAGCCTGCATGCCTGGCCGACAGCAGCCTGAGACCTGAACGTCATCGTCTCTCTTCTGGCTGCCAGCTAGTGCATCTGCTGGGCTGTGGTTCCTGAACGTGCTCCTTTCCCCCAAGTACCAGGGGACATCCCCTCTCCAAGCCCATTAAATGCGTGGGGCTGAGCAGCAAGCACTTAGTACATAGCAGAGCTTTCACTGAGCAGTAGATACCATAGTTCACATTGACCCATGCACCTCAGGCAGTTTTAAGACAAATTATAAACAGTCCACAGCTGGCCCGTAGACCTTACACGGTCATAATATCTGAGAGATTTAGTTTATTGATTTCTGCATCATCCACGCGCTTGGAAATGAACACAGGGCGTTGCTACTGTTCTAGGGCCAAAAAGGACACGCTGCTTGACTGAGCCCAGGATGCCAAGGGCTTGATGTGAAGCCTCGTGCTGGCGGTAACGACAGGCCTGGTGGTTTGGGCTGGCACTCATGCTCCAGCCCTGCAATTCAGCCTGCTGCTCGAGCAGCTCCTCGGAGCTGGTTTACACTCCCTCTGGCTAGTCCTACTGGGGCAGACAGAGGTGATGAGGGACCAGCACAGGCAGAGAGTGAGGCATTGCAAAGCCAGAGGGCATGGGTAGACACAGGAGCTCCTGGCTTAATGCTGTGCACTGGTGGTCTCACACACATGCACCCCTTTGCCTAGTTAAATGGATAGCGAAAGGAAAAATATGGTATTTAAAACATCAAGAGGACATTAAAGACAACCCGCTCCTGTCGGTCATTCCCAGCTCTTACTCAATGCCCAAATATCCCAGTGCAGAAATGAGTTTTAGCTGAAAGTATTTATTTTCAATTTTTAAAACTGGCAAGTTTAATGGAAGTTTGACTGCTGGAATTACTGTTCATCTCCACAGGAGAAAAAAAATGCCTCCAGGTCTTTCCAAGTGACCTACTCAGAGCTCAGTTTTGGTCCCACTTTTCTTAGCTTTGTGATTCTGTATGTCAGCAGCACAGCGGAAACTGAGGTTATCAGAGGCTGAATCTGGTGTGTTCCCCATTCTAGGATGGAAAAAGATATCAAAAATGACCAATTGCTCATAGTTAACATTTGAATCATTTTATGTGACCCTGCATAACAGACTATGAACATCTTCCATGTACCATGAATAGCTTCTAGCAAAGTACTAAATACTTGATGGAAAATGCACACAATTTGAGAAGCATTTAGGAATGTATTTATAGCAGTAAAATTTTTAGCAGTACTTACAGTATGTTTTCCTAAACGCTTCTCAAAAAGACTGAGTAGGAACTGACAGATGTCTTTAAAATAAAACACCTTCTTATATAACCAAGGAACAATGAATCACTGTGAAGCAGCACTTGGGCACTGTACAGACCTACCTTGTAGTAACACAAGCTTTATGATTCGCAGATCCATCTGCAGTGTCAATCCAAGAGGCACCTCTTAAGACATGCATTTTCTGAGCACGCTGCCTTGATGAAAGCCCACGAGTTAGGTATTCTGATGCAGTCCACTCCCAAGTGTTTCCTAGCAGATCATAAAGCCCTGAGACAGAAATGTTTTTGTATTAGGATTATGAGAGCACATACGCAAAGGCTGCAAAAGCACTTTGCTGTATGGAGTTTGTATGCAACACTCAAAGCGCCATAGGAAAAGTGTGGTTAATGGCAAGAGCATGGAGCCCCTGTTTACAACAGGGCCTTCCACAAATCTCAGCTTAAATGAGTCCCATCATTTCCCATCTGCATAATTGGAGAATGGCATCTGCTTCCCTCAAAAGAGCGCACTTGAGTTTTTCAGATAAATCATGTGCTATTTGTGATAACTCAAACAACAAAATAATTGACTGCTATTAAAAGCCTAGAATGGTCTGGTTCATTGAAGTACATCCGGTGTACTCCAGCCAACTTCAGTAACAACCACCAATGCTCTTGCAAGGCTCACTGTTACTCTCTCAAGATGCTGATATAATCCCATTTCATATTTTAAACTCTGCTTCACCTATAGGATTTTATAATTACTGTTGAATAGCTATTAGCAAGCAGATGCCAGTCTAAAAACCAAAACAGGGATGTCTATTCCACACCATAGTTGTTTTGAGGAGAGAACGCTGTCACTGGTGAAACACCATGATAACCATCTTCAGCTGTATCAACCCTCGGGAAACTGCCCTGTGGGAAGAAAGATCATTCTAAGTAAAGACCCACCACAGAGAAGATGATAAGTCTTGATCTTTAGAGAACTGTGTTGTACTTAAATAGTGGAAATAACTCTCTGTTGCAAATTAGCCCTACATAACCTTGTGTCCAAGACAGCAGATCAACCATTTAAAGTTCTCCTGAGGAAAAGACAATACACTTTCCTAAAAACTTTATGTCTGAATAGATTCATTCTTGAAGAAGCAAAATCCCAGTTTCCCCAGGGAAACTAAGGTGACACTGCTCCATTCTAAGGATACTCTGGTTAAAGTACCAGGAGATGATTTTCAGTACTTTGCAGGTAAGTCTATATTGCTTCTTAGCACCATGCAATGTGCTTTGACAGCCACACGAATTCTGTGATTGTGTTAAAAAAACACCATCAGAACAGCTCAACACAGACAGAATGGTTTTTAGGATCTTACCTGCCACAGGTTTGTACGGTTTGGCTGAAACTTATTTCCCCAGGGATATATTCTTTCTGTCAAAGAGGAAGAGAGACAACCAGTTATTCCCTACAAGTCAGTCCAGCTTCTGGATTTGTCTATTTTTAAATAGGCTTTTATTGCTGTCCTTTTCTGCTCAGCTTGGGACACCGAGAAGTTATATGAATGGTACCTACTGGTCTAATCACTACAAACATCACCAATGGGGCAGAGGGGAGAATGGGAGCCAGACACAACTTCTCATTTACAAACCATGCCAGGGAGTCCCATGGTAGCTACTGCACCCCGACTGCTCACAGGGGTTGCTGTATGCCAATACCAGCATGCACCCGCATAGTGGGTCGCTCCTTGCCCCAGCCTGTGAAATGGTATCTTTATCTGGATGAAGTGGTTCACTTAGGAAGACTGATTGAGAACATAGAGAAACCACTATTTAATTGACTCTCAGGCCAAAGGAGGCCATTCAGTCCCCCAGAACTAACATTACTTGATGAATTGGTTTGGTTTAAGAAAAAGGTTTGTCTTACATACGCTCTAGGCCTCCCCTAGCAGCAAATTCCCACTCCTCCTCGGTGGGAAGCCTCTTCCCTTTCCACTTGCAAAACGCCTGTGCATCATTCCAGCTCACATGCAACACTGGGTAATCGAGCCTGTCTTTTATACCGGAGCCAGGACCTGAGGGCTGGGAAGAATTGCATTGAACAGATTTTAATTGCTTTTACAAACTGTTCCATTAAAAAGGAAATAAAGGACAGTTCAGAGCAAGGTGGGGAACCTGCAGCAATGGAACTCAAGATGTGCTTTTTCCCTCTGTTTTTACGAGGTTCAGCATACATTAAACTTGTGTGCCCCTAGCACTGTTTGGTTCTTCCCTCAGCATGCAAAGGACTCTCCATGACTGATTTTGTGTTAGCAAAAGTTTCTACAATCCATTTAATTTAGCACCAAAATGGTTAGACTCTTGATCTAAGAGTGCTTTTGCCAATGGATTTTGAACAGCTTGTCTAAAGCTGCCAGAACTTCGAAATCTATAGTAGGGTTAGTGGTAACATTTCATGACATTCAGGACAACTTTTGAGTAAGAGAGAACAGTGAAACTAATAAGTATTCAGTTAATAAACTACTGTTTATTCTTAGCCAAATCTCCCATGCCCCAGGCTGGTCCTAGACTGCCCAACCCAACACAAAGGTGTAACCAGCCATCTCTGAAGGGTGGAAGGGTTGCAATGAAAAGCTCTACTCACCTGTCGCCAAAAAGCCTTGTCTATAGGCAGCCACCAAGGTGCAGACTGAGAAAAGAAATGACATCAGATTAATGCCAGAGCGGTGACCCCATCCAAAGCCATGCACACCTAAGTCATCCTATAGCAGCATGTGTAAAGAAGAGTACTTGTCAGTCTGGAAATGGTTAAATTCTATAGTTTGATCTGGTTTAGAGTAGGGAGTCGAGGCCCATCTGTTTTTAAAAGTAAAACAGATTAAAAAGCCCTCCGTGTTTATTTTTTTCTGTTTTAAGATTTGATGAATAGAATACTTTGAAACACGCTTTACTTTCTCTCGGCTCATTGGAATATCTAATAAATCAAATTTGACAAAGTTTGGAGAGAACATAAACAAAAGCGGGCCTTAAATCAGGCCAGGCTTAGTCCTGCTGTTTTCAAAAGCAAAACAACCAAATGTGAGAAAAGAACAGTGAGGAAGGCTAGAGTGTTAAGTGAGAGTTAGCTGTTACTAAGCAGAAAAACAATACCTATTGCAATCTGCAAGCTTTTTCACTCATGTTTTAATTTAAAACAAAGATGTCAGACAGGAATGCCATCTCCATCATCATGATTGAAAATCATCCCCTTGGGGTGCTGCCCATCTATTAAACCTTTCAAATTCCAGGTTGGATTTACCTCCAGTTTTTGGGTGACTTTTTTTTTCAGCTCTTCAGATACGAAATCCTCAAAGACAAAGCTCCAGCCAAATGCTTCTGCTTCTGTTTTGTATTTCTTTTCTCTAACAAACTCCCTGGCATAAATATAACATGCTCAGGTGTCTGGGTAAGAGTTCTTCAAGAGTAACACCACCAAATACAGCAATCTACATATGCAACGAGTTTAGAACACGGCAAACACATAAGAACGGCAGTCACCACAAATCTGTCAAGAGCCCCAGTTCCTCCCTAGTACAATCAGCTTGATAGATTGGGAGATGTAACTGGTCCAATTTGGATCTGTTCACAGATCTGCTCATCAGTTTTTATATTACTTTTGTTGGTAAAATCATCCTATACCTTGATCTTTTACAAAATGTAACAATTGCTCAGACCAAAAAACCCTTAAAGCCACTGAAACCTACAGCTGCTATTACAGCTAAATGTGCCCCCCAAATGTAGCAAATATCCCCATGCTCTTGTGTAATCTTGTCCTACTTATTCCATTTGTTTCCTCATAGTCTCAGAATGAGTTTTTGCTCTATGTTACTGGCCAGGCTACTGGCATGTGGAAAAGATGCTTTTAAACTGTCAAGGGCTCAGGTGGACAACTAGAGGCATTTCCCACAATACAGTTACTAGTGCTTTATACAAGAACTTCCAAAAAAATAAATTCCAAGGAGTGGCCCAGTATTTACAAATGGAAACTAGAATCTATAGTAATCTGTAACAGCACAGCCCTATTAATAAATGCATATTGGCAAGCTGCTCTGGTAAGACACTTTAGCCTGCAGCTGTAAAGGTGATTTATTATAGACAGGCCTATTTTTTTGTTCAAAAGGTAGCTGTCTGTTGCTGGGCTGGTTCCCAGGATCTGAAAGCCACAACACCCACATCCTTCCAGCAATGCCTGAGCTATTGCGACCCTGCAAACCTAGCAAATTCAAACCTTCAGCCTTACCTGAAATCCCTGTTTGTGATGGGGTATTTGTCAATAGCAAATGACTTCACAGTCACCTCCCTGACAGGCCCTTCTCCATTTTTATTCTCCAGGGAACTGGATCCCATTTGAAACTTCCCACCAGGCAGCTGCACCATGTTCGCATCCTTTCCAAAAGCTAAAAGTGAAGTAACTCAATATGAGAACATTCATTTTTAAATACAAAACCACAGGACAGCATACCTTCTTTGCCAGTCATTTTACACACTGGAAAAAGGGTGCAATAAAGTAGTTAGTAACAACGCTTAGCATTTATATAGATATTTGTTGTTTGTAAACAGCCTTTATTATAAGGTAACACTTTCTGTTTCTCTCTTGGAAAAGGAACAGCTCCAGGCAGACCAAATCAGCAAGGCAGTTCCTTTAAATAAATGCTTTGCTGCAACTGGGAGAAGAAAAAGAACCTGAACGGAGAGGCGTAACTGATTTTAAAGCTCAGCTGCAACAAGATGAACGAACCAAAGCAGAAGGATAGCAGAAGGATAGCAGAAAAAGCAGTACAAGCTCATTAACTCACCTTGCAGAGCATGGCTGCTGCCTAGCACACAGCAGCAAAAAGTAAGAGCTAGCCGCATTTTCCAGGGAGCAAAGCCAGGCAACATCAGGGACAGATGCCTTGCGAGAAGCAAAATGAATTAAGGAGGAACTGAAGAGCTTTGACCCAGAAGAACTCTAGCCCCAGGGAAGTGTTTCCGGGCTCTGCTCGGGGAGGGCAGCAAAGCACTTCCCTGCGCCAGACCCGCCTTCCCGCACAGTGCACAGCCCAGCCTCCATGTGCTGGCACCCACGTTACTCCTGGTGATGGCAAATGGATTTTAGACAGCCATCTAAAATTAGGGAAGGAAGTGAAAATAAAGCCAGCAAGGAATACTTGTAACAGGCAGAACAATTGACTCCAGCAAGCATGGCCTTAAGGGTACCTGTCTTAGGAACTACTTTACCCTTCTGTTTCCTTTTTTCACCCCCTAATAAAAAACCATGCAACTACAACAGCTCAGCCCACCTGCCCTAGTTATGCTGCTCGGCTTGGTTGGCACCAAATAACTTTATAATGTCCATCCTTGACAAAATAGCTCCAACTCAGTAACGAAAGGCATATGCTCCCATTTTCACTCACACCCCAGCCCTCCCTACTCCTCAGGCTGCTTGTCTAAGTGCCCTTTTGAGTCTGTTTTATAGTTCTTTTTCTACAATAAGAAACTCAACTCACATGGAAGTATTTGAGATCATGTATATACATGGAGAAAGTTTGCTTTTCAACTGTATCCAAAGAATAAGCCTAAAACACTGAAGAGTCAAAACGTAGGTGTATTAATACAAACACAAGCCCCATGCTGAAGTTCAGCTACCTCTTGTGGTAGGTTTGAGTGCAAAAAAATCTTTCATGGTGTTATTTGCAGAGCAAAGACAATAGCTTTTTAAATATGCATACCTTAACCATTTTAGAGCAAGTGAACTAACTCCGTTTCATGAGAAGCAAGTACAGAACTATGAAATAATTAGTTTAATTCAATAGGGGAAAAATTCCAGCTCTGAATCCTACCTACTCTGGAAGCATGCTGTTGTCCAAGGACATTAGAAAACTAGCAGTATTTTCACAACCCCATCAGACCAGGAACTCCACCATGGTGAGTTCTGGATCTATAATGAAATCCAGAATGCACAACTGAAAGCTAGAAAATGCAGTCAAGCCTTGGAGCCCACCACTGTTCACTAAGGTGATAAACTGAATGCTGAAGACTAGGCCTAAGGAATGCAAGGTATTAAGTAACTGACAAAAGTAAAGCACAGAACATAACAGTTTATTGGGTAAAAAGGACAGCAACTTCAGTTGTACACTTCAGTGAAATTAAAAATAAATAACTGATTTCAGAATCAAATATTTGAATAGTTGTTAATATTTTGAGTGGCCGTGTTTACCAAACGGGTGTTTCTAGTTACAGTAGAGTAACTTCCATTGCTGTGAAAATCCACTAGAGCTAAGAAAAGACTGCTTTCAGGTGGACTTCTTCAAAGTTATTCCATGGGGCAATACTACTCATGACGATCACCACTGATGGCAGCAGATCCGATTCAGCCTTTAAGGGACGACATTCCAGCTCGCATAATTTCATCAACCAAGAGAATATTGCTAGCAATCACCGTGCTAGAAATATTAAACAAAGACTGTTAGAACATCCATTTTGATACAGTTCCTCTAAAAAAAATAAAGTCAGCTTCCTCTCAACATAACTTGATCCCAAATTACTGCATCAGCTTTGATGATCAAACTCCCATTACTATTTGAAGTGAAATCATTGTAACATTTACCATGAATGAAGCAGTTGCTTTTTAACATTGTAATTATCCCAAATCCCAGCTGCTGCAGCTACCATTGGTTCACCTGGGGAAGAGACAAAACAATCTTTAAGTAATCAATAACTGGTTTACTTCAAACTATGACCTGCTAACATCTGATGTACTTGCTGCAAACATGAAGTGTCACTCTGTGCTTCATCTTCACACAAAAATTAAGCAGAATGCATAATATATATATATATAAATAATTACAGTACACACAGACTGACTGCAACAACAGTACATCCTACTGAAGTATTTTGCTTCATTTTTCATGCAGAAAGCTATGCCTGACTTTAATAACTGCAATTTTATGTTTCATTGAAAGCAGCAAGAATTACTTGTTGAACAGCTTCCAAATGATTACACGGAGCTGAACCAGACAGGTTTGCCTTCTTTGAACAACACTCGTGTCACTCAGAAGCATTATTTGCCCATTTTGGAGTTACTGCCAAACTGCTTTTACTAGACCATCCTATATTTTGGAAAGGTTCCTACCGGTGTTCAGATCAACTCCAGTAAGTTGCCCTGATTCTGCATGTTCTGTCTGAACCTTCACTAGTGTTTCTTGGGGATCGTAACCAGAGTTCTGAGCGAGAACCTTTGGGAGAACAAAGACATTACTTTATGTTGTTAATCTGAAGTGGACTCCTGCAGAGAAAGCTGTGTTTTAGAGTGCTTTAAAGCCACTTCATTCAGGAGTTCCTTATACCTTAGGAATGATGAGAAGAGCATCAGCAAAAGCTTGAACTCCGAGCTGGGCTCTTCCTTTGACATTAGGTTTATGCTTAACAAGAGCATTAGCTACTGCTACTTCTAGTGCACCTGCTCCTGGAACCACACATCCTGTAAGAGAAAAGATATAATTGAGAAACTTTACTATTTCTACAGTAGTTTGATCTCTTCCTTCATCCCCAAGAAGACACTGTGTAACTGATCAGCTACTTACTAAAACTATGTTATCAACCACTTAAAATATACCACTATTAAAGAACAGTAACTAACACTTCACATGGAAATATATATAGTTTGCTTTATGACTGTGTCAGCTACCAGTTAAGCCAATAAAAATTCAGCCATTTTGAGATGAATTTCAGCAGAACTCCAAGTCCTTAACATGGATAAGCAGAGTAGAGACTTACCATCCTCGATAGCATTTTTAACAGCACGTAGACCATCTCTTACTGCATCCTTGATTTGTGTGAGTGTATGCTTATTTGGTCCCCTGATCAACAGGGTAACAGAGCGAGGGTTGTCACATTTCTCAATAAAGGTATATTTCTCTTCACCCTACAGAGTCAGGTACTTGGTGTCATACATTTGCTTAATCAACATATGCACATAAAATTAAAAAATAAAAATAAAAAAAGAACAGACTTTCAGATTTAGTTCTGAAGCAACAGGTTTCCAAGAAGTGATGACAAACTAAGATACATGTATTTCTTTATCCACACAAAAGCTATGTACATTAAGTGCCTAAAAGCATAATATGGAAATAACAATAGGAAAGTTATGACAAGAGCAAATATCTAGGCAGATGTTTACATACAAGTGGACACTAGGATGCGAAATGCTGCTAGTCTTTATTCCTACTCCAGTATTTCTCTTAAAACACATAACAGAACAACTCCTTGCACAGACACGGCAAGACAAAAGAAGAGTAACACCAAGAGAGATCTACAACAGCATATTTAACTTGACTCCAGTTGAAAGTTCCCAGTCATACTTACCAATGTATACTCATAGACAAGCCCTGCGTGTCCCAGACATTCAGGAGTGAGATCCTCTACAGAGTTCATAGCAGTACCACCACATGCAAGGGTCAGTCTGAAAGTATTTATACAGGTTAACGTTTGTTTTAAACTAAGCAAAATCTCAAGTCACTGAAGTAGCCCATTATGAATAACCGCGTTTCAGCGCACGGAATATGATACTTGTTAGGCTTGGATCAGTTTGTTTCTATTTACTAAAGAGCTCTTCACAAAAATCAGCCTGTAGAATTAGACCTCTTCTACATGTGTCTAGATTTGAAGCTTATTGATAGCTCAAACTCCACTTAAGTGTGCTGAACAGATGTTTCCATGATTTATACTAAACTACCTGGTATTACTCTAGTAAGAGCTAATAGATTGAAGTAGACTCTTAAATTAGTGTGAGTCCTTAAAGGTGGATTCAAGCCAGACCTGATTCACTGTGTGAGTTTGGAACAGCAAGTTATTTACTCTCTCTCCCCAGGAACTGACCTTTCCATGTTTCTCCTTTTAGCTCTGCGCAAAGCAACTATTCCTTCTTTTGCAAGTGCATCCAAGGAAAATGGGTCAATTCCCTAGAAACAAGGCAAGTGACTGTCAGGAAGAAGAAAACGCTAAGAAAAAACACTCTCCCAGTCTGAAACTAACGGGTAAATTCTTTCTCAATGCTTCAAAAAACAACAAACAAACAAACAAAAAACCCAACCCCAAACCCAAACTCCTCCTCAAACTTGAATAGAGACTACATATATATATATTTTTTGTAAGTACATCAGCTGAAATTCAATTATTTTTGCCTGATGAACAGCACAAAAATGAATCGAACAGCATGCAGCTTCCCAAGAAGGCCAACATCTCAAATTCATTTTCTAGTTAGTTATTATACCTATTCATCTCACCTTCTGGTTGATCACAATAAATCCTTTATCTGAATCGCCACATACTCTTTTTTTCAAGTCTATGATTTTGTTCACTCTGTCTTCAATGAACTTTCTTTCTGCTTTTACAAGCTTCTCTCTTTCTTCTGCACTTTTATAGAAGAATCCAGAGCTCACCTCTCTGAGGGGTAGGGAGAATCAAAACAGTAACTACTTGTCCTCTGTGCTGCAGAAATAAACTTAAAAGCAGATTAAGGACTGCCTAAGGAATTCTTGCAGCAAGATTCTAACACGTTATATATAACATCCTCCCCCTCGCCCCATTCAGAGATTTTTCAGTGCAAAAAATAAGTAACACATTTGTAACAGAGAACTCCAAAGCACATTCCTATATTCACTCTACAGTATAACATTATACCCGAGGAAAGGACTTCCAACCATCTTTCAGTGAGACAACAAAAGAAACACTGTGGAGCTATGCCTCAAACTGACATTTACAGTCAGTTTTATCTGAGTCAGTTTTATCTGAGTCATCAGCTTTCCTCTTCCAGGAAAGGACTGCAGAGAGAGTATCAGTTCTTCCATTCCACCTTCTACACTACCTGCTGCCTTGCTCTAGAATAGATTCCATGCAGCGCTTCAATACTTATTTAAGTACACCTTAAAAAAAAAAGTTTTGAAAGACAGGAGTATTTTCTGCTCCTGGCCTTTCTGCTGTATACTTACGTTTTCTCATATTCTAGAGATACATTGCAAGTAAGAACATAAGCATCTTCCACTCTTTTCTTCATGTCAGGATGACGAGCACCATGATCCAAAACTAGTCCCCTAATCAGCCTGAGAAAGTAAAAGACATTTTGTATGTCAACACACAGAAAATATGCATTTCATGACAGTACAGACTAGTTGCAGACAATTGATGGTGCAACTAGTCAAACATGAATTGCCAATATACTCATGTTAGAGGTACACAGAGATCATGTATCCCACTTCCATGGGCATGCCCATTTTCATGCAAAAAGCATACCAATCAGAGTGTGAAAAAGGAATATGCTCTTGCATAGTGTCTGACTGCATTAGCTACTGAGGAAAGCTAAGGCAGAATTCGTCCATGCCACTGAGGTACAGTCAAGAACCTACAGATTTTTCAACTAAATTAACTACAATCCAGTTTTCATTTACCTAATGCATATTTTGTACTTGTAATGAACAAATATAAGACATAACCATGCCAGGAAAGCATTACTACTGAAAAAATAATATATAGCATTGTTATAAAGCAAATAAGCAGCGTCATCCACTGCTATTCAAGGAGTCTCTTGTCAGGGAATCAGGTTTAGTGACTGGGGAACTTCTGCCCTCTAGGATCAGCCCTGAGTTATCATCTTTTTGCCTTCCTTTCACCCCTTTTCTAACGATTTTAGGTGATGGTAGCTTTATCAAGACACCCAAGCTCTCCTTTGGGGGGGGGGGGGGGAGGGGAACATCCAAGCTATACAAATTTCAGGCAACCATTAAACTGAAGTTCAAGGATATTTGTTTCATTCTTACGTTGTGTCAGTTTCAGATTTGTGCTTCATCTCCATGATCTCTACCATGTAGAGATCAATGGGTTCATCTGGTTTCCTGATTGCCAAAATAGAATCTACTACAGCCTGCAATAAAACACACACATGCATTAGTCTTCCACAGGGTATGGTCATATCTTTCCATCCACCTTTCCCCCCAAGCAATAGTCAGAACAGTTTAAAGCCTGGACCTCTTCACACAAAAATGGACAGACAACACATGTGCACTTGCCTCTGTTAAGACATCAGCAAGCTCAGTGTGAACTTTAGTACGGAGGGATGTTCTGGCAACATCTATAAGGGTCTCCCTGTCCATTTCCTTGGTTACTTTGACTTGCTCCAAAACTTCAAGTGCTTTTTCCTTTGCAATCTCAAATCCTTCTGCTACTATTCTGGGGTGCAAGCCCTAATGCAAGAAAAGCAGATAAATCATTAGCCAGTAGAACACGAAATGGTATTTTTCACAAGTGGAACCTGTGATTTCAGCATTGCATCCAATGTTGATACACAGGAAATCTGCATACAGAGGCGAGAGAGTGTACTGTCCTTCTGAATACATATAAAAGGAATGTCAATCCTTCCAATGCAGAGGAAAAGCACAGATTATTCTAGCACAGAATTAAAACCAAGGGAACTACAAAGCACACTTGGGTGTTCACTGTGCAACAGGAATGCCTATTCTGCAGTTTATACTGTCCAATATATTAAGATCACAGAGGATCTCTCTGTTAACATGCAAGCAAGAAGACTATTTAAACTCAAACAGAATAGCCAGAAATAGCAGCAGGCATCAGATGTAACCTTATTAAAGGTGATAATATCCACAGTAAGTGGTTTTGATTTAGAACAAGTCTTAGGTCTTCAACTTTAGCTTGTCTTTGTTTTACAAATTCTGCAATGTACTCATTTTATAAGTAGAAACATACACTCACTTTCATGTTTGATTTATAAATATTACCATTAAACAAAGCAAAAGTTGAATGGTCTCAGATAAAGCTCTTCATTCATTACTATCTATGAAGGAATTATCGCATACATACCTCAGAAATATAGAGATCTGCCTGCTTTAGGAGTTCTCCAATGATCAACACATTTGAAGTGGTACCATCTCCAGTGACATCATCCTGTGCTGTTGCTACTTTTGCTATCAAGGAGGCTGTTGGGTGTTGTATTTGCTAAACAAAAGCAAGAAACTGAGTAATAAACCTTGCTATGGAAAGTAACTACTCTGAAATCAGCTAGAACAAAATATTTAAAGACTAGTTGAATTTTTGTGATTTATGTCAAATCAGAAGGATTCAAACAAGTTAAAAATAAAACAAACCAAAAAAAAACCCACTTTAAAAATAAGTCTCTTGTATCAATGCATGTAACACTAAATTTTCTACCCCCAGACTGTGCATCTAAACAGAACAATGCTGAATGCTTATATCCGAGCTAGTCCTGCCCTCATTATGAACAGTACTTCACTTGACAGAACCTTTTTTTCCATTAGAGACCAGATATACCACTGCAACCATACTGCTTCTGACATTTAGACTAGTATGTTTAGAGCTAATTTAGGGATCTCTGCGTGCAATGCTGCACTTATCTATTAAATGCCTGCTTTATCAGTCCTTGGACAGTTTATTCTTTCTTCTGAAACTGAAGAATAATATCAGCTAGTTTGTTTCTTGTCAGTTCCTCCACTGAAATATCATGCAGTAGTACACTAGTGTTTCAGCTATAAACACAGCAGGAATATCATTCCTATCTGGCCAAAGTTCACAACCACCACATATGACCTTACTTTACTTACACAAATAGGCCTATCAATTTAAGCAACACATATATCACTTAGCATCTCCAAATGCTGACTGGAGAGTATTTCAGCATAGGTTGAAGCCTACAAACCTACAGAGCAGCAGTATCCATATTAAATGAAATTTTTGTTTAGTAACTGTACTTAAAAAAAAAAAAAAGTGAGATAAGCAAAACATGAATGGACTCATCCATGCTATTATTCATTTTTTTTATCACTCTTCTTCTTATAGTGCTACTTGTAGTTTGAAGCAACTTATTTATAAAGTTTTTCCTGTCTGCTAAACAACTGTTTATATTAATTTGAATATTTTATGCAGAAGTACAGCAGACAGTTAATTAATGAGGTGGAATACTTCACAAGGGAGGCATGGGGCGCACACAACCTAACAGCATCAGGAAATACGTCCCACTCTGGACCAGGGACATGCAGCTGACCCAGCCCCGTGACGCGCACACAGGGCTAAGGGCGGGATGGCACCACCCTTCATATAATCTTCACCCACACAGTGGAGAAACTGTGATACAACTTCAGACTTGAAGGGAAAGTGATATGAATGAACTGCATCCATCACTCAGATTTAAACATCTTTTAAGCCATGAACCTATAAAAATCTCTGCTGTCTTAGGCCAGTTCAAGTACAATAAAGGTATGCTTTTCCATAAGTAAAATAAAAGTAGCAAAAATGGTAATTCCATTAAACACATCGTATCCTTTTTAACTGCCGAATTAACATGTAAACTTTATCCAGTATTTACCAAGCAGCATCTATTTCCTGATCTTCCCCCCAAGGGACATTTCCCCTCAATGCACAGGGCCAAATACCACAGAAATGCAGGCCGGGCTCAGCAGGGGACGGAGCCCCCTTCTGCCACAGGCACCCAAAGAGAAGAGGAGCAGGTTTCAGCTTCCCTAACACTCCCCCCGGCTCCCCGAGCTCCCATCCCCCCACACGCCGTAGACAAGAACCAGCTCACCATTTCCTGCAGCAGCACGTTGCCATCTTTGGTCAGCTTGATGTCTCCAGCCCCCGACACCAGCCTGCGGGGGACACAAGGCGGGTGAGCAGGCCCCCCGGGCCCAGCCACACGTGCCCGGCCTAGGCCCCACAGCGCTCCCTCTCCATTCATTCAACCCCACCCGCCCCGCGGCCTCCGCCTTTGTTCCGCGCCACATGGCGGCGGCAGGAGCCGGGGCCCGGCCCCACGCGAGCCGCCCTCGCCCTCCTCACGCGCCCCTCGGGCCGTAACGGCCGCCCCGCGCGCTAAGGCCCGTGCAGGAACGGGGGGGGGGCCCGAGGCGCGCGGATCCCCCCCCCCCCCCCTCCGGGGCGGGCTCCCTCACATCTTCATGGTGCCCTTGGGGCCCAGGTTGGTCCGCAGCACGTCCTGGAGCCCGCGCGCCGCGCTGATGTTCACCGCGAGCGCGGCCTGGGCCCGCGCCACCTCGGCCTTGGGGTTGAGCGCCTTCACCGCCATCGCTGCCGCTGCGCCGGGCCGGCCACGGCGAGGCGACCGAGGGGGAGGGGAAGAGCAGCGGCGGCGCGCGCAGCCACGGCGGAGCCTCTCCGCCCGCCCCTTCTAGAACACTCCGGCGCGCGCGCGCGACCATTGGCCCGGGGCGCACCAGCCGCGGTCCCATTGGCTCCGGGGCCTGTCGCTCTCTCGGCTCAGTCCCGCACCGGCGGGGCCGTTGGAAACGGCCGGTTCATATGCAAATGAGCGCGGGCGCGCCCGCCGCCGTCGGCGTTAGTGAGGAACGGGCTCCCCTCACGGGTGGCGGAGCAATTAGCTGGCCCGCTGGCCCGTCGCCGCAATTAATATGCAGTTAGCCTATGAATATGAAAATAAGGCTTTTGGACGGACATAGTTGGCCGGTCGTTCATCCTGCCCCTCTCATGTGACATAGGCATCAGCCAGGTTCCCAGAACCATGAGAATAAATAATTAAACTCATCGATTTAACATTAGATCAATAGAATTAATAGTTAAACGGGCTGGATTAATAATCAGAGTGGTTCTTGGTAAGAATCCAGAGTGTTGAGGTTAATCAAAACTCTTCTTTGGTACAGAAATCCCACCTAGGCTGCGGAGGCGGGCGAGTGCGCCCTGCTCCTCTGCAGCGCGGCCACCGTGGCCGTCGCGGCCCCAAAGCCACAGCACGAGGACTGGCCTTTCATGGCTTTGAACCCTTGGCGAGTCTTTCTGCCTAAGCGCAAGGGAATGTCTCTCCCAAGGCAACGCTGAGATTTCTTGGGAGGCCTGTGGAAGAAAAACACAAACACTGTTAAAGGCAGCGCAGCCTTGAGAGCCGGTTCTTGGTGGGGTGCTGTAGAAGCATCTGGCCTGCGCGGCCGGTCAGGGCACAGTCCTTGTGGCTGTGCAGCGTAGGCTTCCTACTGGCTTTTGGGCTCCCAAAAAGAGGACGGTACATAGTTTTCCTTGAGAGGAAAGCATTTTTCTAAGGAAGTCCCCCACTCCCAACATAATCATGGCCTGTGGCCACACAGGTGTGCAGGGAAGAGCCCGGCCAAGCGGCATCCAGCGTCGCGGCAGCCGGCCGCTCCTGAGGGTGCTCACCCCCGGCGAGCAGACACCCACCAGCTGGCTCAGGCCTGGCCCCGAGCGCAGGGCTTCGGCAGCCCACCGCGGAGGCAGCGAGCAGCAGCACCATGGGTTGTTTGTGTTTCCACATCACTTCCAGCAGTAAACGCTGTGTCCACTGTTGGGTACAGTTTTGTAGCACAAGAGTTTTGGGGGACCCTGACCAAAGCGGTCAGGGAGTGAAGTGTCAAGGCAGATTGCTAACCTCACTGATTTTGGCAGGGGCCTCTGGCACCTGCTGTTCCCCCGCTTTGGGTGATGATCTCTCAGGTTTCTGGGCAAAGTGCCACCCTCTGCAGAAGTTCTCCCATGCGTGTCCTGTCAGTATGACTTGGCAGGTTTGGAGGGGACAGCTGCTAACTAATTTGCTTGGGTTTCTGATTTTTAAATGTTTTAGACAGAGCTGATGTTTGAGCATCTGAGTGGACATATACCACAAGTATGGAGCCCTTCTGTTTAGCTGAGCAGGATATATTTCTTGTAAAATATTTTAATGTTGATTCCTCGGTATAGAGAGCCAGGCTGGGCTTTTTTTTTTTTCCTTTTCTGTTGCTGTAATCATTAAAAATAAACATTAAACATTGCAAAATGCAGGAAATAACACTTTTTATTTCATAATGGGGATCTGGAACTCTCCTGTTAATGTTTATTCTTCACTTTTGTAGGGATGCCATAGGCCTGCTGCAAGTAAAATGAAACAAAACAAGAAACGCCAGTCCTGAAAGGCTGCAGTGCCAATATTTAAGGTTTCAATGCCTAGCTGTAATGCACAGTTAAAATACCTACATCCCCAGCTGTCCTCAGATTCTGCCGCCCATGGGTCACACCCAGATACTTTGCCATTCTTGCTTCTCTGTTTTGTAATTTGTTGGTCTCACTCCTTTCTCTGGGCTATTCTCAGCAGAGGGCAGCCTCGTCAAGCTCATATACGTCCAAGCAGGCACACTGCATTTTATGTTTTACCTGCTGCTCCTCTGTGACCCGTCTGGGTAGCATCCCATGGCAAGGCAGGAATTATTCGTCCTAAACACGGACAGTGCGTGGGCCTGGCTACTGTGGCGGACAGATGAGTTAACTTTTGCCTTAAACATTTCTTGGTACATAAGGTGCAAGCAAACCATAACCCCGAACAGCTGCAGCCTTTTGGATTTGGCCATTCCCCAAGCAATTTAAAGTCTGTGAGGGGAATTATTACTGTAGGAAAATAAAGCAGTAATTTTGGCAAATTTTAGTTTGAATTTTCCTTTTTTTTTGCAGAAAAGGAAATCCATTTTCAAAGAAATTCCAGTCCTTCATATAGGTTATCTCCACTTCTTGTACAAATGGGGGAGTTTCTTAAATCATGTATGAGAGTTAGGTGATGTACTTGCATTGACAGTCACACAGTGAGACTTGTGCTTTGAACTCCTGAACATCCTCTTAAAATTTGTATGCACACTTCTCTGTGCTTCTTTCCTGGCTCATATGTTTGAGGATTGCTTTTTTTTTTTATTTTGCAGCACTTTTTAGATATCAGTACAAGCTTTTCTTTATTTTTTAGTATTTTAATTGTTGTTGTTGGAACTGTTCTGCATATCTGTTTTTAACGCATAGTAAAAATACAAGGCAGATGCTTACTTGGCCTCAATTGTCCATTGAAATCCATGAAGCTATGAGAAATTACACCAGATTAGAATCTGTAGCATAATACTTAACTGAATTAAAGCTAACATGTTTGTTAAACTAAGCCAAATATAGAAGATATCCTTCATGAAATATTAAACAACAATTCTCTTAGTAAAATCATGCAGTGCTTATTTTGGCAAAAAAACCCCGCAATTCTCAGTAGAAGCAGTCTTCTTTCATCGTTATCAAGATCTATTTTGATTAAACCTTATTTACAGAAATGATTTCTAAATCTCTTCTAAAGCATACTGTCCTGACATGATAAAACTAACAAACAGGACCAGATAGAACAGCGAACCATGTCACCAGTTCTGCAGCAAGGGGGCTTGGTACCAGGTTTTCCTGATACAAGAAGTTACTAATAGATGCTTATATTGACCAATGGTTATGCAAGTGTTGACAACATTTGGAAAACAAAAACAAAAACCAAAAAGGAAGACATGGAGGAGATGCACATAAGGCTTGCGATTTTAATTAATGCACATAATTTTGAGGAGTGATACTGCCGGAACTGCAAAAGAGATCATGCATAAAATGTGACTGGTGCATTCAGTGGTGCAGAACAAGCTTTCAAGACGGATAGCAGTCATAAGACTCCTATTACAAGCAAATAAAAGCAGCTAAATCAGCAATCTGGCTTTTTTGACTTTGAACCAAATAGCCAACTTTATAGTTCTGGGTTGGCTGCCTCTAGTTTACTAACTAATGCCCACGGTGAATGTTTGTGGAGGGAAGCTCTTCTGTGGGATGCCAAAACACTAGCACAGACATGTTTTGCAATTATCTGTTGCTTTTGACAACATTTCATTTGGGGAAACAAAACAGAACCTTCTCAAAAACAGAGGTTTTATTTTTGCTTTCAAAGCCTTTGAAGACTTTTGATCTGAGATTTATTCGGTGTAATATTACAACCTCTGATACACCACTGAATAGCAGTTTAAGCCAAAATGCAATAGTGCAAATTTAATGCACCAAAACTTTCACCTGATCCACACACACAAAAAAAGACTTTCCCTGTCTTGCCTCTGATTCCGTGCAAACAGAAACTCCAGACTGTCGCTTGTCGGAGTGCCTCCGCGGCTCTCGTCCCTCGCCCTGCCGTGCTGCGCTCTATGTGAAGGGCTCTGGGGGGCTTGCTCGGACCTGTCTGTGGTTTTCCATGCCTGTAGCACGGGCTGTCTCAGTGGGGAGCAAACTCCCCGTAGTCTTGTGCACAGCGTCTCCGGTGCCAAGCCATGCCTACCGAAGCGGGGAGCGCCCCAAACCGGGCCGAATGCTCCTCCCCTGACGCAGGCGAGGTTACACCTCTCTGTCCTACGCCTGTCAGCGAACAGCTGGACTTCTCTGGTTACATGTGTGCAACGATTTAAAAAAAAAAAATCCAGGCTGGCTTACTCAGCAGGTTATAAAGAGTGATTTACAAAATGCGGCTTTCTTCCAGATCAGCCCGTGCCTTTGTATTTATGTGACTGAAGGTCTCAGCTGATCCCTTCTTTTCTTGTACAGCCAAGAGGTTTGCAGCAGCAGCAACAGCCACGGGCAGTACAATACTGTAAGTCACTGGGAATGTTTTTTTTTTTTTTTTTTAGTTTGGAAGGGGTTGGCTTTCGGCATATTCAGATCCATAATGCTTACTGTATTTTTCTAGCATAGAAAGTAAAGAGTATCTTCTGCTGGGGCTGTGACTGCACTGTTCTACAAGATGTAGCAGCAGTGAGGCACCTATTTTATAACAGGAGCATGAATGAATGATGCAATCATGCAGGGGGAAAGCATCATCATTTTATCAGGGTAGGCAAAGGGGATTGGAGGGTTGGGTATGTCAACATCCATGAGGTTTCCTCTACCCTTTTTCACCTACTTTTTCAAAGATACTTAAAGAAATTTACAGCTAGGCACTGCTGTCACATATCTGTGTATAGTTGCAAACAATCCATCTATTGATTTGCATACAGGTTGATATTACTACCTTTAAAAAATGAACAGAAAACTAAGAAGTTTGAAGCAGGCTCAGTGAGCTAACTTAAGGACTGAATCTTTCTATTCTTACACCAGCAGCCACAGAAACTCCCAATTATGGATGGATGGACTGAGCTTTTAAAGAGTAGTATTGGCAGGAATATAAATAATCAATAGTAACAATTTACTTAAATTTAACTAATTTGCTTAAATGCATCATCTTTCCTCTAAAGTGGTGCTGTTCTTGCCCACCCCAGTGCAAACTGGCACTAACATCACCGATAGCAGTGAAATGACTCAAAGCAAATGAATTCAAAGTTGGGCTTCTTGTGCAGCCCACAGCTTTCAGTGAAGTGCTCAATCTCACGTTGTTCAATGGGAAAGTGAATCAGAGTCGGAAACGCCAGAGACTGTTTGCAAAGAGTAGGCTGAGTAATCTATTTAAAGAGCTATTTTTGGTAGTATTTCATTAAAATTCACTTAATCTTAATTTTTTTCACAGCAATAAATTTGAATATAATACAAAGTAGCAGGTGGCAGCACTTCTGAGAGCTGAAATGTGGTAGCAAGTAAAGTGTAATCACAATGATGATTTTGGGATCTCATCAAGATCTCATCAAAATATACATCAGTGACAGGACACCTGGGGTTCTGAGTATCATTTATTTTTGCCTTTTGCATGAGATGTAGAAAATATTGCAGATGTTTCAGTTTTTCACAGTATGGCAAGTGCCCTTCTTTGAAGGGTCAGCAAACAGAAAAGATTTCAGTTGTTTTCCTTAAACATGTGGCCTTACATAATTGCGAGGCTTGCTTCTGTGACTCCACCCTCTCTGTTACGAAACTGAACTCTCTTGTGGAAGTGCCAGATTTTTTTCTAAGTGGCCTGCTGGTCTGTGACATTGGATTGATGAAACGCATCATCGTCTGGAGGCAGGGAGATCTTTCGGGAATTCCACTTTCTCCTTGTAATTTCCTTTTTCTCCAAGTTTATCTTAAGTTTCACCCTCTCTCTCCTCTGTCACTCTCTTCTTACAAGTCTTCTCTGGTCTCTTCTTTGCTCTTGCTTTTCCTCTTTCACATTTTCTTCTTTTTGGCATTTCCCCACACTATTCTATTAATTTCTCTGACACGTTGGAATGTTTGCTGCTTGGACGCTTTTCCAGCATGGAAATAATAGAATAGGAAGTCTTCCTTCCTATCTCAGATCCAATGGAGAAAGAGCAGAGATTTTCTACCCAAGTTTTCCAAATGGAAACAGAACTCATAATTATTGGTTGTGGGAATTCCTATTTTCTTACCATCTCACACAAACGTTGATGCATCTGAGCAAGCAGATGCTTTGTGTTTCAAAGTAATTCAGCTATCAGAAATCAGTATGTTATATCAGTGTAACACACAGGGGAGACTGGAGCATGCTTCCTCCTGTGCCTTCTTTCTTCATGTGTGAGAGTGTGTGTGTGTGTGTGTGTGTGCATGCACACGCACACTTTACTATCTCACTATCTCTCAAAAGGTAGGACATGTCTCAGAGGTGAAGTTTCCTGGTGGGTGCTGTGCCAGGATGGCCTAGTGAGAATTCTGAAAACAAGGGAAGGAGCAGAACCTCTCCTTTTCTTGCTCACACCTCCTCCCATTCCTGTTGTCCATTACTCGACACTGGTAGCCTGGCCTTATGCTCTCACCTACATTCAGGACTGGGAAAAATTTCATAAGTCACAGAAATTGGCTCGTTATCCTTTGGAAGGGCATTTGCCAACCTCTAGAGCTGATGGTGACCCCTGGGGCTCTGCAGGCAAGCGCAGAACCTGATTTCACTCCAAGTCAAATCATTGAGCTTTAACCCCTAATATTTACTTTTCCCACCAGGAAAACCCCAGCAATAGCTAAAGCTTCCTTCATAGGTCCATCTCTTTGCTCCAATATGAGCTTCCCTACCTTACAGTTCATTACAAGTTCTCAAACACATCTAATCATATGTCAGCCAAAAATGAGTCCATTTTTTTCTAGGATTTAGTTCCCAGCCATAGCAGCAAGTGGGAAGATTTTGGCAGGGACCAAGGGAGATGAGGAACTACTGATCTGTTTTGCATTTCAAAACACAATTCTTCCATTACAACCTGTCATTTTTAGGCACTACAGACCATAGCCTGAAACTCTTTTGAAGGAATTATTGCATGGAACAAAGAGAAGAAAGAGTTAATGACAACCGTGGCTTTGCAGCTGGTATCCCTGAGTTTTCCTCTGATTTGTATATATGTTCTTCAAAGTGAAGTTGGCAGCAATGGTCTCATTGTTTTAAGGAATATCCAGAAGGGAAGGGAATAAGGAAACTGTGGATCTTAGGGCGAAGGAAAAGTTGATGTCTCTTCCTCCCTCCTCCCAAAGTGTGTTTCCAGCTATAACATTTTTCTCAGAGAGAATAAACTTGTATCCAGAAATATATTTCAGGTTGTCACCAAGAAATCACATAAAAGTGCTATGTAACCACACAGTGACATTGCATGATAATGCGGTGATGTTGCAGTGTAGCCTCAGGTTAGCATGAAGCAATGTGACATCTTTACCTATTGAGGAATCAGTGTTGGAACATCATGACGCAAATGTCGTGCCATGGTGATGCAACAAGTTTGTCCAGCAGAACAAATCTTTAAAATTGGCACCAAACCCATGACTGAATTTTTCATGGACTTTATAATTTCCAGTAGGCTAGAAAAAATTAACAGCTTGCTATTTAAAAAATGTTAGTGAATTTTTTTTTTTTAATTCCGCTGCACAAATATCTAGCAAATGGCTTTCAAGACTTGCCCTGGAATCAAAGCCCTCCGCTTAGAAAATCAAAACCTTCCAGAGAAAATACAAATACACCGTTGAGGAATCAATGTCAAGTCAAGGCTAATGCAAAGTAAACTTGGAATTCAGTCACAAGTCTGTACGCTGCTAAATCTTAGCTCAGAATCAGTCTCTCACTGTTAGAGGGAGGTTTTTATGTCCATGGCTGCTTGAGAGAGATGTTTCTTTTATGTGCTGTGCTGATAGTGTATGACTGTATTTCTTTTATGTATAGTGCTATAGTCTGTGATTTATAGGAAAATAGAGAAAAACACATGCTCTTTGCTACAAATAACTCTTTAGTGAAGCTCTTAAGGATAGATCACAGTTTTACAATATGTCCTAAGGACAGTGCAAGGAACAGCTCTGTTGCACCAGGAGTAGAGACCTTACAGATTATGATTCAGTCCTTGTTTCTTCATTTCTCAGAAGAGGAGTTTGTAAAAGCACTTTTCTGGAATATCTCCTCTTACTCCGTACCCACTCTCCTTTGCTTCCTGGCACACTGAGGAGGCTGAGCTCAGGCTCAGTCCTATCTCCTTACCCCTGAACTGAATGTTCAGGAGGGCGGTGTGAGCTGGGTGGTATCTGCTCTCCCATCCTCACCCACACCTGTGACACACATGATAAGCACTGAGGAAGCTCCTGTGTCACCTTTGTAGCCTGCTGCAAAAGCCATGAGCTCGCTTAGGTTATTATGGTCATACAAAACTCAAGAACAGATAGAACATCCCTCTCAGATAGTACTGTTTCACAGCTGCCTTGGAATAGTTTTGCCTTTAAAACACGTTACATGACTTTCCTTTCTCTGTTTCTTGGCATTTCATACTTAGTACTGATTTAGTACTGACCTGTTAAATGCAGACTAACATTTATAAATATGGTTCTCAGATGTTCACCTCAGGTTTCACTCTTTAGGCACAGCGTCTTCTCTATTTATGCAGACTTTTTCTCTTACCTTTCAATGAAGGACTGGAGTATTCTCTCATACTCTGTATACATGAACATTTACAAGATGAGTATGTATGCTCTGTGTTTTTTCAGCAACTATGATAATTTTTCATAAAAATCTTTTTATCCCAATACTCACCATTTGGTGTCAAAGCACTTCATTTAGTATGAGTGTAGGATATCTTGCATGGATGTAGTGTTTTAAGAAACTCAAGGCCATAACTCCAAGGGGTCTATCTCAGGCCAGTACACTAGCCATGATAATGGTTCACATGCATGGGCATAGAGAATGATTGTCAGATCTCTGTAGGGAACTTTAAGAGCAAGAAGTGAAAAACAACAACTAATTAAGAAGGTATTGGGACTACAGCTAGACTACTTGTATGAAAACTGTCCTGGACAGTTTGCCACTGCTTTTTCTAATGAGAAATGCATTCATTTCTGCTCTGGAACAGAAGAACCCAGTTCCCCAGATCAGTTGAAATTGTCTGCAGTTTGCTGAGTTTGATCCTAAGTTTCTATTCGGTTCTTAGTCAATCCTTAGTTAAGTAGAACTGCTGTCATGTTTTGTGAAACTAAGGACTGAATAGTAGGGAAATGAAACCTTTAGGATTTAGCTCAACAATAATGGTGCAGACTTGAATAGCAGCTTTCAGTCTGAACACCCTAAAACGTTTGGACAACCACTTCTACCCATCACATTGCACAGAAAATACCATAAACTATGGTGTGCAGTATTAGCAATAGGAACAAAAGTAGAGATTCCTGTTTCCTGCTTTGACCATTAACTATTAAGCTGTGGTCTCTGAGTGAGCAGACAGAAGTGACCTCATGAGACAGCACTGGTGCTGACTATGTGTGAACCTGGGATGTCTTCTGTCTGACAGTGAGTTAGTTCAGTACCAACTAGCCCCCGTGCTCTTCCATAGCAAGATACCTAATGATCAGTTCTCCATCTGCATTGGATGTCTTGTGTATCCAGGGCATGGGAAGTTTGTCCAAAAAAGAAATGGTTTGTGGGAAGCCGTGAGTGTAAGACCTTTTACTATCAAAATTCATATGATATATACAAGGAAAATAAATTACAGTTTAGTGAGGGGAAAACGAAAGATCAAGTATATGACATACTGCTTGAAGGTATTTTTACTTCTATCCCAGAAAAAGAGAAAACCTGCTGCCCAGATTAACTAAATGAAAGCTGTGCTGAATAAGTCTAGGAGATTAGAAGAAACAACCAATCAAAAACTTCTCAAAAATTCTGGGAAATAGGATAGATTTAAAACTGTAGTTGTACCTAAATGTACAGAGTGGTAAATAGTGAAGTCCACACTGAATTCCCTTATGAAAGGGTGAATCACAAGATGAGTAGTGTAGAGAGTAAGAAAATACCTGAATAAAAGCTTGTGCTCCTCATCTGCAGAAGAGGTGCTCAACGTACTCAAGTGGGCAGATATAAAAGGGAAGAAAACAAACTTTTGTCAGGCACTGTTATGGAAAAAGTTGTGCCATGATGTTGTGAAATCTTAAGGGGTTAGGCTCCCTAAGGCCAAGACTTCACTGAGATTTATAGAAGACTAATTCCCAATGTTAATGTCCAAATCTTTTATACATTCATAGATCATTCATAGGGATCTAAACCTTCTTGATTTAGGGACAACCACTCACTGATAGGTTTAAAACAACTATGTCTACCGTGATCAAGAAAATCCTTATGTGAAAGCCAGGGTTGGGTTTCTTTTACTTTCTGGAGCAACTAATTTCACACACCAGACTTGTTCTGGTAAGAAATCAAGATCCATTCGAGCTGTGAGGGCAAGACGAGACAGAGAATTACAAGTCCTTACCATAGCTGGCAGTCTGATAGTTGGCTTAGCAAATGCCAAGCACCAACCTTGAACCCCATGTGAACATCAATAGGCCGAGCCTGCAGAGAGCAAATCAGCAGCAGAACAAAGCTCCACTGCCCACCTGTAACGTAAATTGGACATCAGTAGGCAGCAAATCAGCAACTGAGCCAGACCTGCACCACCGCTAACTGTCATTGATAAAAGCTGGCTACCAGGCTGTGCTCGGCCCTACTTGCAAGGATCAGATCAGTCACTCCAATGGCTCAAGACGGAGTGCAATACTGTGACTCACAGAAAGACTGTATCTTACCCTCTTACAGTAAAAAGGTTCCTAAAAGGATGGCGTCTCTCCTGGAGATGAAAGAAATCTTCCGCAATGCTGATGCAGTATGCTTTGACGTGGACAGTACAGTCATCAGGGAAGAAGGCATTGATGAGCTTGCGAAGTTCTGTGGAGTTGGAGATGCTGTTGCAGAGATGTATGTATATTTTTTTGCTATTTACTTCATACGAACAGTAATAAAAAATAATCATGGATAAGGTTAATCTGTGACAATAGATTTACAACAGGGATTAATTCAACTCAGTGTTTTCGGAGATTATTATAGTTTAAAAAGGATTTTAGGAATAATATGTAGCATTAATGAATAATGAGGTAACTTACTTTTTTGGAATTGTGGAGCCACTCAACAAAATTATACTGAAATAAATACTGTGAAATAAATTTCTTTCATAGGCTAAGATCAGGTCTCATCATTAAATTTGGCAGAGCACTGGCAAAACCTGATCTCTTATTATGTGATGGAGGAGAGGGGACAAATCTGATGACAATTCTTTGAGGCTGATTTTGTTTCCATTGCAATTAGTAGCAAAAATTCCATTAACTTGAGAGAACATCATCTAGCCTGCAGTTTAGGAGTTCTGGTCCCACTGGCACAGATACACTCACAAAGGGAATGAAGCAGTTTTCTTTTGTCTTCCTGGTTCCTAAAATGCAGCAACTGTCTTAAGAAATATCAGCAGTCTTCCACTGAGTTCAAAAAAACTGACAGACTACAGGCATACAAGTACTTACTGGTCTCCAGGCTCAGTAATAGCTTTTCTTTGTTAGATCACATAAATCTTTCCACGTTTTTAGTCTTTTATTTCCCATTCTCTTTATTTCTTCCCGTAATACTGCTCAACTAAGTTGGAAAAAATCATAACAGAGCACTGTCCCTTTTTGCAATCACTAGAACTGGACCTGAACTAAGTTACTAAATCTGAATCTTTGCCCGTAGTTTGAGGGGGATTTGCAATTTCGATCTAAAGTGGATAGCTCCAATCTCTATCAACCTATAACTCTCCTACAGGTAATTGCTACCAACCTTCTCAGAGCACCAAATTCCTGTACAACACAGACATAGTGTAACCTAGAACCTATAGACTCTTAACTTGTTCCTTGATATTCCTCTTCAACTAACAGTTCTTGAGAGAAGCCACAGCTTCTTATGTCACTGATTTACTCTGTTTGGATCACTATTTAGGACCCGCAGAGCTATGGGTGGCACTGTGACATTCAAGGCAGCTTTAACAGCACGACTAGGTCTCATACGTCCTTCTTACGAGCAAGTGCAAAAATTAATATCTGACCATCCACCTCAGCTAACACCAGGAATAAGGTAAGAGAAATTTCAAATGATCTAATGAAAAAGCTTTCCAAAACTACATGGTATAAATAAACAAAGTTCTTTGGCATTAGTGAGGCTGCAAGACTGTGGAGCTGATTTAGAGTCTCTTCCTAGTTGATTTTCATGTTGCATACAAAGCTCAAGTCAGGAGCTTACTATGGTCTGAGTCCATGTCGAGTAGATAAGCATCCACGTAAAAGAAAATAGTCTTACATGATAACTGGCATTTTGGCTGGCAAGCTCACATTCCAGCTCAAAGAGTGAATGGGCATGGAAAATAATCTGTTCAATCACATCCGGAAGTGATTTTTCAAGGCCAATACAACTGGAAGGTTTAATATCCAGTGCTCTGGCTTGGTCTATTCTGCAATTACAATACCTATCTCTTGCTCTCCTGTGGGCATTTGTACCTCTGGACTCTGCTTAGGGTTCAAGAGCTACTTATTCGGTACTGAAGTCACTAACAGAGTATTAAAAAATCATCAAGGGTAAACACCCACCCATGCATATTTTTTATATACATATATATATGTATATTTACATACACACACACATATATATATTTGTTCATCTTTGGGTTTGGAATAAACATCAGCTATTTCAACTGAAAATATTTTTTCCTATTCAAATTGTTTCAAACAATTGAAAATTGTTTCTTTAATATGAAATTCAGCCACAGTTCTGAGTCTAAAATATTTTTACTTCATACAGCAGTTCTTGACAACTTATATTTTCTTACATTTTCCTATATTTTTGCTTATATTTGCTTACATTTTCTCCTTGAAATGAAGCACATGCTCAGCTTTTTCTGTGGAAGGCATAGCTAGATGTAACTACAAAGGGGGCATTGTTTCCTTGTTCAGAATCACATGATTTTCCTTTTCATTCCTTCCCTTTCTTCCTCCTTCTGTGTAGCCTGCTTTAAGCCTCTACTTTTCTTTTTTAGTATTTAGCATTTCTGCTTTTATTGCTACTACTTAGCTTTGCTGCATGTTGATCTTTCTGACTGTAGAGCCAAATCCTGTAAAACTTCTGACTGCCTTCAAGTCTCATTGACATTAACTGGGTCTGAAAACTTTTCACTTCTCCTTCCATGAATTCTTTTCTGTAGCTACTGCCATCTTCTAAAGATATTATTGCTGTCCAGTGTCTTCAGGGATCCGTCTCTGAGTTGGAAATTTTCTGCACTTTGCACACATTTCAGCCCACTCTTGTATTTTGGTGCGGTGGTTGTATCTCCCCTGCATTCCTTACACTTTCTGTATGATAGATACTTTTTCTTGCTTGTTTTATACCTAACTTCATTCTGAAAAAATTCTGAACTGGATCTGCTGTTATTTGTTCAAGGGAACTAATGTGAGCAAAATGAAAACATGAGGAAAACATTTCTAGGGAGCAGTTGTTCCTGAGCAACTAAATACCTATTTGTCTCTGGATATAAGGTGGTTTTGTTAAGCTCTTTTCAAGCAAACTGTATGCACAAATATGCAAAGGAAAGAAGGAAAAGCTTCGGGCAGCAGAAAAGGATGGAGCTGGAAAGCAGCAGACATCCCAAGTAAACCGGAGTAATGCAAAATATGGACAGCCTTGCTTAGGAAAGATGTATTTTAGCCTCCTTGTTATCCCTTCAGCACACCTTGATCCTGCTAGGCACTCATGCCTGGTGATTGTTCTTTCTTCCCAGGGAGCTGGTGAACAGGCTTCATCAGCGAGGGGTCCAAGTCTTCTTGATCTCTGGGGGGTTTCAGAGCATCGTGGAGCATGTGGCCTTGCAGCTGAACATTCCAACAGCAAACGTCTTTGCCAACAGGCTGAAGTTTTACTTTAATGGTGAGATTCGCCTACTGGCTCTTTTCTCTGCTAATTAATGCTACTTTTTGAGTGCAAACTGAAGTCGGATATCGGACTACAGTGGCCTTAAAGTCAGCCAGGATCTGTGGTTGGCCATCTGTCCAGGCTACATTACTTTGTTACCAATCCAGCTAGTTCTAAGTAGGGAAATTGCAAGCTCCCCAAAAATATGAGTTCAGATCACTTTGCAGACATAAGAAATACAGCTGTGGTTACTTTTTAATTGCGAGCTGTGCCAGAAAGTTATAAGTATTATAGTTGCTGACAGCAGAGATCAATTTTCTTTTGCTCTTTCAAGTTTAAAGAGTTTATTTTGCTAATCTGCTTTTAAAGGCAAACATCAGTTTCAATGACTGAGGAATGTACGTGGACCAATGGACTTAACTTTCATACAGAATCTCTGGACCTCATGCTAGTGCAATCAAACACAACTGTGTTTAGTGAAGTTGTTTCTTTCTTAATGTTTCATACATTTTTATACATTATATTGGATGCTGCTTTTGACAGGTTTAGACCAGAATGCCTGGGAATGGATTTGTCATACTACACATATGGGGTTTCTACTTTTACATTACCACTTCAGCTTTCTGAAAATACCTCCACTAGATAAAATCCTAGTTTTTGTTACCTTCTGATTGGTTCACTAGGATGCGCTGATTGTGAGGCTTACCTGACTGCATGTAATTAGCTGTCTTCTGAAGACAAGACCATAGGCATCTATCTATCTTCATTTCCAAGGAGTTTGTTGATATCATTCCCAATACCTGGGCTTTGCTATAAACCCTCTGAAGTAATTACACATGCTGTCTATGTCTAACTTATCCTTCCACTGTGTTCTAGGAGAATATGCAGGATTTGACGAGACACAACCAACAGCTGAATCAGGAGGGAAAGGAAAAGTTATTACTCATTTGAAGGAACAGTTCCACTTTAAAAATGTAGTTATGATTGGAGATGGAGCTACAGACATGGAAGCCTGTCCACCTGCTGTAAGTATTAAAGAACTGGAATTCCCTCTGAGCAAATGCTTTGGAAAAAAAAAAGCTGTTTGAATACTCCTTAGGATTTTAAGGAAGATCTTTAGCACTTTCAGCAACCTAAACAGATCTGTGTAGGCAATTTTCTCTAGAAAGGCTGTGTCATACAAATGTTGATTTCTCTCAGTTCAGATAATCTCAGCAAGCGTCTCACTCCCTCTGAGCCAGCTGACAGGGACTAGTAGCATCATCTAAAGATAAAATGAGGATGCAGGCCATTTGTCTTTCTCTTATGCATTCATTCTGGGATATCCACATAAATATGTTCTTGCTTTCTCTTTGTGCAATTCGCAGGCCAGCTAGGTATCTTGGCATTCTCTAGATACCAGATTCTTATATTTTTGTAAACAGTCTAGCAACCAGTCTCATATCAAGCTGTTATCATTGCCTGTCTGCCTTTCCTATCTATGCCCCCACTTCAAGCACTTGCTTCTGCGCAGAGGTCTTAAACTACCAAGATCCCAGTTCTGAACATTCATAAATGGTGCTTATAGCATGAAGATCCTGCACGGATTTGGTGCACACCTACCTGATGTCAGCAGAGCAAGAGGGTTCACTGCACTGTACAGCAATGACATCTTTGAACATGGCAGCCCTGACAGGGTGAAATAACTGAAAATAATGAATAGAAAGCTTTTAAAAATGGTCATTTCACAGAGGAAGAGATCTTAATTCCACCTAATCTTTAGTGCCTTTCTCTGTATAAAAGTACTCCAATGCCCCTGCTTCACCAGTGTTGGGGGACAGATATCCTATCACATGGATATGGATTTGCACAGGAGCAAATTCTAAGGGTTACTGTTGATGTGAGTTATGACAGCAAATCCCTTAACATTAATATGTGCACCACCAATACAGCTTAATATTTGATTAATGCTTTCTATCTGAAGGCAAAAAACAAGCAGTGGAAATTTAAACAATGCACTTTCACTGCAGCTCGTTTTCTAAAACCTAGAAGTGATGATTGTTCCTGGTTAATGATTGAAAACATGGTTAATGATTGCTTCCGGTATCTATCAAATGAGGTAAACAGGGTTAAGATAAACAGTATAAGGATAATTGTGAGATGTTGCATGGATGTTCAGATGTTAACTCATTCTTGAATATTAAAAATATTCAAGAATATTAATTTATTTGCATTACAGTTACATCAGATTTTCAGTAAAGTCTTGGATATGAACAATCTTGATGTTGCAAGGTACTGAGGGGCAACTTTGCTACTGAACAAAACTTCATTAGCCGAAGTGGTGCAAAATTGAGTGTTAATGAAATTCTTGGTAATAAATGTGAAAAATAAACATGCAAAGTAAAATAGATTTCTTTGGGAGGGGAGGAATGCCATAATTTTGAAGTTCAATCTTAAAGACAAACTTAATTGCAGAAAAGCTCCATTCCTTATACAGGACTGCAGTAATATATGTGCCCATTCTTTCTTTTTGCTAGGACTGCTTCATTGGATTTGGAGGGAATGTAATCAGGAAGCAAGTAAAGGAGAAAGCTAAATGGTACATTACTCACTTTGATGAACTGCTAAAGGAACTGGAAGAACGATAAATTATACAGTAAAATAATATATTTAACAACTATAAATACAATGCAATTAAACATATATTTGTTTGCAAAGGTGTGTTCTGGATTTTTTAAATGATTCTGGGTGATGATCATCTTCTCTTTCTGACCTGGAATTCGTGTTGCAAATGTTCCCATGCTACTCAAATATTTTGTAATGAAAGTGCTAAGTTTTTTTAAAAACATCTTTCTCAAGGTGGAAGAGGTCAGTTGATTATTCACTCACTAGTGAACACCCGAGGCAGGAATTCATCAATAAGTTATTAACCAGGGACCAATCCATTAATGTGTTATTAATAGATACCTATTGCTTCAAAATCATTGAAGCTAATACCCATATTTATTTGGGGTAGGAAAAGAAGAATAAGGGGACCATAGGAGAGAAGTTTGTGTAAGCAATCAAAATAATAATAATAAAGTCTTATGAAATAAAACAATATGGTAAGTGCTACTCCAAAGAATCTCAGAACTAGGTTAAACAGTGAATAGATAGGTAAGAAGTATACTTTTCCTTATTACTTAGCATCTCTGCTTTCATTAAAAGGGGGCTATAGGAGAACCTGAGATGTGATCTGTTACTCAACATCAGTGTTACTCAACCTGCAGTTTCAAAGACATGAGGTGCATGCAAACCTTTCATCATTCATCAGTATCCAGGAAGCATATTTTAAAGCTAGTGATATGGTGCTTCCAATATCTCATTAAAATATTTACAAGTCCCAAACTGTGATTTTGTAAAACAGTCACACTGTTTACTTAAGTGTTTTATTTATTTAACAATCCCTGCCCTGTCAACCTGTAACTCGATAGAAGCTGATTCATCTATCTTTACAAACAAATGGTCTACTGATTAAGAAAACATTGGGAAACACTAATGTAGTCTCTTTCTTTGCCTCAAGTGTGGGTCAATTACCCTTAAACTGTTTGTGCCAGAAATACGCCTAACCTGTTCTAAACAAGTATTTCTCTGAGCTCCAACTAACAAATCCTGGCTTCTTAATGGTTTCTCTTTTGTGGCTGCACTGTCTGATGCAAGAGAGACCTTACACAGCACTCACTTGGCAAATGCTGCCTCTTTGGCAGCAAGTCACTGAAAACGCTTTCGAGTGTGTTTTTTTAACCAGCTTTGCTGAAGTAATATGGTACTTCTATCAAGACTTTTATTACTCAGACATGCTTATAAGAATGTCACCTGAGATAATGTAAAAAGCTTTACTAACATCAAAGTTTGTCATCTCTTTCACGTCTTCCCATCTACATAACTTGTTACCATCATAGGAGAAAGATAGGTTTATATGACATAATTTGTCCTGGGGGGGAAAAAAAAAAAATCTATCCTGGCTCTTATCTTCTGGGTGCTTACAAATAGTTCCAGTATTTTTCTGGAAACTGAGGATTAGGTTGAGTGCTGTAATTCTCAGGTTCTTCTCTTCTGTCCCAACACACCTTTTACAGATAGGAAGAGAAAAAACTATATGCCTGTTTTCCAGAACTTCACAGTCTCCACAGGATAATCACTATTGGTTTACACAACTTGCACTTCATTTCCTTAATTTAGTAAGATTAAATCAAGGTGAAATGAAAGAACTCTTGTTCAACTGTTTGAGCATCACCAACAAGTAAAACAAATACTGCTTCTGTCCATTCTGCTAAATCATCAGAGAAGATATGGGTAAAACAAGCATTAACAATGCCTCACAGATAGTGATGAATGGCAGTTCTCAAGGAGGCCATCTAATGTTTTTGGCAGAAACAGAGACAATAATAATTTCTTGAAGTTACACCATCATAAAACTATTTAAATTCTAAGGAAGCAGAATGGTTAAAAGAAAACAAATTCAGACATAAACTTTTGATGGCTTCTTAGACAAATGCATACATATAAACAGTATCTGTAGAAAGAGATTAAGAAACTTCATGAAAGCCAGGAGGGACAATAGTTGGCAGACTGTTCACCAGAACTCTTCAGTATTAAACATGATCTCTTTTAAATTCTTCCTGAAAAAAATCTCAGCCAGCTACAAGGCAGCTCATGTACAATAAAGCTTTTGTTTAAGCAAGAGCGTATAAGTAGAACAAGTGTAAACTCTTTCTATTTTCATTCAGTGTGTTCCTCTGCACTCCTCCAAGATGCAACTCTACAGTTACAGAGCAAGTGCTTCTGTTTGCTGCAATTTTCTATCGAATTAAAAGGCCAATAAAAAAATTTAACATCCAGCTAATCAGCTATAGCTATGGGCCCTGATCCTACAAAAACTGAGACATGCTTCACTTTAAGTATATGTAATTTCACTAATGCAACAGTGAAAAGCCTATGCATGAGGCTTTGTGCCACAGAGATCTTAACATTCACCACAGTATCTTCTGTCAGTGTGACTGCTATGGAAACATGGCATCGTGCCAATGATTTCACAAGAGCTCTTTAGGTCTGACCGGTTCGAAAAAAATAACGTCCCTCTCCATTGGGCAAATATCAAGCCCTACCTTTGTCCAGGAGGTACCAAAAGGACTATTTAGCTTAGTGAGTGGCTGAACTCTTTAGTCTTTACAGTGCTGAAGACAGGAAAACAATAGGAGGAAATAAAGCGCGAGAGGGAAATTCTAATGTTAAAGCCAACCTACCAATTCATGTGAATGTACCACAACCGAGCAAAGCCTGGGGAGTAGTACACCTAATCAGGCAGGTAATCACCTGGTCTTCAAGTGGGTCTCCTGCTAAGAGCACAAGAAGGCATATTGTTTCACATAAGGTTTTTTTTACTGTAATGTAATCTATTCAGTGGGGAACTATTGCTTTAAGTTACATATTCAATCTGCCTGAGGGAACTTATTAAAAGAACAATTTGCAGTCTTTATAGGAAGACTACAGGACAACTCAAACCTGAGTTTTAATTATTTCTTCATTACAGTGCTATGAATTGCAACAGGAATCGACATATTACCAGACACCCTACCAGGCATCATTCCCTGCTTTCCAGTCACTAGAAAGTGACTTCAGTTCTGGACTCTCTGATTTTTACCCTAAGAAATGATGATGTATTGCTAACCAATGGAAGAAGGGAAACTTGGCCATGAAATCAAGAGGGGAAATCAACACAGAGTTCACAGCAGGGGAAAACAAACTTCAAAAAGGGCTCAGGCAAAGGGAAGTAAAAAAAGGATTGCCATCATTTACTTAGCTACCGTGACACGGCTTGTGATTTTACATAGTTATCTGTAAGTAAAATAACAGGAACCAGTGTCTCTCTGGTGATGGCCAGGGAACGACTTGGAGGCATATTCATAATGCATTGCAACAACACTACTGGGAGTACACAATTCAGCTCTTAGGTAGTGAAGAGACTTGTGCCGTGATGATGCTACCCCACAGAACATCCAGTTATACCTTAGATTTTTTATTCATGCAAAATTTCATAGACCTTAAAATAAGAGTTCTGCCTAACTGCATTTAATTCCTAGTGCTCATGGCTGAAGATAAGAAACATAGATTCAATGAGAACCCACAAAATCTTTCAATTCCAAAAATGCTTTTTGCCTTGCATTTCCAACTGAGATTGCTGGCAATGCAGGATAAGTTACCAGGAGAATTCTCTAGGAACAATAAACATGGGGGGATACTAGGAAAGAAGGACTGGAAGCTGATGCTGTTGTTTGTTCTTTCTTTTGCAGCTGAAGAGTAATCCAAAAAGTCTGGAAAAAGATAACCCTAAAGGATAGCACTGTTCATGTGGCTGATTTAAAGAAGGAACAGCTTAAATGATAAAATTAGCCCATTATATAAGCTGAGCTGAGAACTTTAAGCTAATATAATACAGAAATTTACTCAGTAAAATCCTATTATCAGTTGACAACATAAACAGTTAGGAGAAAAATATGAAAACAGACAAGAACCAGATCAAATGCTGACTTTGTTCAAGATGAAATTCAAATGAAGTTAAGAGTGTAGCGTACTTTACACGGGAGGAAAAGGAGAAGAAATCAGACCTGAACAATTAAGCATAATCTGTGGAGAAAAATCAAAAGAAAAATATTTTATATTTATCACTATAGCACTTAGGACCTCTAGAGCATTTAGCAACATGAAATGTTAGGGAGATACTGTAAACTCATTTTGGAGAAGCAGAGCAGAATATTGGGAAATGCTTTCCTTGACACAGAGCAGGTGACATTACCTAATTAAACTGAAATATTTTATGCAATTATTCAAATTTTTTTGTAATAAATACTGTGTAAAATGATATAAAACACAGATGGTGCAATACACATGTGGTGCCAGTAATATGTGAAAATTAAAAGGATTTTATTCACTGATATGTTCTTGCTGAAAACTCATTGAAATGTACAAACTGGACATTCAGTAATTGATTTGTACATTCTGTACGTTACACAGACTCTTGTAGCCACTTTGAAGAAAGAATATTACTTTCACTTACAGGATGTTCACATCATTGCAGACACTAAAAGTGTTGATATATTCTAGTCTAAAAGTGAAATCAAAATAGAACTGGACATAATGGTACACTGCTTTATGCCAATCCTATTGATTCAACATGCGCCGGTTTCACACATCAATTCATAAGTACCTACTGTATAGTTAGTGAAACACCTGACCAAGCATATGTCTGAAGGCATGACTGCTTATTAAATAAAACCCCTTTTCCTAGACTTCTATGCTATTTTTAGCAATACATGTATTTAACCGAACTCAAATGCCTGTAGAAGTTCAGACACCACTTGTTGTCAATGACTTTGAACACCGTAAGTCATACTCCCAGAAAGTCTGTAAATAATTTCACAAAATTAATTCCAGATGTAGACATCTAGACAAACGTTCAGTTACTTTCAAAAGGCTTCAGAGTCCTTGCAAAACGGAATGCACTATTCTCTGCCCGTAAACTATTACCTGACTGGCAGTATCATCCTCAATTAAAAACTGCCTACTTTTAAGTTTAGAGCTACTTACTGATTTCAGTCCCACTAAAACAGCTAGGTGTATTTCAGAATTACAGAGACATTGTCGCTGCCTGGGGGCATTAGAGCTCCTATTTTCAGAACTCCCCTTTCTGGTTTTTCAATCTGCAGTCATTGTAATGTTGCATGAAGGCCATAGCAAGTGTAATGTTCCCTTCCTTTGCTGTTACTGAGCAGTGGGCATTTACAATCACAAGACGCAATATGTATGTTGTATTTAACCTGAGAAGCCTGTCTCACAAAGGAACTTGTATATGTCTTTGAACTTGTTTATAGTTAAGCAACTTTGAAATTGCAGTCCTACATTTCTTTTCTAAGAGCAAAAGGTCATTAGATTCTGAAGAAAAGAGGTCTCTTTTATAAGCTCAGTACAGTACTTTTATATTTCTGACTATGATATACAATGTATACCATAAATTAATTTAAGACAAATACTTGTCACTTTAATCTATGTAGGCACAAGTAAATCAATGACGTTACTGAAGTGGAGAAATCTTCAACGGTATCATGATTCTGGACTCCATTTCCTGAATAAGGGGCACTGTAAAAAATTGAGATAGGGTTTAATTTCACTAATAAAGATCATAAGTAGTTCTGTACACGCAGTTTGAACAGGTATTATTGTCTTCAAATCACTCTCCTAGCTACAGCATGCCAAACCTTCAGTAACCATCAACAATCCCGTAACTGAAGCATAATAGTTTTGAGAACAAATGATTTTTTTAATATAATCTGCTTTGATCTTTTGAACCAAAACAGCTTTTGAAGACAAATATTTCTATTCTCACCACAATTAAAGCTATCTTACAATTATTCTGGTATACTTCCTCTGCAATCTACCCTATTTAACCAAAATCTGAAATTATTAGCAAACTTTTGTGATGGTTTTGTTATGAGAGCCATCTTTGATCTCAAAGATCTTGTGGCTCCTAGCCCCAAAGTCTAATTTGCCTTCTCAAAGAAATGTATTAAACAAAGCTCCAGTATTTCATGAAATATTACAGGTAAAAAAAATAATATAAATGTCACTATTTACGGCCTAAACTTTTGGATACAAACTTAAATACTTCACAGATCTGTTCCCTTACAGGACAAGTGTTTTTATAAACATTTACTATTAATGCAGCCCTTTTTTTTTAGCTACTGGGTAAGCTCTCTAAGATTATACAGTCAATTGCAAAGTTCACTTTACAGCTAAGTGAAATGTCCCTCCTTTCCCTTACAGTAGCAAAACTGACCCACAGACACACACCATATACAAAAATTCTTAAGATTGTGTGCAATGTACTGAGGAACAAAAACAATGGCATGCATAAAAGTCTGCCTCCACCATTCCAATTAAGTCAATCTGTTACCTGTGTAATAGACTAGTTCATCCCAGCCAGGTTTATGCCATGCGGCATTCCTTATATCTTCTCTGGTTTGAAGATCTTTGTAAGCTAGTGAGGGAAAATGACAAGCACAAAGTTTGTAACTCTTTTTCCTTCTACACAAGAATAGCCTCCTTAAAAGCATTGCAATACATAGCTGGGAAACAGCAAACACTGGGAAGGAAAAAAAGTCAGAAGTCCTCCATAAAAAGGAAAGGCTCCAAAACCAACGCAAATGGAAGGAACTGGGAAAGAGAGAAAAACATATTTTGCAGATGCGACACTATGCAAGTATTGCATGGTTGGAGCATTTTGGGCAGTGGTGGGCAAAGAGCCATCAAACAGTGCTCTGTGAAGCATTCATCTCTGACCATGAGTATTTCTGTAAAAACTGGCAAAAGCTATTAAGAGTCACAGTACCAATAAACTAATGCACCTACTGATTATAGGTTTTTAAGTGTGACAACGGATACAAATGGCAGCATGAGGAAGCCTAAACATGGTGGCAGGAGGTGCATTAGAAACAAGTAAGACAAATAATGCCACAGAACATAGTTCTATATAGGGGGTGTCAGATTATTAGTGCTGGAACCTAATATTCTGAGTTCTTGAGATCTGAAGATAATAATGTATGTCTTCCCTAAATAAATATTGGCCAATGAGCTCCTTCAAGTTGAAAATATCCTAACGTGTGGAAAGCAGCTGCACGTTGGTGGAGCCTAACATGAACAGAAAATCAAAACAGCGTAATGTACTAATGTCAGTAAATAGTTGACTTTCCTCTTGTAAGCGTGGTATGTGTGATGCTTGAAACTAAACTGTAAGAAGCTGACTTCAGCATGAATGTGGCTAGAAAAAAAGAGATGACAATTTGTCGTGCTTTTGTTATTGAAAGCAAACAACAAGTAGTCCCTAATAAGAAAGGGCTGTGAGAAACTATTGATGGAAACGATACAAGACAAGAAATGCTCAATTTTGTTTGCTTCAATTTGGAAGATAAAGTTGCCTACACAAAAATAAAGAAAAACAACATTGTTGATGTCAAAAAACACTGAAGACATTTCTTTGCCTTTGTAAGAACCTTGTTTCCCAGGCAAAGCCAACAGTCTGTTAGGGGCTGACTCAGTGAGAAAAAAGCAGTGAATGCAAACAAATTTACCCCAAAGGTGGTGAACCATATACAGCTGTCCAATCTGTGAGAAAAATCCTCCAACTGCTTCATTACTATCCTGCCGAAAACGAATTGCACGAGCCCTACAAAAGATCATAGCGACTCTTAAAAACAGCATATTTCTGGGTAGGAAATAGGTGATGATTGATAAGAAAGCAGAATTTAAAAGAAGCATGAATGTTAAACAGCACTTGCAGTAAGTACACTTTGGCAATTAAAAATGTGAAAAAACCCACAAGACATTGATTTGTTATCTGTTATTGCACTGAGCAATTAAAATATACCTATACATCTTGTTAGAATGGGTTAATTGGAGGCCTACTGTTTCATCAGACTGTGTGTTAGTAATTTGTTTCTTCAACGTTAGAGCCAGTATAATGATAATTACTGAAACAGCTTGAAGTGGCAGAATGTTTTTACAGCAGGTTCTTCCAAAACTAAATCTCTGAGTTTCTGTCATACCGTCCTTACCACATTCATTTACTATTTCATGGCAGTGGAATGCAGTGGAATGCACCTTTGTTACACAGCTGTACTACGCAACACTCCATGATTTGTTGTGTAAATATCTCTTGACTATAAATCTGCTGCATCTTCTAAAATAGAACTGCTACCACTGTAGATAGGCCTACTTTATAAAAATTATAAATCCAATTTACTGGCAAATTACTGTAATTAAATTATACTGATGACAATTACATGTCTAAAAATCCGAGTCCTCACCTTTGTGAAAATAATTAAAAATATTCCAAATGATTTAAGTATTAATCATTAGGATTTACAGAATGTAAACTGAAAGAAACTTACACTGGTTTTAAACAAGACAAAATCAGAAGCATATACTGAAGAGAAGACCGTCTTAAATGCTTTTAACCTATATATTAAAATACAAATGTGATGCTCAGTAGTTTCCAAGAAAAAGTTTGACTTTTAAATATTAAAAGAGCTAAGATTTAGGCCATTTAAACTAAAAGTAAGGAAGTGAGGAAGTGGTGAAAGACCAATATAGTCTTAAGGAATTGACTGTCTCCCTTTAGTGAGCAGTGAAAACAAAGGTTACCAAGGTTTCTGCTATATTACATCAAACTTAAAAGCGTTATGTAAAGGAAGGCCAAGCCAGAAAGCACACAGTATTGTTTGCACACAGGATTCCTCTTTCCTTCCTCAAAGGATATATTGAGGGCCAATGATTTTACAAGCTACGTAAGAACAGCAGCAGGCCATTAACTGGGTGACTGAAATGCTTTGGTACCATTCTGTCACTTCCACTTTATAGATTTTTAAACATACATCTCTTAAATAAGAGAACACAAGTGGTAAAGCAACACTTACCAGTAATTTCCCCACTCAATCATTGTTCCAGGCTACAAAAACAAAACAGACTCTTAAAATTTTAGTTGAAAGAAAGTTAAAATATTTGGACAGTTTTCACAGCATTTACATATGGAAAACACTATTTATTAACAAAATCACTTCCTTCAAAAGATAAGTACATTATAATAATCTACAGTTACTATGTTTATTTACTGTAGTACTTCTTAGTCATTTGCCTGAAGTTTACCTCAGATCAAAACACAAGGTATTTACCCCTTCATAGGAGATATTCAGTATCTTGTTGGAACCTGCCTTCATATTTCAACCCCACACTTTGAGAGCATCAACAACTCTGCCATCAACTTTGACAAGAATCCAAATTTTTAAGATGAGGTCTGTTTTCCATATATATTGTATGAACATGCTTTGAATATTTTACCACAGTATATTGCCTACAAAATAAGAATAAAAACTGAAACTTACTCTAAGTTGATAGGATCTTAGTTCATAAATGTTGGGCCCCTCCCTGGGAACAGGTTCATTCCAGAAACTAAACTCCAACAATAATTGGTTCTTCCGAGAGAGAAGCATGTTACCTCTTGCTTTGCGAAACTCTGTGAATTCCTTAAAAATAATGTGATCATTGTCAAACTTTATATTATATATCAACAACAAACAACACAATACCATACAGTGGTTGAGATTTTTCAGTGCTATCTTGGGGCTTTGGATATCCAAATCCTTTAAATTGTAAAGGCATCTAGATTCCCCCAGCATCTTTGCAAATTTCAACTGGCAAGCTTACACAGCACCTGAGAATCTCCAAGTATTTCATAAAATATTCATATATTAAACCTCAGTCTTTCTGAATCTGAGAATAATCCGCTTTCCAAACAGGCAGACTATCTAAGGTTGTTCAGCAAGTGATGAGATACAAAAGTAAAAACAGGTGTCCAAATGTGCAGTTTTTTGCTCTATGTTCTCTTTTAAGTAACTAACAAAATCTTCAAAAAAATCCCTGCGTTTTACCTTATTTTGCCGGAGTTTACTCATGACCTCATTGAGAGCTGGATAGCCCCCCTCATACCTCCAGAGATGAACTAAAACAGAAAAAGGAAGCCTCTTCAGAAATGTTGCATACTAGTGCTAAAACTTATGGAGTATCACAGTATAAAAGGCTCTTCATACTACAGAATCATACAAAAATAGAAGTCTGGTAACAGGTTCAAAAATGAATTTTCATTAAAGAAAGCACTTCACCTTTGTACACTTTAAGAAAAATGGAATCACTTGCTTTTTGAAAAGGTTCTCTCAGAAAATTTTGCAATCTACTCTTAACAGGAAGATTTCTGAAAGGAACTTTTGTTGCCATGCTAGTAAGATGTGATGACTTTACATGATTATACTTGAAATTGAGATTCAAATTAAGAGGGTGACTTAATCCCAAAGATGTGTTTTATACCAATTTCACGTGAGAGCAACAGACTGGCAGAATTTGTAGTTCAGTAAATTACTCAAGCAAAAAGAGCATAACATAATTTCTGTAAGACATGAAAAATGATGCAAATGTTATTTTTTAGGTAAACATTAAATTAAAGAAAGCAACCCAAAATATATCTACGCATGCTAGAATTGTTATATTTGCTCAGATTTTCCCCATTAAACAATCTCAAAACAGGTATCTACTTTTGATAGGCTTCTCAAAGCATTCTCTATAACAAGATTTATTTACAAGCACTTAATATAGCAAGGCAACAATATTTCATCTTCAAATCTCCTCCTTTCCTTTCCTTGAAGATTCTCAAAAGCTATTTCCTCCCATATAAAGGAGTTAATGCTGTCTTGTGCCTCTTCCAGGAGAGCGAACTGGAGACTAATGCAAGGCACTTTGTTATCAGAGCAGATTCATCCAGTGTGCCTGCTGCTGTCTAATCCTCAGGAGAAATTTGATGTATCCAGCTCCTATTAACCCAGCCTGGGCACAAGTACTGAACAAGTCAAAACCCCTTAATCTGCATTATTACACTGCTAGAACAGTTGCTATAGCATTTTCAAGGCACGCGATTGATGCAATTACAGATATGGTCTGTGTTAATATACTATGAAAACAATGAGTAAGGCTTGGCTAAGATATTTTCATTTCAACTGCCTTCATTCCCCAATTTCCCCTCAACTTTTAAGAACTGTTTCTCAAAGTTCTGTTTCTCCACTGTTATTTCCTCGCATTTGTCCAGTGTCAATATCACAATGTACTATGAATGCAGTAGAAATTAATGTGTACATGAGTATATTATTCAATAGTGAAGCAACGACCTTGATATTAGCAAAGCTCTAACAACAGAGCTCCTTCTATAGAACAAATATCAGCACTTCACTCAACGTTTGTGGCTGCCCTAGTCTACAATTTCCCACAGCCCTGAAATTTTTTTCAGGTTTTCTATCTACACTAGACACTCTGTAGTTACTTCTGTAGCAGCTTTTCAATAATTTCTAGTTCAATATATTTTCACTCTGGGTGATTAGGCAGTATCTCTATATGAACATGAACAGAAATACTTTACTTTCCACCAGTAAAGGCTTTAATTATTTCAAGGTTAGAGTGCAATCACTCTTTCAGATGGGGTGAATGATTTGCCTTTCATTATCATACAGCAATTACAGCATGAAAGTCTGAGTAAAGTTTTTATAGTGGCCAACACGAGTTAAACTGTCTTTGTAAGCCTTTGCCTTTGGCCTAAATATTCAGGAACACAATCTGCGCCTGCAAAATATTATAGGAACAAATTTTACAAGGGTTTCCAAAAACTGTTAATCTATCACAAGGAAGACATGAAAGTGTATTAACAATAGGACAATTTTCAGGAATTAATGATTTGCTGTCAAACTCAACAAGACAAAAAGCAAACACTGTAAATGTTAAAAGACTACCGGTAACTGATGCACACACATCCTCACTGTATACATTGCTAAAGGTTTACGATTTAAAGAGAAGAAACCTGCCAAGCACACGTTTCACTTGTATGGTTTTACATTCTGTTGTACTTCTATCTCCTACCAGCCTGATCTTGCTCTCCGTACCACGTGTTCCAAGTCCCCACCAGTGCACATGGGTAGTGTTTTTCTTCATGAATCTTTGGCAGCACCTCTTGACTTGAAAACAAGGAATACAGACACTATGTTGCATTTCCTTCAGGGAGGCTACAGTTGATATGTATAACAAATCACCACAGGTTCATCATTATGGTATGAAAATTCGCAAGTTCTACTTTCAGAAGAGAAAGCTGAAATACACAGATCTGCTATACACGGGAAAAGACAGCTATAACACTAGGTAAAATTAATGTAAGTGTAACCATTTCTTAGACTGTATGACAAATACACAGCATGGCACAATTCTTTTGATGCAATAAATTATGCAATGTCACCTAATAGGTATCTGATACATAAGAAAAATAAATAGTGGGATTTCTCATTTAGAGGAAGTGCAGCCTAACTACACTTGCTTTAGGAAAACATTTTCTTTATCAAGAGAGGCAAAATACACAAAAGCAGGAAAGGCCAGTCTTTTGTATCAGTTACAATGCTGTTAATTCTGTTGTGCCAAATGAATAAAAACAAGTATTTTGATGGACATGAATATGATCAAATGATGACTGTACTTCGTAGTATGCAGCCTTGTTGCTTTTTATCAGTTCAGCAAGCAGACCTAGTTTGAAGCAGCTCATCCATTAAAGAGTACAGTGAAACTGCCCTAAAAATACCTCCAACACAAAATTTCTGTACAACTATTTCTAATATTTCTAGTATTTTTTCAAACTTTAAAGGTGACCTACATTAACATTAGGAAATTAAGGTTTACCAATTGCTGACTTGGTTAAGACAGCTTTCACTGCACTGTACTTTGATGAGTAAGTCTGTTCGTCTGGTTGAACTTTGCCTTTTAATATTTTTCCCTCGATTATTACTACCCTTAATCATTTTGACTCATAGGCAGAGAGTCTTTGCATCAAATCAAATAATAGGAAGTAGGCTGGTCTTGTGCTTGGGAGTCAGAAGACAGGAATTCTCCTCTTGGTTCTGCCACTGACTTTCTAGACGACCTCGAGCAAATCTCATTATCAATTTGTACCTCAGTATTTCTCGCTATGCAGTGGAAATAATATGATAGAATGACTCTCCAAGGATATTTTCAGTCACCATGAGTTCGCTTTTGCAAAGCATAATGAGATCCTAGAAGAGTAGCCTTAACAGTAATGCTAAATTACTACAATAATCCTAAAATATAATTTGCTGTAAATGATATATTTAAAAAAACCAAACAAACAGAATACCTGATCATTCAGAGACATGAACACCACTGTTTTGCCTTTTAAAAACAACAGGTTCCTAATTCTTCAGAAGGGGCTCCTTAACTCAATTGATTCATGAATTACTTTCATAATAGTTTTTGTTACATTATTCCTTTATGGGTAGTGTTTTTCTTCATGAAAGCTAATTCTTATCCTGATTTGATGTAAAATAAGGAGTTCAACTCCTCATGTTTAATTTAGGGGGAGGAACGAGGGAAGTTTAGAGATGCTTCCATCTTTTTATTACTCCATTCCTAAGTTTTCTCCTTCCCTGGAATACTTTGGTTTGGCAAGAATAAATCAAATCCCACATATTTCATCTGACTGCTCTCACCAGTCTTTCTCTGTTACTGTCTTTTTCCCTGAAAGTAAAAGCCTCTGCTCTCACTCAGCATTTCACTAGCTCACAAGATACTGCTGAAAAGTCCTTCCCTGTTTTGTGTAATTGGACATGTTTATACTAAGCCTTTAAACAGAAAGCCAACTGAACACTAATTGCACTTCTCTGTGTATTTTTTTAAACAGGAAAGTTAAAAATAACTTGTGTCTGAAAATAATTCTAGTGAATTTTCTAAATTTGTATAGTAAGGGACATAGTTTTTGGTTATCCATTCCCATTTCAAAGTTGAGCATATGAAAGCACAGAGATATTAGACAACCTGCTCATGGCTGCACAATGAACCAATAACAGAGCTGAGAAATTAGCAGGTGTGAACTTCTTTCCCACCCTCCAGCCCAGCTGGTGTTGTAGTCAATACAACACTCTTAAAAAATTGATTGTAGTAGGATATCATTATGCTAAGAATGTTTAACTGACAACATGATCACTGTCAGTGGGACAGTGCTGTTTCGAAACACATGAGGCTCATTACATTTCCAAAATTAAACATTCAGTTCTTTAAAAAGGCAGTTGTTTGGCTCTAAAGAAGTGATTATGCAGCTAAATCAGGACTAATATTTCAGTAATCTGGTCTTTAAAATAGTAAATTTAAAATATTACTATTCATACGTTTTAAAAACCTGTAACTTTTCTGGAAATCCCATATAGCACCGCTCCCTTCGGAGGGTATCACCCCAATGCAAAGATCCTATCCAGTGAGCTGCATACCTCTTTAAGAGTAGATCTCAGTAACATAACTTTGTGGAAAGAAGATGTGGATGAGCTAAGCAAAAGTCAAATCCAGGGCTGTTAAAATCTCTTCCAAATTCTACTTTTATTTAATACTGGCATACAGTTTTACTTGCGAATGACCTATCCCTTTCCTTCCTGTATGCAGACAGTAACACCTGTCCCCCAAACAAATCCCTACATGTCGGTTGGAGGGGGGCATGCTAGCACACCAGCATCTACTCACGTGGAGCAGCAACTGATAGACAACTAAGGGATGGGAGAAAGGTGCTCCAGCAAACTCCACCTATGTTTTCACAAAAAGCAGCACCTCAAGTTGCAGCTTAGGAAAATGGCACTTCCAAGACGGAAGACAAAGAGTGAACTGAATAAAATATCTTTGCCATCTCTCTCCAAGAATAAAACTATTTACTATTGTAGCCTGTAAGTAGAGGCAGAATTTTTCCAGCTTCCCTCTGAACAGTTATGGTATCCATCAGTTTTTGGAACAGCTTGTGATCAAATCATCATGTCTAAAATGTGAAAACAAAACATGCACACTTACCAAAGCTTGTTGTAGGCATCTAGACATTCTGGTTTTACATTGTGAACTGAAACAACAACATTAGATGAGAAATGCAATAACAGGATAAAGAAATGAAAATGTTAAATATAAAAAGATCACTCACTCTGTAGTTTATACAGACTGCTGGTCTCCCTTTTGGCTAGAAGGTTGGAGTGAGCATCTTTCCTTGGATCAACTTTGCGAACAAATAGCGATTTTAACCAACTCTCTTCACGAGGTCTGCTAGCTGATGATACCAGCCCCCTACACATTAACAAGTACATTATACTGTCACCAAGTGTGTCTTGAAAATGCCCACAATGCAGGAAAGATAGGCAAAATCAAGTTTAATACAGAGTCATAACATACAGTTACATACAGAGTTGCTGCTAAATCTTTCCATTGATCCACTTGCTAGCAAGGCAAAGGCAGCTCTTTCCCCACTGAGATTTACCCTTTAGAAACCTTTTTATGCAAGAGAGAGCTGTAAAGTTAACCATACACTATCCGCTTTTATTCTTTGTGAGCATGCCAGGGAATGAATGGATGGCTGCTTTTTGCTGCCTATTTCTTTTCTTTTTAATCAAGTGTTTCTACTCAAGGAGGCTGGATCTGTCTTGATGTATACAGCCAAGAGTGAAAAAGAGCAAAAAGTGTGCAGAAGGAAATGTTTGTACAGTGTAAATAGGAAAATACCATATGTTCCTGTGTTTACTTAAATAAAGTTCTGGAAAGGAAAAGTTAAATAAGGCATCTTTCAAGAGAAAAAAAATATAACCAAAGCCTAATTTGGGAAAAATTACGAGTGGCAGGAAACAAACAGCCTGCAAATATTTTAATACCAAATTGTGGCAATTGTACTGTGTAGGGATACAGATCAACTTTCTTTGTACAATATTCAGTTTCCCCTATGTGAAATAGGCTTTCACTTACTTTTTTACCTATTCTTTATGCAGTTTCTGCAAGTACACTTTCAAAGCAATACCACTTTCCTCTAAACCACAAAGTATCCAAAACATTACAATTGATAACTGTGGTCTCTGTGTTAGAGGAATTATTCTTCCTTTTCTCAATTGGCAGAAATACCCTCAATTGCCAGAAGTTGTCCAGGCTGAAAAGAAAGCTAGTATATTAAATTGATTCTCTGTAATGCTTGACAGGGGACTCCAAACTCAAGTGTTCTTTCTCTTTCCTCATAAAAAACATTTCCTTCTATTTGCCTCTTTTTTGGTATAGGGATTCTGGTGAACCTCTGAAATTCTAAAAATATGGCATCAGAGCTAGAGCTTTAAACTGATTCCTGCCTCAGAAGTCAACTCTTCACCCTTAGTTTCTGCCTAGGAGTTCCAGAAGATAGGTATCAATCCCCAGCTATAAAGCTGTCGTTCAGATTATCGAAAGTTTGAGACAACCATTCAAAGGAAAAAAAAAAAAAAAAAAAAAAAAAGAAAATCTCAGCTTCCTTTGGGAAAAATACCTTTATGAACATACCTGTCTACACTATACAAAAACAGTTCACATTAACCATGTGTTTTAATAGTCAATCTTTTAGTCCCAATGTCTGGAAATAATATAATAAACTGGTTTACATTGAGAAAGCTGGATGGAGGAAAGAAAAGATACTTCATAGCAAAGAAATGAAAAGAACCAAAAAACCAAACACAGTTGAGATGACCTTCAAGGTTAAGAAATAATTGGTAAACATCTTATTGGCCTATTTACTGAAAATGAAAATTTCTTTGACCCCAGCCAAACCTACAGACATATTACTATGCTGAAAGCTAAGCAGTCTTTCCTGAACACAAGCATTTAAAAGGGTATTCTGTGACGAGGCTATTGCCAGAATGGAGGGCATGCAGTCGCTTGGAGTAGACACATCTCTGATCGGAGGTGGGGGAAGGAAAGAGGCCAGATGACTGCAGAGTTGTCCTGTCGCAACTGCATCAGAGGTCACAGGAACACATGTTGCCCCAGCTGATGCCAACTGGGGAGAGGATAAAGCTCACTATTAAATTACACACAATAAAGAATGGTAATAGCTGAAGTTTTTTAAAACAGAGACTCAGCATGCCCACTCTGAGGTGCTAGGGCCTTATTTTTAATCGCTATATCCTTTGAGAAGTCCTACACTAACGCTAAATCCACTTTTCTCAACTGCCCTTTGTAAGCATCATCCAGAAATTTGTGCACCCTTGTGCAAACAAAACAGCACATTCCAACATCCAGAGGACTCACTTTTAACTAACTTCTTACCACTATGCTTCACAATATCATGACACGTTCCAAGCAGACCAGGTATTGGAACCAAACTACGTGAATGTCGCTAATTTAAATACAAGTACACACACAGAACAAATGTAGACACACTATATGGAATCAACATCACACTTCACAATTTTTTTTATTTTCTGGGAACAATACTTATTAGAAGAGAGTTTTCATAGAATCTTCTAAGACACTGCATGACTTTGCTAGGAGGTTCTTATCCTACAAATGCGTAGCTATGGGCTTAGCTTTTATTATGTACACAAGCTTTTTCAGAATCAGGTCCTGTAGCTGCACCTGATAACGGCTGAAAAGGCATGTTTGTGAGGATGGTGCAGAGAAAAAGTAAATGATTGGGTGAAGTAAGTCCACATTTTAAAAAAGCTATTGTCAGCTCCTCTGTGTTATTTCAAAATGTAGAGAAAAAAGTCAATATTTAATTACTAGAAAAAACAATGAAAAGTTAAAAGCATTTTAAATAGCTGTTCCCTAATTATGTTCCGGTGACATTTTCAGCTACCGAAAGATGAACATCATGACTTTGAAAACCTAAGTTTACCCTTTTCTGCTTCTAATTCCTGTAGACTATTCACAAACTGATCCATTTCTCATAAGTTTCACCCCCAGAACCTAGCACAATGCTACAAAGATTAGCTTGTAAATACAAAAGGGGAACACTGAACAGTTTGCTTATGTTAGACTAAAAATGCTGGTGAAAACATTTCTATCCCACTTAACTTCTGCTTTAGCACAAAATATAAATTGGGTGGAGAGGGAGGTATCAGGTCAAATATTTAGATTTTGTAGTAACCCATGTCTGCCTGGAAGAGAAAGAAAAAGAACTTGTCTATAAATTGACAGTTTTTGATTTGTGGTCTAAACAAATATCAAAGTCTATTTCAAAGAAAAATACCCATACACATAAAATCTCACAACATACGCTCTCCACAATGCCTCCCCTTCCCACTCCAAACAGCTGCCTGCAGAGCTCATCCCTTTGGCCTTGCACAGGGGCTGCTGCCCATTCTGAGGCCTGAGGCAGCAGCTTCCCCTGTTTTTAAAAGAGGGAGGAAAAATGGGCGTAGCTTCATCCCAGCTTGGGCACTCCTGTGCTTCCAACAGCCAAGGAACATGTGTGTCTGCTTCCCCTATACCCAAGGGCCATCTGTATACATCCGTGCCCAGACACCTGGGGGTTGTGGATGTGTGTCTATGCCCTTGCCACCAAAGCGGTGTTCACGTGTCTGACTCTTCACACACCGTACGCACGGGTGTGTGAACATCTGCACCCCAACAGCCAAAGCATGTGCCTGTGTGTGCCCTGACACCCAGGGGATGCATGCACACCAACACCTGAAGGAAGTATGTATATACAGATGTGCAGCCTGACACACAGAGGCTGCACGCAAGTGCCTACCCCAGCACCAGGGATGCATAGGTGGGTGTGCACGTGTGCAGGACTGCACCCCAACCCCCAGAAACACCTCACACCTTTACACACGAGGGTAAGCGTGCTGTGACTTGACAAATGGTGTATGTGCAACTGTGCACCCTGACACCAGAGGGGTGTTGGTGTGTGTGGCCACGTGCCTGGCCCCATGGGATACACGAGCGAGGAATAGCTGTTGCGCCTTGAGGCAGGGGTGCAGGGAGGCTGTGCAACCTGACGTTGTGGGTGCACACCCTGATACCAGGGGGTGTCGGTGTGTGTGGCCACGCACCCCAACACCAGGGAACATGTGGTGCAGGGTTGCACCATTGCCTGGCAGGGGAGGGATGCAGAACAGCTGCACACCCGGACAGCAGGGGGACATCTGGGTGCAGCATGGCTGCACACCCTGACGGCAGGGAGTATGTGGGTGCGGGGTGGCTGCGCACCCTGACACCAGAGTGTGTGCGTCTGTGCACCCCGACACCAGGGGACACCCGGGTGTGTGTGTGTGTGTGTGGGGGGGGCACACTGTTACCTAGCAGGGTAGGGGCGCAGGCTGGCCGTGCACCCCGACACCAGGGGATGTGTGTGTAGGGCAGTCTGCACCCCGGCACCAGGGAATGCGGAGGGGCGGCCTGCACCCCGACACCAGGGGATGTGTGTGGGGGGCGGCCTGCGCCCCGACACCGCGGATTGGGGGGGGGGGGGCCGGCACCCCCACACGGGGGGACACCGGGGGGGGGGGCGGCCTGCACCCCGCCGCGGTGGCGCAGCGCTGCCGCGGCCTCGCCGAGGGGCCGGGCTGGCGGAGGGCAGGGCAGGGGGCTGGCCTTGCGGCCCGTGACCTTGAGGGACGGGCAGCGCTGCCGCCGGGCCCAGCGCTGCCCGCCCGCGGGGAGCGGGGCGCCATTTCCAGTCAGGAAGGGGGCGGGGGGCCGCGCGGCGGGCCGAGGGGGACACACGGGCGGCTGCGGCCGCCGCCTCCCGCCGCAACCCCGCCCCGGGGCTCACCTGAGGGCCAGGCCGCCGCCGGGCGGCAGGCGCGGCCCGGCGCTGGCTCCGGCCAGGCTCCGCCGCAGCAGCACTCGCGCCGCCATCTTGCTCCGGCCGCCTCCCTCCGCCGCCTGGCGGGAGGGGGGGGGACACTGCGCCGCCTCCGGCCGCTAGGGGCGCGCCGCCGCGGGGCGCAGCTGGTGCGCATGCGCGGGCCCCGCTGCCCGGGCCGCGCTCCGTCCGCGCCGCTTCTCCCTGCAGTCACTGCAGTCCGGTAGCACCAAGCGAGGCGGAACAGAGCACCGCTGCCGGGAGCCCCAGGCGGGCTGCCTTCTCCCTTACCTGCCAGGCACGCAAGGAACCGGTCATCTCTGACGTCCCTCAGCTGTAGTATCCAACCCCCCTGAAATCACTGGTTTAATCTGTTTCACTCCTGACCTCGCAGCAAGTTTTTGCAAGCTAAAAAGATACATTAAGTATTCTATAAGTTTTCATGTCCCATGAAAACCACTTACCAAGAAAGAATCCAGATGACATTTTCTGAATCACATGCAAAAATGAGTTTCTTATTCCTCAAATAAAATTTTCACCCCCATGCAGTTGAAGTGCTCATTCTTAATCTGTTCCAGCCAGAGCAGTACTTAGTTTAGCTAAAGCAGGCGGCGTGCTAATAACCAAATCTTCAAACACCACAAACTGTCTTAAACCAAGCAGTTATTTGAAGGACATTACTGAAGGAACACCAGTCAATTGACACAGCAAATAAGTTTTATGAACAAACCTTGAGTTTCTACACAGCACATCTAAATGACGTTTATAAAATTTCATTATGCAAATCCCATTGTCAGTCTTTATCAGCACGCACTGCAAGATGAGCAGACGCTAGCACATGCAGTGTTGACATCAGTAAAATACAAGAACAGGTGCTGCATCTTTAAAGACCCTTTTAACTTAATATGGGACAAACATTTTAAAAATTACTGCATGTATATTCAATCACATTTTGATCTGAAAGCATGTTAAGTCACAATTAGATGTAGATGCAACTCATTAACCAAGGAGAAAACTCCTATATTTTGTGTTGCTTAGTTAACAGGACACTCACTTGCATCCCAAGTACCAGGTTCAGATTCCTTTACTGACTGTGTGGATACAATTTAAGTCTGTATTTTCTGCCACCCAAGGCAGTGTTCTAGCCTGGGACTGATTTCTCTCAATCTCTCTGGGATGAAGTTCCACATAGTAGATTCACCTGAACAGGAATCAGAGCCTAGATTTTCTTCCACTTCAATGAAGGCCTTAATCAGCCAGCTACACTTAGAAAATAATTTACATAAACCATTTCAGCAAAGATCAACAAGAGTAACCTAAAGCCATACACTTAAGATGCCTCCTCAAAGCTGAAGGCCATGTTCACATTATTAAGTAGAGTAGTTTCAATCAAGGTCTCTGACACCCCCAGCTTATTGATCTCACAGAGACATTAGATATTACTTGAGGACTGTTAGAAAGAAAGTCTAGCATTCAAAAAAGGTAATATTTTGGTTCAGAAACATTGATGCTAACTTAAGTCTCTTATTCTTTCTATCCCAAATTATGTGAGTTCAATCTTTGACAGCAGTTTGGGGATAGCTGAAACTGCATGTGAAGGAAACATTTTGTGCATGTGAAGGAAACTGAAATAACTCACAGGGCTAGGACTTACAGCTAGGACAGTAAAAGAGAACTGATAGCTTACTAATGTAGAGTGGTTCATTTGCCCTCCCCCCCCCACAAAAAAAAAAAAAAAAAAAACCAAACCAAATACTTTAAGTGATCAGCAGAGGAATTCTATTCAGATATTCCTTGTTCAGCTTATCTTGAGCAAAGAGCAATGACATACATAAACACACACCTCTCCACACAGGATTCCTCATAGCTTTGATATGCCCGCTCTCCTCCATTCAGGAGCATGGTACTCCATCCCTGCAAATCCTGTGTTTTGATGGAGATTCCCTTTAGATCTGAATACAAAACCAGAGTCAGCTACACAAGGCTGCTGTAACAGTAGCACACTCTCAGTTTATGTCTGGGAAGACAGGACACACGATCCCCAGAGCTGCAGCAGGATAAAGTAATCTTTAATCATTAAGGGCCTTCCTGTTTTATATTACAGCATTCAGCAAATCACTACCTGTATCTCTCCCAATGTGTTGCATTCATTAGCTCTTCTGATGAGACTAAATCTAAGCGTATTTACTTTCACTTTTTAGCTTTGTATTCTCATCACCTTCTATTTCCTGCTGTCAGTTCAAAGTTCCACCTCTCCCCAAACTGAATACTCTTTGCACAAGTTACTCAGTTGCAAAGGAAACTTTTTTCTCCAGAAATAAGAACATTTATCCAGTAGCTTATGAGAGCTAATGACGTTAATGAAAGTTCTTAATTTCCCACCCCCAACTGGGGCAGCTTAGCAAATTCTGTATAGATTTCTTCCCACAAAGGGACCATGCTAAGCTACCCAAAGCTTGTAACAGCAGTAAAGTAAGAATATTTAAAGGCAAGTGATTGTGTTTTTCTTAGATATTCTGGAATTCTGGACTGTAAAATATAGCCATATGGTTTAAGTGACTAAGAGGAAATATGGACACATGTAGGTAGTTGGCTTTAAGATTTCTACACTTCCTCTCAAAACTTTTAATAGCGTTGTTTTAAGTATAGGCCTACGAACCAAAAGAAATTGTCTGAAATATAGAACAATCAAATATGGACCCTCCCACCACAACCTAAACATTATACAGTTATAGTCTTCTATTTCTTAAGACAGAAGAGCCATTCTAAGCAAACAGCTGGCTTCTGAAACTATCAAGAGCTTGAGCAAAACGACATGCAAGAAGAGGAAGTGTTAACACTTAACTGACATTTTCTCCATGTTTTCATTTAGAAACTTGAGGTGTTTAATCTGTAACATCCAGTTTTGGAAGCAACTATTTTTACTATTTATTGTGACTCTGAAGATCATTGAAACATTTTACATATGACAACAGGGCCCCAAACACCCCTCACAGATCACCTGAAAAGCCCTCCACGTAAATGTTTTCCTTCTATTTGTCTGTTGAACAAACTTTAAGTTCCTGGAGTTTTTCACTTAAATAGGTAGTATCTGCCTCTGTCAGATTTTCTGAATCTGACAGATTTTCAAGGAACCTGGTTCCTGCACAGGGCTTTCCTGTTATCGGATCTATGACGTTTCCAACCTTGAAAACAATTTCAGCCAGTTCGTGTTTCACATGCTTGCTCCTCCGCTCAGGCAAAGCTTTAAGAAGAACAATGTCTCCGACAACACACTGCTGCAATGGATCGTGGGCAAAATACGTTTTTCGCTTGTGAAAGAACTGCGGAAGGAAAAGTAAACCTTGGCATTAGGTTTCAAAATAAAGCAATGGTAAATATATTTTTAATACAAAATGAACTAAGATTCACTAACGGGGAGTAGTTTTGTATAATTATTTGCCTTTGGTTTTCTGATGAGCTCAAGTCTGGATTGTGAAGAGAAGTGCAACTGTGCACAGTATTGTTTTTTCAAAGAAAACACAGTATTACCTCCCTCTCCTGACTTGCATGTTATTGCCAGAGCAAAGGTACAAGAAGCTGCTGGTAGTGAATATGTGGATACAGGCAAAGATAAGCTCTTCTTCACTTAACATACACACCCTTTTTTAGCATCACCACTTTCCATTGGCCTTTCTCCTCTTAGAGAATTTCAGCCTTCTCTCTCCTTAGGATGCTCCACTTCCCCACTGCTTCAGCAAGATGCTGCATTGGGTCTTCCAAGCTCAATAATCTCACTTTCCTGAACAGTGTACACTTCAAGAACAAATAACAATTCTCACCCATTCTAACATTCTTAAAGCTCATCGGCCCTAGATCTGGTGTTGCAAAGTTTGCCTTTTTTTTTTTCCCACGTTTTCTTGCTCAATTCATTTTCTTTCAGGTAATAGTACAATATTTAGTCTTACTGATACTGCAGGATTCAGAATCTCTTCTTTAAGGAGAAAATCAACAGGTTCTTCTATCAGATAAAGTATTGGACTGGGATTCACAAGACCTATTATCCCAGGACCCACAAGAACCCCACTCCATCCCTAACCTTCTGGTCACCAAGGGCAAGTTATTTCACCTACCTGTGCCATAGTTTCCCCATCTAAAGTTGGAAAAATATTAATTTTAAACTCCCTACTTGAGATACACTGACAAGAAATTATAAGTGCAAGGCTCTTCTAGCACACCACAGCATAGATTCAGATACTAAGTATGCTCACAAGTATGCATACTGGAAAACAGCTACAGAAATATACTGGAAAAGTGTCTAGGTAATGTCAAGTTTCCAAGACAAAGCATACTCCAAATCAATATTAAAAAAATAATCAATCTAAGCATGAAACAAAGCCTACCTTCCCAGCTCAGACCAGAGTGCATTAAAAAGCACTTCAGAGAAACATTTAGCAGATAATCTGTATTGGAAGTGTCTGACAATACACTGCTTCTCATCTTTTACAGTCATCCCCACAGCCAAATCATTGCACAAGTCCCTCAAGGAGGTTACAGTAAAAGAGCTACTAAAAATGCTAGTAGTCAAATTAAACATTCTCCTCACACAGAATACAAAAAGTATCTTCTAAAACAAATTGTTAACCAGCTTTTACCTTTAATAAGTAAGGATCTAGCACCAGCCGTGTCACTCTCACTTTGGCAGTTTTCTGCATTTTAGTTCCTATTACTTTCCCTACTATCCATTTTGCATGGACAGCTCCACGTGGCACAGACATTGTTTAGGTATGGTCATCCAGTGCCTGGCAACAAGCAGACAGGTTATTTTAACAAAAAAATTAATCCGTTTCTAATCAATACCAAAGTTATAATTTTGATTTTAAACTAAGAACTTAATTATATTGTTTCTTGGGGGAAAAAAATAGATACAAACAGTGCAAACTTTCCAATATTGGAGTACCTTGGTCTTGCATTAATGATATTATGAGAAGGGATATGAACATGCTGCTATTATGAGGAAAAGTTACTTCAGGATGGCAATAACAATAGAAATAATAGTTTAAGGATGAGACCTCATCCCATGTAGTCCACAAGATTCCTTTAAACCACACAATTACCTACAAAAGACAAACATGTAGCTGTGGAAATCTTTACAAACTGAACTCGTATTCCAACAGCTGGTGCTGTCCATCAGCTCTGTGACTGGAGTTAACCAGAATGGAAAACAAGAGAGACTGGTAAAGCAGCCTATAGATTGACTCTGAGGAGTCATCTGCTTGTGTGTATACCATAATTACTAGTTTAGATGGTGAAACCTAAGGAAAGCAATAAAATTCTCAAAATGTACTTGAGATACCAGAGAGCTATTTCTCTGATCTGAAGTTTAGGTAGCTGCTTTTGAGTTAGCTCTTTCAGTACAAGTAATTATGAGAGTACCGCACTAATTCTGCCTAAATAGGGAGAGTTTTCTCTATCACGCTTGCAAGATTCACAGTCAAAATAGGCACCTGAAAGTTAAAAAAGGCTTAAGTAAATTAAAAGTATCAATGAACAGTGATCATCTCTTTCTCCCCCAGCTAGCTAGGCGCTGCCAACATCTATCGGCTTCTCCAAGCACGATGACACCTGTCTGTTTTGCGACACCAAAGCAGGAGCTCGAGTACAGAGCTGCCCGCAGGTGGGATGAAGTGCTTCACCCCGCAGGAACCAGGGCTGCGGTACCCGGGGCTGTGAGAAGCCCCTGGAAAAGGCCCCCCGCGCGACAGAGGAGGGTCACGGAGCAGCGCCCGAGCAGGGAGCCGGCACCCTCAGGAAAGGGAAACAAAACAGGATCGGGGCCTCCCCAGCCCTCCCGCCAGGCCCGGCCCGCCGCACCGTCCCCCCAGGCAGGGCCCCGCTCCCCAGGCCTCTCCCGGCCCTCAGGCCACCGAGAGGAGGGAGGACCCGACCCCCAGCGCCTCCCTCAGCCCCTCTCACCGCCGCCACTCGCCGCCGCGGCGCCTCAGGGGCCTTAAAGAAGCGGAGGCGGAAGGGGCGGAGCCCAGGGCGGAAGGGCCGCGCGGCGGAGGGGCGGGGCCAGCGGTGGGGAAGGGGGCGGTGTCATGGAGGGAGGGTTTAAAGGCGCAGGCACCCGCCTGGGGGTAATAAGTGTGTGAGGCAGCTGGAAATGCCGTGGCTTCTCCCTGCATCGGGGTGAGGGGCCCTGACTAGGCCCACAGCCAGGACATGGTGGGGAGCAGGGTGCTGGGCCCTTTTCCCTTAGGGCTGCATGGGGTGACTTCTCGGTGGCTGTGGCTCTCCCAGGAGGCTGAGGGCCTGAGCTGCCCTCCTCAGCCCCTCAGGGAGAGCCGCCATCCTTGGGGGAGGCCTGCTGGGCCTGGCGTGCAGGCAGCATGGCGCCTTCACCCCCTTTTTGGTATCAATAACTGGGCTGGTCCTTGGCTGGCCATGGGGCTCCCTCAAGGGGCACCCGATGGAGGTGAGGATGTGGAGGCGTGAGGAGGAAGGTGCTGTTTTTACCCTGTGAATCTGCGGCGGTAAAACTGTGTGGAAAGGGAACTCTTTTGTGGAGGGGTGAGCACAGGTCTGTTCTCACAGGAGTTAATTCTGTGCTCTTCTGCCCATAGTTAGATTAAAAATGGATAAATGGGCTGAATCTGGGGGGGTTTCATGTGACTCTACAGAAATTCTAATGTGTCAGAAATGGGAGGAGAGCTGGCCTATCATCCTCACTTACTCACACTCTGGTAGAAATTCAGTTTAAATCTGTGTCTAAAATCAATGCCTAGAGAAACTTCCAGATTGAGTAATGGTAAAGAGCGCCTTGGCTCTGCCATTGTGTTCAAGCTGGTGTGCTGCTGGCAGCTCCTGGCGGGGGCTGTCCCGCTTTGCTCCTGTGACTTCAGCCTGGGGCTAGCTTTGCATCTTTTTAAGTTGTGTTTGCTCACCTTTTTTCATGGGCAAATATTTTGGCCACTGCCCATTTTTCAGGCTCGTTTTCTTTAGGTGTTACTGTCCCATCGTCTGTCACCACAGGAAGAAGGCAGGTAGGGAATCATGTTTATTTAATAGGACAGCACTGTGCAACTTTGCTGTTTAAGGTGGCTGGGTGTGATGAAACAGACTACTCTGTACTGCTGGAGACACTGTTGAAATAGTTTATCAAATACTGCCAAAGAGATTGTTTGAAAGTTCACTATCAGTTCTTAGAAATATGCAAGTGAAGGCTCATGGGCTTGTTCCTGAAACCTGGGCTTCTTTTATTTTAGTGTCTTGTTGCTTGAATCGCAGTGGGGAGAAGTTGGGAGGAGTCTTGCTGGCACAGGCAGGAAATGGTTAAGAGCTCTTCGTATCACCTGGGGAAGCAATTCTTTGATTTTTCAGAGGGCGCTAACATGCTGCAGTTCATAGGAAACAAAGAGAAGGGGATCAACTCTAAAAGTTGTTCTTGACTTTTATTTTCAGTGGCAGAGCTTGTGAGGGCTGGACATTGATGTCTGCTGAAAAATATGGAATTTTGGTTCAAAAGGGATTTTTTTTCCTATCCTGGTTCAGAAAAGGATCTGGGAAGTAAGTCTGCTTCCAACTGGTGACTTTAAGTAACTTCTTTTTGGTTTGAGAGGTAAGAAAAATATTTATATCACTGACCCATTTTAAAACAATGAATTAATTGCTTAAATTGCTACTTAGGCAGGGCAGGGAACACAGGCAGAAGTGTGAGTCAACGACTGTGAAAAAGCTCACTTTTTTCCTTTATTGTCTGTATTCAGTTTACTTGCATTGACTTCTGAGCTTAAGTATAGAAACTCAGAGGAGACAGGAGAAACATGGTGAGGCAGGGGATCTTAGGAATAAGACTTGCAGTAAATATTTCAGTGATTAAAGGACTTTCAAATTGTGGCAGTATCTTTGCTAATGTACTTTGCACTTGGTGCATCACGCGTCTTCTATTGGTGCCTCTTAAAGTGCTTCCTAAACCTTGTTTCGTTAAACCACACTGCACCCGCAGGGGTTACAGGTTTCAGGTTGGGTAAGGATTTTTCTGGCAGATGGACACTGCCCCTGTGCATGTACCGAACAGTAACCTGGAAGGACAGACTGCTTTTTGGGCTATTAGAGAAGGGGCTCTGTTTCCATCACTTTCTAGCCTGTCCACTGCTGAGACGAAGGAGGTTCGCCTTGCGATGCTGGCTTTGTGCATGCGTGTCAGAGTGAGAGCAGAGATGCTTTTTTCACTTGTGTGGCTCACCAAAGTGTGATTGGATGGTAACACCTCATGTACAGTTGCTACTGAAAGCAATTGTCATGTAGAGGAAAACCTTTATATCCTATGCAGAGTCCTGCAAACCATCCATTTACCTTGGAAATGCTAAACTGGAAGAAAATAATACTCTTCCTCTTGGGAAGGTTAATTACAGCTTTCTAGTTGAGGTATTTCTGTGTCTCAGCCCCTGTAATGTACTGAAGTCTGGAGGATTTATTGAGCTTGTTGGGGGTGCTGTTTCTGTTTTCTTTCAAGTTGTACTTTTAAGCTACCAGTGGAAGTAAGTGGTGTCTAGTATATGGGTTGTTTCCCAGTTTGATCAGCTGTATGGTGCAGTGGTGTAGCACCACTGCCCATGTAGTGCTGTGATGTAGATAAGCATCAGTCCTTGCAAGAGTCGCCTTGCCAGTTGTTCTTGCTGTTGCCTGCTGTTCCTGGTTTCCTTAGCACCCCCACATTTTGCGCCGATGCTGGTTTCCCCTTGTCAGGAAGGGAGCAGATTGTAATCCAGCAGGAGCTGGAGAATGTTAGTTCTTTCATCTCAGTGTGAACACACAGAAAGGCAGTGTTAGTGCTGTTTAGTTCCTGCCAGTTATATCCCTCACTTCTGCATTCCTGTTCCCCCATCGAGCAAAGCGCTTACCTTTCGGTTAGTTCTCATTAGGCGCTGGGGAAGCCGTGGACGTTCACAGCTTCTAAACTATCAGTTCCCAGGTTCTGGCTGGACAGGAATCTCTTTTTACCCCGCCCTGTTTTGGCTTAATGTATTATTTGGTAAGGTTATGATGACATGCTGTGAGCTATCCCATTCTGCTGCTTCTGGATCTTGAGCTTATATCCCTCTGGCAACTGCATAAATAAATCATTGGAACTCAATGACAGAAACTGTATCTTGAAACAAGTTGCACGTGATTCACAGTTCAAAGCTGTTATTATTAGCAAGAGATCTTGATAGTGCATCACTTTGCATTTAAATCAAAGATTGCAAACCTGGATTGCCTTATTCTGCAAGAATTCTTATTTGAAGAGTTATTTTTCTAAACAGTTATGTGCTTTTGCTTATGTTATCAGTAGCTGACATTCATTTAAACTCAGTGTGAATCTTTTTTCTCTTCTATTTCTCTTCCAGTACTGCTGATTAAAATGGAGTTTACATTTCTTGGGAAAATATAATATTTGAAAGTGTCTTTTTACTGTGAGACAGAATGTACTTTTCCATGGAATGAAAATTCCGGAAAGGAGAAAAAGTGCTATTGGAAATCTTGAACAAATTATATTGTCATTTCAACTATGTTATACAAGGGGAAAAAAAGAACTTCAAAGTAAAAATGAAGGGCTTTGGAGTTTTTTTCTTATGGATACATTCTCTTGAAATAGTTCAATTTTATCTGTTCAGCATTTTCCATATGACACTCTGAGAACATTCTATACTGGCCCTAACTCCAAGTTCTTGTTTAATTGAATTGGCTGGTTCAAATTACATATTAAAAATGAACTCTGAAGATTTTTTTTCCTCCTTTTCCTCTTCAACCTTTGGTGTTTTTTCTGAAGAGAACTAACAGAAGGGTTTGTATCCTGTATTTCGTAGTGGTTCATGCTTCTAATACCTTAACTGCTGTGTCCAACGGCACACTTTCTTTCAGTAACACTGTGGATGTTGAGGAAAACTGGACAGGAAAGTCCTTGGAATGTAACAGGTGAAAATACAATTTTGCCATCAGCTCTGCAGCTTGCAGATCAGAGACTAAAAATTTACTGGAATAATTATGCTGCTGTTTTGGATACCTTCGCACGGTACTCTGACTTTCAAGATTATTGCAGTTACATTACAGCATACTACTACAGTGACTTGGATGCTTTCAAAATATTCCTTTACCTTTAATCGAAAACACCTTCATATGTAAATAGGACTTGAGCTCTGCCAAGTACTGTGCCCTGAAATGGTGTCTAAATTGCAGAGAAAAGGCACTCTGTGGGGAGATCTGTTTTGCACCTCCCTAAAAAATATTCCCAAGACAAGGGGGTCCTCTGGGGGTGAAGGTACTTGGTAGTGCCCTGGATATGCCTCCCTGAGTTAAATTTTGCTAGAGTCCCAGAAGTGCACTGATCCTCTGGAGCCTGAGCTGACTTCTAGTGCTGGCGGCAGGAGGCCCAGCACTCTCAGTGCTGGAGGATCAGGGTGAGGGGAGAGCTTTAGGGGAAGTACAGTTCCCTCCTGTCTCTGTGCAGGAGCAGATATCCTCACACCTTTCCTGATGGAAGTTTGTCAAACTTGTTCAGAAAGATGGAAACTGCATCCTCAGCTTTTCCAGCATCGTAGTTTCTTATTGTTAGAGAATTTTTCTCAGTGTGTAACCTTGCTGTGGTTTAAGCCCATTATTTCTTGACCTGACCATTGTGGTCATAGAGAGCAGACATTATCTTCATGTCTCATCACACTTGTCCCTTCTGTATACTAACCAGTTCTTTCATTTTACCTCACAGATTGGGTTTTCTAGCCCTTGAATCTCTCCTTTGGACTCACTCCAGTTAGCCTGCTATTTTTCTTGAAGTGTGTTGCCCCAAACTGGACACAAGACGTCAGCAGAAGCTTTACCAGGGACAGCTGGAGGGAGAGGACATCTCGACTGGTCTCAGTGCTGTCAGAAAGATGAATTTCCTCCTGAGCTTCTCCTCCTCACTCTGAATTGTCTCAAAATATTTGTTCCGATTTCCATGTGATTTGGTAACTAACTCATCTGTTCTCTGCCTCAACTTCCCTACAAGTCAAAAAAGAAAACTTTCATATATATTTTTCCTCTTATTAGCTATTTAGGATTTTTGGATGAGGGGCAAATGCAAAGTAAGTGGAAAATATTCAGTATGCTTGCATGCCAATTTAGAACTCAGCAGAAGAAAGACAAGATATTTTATAAAATATTGGAAGATCTGGACAAATGGAACTTTTCAATTTAAACTAGAGCTTTATTTTGGAATTTCTTAAGGAGAGATTGGAAGTCTGCCACATTATAATAGCCTTATTTTGTAGGAAACCAAGAATGCCTTAGTCTCCTCGTAGTCTTTATAGCTCACAGATATTAACTAGACTTTGCAAGTCTCAACTATTAATTTTATAAAATAAAAACAAAATTTTACAGATTGTTTTCCTATGATCAAAAGTAAGGATCTGAGAACTGCACAGTGCAAATTCACAGCACATCATTTAGCCCTAGCTTTCAGTGTTTGGTTTGACTGGTATCCTCAAAACCCTTTGGCAATGAAGTGAACATATGTTTTCATGCATTTTATTTTTGAAGGCATGCAGTCAATTGCATTTAAAATGTAAGCTTTTTGAAGGAGTATTCTGTAGCCTTATGCAAAATTTAATTTCACATCACAAGAAGTTCACTGGAGGAAAAATATCAGTGTTTCAAATAGCTTTCATCATTGTGAGTTAGTATGCCCAAGGGAACAGGGTAAATTCAGCTTAATTTCACTAGCATTTGTATTATTGCAGGGAGTTAAGATCTCGTGATGTGAATAAATGCAATAGATTAGTTGCTCAGGGAGCCATAACTGGTGGAAAAGGGTTGATACCATGTTTTTGCTATGTAATGCAGCTCTTTGCTATATGGTTTACAAAGAGAGCTTCTGCTGATGCATTCGTTGCAGAGAGACTGCAGGGAGAATTTTGCTTAGATGTGGGAAAGGGATGAGGAATGTCATATTTACGTTGCCATGACTCAAAATCCAAGTGTTACCTATGTGAAACTGCCCATTTATCCATTACAGGGTTTCAACGCAAGGGACTGCTGAACTGCATGGATGTCGATTGTATGGATCATGAGGGCTGGATTGGAGGATCCCTAGATGTCCTCAGCCGCAGTGAGAGGCAGACCTCGGGATCTTGCAATATAAGGTCTGAATGAGATTCATTCTAGTACTGTAGGATTCTGGTGCTTACACAGATCCGAGAGGAAAAACAATAATTAATTTTTTGGAACAATTGATTTTAAAGAGGTGATCCCCATGCTAAACTATAAAAAAAATTCTTTTAGCTCCCTTTTTGTGTATGGTCTGAGTATTTTTTTGGATGCTCTAACATGTATAGAGACAGCTCCTATTCAAAAGTGACTTTGTACAAGTTTGGACTCATCCTGCCTTGGAACCTAGCCAAGAAAATGTTACTGAATTTCCAGCCCTAAATTTAAGACATGTTCAATTTCAGGTGTGGCTATCATAAGCTAAAAAATATGTCCATCCGAGGCCTGAAGAAGAAACAACCGAAGACTTTTAAAGTCAAAATCATAACAGTGGATGCTGAAATGGAGTTCAGCTGTGAGGTAAGAAACCTCAGCAGAATGCTAGAAAGAGATGGAGACTGTCCTTTGTATTAGCAAGATATAAAAGGTGTTTCAAAGATATTTCAAAATTCTGTAAAAAGCCACAGGAGTTGAGGTGCTGGACAGTAGTTGTGAATAAAGGAATGGAATCACTGAAGAGATGGTAGTGGGCTAGAGCAATTCCTCGCTCTGCTCTAACTTCCATATCTAGCTACAAAGTCTGTGAAAAATATCACTTCAATTTGGTAGTACTAGCCTAAGTTATGTGAAGACAGTCCCACTATTTAAAAAAAAAACAAATTGAAGGCCTGCATCTCGAGATGGGTAAAAGTTCAAATTCTCAGTTCATGAATTGCCTTAAAATTGATTCATTATTTTTATAAACAACGTATCATACTGCATCACAGTATGTGATGCAGGGCTTCTTGTTTGTAAGTATGCCTATTTCCGCATACATTTCTTTAAGTGGCATGACTCCTTAAGACACTGTCAATGAGGAAATCTTATCAGAGTTCATCCAAAGATGTTGCTTGTAAAGTAATTTACCAAATGATACTTCCATGCTCGGTTGATCTGGGAATTTTTCTTCAAATGTGATTTTACCATTTGTAAACTCTAGTTTATTTGTTCAGCTAGAATGACTGTGGTTTTCATTTTCTCTGGGCAGAGGAGAAAAATGATCAATCTGCATGGAAAAGCTAGCTCGTCTTCTGTTAGTTATGTCTATTTAGTAAATTCATAGAGAAATGACTACAAAAAAATATGGAAGAGTACAAATATACCAACTGATCAATTGCTAAATGATTTGGGCTTTACTTTTGAGGGGACAGCTGTGTGGCTGATGAATTCCTAATCATTCCACAGAAGCAAAAAAGATGTACTGTTATTTTGAGAAGGGGAGCTAGAAAACTGAGGTCCACTGAGACTGACAATTCTAATGAGTTGACTGTCTTGTGAGGGGTTTAGTGTTTCATTGATTAAGTCCCTCAGTGACAGAATGTTAGTCACAGGCAGTGCATTTCTGTGCCTTATTGATCTAGAATACCTGAAGGCAGAGTCATGAAAATAAAGGATTTGGAAATATGTTTTAGAGCTCAGGGTCCTTGTTAACAAATCCAGTTTGATATATTCCTTCCTGTGCTATCCCTCCCTTCTCCCCAAATATTGCTGTTTTCCTGGGATGATTTCCTACTTTCCATCCAAATATTGCCCAGAAATTCATTTTTTTGCTATTAAGTTTCTCAGTGGCTGCCCATGCGATTAGACAAAATCATCTTTTAGCGTGTAGCCAAATAGGAGAAACAGATGTGCAGCCTCTTCAGTGAAAAATGAGACATCGTGTATGTGTGAAATTCAGGACCTTTAATCAAAATCTCTGTTCTCTACGGAGCTAGGCTAGTAAATTACTTTCATTCTGTATCTGTCCCATCAGATTAGATCACTATTTTTTTTTCTGGATACAGAAAAATTGATTGTACTGTACACTAAATTCTGCTCCTAGAAGACACACTCCTGTTCATTTAAATCAAAGTAGCATAAAGGCTTGGCTTAGCGCCACTTAAATAACTGAGGTATGCAAAAGATGGATTTGTTTTATGATTGTTTGGCATTTGTACTCCTCTGTGCCCTGGCACTCCTTTAATTTCCCCTGGCCTCCTCTCCAGTCTTTCCAATTTGTATAGACTTGAATAAGACTTTGAAAATATTAATAAAGCCTTGCCACGTACCTAGGAGATTACAGTCCTCATTGCCTGTGCTCATGAAGTGTCATGCTGTAGTTAAACGACTACAGCTGCTTTGTGAATGAGTGTGGAGGAGAGGAAGAGGAGGTAGAATGCTAACTATTGTTCCTTTGCTGTAGACAGCAGTGGGTATATTTCACTGAAAAGCTAAAGGTCAGATGAAGTAGTTCATAGGAGAAAGCCAAGTAGTAGCCTGTTTTGCTTGCCTGAAATGTAGAAAATTGATTCAAGACAAAATCCATTTTTTGCTTAGTTTTCTTTTTCTTCTAGATGAAGTGGAAAGGAAAGGACTTGTTTGATCTGGTGTGCCGAGCACTTGGTTTAAGGGAGACTTGGTTCTTTGGCTTGCAGTACACAATAAAAGGAATGTGCACCTGGTTAAAGATGGACAAAAAGGTATAGAAAATGAAGGGGGGGAAGAGCAACCTGGCAATTTCTACTTCTAAAAGAGTTACTTTTTTTTAGCTGAGGAGCTAAAGGAAAGTGTGTTAAGTGACAACCCATAATTCTAGATGGTATCTTTTTTAAGGCTAAAGAATTTCATTGTGTTACGCAGTCTGATCTCTTGTATAACATTTGGCCTGGAGTGTCACACTGATCACTATATGTACTGATTGTTATTGCATTAAAGCTCAGCATTGCCCTTTGTAATAAAATTTGAAGAGGCTGCCTTAAGTGAATTATCAGCTGCTTTCTGATTTTCCTCTGGAATATTATTTGGAGATATTTCTGTGTATTTTTCCTGCTGATTTTTTATTTTTCTTTAAACAGGTTTTAGATCAAGAAATCCCCAAAGAAGATCCCATTAGCTTTCATTTTTTGGCTAAATTCTACCCAGAGAAGGTAGAAGAGGAACTACTACAGGAGATTACCCAGCACTTATTCTTCCTTCAGGTCAGGAACAGGTTTTTTAACCATGAATTCCTTCTGTGTTCACCTCAGTCCCTTTGTATTGCCTTTGAGCTTGTTGGCAGTTCTAAGTCTCGGAATGACTCTGCCTGCTTTAGCCATGTGAGGTGTCCCTGTAGATATCTCACTTCTCTTCTGAAATACAAATATCTCCTCTCCTGAATACTGTGAGTTTATGTGATGTTAAGTTGAATATTCTTTAACTTCTGCAAGTTTTTGTTCTCTTGATTGCTGTTTGCTGTGTTTGTGGTAGGAATGGAAGTTAAATTGCTGGGACCTGTTGCTTCATGTAAAATGTCTTTTACACCTAGTAGTTTCGGTGCTAATTCCACATCTGGATATTTCGGACTTGTTTTGCTCTTAGTCTATATTAAAAAAAAAAAAAGCTCTCCACGCATTGCTTGAAGAACCTTCTATTCTGAAGCTAGTGGAAGAAGAAAAAGGCAGCAAAAATGAGTATTTTTGGAGATGTTCATTCTATGCCCTGGGCCTGACATTGATCGAAAGAGCAGATCTGTTAAGCAAATTCATTCTGTGGTCCCCTTTAAATCTGAAATATTTCTAAGTAAAAAAAAAAAAAAAACCCAAATTTTGCTCTGCTTCCTTAATTTTTAACATTTGACACTGAGAATGGAACACTCTTTTCCCTGGAACTGGTAACTTTTTATATCTAGGCACTTAAAATATGTTTTCAAAGTCTGGGGTAGCATGGTACAGCTTTTATGAATGCTACAGTGATTTTAGCACATAATTATTAAAGAGGGGAGCATTGATTATTAGATTACTTGAGTACAGGTGGATAGGCAGGGAGGCCTTAATTCACCAGGCTTCCCATTTTTTACTCAGGTTTGGAGTGTGAATCAGGGAGATGAGTCAGCAAGGCTGGTCATAATCCATTTTGAATTTTGGGATAAAACTTTATATAGGTTGAAACTGCTCTCCCACTTGAAATTAAACAGTCTACTTCTTATTGTGATGTATTTCTATGAGCTAACAGTTTCTTCTCCATAGCCTTGCTCCTTACTGGTCCTGTGAGACAATACAGTGCAGTATTTGTGGGAGATATTTTCATGCTTGGAGGATAAGAAATCTCAGACTGACCTGACTTATTCTTTCCTTTATTTCCACTGTTCCCCAGACACGAAGGCTTTTTCCTCAATGTAATTAGAATACTGCGATCTACTTCTACCTTTTGTATTTGTCACCAGCATTGCATTTTCTGATGTCTGAAAATTCCCCTCTTTTATGTTAGATTTTAGGCCATCAATATACCACTTCAGAGTTAACATAATGTGGTGTGGGTGGAGTTTTTTAACACCAAACTTCCTGGGTCATCAGTCTAGCCTCAGGCAGGTTCACTCACCCCAACTGCATCCTTTCTGCTAAACTTTACATATTTGCTCTTATTAGTCCTTCTCTGTCTGATAACTGGAGTAGCAGCAAATGTCTATAATCTTTCTGAAGCAATTTAAATGGAAGAGACTGAATTTCTCAAGATTTCTGCCCCAACTGATCCAGTGCTGAGATGTGTAAAAGTGAAGCCATCGTTGCATCAGCCTCAGGAGTTGTCCTGAGCCTTGGACAGCTGTCACCTGCTCTGTTCTGGCCTTAGTTAAGTTGGATGGAGAGGTCTCAAGAGCTTCTTGTCACTGTCCTCTTAGACCTGCTGGTGTAACCTCTTACGTAAGCATTCCCTAACCCAGTTCTGTCAAAATGAGCAGGATTAGAAAAGACCTGTTATTAGATGGGTGAACTGCGTGAAGGAGTGACTACACAAGCAATTATGGTGGCAGTTGTGAAGGCGGAGAAGAGGGAAGGAACAGTGATAAGCAGCTGGGGACAACAGTTTTTTTCCCATATCAGCTGCACCTGGAACAGGACTTGTGACTGCAGCCCAGCCCTGAAATTAAAACTCCCAAGCTCCTCAAAATAGTCCAGGTGGTCACTGGGAGATCTTGCTGTGTATGACTGTAGAAGGCACAGTCATTAGCAGACAAGGACTCCCTAACCTATTGCTCAGGGATCTGCATTTTGGATTGTAGGGATAAAAGAGCGTGTAGTTTGATATCTGTCCTGAAATGTAGATGTGTTCATCTAGCAAGTTCCAAAGGGGGGTTTGAATTGTCCCGCTGCCTGTTCCAACATCCATGCCAGTCCAGCTTCTTTCCTGAGTTGCTGCAGAGTCCCCTCTAGGTTACAGATTTGAGGGGTTGCTTCTTTCTGGTAGCTTTCAGCAGTACATGTCTGTGCAAGGAGCCTGGATGTACGGAGTAAAATTGATCTGCATCTGTAAATAAACATAATTAATACACTCCCTCCCTGAGGAGGGTGTTAGTGAAGTAATGGGAAAATGCTGTTGTTCCAAGGGTTAATATGAGCTAGAACTTCATCTAGAACCCTTAACCACTTGGCAATTTGTTTTTTAAGCTAATTTTGGAAAGGAATGAGAGGGGCAGAACTCTTTCCCTCATCTTTCTTTTAATCCTGATTTTTTTGCCTTTGCTTCTTTCTTTTATCCTTGAACCTGCCTTGACTGGCAGATATGCAATTAGCAAATTCTTCTCATTCCCAAGTTGAAAAACAAGACAGAAACAAATTTGAACTTGCAAAGTTTCCTGACTATAAGAACTTATGATCACACCTGGATGCTAATAGGAAAAACATGTACAGACATCTGGATGCTTACAGTTTTCAGCTCTACTGACTGTTCAGACCTTTACATATTAATGTGGCATAACAGCTTTTTGCCAAACATATGAATAAACTTAAGACTAAAAGTAAATTGTCTGTTTAAAGATTAAATAATTTGCTCTTTTATAAAGGAGCATAACAAAACATCCTTGTAAGATTTTGTTTGAAAAAACTCAGACACATTTATATGGGATTTATCTTAAGTTTTTCTCAATTCTGAAAGATATGATTTGTACCATGGAATATGAAAGCCACAGCTTTCCAATTTGGGAGAAAAATCTTTTCATTCTTTCCATTTTACAGCTCAGTTTTCCCTGCACTATAACTCAGGTTCATATACTGTGTTCACCAGAGGCTAAATTTAAAAGAAAAGCTCTTTTTTTGGTTCATTTCAGTTCACAGTGCTTACAGTTCCAACTTGTATTTGTAAAGATAGCTCAGTATTATCTCAAGTAAATTTTGTTCTATTTTGGAAGTGTTTAAGACTGTACATTATGCAAATCTTTCTTATCTTGTGGTTAATAGGCTAAATTCATTATATTTGAGGGGAGTTGTGAATATTTTTTCTCCTCTTAGTTTTTCAAGGTAAAAAAACCTAGCAGATATAAAATCAAGCAGCATCTCAAACTATTACACCTCTGATCATGGTAGCACCATAGATTATTAAAATTAAAAGAATGTTAAAAGACTCTTTACCATTTACCCTCTGCTTTTATTTTTAAGCCTCTACATTTTAGTTGTACTTGGACCACGACATTTGAATAGATTCAGTGCTCTATTAGGCAGTTTCCCTTTGTGGGCTCGCCTTCATTCTCCAATACCGCAACATTGGCTTGTGAACGTTGCAGGTCTGTTCTCATTGAGGGTTTATTTTCTGGAAAGCTTGCAAACATCCTATTAATGTTTTCAATATAATGTCTCTATCCTTGGAGATGTTCAAAACTCAGCTGGACAGGGCCCTGAGCAACCTGATCTGTTTGGACCTGCTTTGACTAGATGACCTCCAAAGGTTCCTTCCAACCTAAAAAAATCAGTATTTTACGTGTTGTAAAGGCAACTGTTTTCCAGCAAAACTACATTTTTTGTTGTACAGGCTTTTAGTACCCTTCTAAGTAGTAGGTCAGATCACTGTTTCGTGTAGCCCATTTAGCACCACTGAATACCAAGAAATTATGGTGACTTGCTGTAGCTGAGGAGCTCACCTGCCCTTTTTTAATGTCGAAGGCAAAATTACTATAGCTTCATTCTGGGATATGAGTTGGTAATAAAAGGGAGCATGAGAAAGGGTGTTTCATTATATTTGTATGAAGGTAGTATAAGGAAAAACTAACGATGCAAGATCAAAAGTTTTTTGCTGATTTATGGAAAAGACCTTTTCCTATTATTCTAAACCAGGAATAGTTTAATCGAAAATATAACAATTGTCTTATTTTCACTGCATTGTCTTATTGAAATTAAAATATTTCCTTAGCTCATGTGCTTATTTCTAGAACTATAATTTACAATCAGGATTTAGTATAAAGGGTCTATTTACACCCTTTGGCAGCATACAGAAGCCAGGAAATGCAGGTAAGTTTGTTTTGCCAGGCTGGAATAAAGATTCTTTCACCGTGAGCTAGAATGAAACCTCTGCTCTCTGCAAGGAGCATTTGCAGGAAAATTTCAGGAAAGTACTTGCAGTAGTTCTTGGGTAACATCTGATAATATTTTGTACTTATAAATCACCTTTATTCAAGGTGCAGTGCAAACATTAGGAAAACCTAACTATCATAAATTAGACATGAAGGGCTATTTCAAAGCAGGTGGAAAAGAAAATAGTGAAATGAAGTGCAGACAATAAAATTCATGTTCTGTAGTACATTCTTTTTCAGGATTCCATATATAAAGGCAAGGAGATAGCTGACTGGCATTTCTATGAACCTAGAATTAAGGCACTTTAGCTTTCAAAATTTTGGGTTTTCATTCGATGTAACCTTAAGTAAAGATTTCACGTGTTTCTAAATGCTGTTTTATTGTTGCTGTTGTTAATTCCTGATGATGTTTGGTGCCAAGTTATTAGTCTGGGCATGTCTAGTTTCATTTCAAGCCTGACATAAGTCCTGACTTTGAGCTCCTTCTGTAACTTGCTCCCTTTTTCTCTTAATTAAGGTTAAGAAACAGATACTGGATGAGGAAATTTATTGCTCTCCAGAGGCAACAGTTTTACTGGCTTCTTATGCTGTTCAGGCCAAGGTTTGTGAAGAACAGTGCTTTTTCTTTTTATTACTTTTTTTAGCAAACAGATTTACATGATGGTAAGTAAAATGTGCAGAAGTGCTAAACTTTGTTAAAGAGGTAGGTCATTCAGGGAGGTATAGGTACAGGAGGAAAAATAAGCATTACGAGCCATTACAAGGATTCTGGGAAGAAACTTGCTTGCTGTTTTACACAGTTTAGGAGACTTCTTTGGACCTACCCTTTTGATATGAGGTTTCTCCTGGTTGGTGCCCATACCTTGAGTTTGCGGTTAGTTGCCTGACCTCATAGTAAGACATGATGATTTTAGATATCTCTCCAAGATACAGTGAACTGATTGTCACCAAGAGCCAAACTCATACAGTGGCAGAAGGCGAACACAAATTCTTGGCAGGGATGGCCATCTGCAGCAGCCCTGCCAATATGCAGTAGAAGTAGATGAGCTTACATCCCTGAACTTAGTCCATAGCTCAGAGGGTGTGAGATGTCATGGGAGATTCCTTTATATCTGTAGCTACCAAGAGCATCATGCCAGGACTCAGCCTGAGGCCACAGGCCACTTTAGTGGCTACTGGAGCCAGAGGCGTAGCACAAAGGCTGGAAATATCTTCCTTGGCCAGTTCAGGTGAGGGGAGCCTGTTTGTGCTTTGCCCTGTATATGGGAGAACTGAAACAAAATCTGTCTTGGGCAATTGCATCCAACAAAAACTACACAGCCAGGAAATTCTTCAGCGTTCTGCATCTAGTAAGCTGAAGTATCTTTTCTTTTCTTGGGACAGTATGGTGACTACGATCCGAATTTTCATGAGCCAGGCTTTCTAGCCCATGATGAACTTTTACCCAAAAGGGTAAGTCTTTATTGTGTATAAAAACAAATCTTTGATTCAACTCTTTGATGCAGCACAGATACTGCTGTGGGACTAACCAGAGTATTACAAACTTTGTGTTTGCCCTGAACTTGGCAAAATGACTGAGCTGTGAACTGTATTGCTGCATTCACATTCCTTGGGAGAGGCAGCACATGTATTTGTGTGTTCAAAGCAAAACAAACTCCTTCCCTTCTCTGTAGGTCCTCAGGCAGTATCAGTTGACGGCAGAGATGTGGGAAGAAAAGATTACTGCTTGGTACGCTGAGCACAGGGGCATTGCCAGGTATTGAAATAATCTCAATCTTTGGAAAGCCCATATGTTTCAGTAACCAGTTATTTGCTGTCTTTGGTAAAATTTGGCTTTTGTAAGGGAGCAAAGAGATACTGGGCTCCAAGTCATGCTTCTAATAGATTCCTTTATTCCTAAGTGGGGGGGAAACCCCTCATTATTCTGGGTACAAAGTGTTGTCTTGTCTAGGGCACTGAGTGCTTGTAAGTTGGACTTGCTTTGAAGTGCACAGAAAAGCTGAGGGCTTGTGCTGAAGTTCATGACCTAGCATATCTAGAATAGGGAGTCCTGTACCACCAGATTCCTGGTACGCCAGCAGAAGGAAGTTCCTGCAGAAGGTTTGAGTGCTCTGTGTTGAGATCGTTAGCCCTGAGAGGTTAGTCTTTTAAGGGAATCAGTTAAGTTCCTGGAGTTGCTGGTGTCTGCCCTAAACAGTGGCTGCCTTTCTAGAACTGTCAGGCCTGTCTCCCTGTAGAACAAAGGAGGAATCTGACATTTTATACCTTATGAAAGTCATGGCTCAGCAAGGTGTCAGTGTACTTAGCAAGGAATCAAAACAGTAAAGACATGGCATAGTAGTTCCAGGACTATGAGTTTTGGTGCCTTCCCATGTGGACATTCAGCTACTTCTAGCACATTCAGCATGGCTGGAAATTCAATTAAACAAGAAATAGGAGTTGTTGGCACCCAGAGGCAGCCTTTCCCAATCCTTCAGTTCAGTTTGTCTTTGGCCGTTCTAGATGCTTCTTAGCACTGTTTTTCCTAAATATTTTTCTCAAGACTTGCTGATGTCTCACTTTGGAGGGAGAGCAACAGTGGGTGGGGAGGTTCTCACCTTCTTTTGGACTCTGCCCAAATCACTGTTTAGAACTTGTTCAAGATTTATTTCTCAATGAACTCTACTTCCTGAAGGAAATATCCTCATGTCATAGAAGGCAACAGGAGAGTAGGTTTCCAAGAGATGGTAATGATGGAGTGACAAAACTAACCCACAGGGTTAACATTGGACTTGAATTTTAATGAAGATTGCACTATACATGACTCAGATCAAAATAGGCAAAGGTGTGCTGTCTTTTTTCTGTAGAGATGCTGTTTTTATCACCCTGCTTATGTTGAGAGCAAATCAGCAAAATTAAAGAAAGTGCCAAGAACCGTATTGCCTGGTTTTTTTCTAAGTGGGGAATGTAGAGTTGGCTAGGAGGGGAAAGTTTGGATAAGAATTTCCAAGTGTAATCACAGCTTTATTCTCTAGGGATGAAGCCGAGATGAACTACCTGAAAATTGCCCAAGATTTGGAAATGTATGGTGTCAATTACTTTCCCATTGCTGTAAGTGTTTTATTTTAGCAATTTGCAACTGCTGTTGAGTATGATAGTGTCATTTTAAATTCCTCTAGGAAGCTTAGAGCCGGGACTCCTGGGTTCCACTTTTCTCTGCCACTGGTGGGCTGTGCAGTGATTGCCCCGACTCAGTTTACTTGCCTGCTAACTGGGTTGGTGAATAAAACAGTAATGATCTAAAATCTGTCAAAGCTCTTGGATGGCTCTGGGTATGTAATAGCAGGAAGGGGGAGAAATAAACTAAAAAGTTTGAGCTGTTTCAATCAATTTAGGGGACTGGGTTTGTTAGCTGGCAGTGAGCACATTCATAATCTGTTCTACAGAAACACCCGTGTTCTAAAAATACAAATACATATTAATATCTTAAAATAAGTGTAGTTCTTTTTTGTGGTTAAGTGTCACCGTGAATACTTTTTCCTGACACCTGTTGTGTGCTTTTTTGTTTAGCAAAATAAAAACCATACAGATCTCCTACTTGGAGTTGATGCCAAAGGTATTCATATCTACAGCATTAATAACAGGTTCTCTCCAAATAAGTCATTTGAGTGGAGCGCTATCAGAAACATTTCCTATAGTGAGAAAGAGGTATGATGAATCTGATATTATTATTTTTATATGGGCAGGGTGTGGACTGGGATTCTTGGAACAGGCTGATAGCTGTCTCTGTTTAAACAATTTTTTGGGGAAAAAAATCTAGGGAGGTTTGTTACAAAACTAAAACTAACAGACCTGCCTTTCAGATATGCTGTATAACCTCAGTTCACCTAGGAGCCAAAGGCTGCTCTGAGCTCTCCAGACTTGTGCTGTCCACTGTTCTGGCTTCTTCCCTGCTGTTTGACCTCTGCACAACAAGTGCATTGATCTCTTAGTAAAAGATATACTACAGATGCCACTATGGCTGGCTACAGTCCTCTCAGCAGGGATTAGATGGTCCATAAGAATTTCTGTTTAGCTTGCAGAAGCTATCCTTGTAGATGAAGTTTGAAGTACACCAGCAAGAGATATGCAGAGGAACGTCTCTGGCTTTGTCTGAATTCTGAGTGTCAGTGCATGGTTTCAATCTTCAGCACAGTCCCACCATTACAGTTTCACTCTGATTTGAGCCCATCTTCTACTTGTAGAAAGTACAGCAGGGAGTGGGTTAGGGAGTCATTTAAGATGAAAGGGATGTGGCTACATGGAAGGTTATAATCAGAAAAACAAAACCAGAAAAACTACATTGGTGCTGGAATACCTGGAAACTAGCAACCAAAGGACAGCACAGCCTGTTCCTTTCTTTCTGTGGGTCTTAAAAACCCCAATGAAACAAAAAAAGCCGCTCAACCAAACAAACCCCTTGAGAGTCAGATTTGCTGTCCAGAGTTAAGTGTGCGTACATTAAATTAGGGAGGGCAACCTACAGGAGAGTTCTACCTCCAAACAATTTTCTTTCCTTGCATAACATTGACCTTCCCTGCTGGTCTGTGAATAAACTGCTTTAATTCCCAATTGTTGGGAAGTTGCGCAGCCCTGTATTAAAGCTCCACTATTTTCAATGACGTATTCACAGCCCTGCCTCTTGCCAGGCAACACATTCAACTGATTGTTGCCTACAGGGTGAAATGAGCTGTAGTACGTTATGATCTTGGTGACTCAGATGGCCTGAAATTATACATTGCATTGCAAATGAATTATAGGAATAGAGTGCTAACCTGTGAGTCACAAAAACAGGATCTTAAAGAATAGAGGTATTTTTTGTTAGGCAGCTGAACTGAGCCTAACATAGGAAGCGAAACACTGAGTACTGACCTGACAGTGTGAAAGCCCATCATGTCCTCTAAAAACAGCTTGGGAGATGGGACTGAAAATCTGAGAAAATAGGAACTCCATGAGGCTATCTGATAGGAAGAGAGACTTTGGACCTTTATGATGCATTTTATTTATGCCTGAAATTATTTGAATTTAGAGAGGTATTTGACATCTCCCTGTCTTTAAGAATATGGCAACTTCTGGGGATTAATAACATATTCTGGTTTCCTAAAAAACAGTGATTGTACCAGTGTTTTCAGTATAGTATCCAATGCACAGATGGTAATATGAAAACCACCACCCAAACTGGTACGAGGTGTCGGTCTATGGGAAGCTTTGTCTTCTAACTTGACGTGCTACAGGAGCAGATGAGGAATGTGTGTAATAGAGAACAGCCCTGGTTCTGATTCTCTTGAGCTAAACACTTCTGCCTCACTCTAGCCATCTATGTGGCATAGATCTGTGCTTTTCTGGAGAGATGCAGAGATGGACTGAAGTTTGCATTAGTATTGATAGTTTCAGCTTTATTTTTTCTTCCTTTTTACTGTGCTTCATTTCTTCTTTCTTTTTTTCTCTTGTGTGTGCAGTTAACTATTAAACCTCTTGACAAAAAAGCAGAAGTCTTCAAGTTCTTTTCCTCACAACTCAAAGTAAATAAATTGGTAAGTGTGCTGCTTTCCTCCTTTAAGATGGAGCCTGGTTAATGCTGAGTGATATCTGAATGAGGAATCTAATTTGTCTGTGAAGCCCATGTAGAGGCCAGGAACGCTGAGTTTCAACACGCTTTCCTGTTCTGTCTGGGAATTCAGGGAACACTTGTTTGTCTTCTCTAATGATTGTTTGGGAAGATGAGTGGAAAGTGAAAGGTGAAAGAAGACCCAAGTTGCAAAGAGAAATCTGTATGCGGGAAGGTCGGGAGGTGGTAGCGTATGGAAAGGTACAAAGCCACTGCAGCATCTGCCTATCTGCTGTGGGTTCTAAACTAGCTACCACTTCCCATTTTCCAGGAGAAGCAACAAGGAAGGGACCTCATTGACTGAAGTGTCATCATTAACTGCTTCCTAACCCAGCCACTGGGGCTGGGTCGTTTCTCAGTGAGCTTACCATCACAGGTGACCATTCTCACAGCTACCTGCTGTGTATTTCTAGCTTAGATCCATTGCCTTTCCTTTCCCAGGAAGTTAGAACCAGAGAAGGATGAAGGACAGAAAGAAACCCTCTTCCTGTTGAGAACTTTTCAAAACTATTACGTACCAGGGTATGAGCCTGCCCTGAGCGTTGCTTTTCTCAGAAGGGGAATGACTGCCAGCACTTGTGCTGAAGTCAGTGTCAGCTTCTGTCCTGTGGGGCTTCTGTGGGGCTCTTAGCCCCCTGCCTGGGGTACAAGTATATCACAATCACATTTGCTTTATTTTTCCCATCTAGATTTTGCAGTTGTGCATTGGAAACCATGATCTATTTATGCGGAGAAGAAAAGTGGACTCAATAGAGATCCAGCAAATGAAAGCACAGGCCAGGGAAGAAAAAGCTAGAAAAAAGGTAGACTCCTGCTCCTCAACTGCTAAAAATACTGATTATTATTCCAGCTGGTGCCCTTGCTGTCCATGCATTCATCGGTACATGTGTGGGAGGTAAGAAAGCGCAGCAGGAGTGAGTGTGGGAAGAGCTCTAGTGTGTGTAGCATCTGAGGATGTAAGTGATGTTTGTGGAACTGAAGAGGTGATCACAAAGATCTGGGGTACATCGCAGACCAAGTATTTTCCCCAACAGTCTAAAATTACTAGTATTACCAGTTAGTGGAGTTCAGTACTGTCAAGTGCAGGTTGCTTCAGCATTATCTCTGGTGGATGTCAGTCTACCAGCCAGAGAGCAGTCCATTCCTCATTAGACTCATTTGCTGTGCTGCCTCAGGCCAAGTGGAGATTCTGCTGCAAACCCATGAACTCTGTATTGCTCATCCTCTTTCCAGATGGAGAATCAAAGGCTGGCCAGAGAGAAGCAGCTCCGAGAAGAAGCTGAGCGAGCCAAAGAAGAGCTGGAAAGGCGTCTTTTTCAGCTGGAAGATGAAGCCAGGCAAGCCAATGAAGCCCTGGTGAGTAGCATACTAGTCTGAATGTTCTTGTGCTTGAAGAGCTCTCTTGGTTTGGAAGCCTTTTTTTCTTATGGCTCCCATGAGACAGTAGAAGCTGTGGCTTAGGTAAGGCAGGAGAGTTTCTGGCAAGTGGGAGAGAGGGCATGTTGGAATACCTGGGAGAAGTCTGATCTGCCTAGCCTCCATTTGCTGTGAACGATTCTGCTCTCCCTGTGTTTGGTTCATAGTGCTTTCCTCAGGAAAAGAGGAAGGAATGCATGCAACATTGGGAGCTGAAGTTGGGAGAAAGGAGCATGGCACATATGGCACTGATAACTGAAGGGAGCAACTTCTGTCAGCATTTGGTTAATGTCTTTATTCAACACTGAGCAAATGTCTCTCCTTGCTTTATAGAAGTGAGAGGCAGGAAGGAAGTTAGGCAATTCAGCAGCAGAGGGGAAAGGACAACCCTATAATTATGTTTACTTTGATTTTTATTTTAAGGATTAACATTTTTATCCCTTGATCTGCTGGAGAAAGATGTCGTCATCTTGAATGACTGCAGGGGTGCCTTTGTAAATGCTAGACAGAGTAACTAAGAAAAACTTTTCTCTTAGCTCCGATCCCAGGAAGCAGCAGAGTTGCTGGCTGAGAAAGCTCAGATTGCAGAAGAAGAGGCCAAATTGCTGGCCCAGAATGCTGCAGAAGCTGAGCAAGAACGACAGAGGCTGGAGATTACAGCTCTGAAAACCAAGGAAGAGAAACGCCTGATGGAGCAAAAGATGAGGGAGGCAGAGCTGATAGCAGTGAAGCTGGTGAAGGAATCAGACCGGAGGTTGGACTTGCTTGGGTGGGGTTATTTGGGCCCTACTGGGATGCCTGGGTGGGAAAAGTGCTGCTCTTTGAAGAGCTCAGCCCAGGAGGGAGGGATTTTTCCCCCAAGTGATGCTTCGGAGTGACTAAGCTTTCTTGCGTATTGTTTGTTCCATCTTGTACTGGTGGCTGTGATTCAGGTCAATAAGAGTTTAGAGAGGATCAGACAGAGAGCTTTGGAGATCTTTGTCATTAATGATCCACAAATGTTGTGCAGAAGCATTTTCTTTTTAGCATTATCAAAAGAGAACCGACTACATAGCTAGCTAAACTTAACGGTCTCTGTACCCTGGGAGTTATGAGACTGTTTTCATTAGTACCAAGGTGTGTTCTCTTACAGCCTTTTCAAATCTTTGAAAAGTGTAAACCATGTATGCTCATGTGGAGTATAAGCTAGGTATAGACCATGTTGTAGGGGTTTGCATGTTCCATAATTCTGTGCTGCCTAAAGATGCAGAGCAGACCAGTGTCAACAGAGGATGTTTAACCTTGCTGTTGAGAGCCTTTTGCTTGTTTTAGGATAATGCCAAAGAACTTGCCAAAGTAAAGAGCAGATATATTGCACCTCTCCCCTTCCCAGGGAGGATCTCTGACAGCCTGGAGAATCTGTATCAGCAGGATATAGCTGAGTCCATGGAAATTAGGAGTAGGAAAAAAAACATTAATTCAGCCAGTTCATGCAGGATTGTCCTGGAGAGCCTGTCATGCTGTGTCCAGTTCGTTCCCCATGTGATCATCTTACCACAAATGTTGTTGGGGAAGGGACTCAGAGTAATGGATCTTGTTCTCCAGAAACTAGTGGGTGCATAGCTGAAATCCATGTGTTGCTTTATGCTCAGAATCTACCATCCATCAGGATATTTGTCTTACAGAGCCAAGGAAGCAGAACATCTTAAACAAGACCTGCATGAAGCCAGAGAGGCTGAACGGAAAGCAAAGCAGAAACTCTTAGACATAACCAGGCTTAATTATCCTGTAAGTTTCTCTTGCGGTGGGCACCGGTTCATCTCAGGGAATAACTGGCTGTTGATTTTTAGATATGTAGCCCTAGTCAGGCTGGGTAGTGGCATTCCCCAAGCTGTGGGACAAACACCTGTGAGACCAAATGGTGCTCGAGCACAGTGTAACCAGGTTGGAAGTTGTATTTGTTCATGTCAGTCTGCTAGGACCATAAGGAAGATAAAGGTTTTTTTTAAAAAAACAAAAAAACAACAACAAAACAAAAACAAACCCCAAACCCACACAGACTGGGACTGGTGTCAGGATTTAGGGGGCAGGGATTGTCTTCCCAGCATTTGTGGCTGGTGCTGACTCCATGTGGCTGTTTCAGTGGGGCAATACTTTATGGAGGGGGTTGTACTGAACCAGCTGTGTTGGTCTGGCATGTGAAAAGCCCATGAGTCTCCTCAGGCAAAAGAGATGAAGCATCTCCAGGAAGAAGGGGATGTCAAGGCTACATGCTCTGACTCCTGCTCCAGTCTTGCTGGGAATAGATGTCCATTCTCTGCTGCAATAGATAAGGAACATTGCAGCCAGGATATTTCTCTGCCCTCGGATCTGCGGGCTGTGGACTTCAGCAGTTCATCTGGGGCCACTCAGGTAGAGAGGGAGGACTGCAGTAGCCTCTGTGCAACTCAGAATCCATGGGGACCTTATGAAATGGCTCAACATGCCATTCTTGCAAAAGCTGGGGAAATAACCCTAAAAACAAGTAATCCAATCTTATTGTCAGTGCTCATGTTGCCTCTTTTAGCACATGGTGACCAAGTACCCGCAATACTCACCAACTGACATGAGAGATGCCAACTTTGACAAAGGGTCCATAAAGCTGGATTTGAAAGACATCGACCTCAAGAGACTGTCCTTTGAGATAGAAAGAGAGAGGTATCAGTATGCTCATGGTGTAAATAAATGAAAATATGTTAATGCTGGAAAGTACAGAAAGATTCTCTGGGATTTGCAGTTTACTCTTCTAACAATTCTGGATGGCCTCCTACTTGTACATATGGCTGGAGGCCTTTTACTGAGCTGACACAGTTTGTCTATGTAAGATTAGCTGTTTGCACAGAGAAAATGCATTCTCGTGGCATCAAGCCATAACAAGTCCAGACCCTTTTTGTTTTGGAAAGCGTTACATAGGGGGCAAAGTACTATGCTTGAGTAACAGCATGTGAGAGGATAGAAGCTTCCCTCTAGTGTTGAGGGATAGTATTGCTTTGCTGGTCTAGAAGGCAATTCTTGATAAAGAGTTGGAAAGTGTGTGAGTGCTGAGGGATGGGGCAGCAAATCCCCTTTTGAATGGGCCAGGGGAAGTCAGGCTGACATGTGCCAGATTTGATTTTGCCTATCAAAAAAGCAAAATGAAGCAAAGAATTACCTTTCTCCTCCTTCCCTGCATACCTGTTCTTGAGCTCTGTCATGTTAACAAGATTTTTGTCTCCAATGTATGGACTACAGGTTAGATTACATAGAAAAGAGCAAAAAATTTGAAGATCGATTGAAAGAACTGAAGTCTGAAATTCATGCTTTGAAATTAGAAGAAAAACAGTCTGGGCTTTACTGTCATTGGAATGAAGTGCTAGGATCCTTGGATCGCTCCTTAGGAAATGTATGTACCCTAAACACAGGTTTTATTATAAGGGTAATATAGAAGCAAAACCAGAAAACACGAGTTGATTGTATAAAAGAATGTGTCAGATTCTATTTGCAGCATGAACCATAAAAGAGAATAGAGTACATGAAATGTTTCTTGAATGTGTGTTTGCTAAAGGTACTTGCTATATTTCAGTTCAATGCACATTCTTTAGTACTTTTGATAGTAAAATATTAGAAGTATGAACAGAGACAACGAAAGCTCGCATGAAAATCTGAGAAGCTTTTCCTGGGTGGGATATGAGTGCCACAAGCAAAAAATAATCATCATGTTTTGCAAATTATAAAATCACAGTAAGGGTTTAAGGTCTCAGAACAAACTAAATTTTTGTAACTTAACACATTTAAATGTGGTTTCTCCTAGTTTGCTTTGCATTCTCATGCATGTGCTTCGTGGTTGTTATTCATTCACTGTAATAATCTTGTTCTTTTCAGGCAGTGAGGAACTAAACTGAGATTTTGTTCATAGGTTTCTTGCTATTCTGTATAAACACTCCAGCCTCTTCCTCAGTCAATGCAAGAATACAGTTGGCTTTGGTTTTCCAGATTGCTCCTAGCTAAAATGGCTCTGAGTAAACTCCTTTAGAGACAGAGAAGAGAAGCTTGGAAAAAAAGATGAGGGAAGATGGCCTTCATTCTCTGGCTATGCATTTGATGTTCTTCTTGGCTTAATGAGCGTTGATGTAGTGAGAGTATTTAAAGTTTGTGTTCTGTTCTCTTAAAGACCTCGTCACGGATGAAAACCTTTGAAACTAGAGATTCATTGGATATAAATCTTCAAAGACCTTTCCCTGCTTACTCGTTAAATACTACAAGCAGCTGGCCTTGTACCAACAAAATTCAACACACAGTGCCAGTGGAAAAGTCATCATTTCAAGCAAATTCCTTGATTGCCAACAGTGTGGGCACAGGAACCAGAAAACAGATTATAAAGGTAATGAGATTTATAGGTAAATTCCCAAATGTTGACTAAAAGTTTAGAGTTCAAAAAAGTAAAGAATGGCTGGCCTTAGGGAACTGTTTTGTTCAGCTCTATCACAGCCTCTCAAATGCCAATTTGCAAAGCATAGCTGTTATACGAGTCTGGAGACCATGCACTGGGTCACCATTCAGGGCTGTTTAGAACTTGAGGCTGCTGTTCCCCCCCCTCCACAAACACTTATGATCTAAGTTGCAATGCAAAGCTGTAAGCCTTGGTAAATGAAACAGATGCCCATGGGTAGTAGAAAGATTTGTGTTAAATTTTATTTGTATCAAGCAGGCTTGGAAAGGAGAATGTACTCTCAGGTATCAAGAGCTTAAAACAAATTGCGTCTAACTTCTGGTTTTGAGGGGTAGGAAATAAGGTAACAGTAAGTGCCTAGATTTCCTACTATTCAGTTCTTTTCTAAAGTAATGTGTGATCCCCATCAAAGAATCCTACAGAGCTGATGAACTGGGGCTTAAAAAAAATCTGCTTTTAAGCTTCACTAGTTAGAGTGGGGAATCAGGCATGTATTTGAGAGGGATCGCAAGGGCATGTAGCTCTTGAACCATTAGAAGGAAAAATCAGCTTTCTCTAGGCAGTGCTAATTGTGCAAGGTATTGGGCATAAAGGAAGCTTGATGTATTTGTTGCTATTCTATATGTGAACAGAATGGAGCTGTTCTCATCTGTATGACAAGGCTTTTCAGGAGCAATTAGAGGCTATAGGATGTAACTTTCAAGACTGGAACCTTCAGGGTTGTGGGCTCAGAACTAGAAGGGACACAGCTCAGTGCAACAGCAGGTGAAGAAGTAGCTCTTTGTAGTGCAGATAACAGAGGCAACTGTTTTAAGATCAACCTCGTCCAAATGGCAGAGGTGAGACAAATGTGTTTTTTTCAAGAAGGAGGGAAAAAATCCACACTCAAGCTATTGCAGGACATCTTGCAAAAGACCCCAGAATCAGAGGTAAAGGAAGAACTGGACAAAAGGGAGTCCCTTTAAGTAGGAGTTTAGGATGGAACTAATTTTTCCTATTTGATTTGCACATAGGTTCAGCAGCATGACTCGGATGTGATCTACATTTGAAGCCTCTCATTTCCTTACCGGACTGGTAGAACCTGGTGACAATCTGTTTGGCTGCTGCAAAATGCACCCATACGAGGACATTTGCACAGCTCCATGTGCTGGCAGGCATTCTCATTAAAAAGTGGTTCTGTAGATAGTATGGTGCCATTCAGCTTCCAAACAGGCAGCATAAGCTGGAAGCACTAAAATTGCCAGGGTAAAATGGCTAATGTCTTTGGGTATAATGGTAAACAAACCAACCTGGAGGAGCATTGTGTTTACTTTTTATGCACTTTTGAAGAAATGCTTTGTACTTAACTAAACCCTCCTCCCCTAAGTGTTTTTACGTGCGGACTATCAGTATGGTACTGTACTTGTATAGAAAGGAGGCTGGGCAACTAGTGTCCAGGGGGAGATATTTGGGATGAGAAAAAAAAACCATACATGAGCCTGGTGCTTATCCACATAATAGATGAATTTAGTTTTCAGTCCTGTCCGTGGGGTATGACTCTCACAGAGCTGCTGAACATTTTAGTGTTTGCCTGCCAAATATTTTCCTTTTTCTCCCCAAACATTTTTCTGTTCACTTAATTGATTTGTGTTTCTCTGCGAGAAATCTCAGCTTGTATTTCCAGATGTAGAGGTGGATGTCTTCAAATACCTCTCATATTCCTGGGGGAATCCTTTGTTTGGAATGCAAAGCTTCTGTTTCTCTCTACAGTTTGTCTATATCAAGTACTTTCTGTTGCTTGCTGCTCCAGCAAACTTTGCATACATTAACTTGTTTCCCAGTTCTGTGCAACGCAGCTCCCAGATTAGACAAAGACAAAAGATGCTATTGGTGTCTGCTAAAGTTTGACTTGTTTCTGATAGAGAGGTGCATGCAAGAAAATGTCTGCCTCATTAGTGAAACCTACTCATGTTTTCTGGTGTTATGTGTTAATTGTCTGTTTCACCAATAAATCTTCAGTCTGAGGACTTCTGGGGAAGCAGATGATACATGGCTGTAGCTAAAGTAGTAGCACAGTTGAGCATGAGTTGTGATGTAAAAATGGATGTGAATGTTCTTAAGTATCTAGTTCTAAAAGCTAAGATTAAAAAGAATGTTTAATAAAAAGCTTCAATTTCCACATCCTAGTAGCAGCCTTGAGCTGAATGGTGTGTGAATATCGCAACAACATTAACAAGGCAAGATCCAAGAGCAAACATGCAAATCTCCTGGGTACACATCTGCAGCAGACTGAGAACACATTGGGGGAGAGCATCTGTAGCCAGCTCTGTCCTCAGACTTTTAACTATCGTGACAGTTATGTGGCAAGATACACATCACAGCTGTCTGCTACGAGGTACTGTTGTGTTATCCCAGCCTTGAGAGTACTTGCCGCCTCTGGTGGGTGGAGGGAGGGGAGAGCGTTAATTCTGTTCATGGCTCTTTGTCTCATATATGACAGATTTGCAGACTATTGACCTTTCCGTGCATAATTTCTGATCTGTCTGGGAAGCGCCTCCTGTGTGAGGTGGAGACAAAGAGGGAAGAGGCCCAAAGCTGGGCTGGTGGCATTGACCAGAACTGGACAGTGGTGAGATAAGAAATGGTCTTAGAGGAGAAAAGCACACAGGAACTTGGCATCCTCAGATTTGGAGGGAGGGAGGGCAGAGAAGTGCTGGGCTTTCTCTGGTGTTCCCTTCCTGTTCCTTCTTTGTTGGTCTTGCCATAAATAACCAGGCCTGTGCCCTTGTTCTGCTGCATGTGCTGGGGCTTCCCCTCACTGTCACATCCTAAACTGAGTTGTGGACGGTGCAGAGGGGAAGAGAACTGCTCCACGTGTATGTTTGATTCATTTCCGTAGGGACATGCTGCCAGCTTAAAAACGAAACCTGTCTGCCCAAGTTGCCTTAGCTTGCTGGTTCAGAGGTGTTCTTGCTGTGCATTGCTCACCTGCAGCAGAGGACCATGCTCCTGCATCCCTGTGTGGGTGTGTTGTTTGAAAGGTGACATGGAGGCAGGAGGCACTGGGATCTGCTGGAGAAATGCTTGCAGAACTTCAGGGGCACAGGGGTGTTGCTGGAAGGGAGCCTGCAGAGAAGTGCACCCAGGCATTAGCTTGCTTAATACCTAAATAAATATTTGTAGCAATTATATTCCGCATGTCAGTGCTTCTGATGCTCACGCTTGTTCTTCCAGTACTTGCAGTGTTGACTACTTAAAACAGGCACTGCTGCTGTGCTAAGGAGAATGTGATACTGTCTAACTTCAGGTGAAGAAAGTATGAGAAGCATGAGCCATGAATTTGCCCGAAGCCAGAAGAACACAGATACATTATCCCAATCAATAATTGCAAGATTTGTCATCCTAAAGAGCGTGGTATTTGTATGTGAGGTATGTAAGGATGCTCTCGGCCTCTTCGTTGAACATTTGAGGCTCGACTTAGGGCACACTGTGGTGAAGGCCCGTGGACTTGCAGGCAGCAGTCGGCAGATGGTGCTGCAATGCAGCTCTGCTGCACAGGTCTGGCTGTGCTCACAGCAGCTCAGAAAGGCTCGGCTGGGAAAGCTGGGGTTACTCTTTGAGAATCCCTACCGATTTGTGTGCTTCCACACTAGCCTCAGCTTGCTGATGTCCTCTTCCTGGAGTTTAACCTGACACAGTTTTTGATAGGGATTCAAAATGTGTAAACTCTATAGTCTGAGAAGTGATTATTATATGAACAGCTTAGTCCCGTGGGTATGAGCTTGCTCTCAGTATTACAGAGAGAGCCTGTAATAGTCCTGACACATCATTGTCATCATCAGACTGTGAAAATAGCCCTCAGAGTGGATTTCATCAGTGGCTGCCAGAAGCATGTGAGACCCCACAGGTCTGGTGCTATTTGAGATTTTCATTAGTGCTGTCTGAATCAAGCGTAGGCCTGTTAAATTTGCAGAGGATGACAGGACTGTGGTGTGTAGCCTAAAGAGAAAGTAAGGGAGGCCTGAAAACAGTCTGCAACTACATAAACTGCTACTGCAAAGCAGAAAGGACAAATTCATCCTCTGTGTCCATGCAGGATAAGTCCTGATGTTCTGGTCTCAAGCTGCAGCAAAAATTGGAAGATAAAACATTGCAGCAGTGAGGAAGTACTGGCAGATCACCTGGAAAAGGGTGGAATTCTGGCCTTGGAGTGATACAGTGAATGTTGATCTTTTGGGGGAAGCTGAACTTTTCCCCAGCCCTGGTTTCTGTGTTTCTCTGAAAAACTACTTGCTCTAACCCATAGAGGCTCTCCCTCCCCTCCTAAACACCTTACAGGGCAACTGCATGTTCTTGCTCAGCCAGCTGTCCCTGATCTGAGCTGTAGGAGTGAGCAAAGGGAGTGTAATTTTAGCAAGGCTTTGCCTACCAGGTCTGTATCAGAGAACCTGTAGCCTGCTCCTGGCTGATATGCTAAAGTACTACTGTGCACCCAGTGCCACCTCTCTGCCTCCCCTCGTCCCACTGCCTGATCCTCTGAGACTGCCAAGCAGAGGCATCTCAGCATCCTCAGAGATGGCATCTCCTCTCCAGGGACCTGCTTGCTAGAGATCAGCTAGTCCCTGTTCACGTGGCCTGCATCCAGGATTAACCCTGAGTGGGGAGGTGGATGCTGCAGTGCGGGTGGTTGTCTCCTGAGTCATCTGCTCCCTTGACCTTTTCCTCCCTGCGCTGCTCTTTCTGAGGAGCCCAGTCACCAGCAGTGTGATGATTTCACATCCTGCCTTCACTGCTTGTGGCTGCAGAGCTGCTCTTGAGTGATCTGCTGCCTCTTCTTCCCTGCCAATGTGTTGCCATCCAGGCATCCCATTTCAGTGGTGGATGTTTTATTGCTACCCCACTTCTCTCTTGCGCCATGTGCTCTGAACCAGCAGGGTCTACCGTTGTCTCTTGTGGCCAGGATTTTTGTTCTGTCACTGGAGGCAGCCACCAGCTTCTGTGAGAACATCCCTGGCGCCTGTGTTCAAACTTCAGGAGGCAAAGGTGCCTGAGGCGCACTAGCCCTACGTGCACCCCTAAGTCACCCTTACCAAGTGAGCTCCCAGGCTGCTTCTCTTGGTGATGGGGAGTGTGTTGGGGACACAGTGCTGGTACGGGGACAGCTGGAATATGTTACTGGTGGCAAAAATCACAGATTAGATTGCAGCGGGGACCCAGACAGCCCAAAGTCTCGGCTCTTAGACCAGTGTTGTATTGTGGCAGCCCAGCCCCTCACACAGGTGCTTGATCTCAGGACATAAAACCCATGAAAGAGGGGCCTTGCAGACTGGGGTCTGCTTTGCACATACTTTCCCAGGGGCCCTGGGCTGGAGTGCACAGATGGGGCAACCCTACCCTAGGAAAAACCCACACAGTCACCTCTGCACAGCAATTGCAGGTGTCTCTCTGATGCCAAACTCACAAAGAGGTGGAAAGCTGGAGGAGTGGGCAAAAGACAGGTTCAGATACAAGGCCTAGCTATATGTTTTATATTTCTGGCTCTTTGGACTCCTCTGCATTTTCCTGCAAGGCATTTTCAGCGGTGGCAGGGGCAGCATTATGGAGGGGCTCTGGACAGGTAGGGGTGGATGGATCCCAGCCCTGAGACTGTGCTGAAACATCTAGATTGGAGTAGGAAGTAGTTTTGGAAACAAAGAACACCTTGAATCTAGAGAAACAGCTCTGTTAGGCAGAGAGGGCCTTGCCGTGTTATAACAGTAGGATTACACCCAGCAGGTGTATTTATGGCAAGATGCTCCCAGGAAGGAGTGGCCTTTTAAAAGGTTTACAAAGTGCCTGTGGTTGCCGTTGCTCCAGGCTTGGCCCCAAGAGCAAACCTCACATGTGACAGCTTCTTATCTGCCAGGCCATAAACCTCTGTGCTCTCACGTGGGGACTCATAGAAGAAAAAATCAGCTCCCTCAGCTGGGAAGCGTAAGAGACCGTCCAAAGAGGGAGGCTTCATGGCTGAGCTGAGCAGTGGGAGTGGGGGGATGCCGTGGCTGCGGTGGGTCATGGGCTGGGGGAGATAGACATGTGAGCCCCAGAAGGACCATTAAATAATCTTGCCTAAAGTGTGATTCAGTCCTGCATCCTGTGGCGGAAAGGAGTAAGGGGAAAGGACAGAAATTGGCCCCAGAAATAGTATTGTGTCAGTAAATTCAAAAGGGAGATTCCAGGAAAAAAAGAGGAAGTCAATAGAAAAAGCCTGAAAATTTCAGACAATGTTATAAAATTCTTCTGACTCAGCAGAGAGGCTGCCTACGAGGTTCTGAGGGACTCGCAGGAGATGAGCAGAGCCAGGTATGCAGTGGAAACTGAAAAGAGAGGAACAGACTTCCCCAGTGGACCCAGAGGAGATCTGATGCACCCATGTACTGCTGCAAAGGTGACCCTGCTCCCAGGACACTAGCAGCAAGGATGGTGAGCTGGGAAGTGTAAATACAGGGAACATCAAGAGCAAAAGGCCGCAAGATGAAATGCCCACCTTATGGGCAGCAGGAGCTGCAAGTAGTCATGAGAATTTAGGGGACAGAGGTGTCTGCACTGCAAGATGCCTTGCCTCAGCCCTGCACCTCCAGGGCAGGGAAAAGAGGAGCTGTTAGATATGGGAGTGTGCACAGAGGATATTCTGGAGGAAATCCGTAAGAAGAAGAGCTCTTACTCAGTCATTCCAAGGCAAACAGTTGAGCTGAGCAGGCCAGAGGGATTTCAGAGTGAAACAGTTAATTGCATACCAAAAACCCACAACCACTGAAACCATCTCCAGTCCTGGAGGGGAACAAGTGAATCCAGCATTTGCCCTGGCGACAACAGAGCAGGCAGCCACCTTCTGCGCAGATCAAATGCACGTGTACAGCATTGTGGAGCATTTCCTTCCGAAACAGTGTTATGATTAGTGACGCCTTTTAAAACAGGACTCTAAAATGTCTCTGTGAACAGGCTGTTATCAAGACAAACCAGCCCAAACTCAGAAGGAAATCACACCTTTAATCTGGAAAGCTTCTCAGGTGTGCTGGTTGGGCAGTAGGACTAAAGTCCATCTTAACAGTAGTTGTTTTCTATCTGCCCTGCTTGATCTGGAACCTGAATGAGAGAAACCCACTGCTTTCATGTGGAAATTTGATTTCCCACCTATTTGTATTCACAACCAGTTTCTAGCTATATATCCTTATACCAGCAGTAACCATTAGCTGAAATAGCTCTTTTCCACTCTTGGTGCTCAGCTCCATGATGTATACACACCGGTAAGTCATGGCCCCTCTCATTTTCCTAACCCCTGCAGAGCCGAGCTCTTTGCTGTTGCCTCCTGTCACGTTGTATGACACGGGGGGTCTCATCACAACCCTGTGATTTGTAGCACGGGTCTTTTTCTGCCCCAGACATTTCCAGCTGGTGAACTCCCACAGTACAACGGCTCCTCCTGTTACCTGTTGTCCCCAACAGTGCGGTCATGCTGTCTGCACTACTGGATCAAATCTCTTCTCCAGTCTCTGTTACTCCAGTCCTCAAGGTCATTATAATCTTTCTGTGTGATATTCCGGCCTCTTCTGGATTGATGATAGCATCTCATTTTGCATCGTCAGCCAATTTCCTTTGCATTCTCTTACTTTTTGTGCCAAGATCATTAATGTAAATGTTACGCCGAATCATTTTTGAGGCAGAAACTCAAGGAACTGTGCTGGTAGACCCCCCTCAGTCTCACGCTTCCTCTTTCAGCTGAAGCAATTACCATGCCCCTTTCAGGCAGCTCTTCACCCACTTTACATTTCATATGCCGGTCACATCTTCTCCCGCTTAGCTAATAATTTACTGTGTGGCACCATTTCAAATGTCTTACTGAAGCCTAGACAAGTGAGATCTACTGCATTTCCTTGGTCACAAATATCTGTGAACTTATAAAAGGAAGCTATTAGGTTAGTGCCGGTCTGCGTCAGGACTGATACTGCATGATGTACTGTGGATGTTCTGTATCTCGTGTGATGCCCTGAGGGCCTGGAGAGGGGCTCAGTGGGGGGCAAATGACTGTAAAATACAAGATCATTTAAATTAATCGGGACTGGAGGAGACTAGGGTTTAACCAAGTTAGATGACTGCGCAACATGCTAGCGGATGACATTCAGTGTTGGCAAATGCACTTACGAGTCATTTGAAATACTAATTTATATTTCTAGGGTCAAATGAACTACAGCTACTAGGGAAAGAAGGTGGCCTGGGGTAATATTTTCAATAGAGTTTAGGCCAGATTTTAAAGATATCTGGGCTCCTGAATATTTGGCCCATGTGACTTAGAAGTCTCTGTTTCATTCCTCTTCAGTGACATTCAAGTCCCCTAAATGTCATTTTCTTTGGAAAATGAAACTTAACGTCTCCTACTTATTTTTTAGAGCTGATCTTTGGCACTGCAAGTCCAAGGATTAAGCAGAATATTGGAGGGCATGAAGGATGGGACAGAAACTAATTCTTCAAATGCCATAATGTTTTTGTAGAAACCAGCAGGATGATCTCCTCCAGATGCCACATTCAGCTCTGATCATTTTGACTCAGAGAAGGTTAGAGCCGACACAGAAGACTTTGAGCCAGGTGATGAAAGTATTTAGCGACTTAGAGATGAAAGATTGAAAAGAGTTGGGCAAATCAGATGAAGGGAGCTTAAAAATAAACATTTGACATTGATTATTTACCCAGGAGAAGAACAAAGGGACATCCATGTGATTTAAAGATAGAATCCATCCATTTAAAGGGAGAAACCATTTACTAGAGAGAGAGATTTTGACACAAGGCATAATTAACATGTGAAACTCTGGCAGAAGGTCTCACCAAAGGCAAAAAGCGGAGGAGAAAGACACAAGCAATTGCATGGCTATGAGATAACTCCAGCTATGTAAGTTTAGATTTCTTTGTTTATTTATTTTTAGCCTGTCTTTATGGAAATGGGACTTACGCAATCTGCTGTCTGGTGCAGGAGGTAATGATGGTGTCTGCAAACTCAGAACTGAAATCACTGAGAGCAAGCAACTTTTTTTAAAGTCCCAATGAAGTATTCACATGGGCAGGCACAGATTTTGGCCGGGGCAGTAGCTGAGGCCTGCCAGCTCTGCCAAACTGTATGAAAGAGCTGTAAATCAGCACCTTGGGAGGCCAGAGTCTGTGTGTCCTTGCAAAGCCAAAGCAAGCCCTGATGAGAATTGGCCCTCAGGGATTTCTTCCGCCTGAGGGCTGGGTGGAGACAGGGCTGCAGGTGCAAGTGATGAGGCTTGGGAGGGAAACAGCAGGATCTGGGGGTGTGATGGGGGTGGTCACGGTGTGATGGTGGATGTGGGTGCTGACTGGGGAGCTGGGACACAGCAAAGTGGGGTTCACAGTGCGGCAGGAAGGTGCCCACAGGCTGGGTGGGTAGTACTGGCAAATGAGCTTCTGAACTGGGTTTTTTGCTGCATGTTGTGCTCTGAGCCCTGTTGTAGCTGGAGGGATATAGTTATACTTGCTATGTGAAGCGGAGTTCTTCTCATGCAAATGCTTACTTCTTGCATTTAGTGTTTCTCTTCCCTATTATTTTTTCTTCTTAAGCAATGTATCTGCTCGTCTTAGGGAGTAGGGGGTGCTTGAGGCCGGGGATTTGGAGCTGGTGTGGAGAGTCTGGGGACAAAAATCTTGTTGGAAGATTTGATAGTTATGAAGAGGAGATAGGGACTGCGTTGGGGCAGCCAAGGCTGCAGTGCTATCTGGGTGCTCCCAGGGGTGGTCTCCAAGCCCCTCAGATATGGAGCTGAAGGTAACCAGCTCTGTGAGTCCCCATGGTTTGGTGATGCTGTGCTGGATAGATGGGTGGTATTGGACACATCTGTCTGCAGGGTGAACTTACTCTTTTTTTGGACCTGACCTGATGTTTTTCCATAGGTGGGGGCCATTGTCTGCCAAGGGCGATTGCTCATGAATGCCTGCACTGTGCACGTGGGCATGCTGTAGTCCCCTGCCTGGGGAAGAGGTTATTTTTAACTCCTTCTGCTCTCTTTCCTTTCAGTCTATTGTCAAAGTCACTCAAGCTGGGGGAAAACAGGTCTATCGTTGGTTCAGGACCACAGGAAAATTTCTGCCTTTGGCTGTGTGTCTTTTTGCGAGACACAGGACAGGATCCTCTGAGGGTGAAGGGATGATCAGGGATCTGTATTAAAAAGGTATCATTGAGGCCTGGTGCAGGAATTCATCCTGAATGTTGAGTTGCCCCATTAAACAATGTACGCAAGGATTAGCAATAGCTTATGGCAGGGCTAGGCTATTTGTTTGGTCTGCTTTTCCCTTGCAACCTCTAGCCACGGGACCCCTTTGCATAATTTTTATCAATGATGAGTGTCATTTCCCGGAGGGATATTGCACAATGCCCTGTGGCTTTCTTTACAGTCGCATAGGAGCGTGGTGCTGGGGTTTTCTTCCATTTCTTTCTGCCTGCGGTTTCCTCTCTATTTCTGCGTTTCCTTCTGTCTCATGCTGGCACATGGCAAACAAAGAGGGGCAGTTGTGATACCTTTAGCATGGCAAAATGCAGAGCCCATGCGTTTGACACCAACTCCTGGATGAGGTGCTGACAGCGTCCCTCTACCCTGACCCTCAGCAAGAATCGCAGGCCGCTTCTGCCAGTGAGCAGGAATTTGCCCTCAGTGTAAAGTCCTGGCCGTTGGGGAGAATTTCCTGAAGTTGGCTGCTGCCTGAGGCGACTGTGTCTGTGATATGCTGTCTTTAGTGGGCTCGGGGACCGGAAGCGATGCTGTCCTCTTACAATGACCGAGGGCATCCTTCATCTCCTCTTTCAGTCTAAATGAACCCTGTGACACTGCCTGTCTTCCCCATCTAGGCTTGGGGCCTCCTTGCCGTTCTTCTCTCGCTCTTCTCCAGTTCATCACCCCTTTCTTGAGACATGAAGCCCGAAGAGGCAAGTTCTTCACCAGCTGCAGCCAGAGTGAGAGCGACCTTTCCTGCGGCAGTGCTGTATTTCCGACTGATGGTCGGGGTCTGCTCTGGCTGCATGTTGTCCCTGCTGTTGCTGGCTGCCTACGTGGGGCAGCACTTGGCATGTCTTTGCCAGGCTGCTGTGTCTTGGCTTGTCCCCTTCTGCCTTGCCAGTTGCATGCCGTCGGTAATGACGGTTCCTCTGCTCTTTTAACTGTGTTCACAGCCTCAGGGGGTAAAGTTTTTTAGACCATACTTTGCTTGTTTGCACAGGAGGATCATGCAGGGCAGTGCTGAAAGCCTTGGATAGTGCAAGACTAGTACCGTGTTTGCTCATCTGCGGCTTTCTGGTACCTCTCCCACCCCACGTGAGTTCGTGGTGTTAATCACCAGTGATTCAGAGGTGGCCATGAGCTGTTTCAGAAGGGTGCTAGGGCAATCTTTGGGGACTGCTCGTTTCACCACACCTGCCTTGTCTCCCTCTTCCTTCCCCCCTTTTTTTCCCCTGTTCTCACCTGTGCGCTTACCCTCTGGCACTGAATTTTGTCCCGAGTACCTGACCACAACGCATGTGTGAGGAGGGGCAGGGAGGAGGGTTGTTTTTGTCTGTTTTCTTTTTTCCCCAAAGAAAAGCCAAAAAGGTGCTGCATCTTTGGCTACTTGCTCACCTTCACCAGTAAGTAATGGGCTCTTACTGTCTTTTGTCTTTCAAATTTTCAACTGTAAAACTGTTATTTCTGGTCTCCCCTGCTGCTTACAGGACTGAAAACTTCACTGGGAATTGCTGCTCACAAACAGGCAATTCCCTCACATGCCTTTTGAATACCTCCTGTGTTTCTCTGCTGGATTAGAAAATCATCTGCTTGCCGAGGTCTTCTACCACAGGAGAATTAAAACCAGAAGTCATTTCTTCACTATCCCTTTATTTCAGTTCCTTATATTTAATTCCTTAAACATACTTGAACACAAACTATCTACTTTTACTGACCTGCAGTTTTTTGCAATTCATTGAAATAGCCTCCTCCATTCCAGTTAGAATGGAAAGTATTTCGTCAGCATCCAGTAAGCTGTCCCATCCGGCTCCACTCTAAATGAAGAACTGAAAGCTCAGCCAGCTACTTCTGCAATGAGGAGGAAATATTTTTGCATTTCCATCAAAAAAAAAATCTTTGCAACTGTGAGAGTTCCTGTGATTCCAACTAGATGACAAGTTTCTTTGGTTACTGCTAAAGCCGGTGCCCATAGATCATCACACTTGTCACTGTGATGATTGCTTATCTTTGCATCTCTCCGTTTCTGGTATCTGTGGGGGAATGGGATATTCCTTACTGCTGTCCTGGCATTTGCTGTTTCGTGTTGCTGCTCTCCTGGCCATCCCTCACTCGGCAGTTAGCATCAGGCCTCCTATTTACCTGGAAAAGTCAGGAGCCTCATGCAGGATTTCTATATGAAAAAACAGGGTGATTTTACTTTTTCAAGGCAGCAAATACTGCCTCCATTTCCCCGTGCATAGGATAATGCTAGTCATAGTGACTTCTCCATAAAGCACTTTGGGGTGGATAGATGAAAACAGTGTCTCTGCTGGCACTGATACAGGGACAGCCCATCACAGGTGGGGTCTGGCGTTTGTTTTTTAAAGGTGGCATGCAGTGGGGGATGTTTAAAGTCCCTCGTGTTTCTGCCAGATGGACAGTGAGGTAGGAGCAGAGCTGAGCCTACAGATGAGGAAGCGGCACGAGCAGGACAGCAGTTCTTGGACAGCTACATCTGAGTGGCGGTTTCATTATGTTGGATACCTGCTTTCCTCCAGAAAAGGAATGGCTTCAGTTTGAGGAAGTCCCAATCCTCTCTTCTCTCTGCTTGGGCAGGCAAAGGGCCCCCCTGCCAGCCACGGAGCCAGCATCCCCCACTGCCGTTGTTCAGACCTGGCTGTGTGCCCTGTGACTCGTCCCTCCTGCCTGAGCTCAGCTCGACCCTGGCTCGGGACTGCTTTCCCCGGAGGTACCCCTTGCTGGGGTTTGGGTAGCTCAGCATCTTGCTCCTGCATTGAACCCTGAGAGCAATTGCTTGTGGCCTTAATTGTAACAGCCTGTTGTGTACCAGTGTGCTCCCTCCCACTTCTCTTTGCTGAACTAAACCAGTCGAACCAGGGGCTGCAAGTTTCCCTGACTTGTGATCCTCCTTGCTGCTGCAGATCTCGCTTCCAAAGCTAAGCCTGGTGTTGCAGCTCTGGCTTTACTGGTTCCTAAGGAAACAAAAGCATCAGGTGCCTTACGCAATCTTATTTGTACATAGCAGAGGCAGATTTGCTTTTTCTCCCCAGCCAAGTGTCATCCCCTAGTTTACTCATGTTCAGGCTGCATCACTTTCAGTCTCCAGCCTTGCCTGCTGCTGACTCTCCCATTTTATCCTTGTGCTGACTGCGTTCTCCCCTAAAACTAGTGACTGTCCACTTGCCTTTTGGGTGACCAGCCCATCTGCAGGTGGTTGGTGGCTCCATTCCTGCCCTGAGCACTTGGAGCCTTCTCATGCCAGACCCGTAGCAGAGTCAGGAGCCCATTTGATGAGACAAAACTCAGCTTGGAGACCAGCTCTTGCTATTGCTGGGGCAGGCAAAGCCGGGTCTGATGAGGGCAGGGGAAATGCCAAAACAAGGTGGCTGGAGGGCAGAGGTCCCTGCCAGAGGCGATGGTGGTGCAGCAGTGGAGGTGGTGTAAGTGCTGGATCCCACCCGACCTGGCACCTGGAACAGGTCTCGGTGGGAGACACCAGGTATGTGAGCAGAGAGGTTTGTAAAAACACGTGATTTCTACTGGGTAATGTCCTGAACTTGAGCTTTGTTTGTACGCAGAGGATGTCTGAGGTTAGGAGAAACCTATTAGTGACTGTGTAATGGCATTGACAAAAAAAAACTCAGGCAGACCTTCAGTCTTCTGAGGAATTGAGCCCTTTCCTTCTGCTTTTCTCTGTTCAGAGACATTTGACTAGCAAGAGCATAGGATGGCTTAAACGGAAATAGTTTAATCAAAGACAGCAAAAGAAGGTTGGAGGGGTCACCTCTCTCCGTACCATCATTCTGAGGTCCCATCAGTGCCCTCTAGCTCCTCTTGATGGTCTCCAATGAGATGATCCACACCCATCGTCTCCTCTCCCCTTTTGTTCTTTTCAAAAAGAAACAATCACAAACTTTTCTCACAGCCCTACATCTCATATCAAACAAGTGCTATCTCTGAGGGACGCATCCTTTGGACCGGGACCTTTTGGCAGAGGAAAAGCTCTGCAGGTAAAAGGACGTTGCAGCCAATGTGAGGTCTATCCCTGTGTATGAAATGGGGAAGTGTGGGTGGGGGGTATCGCCCCTGCCCAGCTGTGGGGATGAGGAGGACGGGCACAGCTATTGCTCAGCAGCTGGGTGAGCCAAACCTTCCCCTTGAATCAGGGGTGGCAGGAGTTAGTCACGACTGAGGGAGGGTCAGAGGGCAGATGGTGGGAGGCCAGGAGTTTGTGTGGTGCCTTGGAGCTCAGCAACCGACCTTTTGTGGCACCCATGGGGCAATGTCAGGGCAAGGGCAGAAGAAAAAAAAAAAGAAAAAAAGGAGGAAGTTGCAAATTTTGGAGCTCTTTCTTACCAATGGGGATCTTTGGGAATTACCCTTTGGGACAGGAGGTGCAGCCCCTTTTCAGTCACGCTACAATCGCCTTGATGTTTCATCTGCAAGGCTGCTATGAGCTGATCTCAGCAGGCTCTGGCAAACCTTGTCCTCTCTCCAGCTCCCACCCTTATGGCCCTGTCTCTTCTCTTGTATCAGTGTATTTGCTTTTTTGGGCTAAGCTGGTCCAAGGAGCTAAACTGGAAGAAGTTATCGCTGCTTGAGGAGAAGTGGGCAAGCAGGAACAGCCATAGATTAGCTGTCAAGAGGCTGCAGACCAAGACAAAATAGAAGCCCATAGGTAAAGAGGTGAAAATCCTCTGTCCAGGCCCAGGAAGAGGAGGGTGACAGGACAGGCTGCAGCCTGAGCCCACCGGGACAACGGAGGAGTCCAGTCCCTACAGGGCATCCAGTCCTTGGCTTCTCTACAAGGTTTCCAGCATGAAAATATGCCTTATGGCAGGGTTTTCATCAAGCAAGGACAAGTGTGAGACCCCCAGGGACCTACCAGGCCTACCCAATCTAGTCCCTCCATTGCCTTTATTTTCTTAGATGACCAACAGACCATCACTGTTATGGAGATGAATGTATAGGCAATACATACTTTATAGATAATTCAGTATCACAGCTGTGATGGATACACTGGGTTGGAAAGGGGTTTTCATACCTAAACTATGGAAAAGTTATGGATTTTAATCGTGGCAATGTTTTCACTGCCAGCAATAACGGCAGTGCCCGGGAGCGACTGAACACAGCCGGCTCGGCGGCAGCAGAGCAGATCTGCGGTGACACAGCGATGCTGCACGGGGCTGTCGCGAGGCAAATCCCTGCCCGGGAGGTTGGTGGAAGCGCTTCGTGGTCGCCTGCCTTGGATTCCCACCAGGGCCCGGGATGGGAAGCTCTCCAGCCCATGGAGGGTCTCGGCCGGCCACCGAGGCGGCAGGTCGCGTTGCAGCAGTGGCGCGGGCAGGGCGAAGGGCTGGTGGCCGGGGCTGGGGCTGGGGCTGGGGCCGGTCCCTTCGGGGCAGGCAAACGGAATCTGAAAGTGGCGGAGCCGGGGCTGGCGCTTCCCCTTCTGCGGCTTCCTTCTGTTGTCCACCTCAGCAAAACGGGGCTCATCCTGATCTAATTTCCCCAGTATGATGTGCTCATCTTCTTTCTTTGAAACCCTGCGCCCCGCCCAGCGCTCCGGCTATAAGAGGGGAGCAGCGGCCCGGGGCCCAGCATCGGGCAGGAGAGCAGCTTGGCAGCACCGGTGCCGCTCCTGCAAGCCCTCAGCCCCAGCAGCACCATGAAGGTCTTGGTGGCCGCCCTGGCTGCTCTCCTGCTCGCTGCCCTCTGCTCCCCGGCGCAGGCCCATCTCGGTGAGTCGGCAGCGCTGCCTCCCTCCCTCCCTCCTCGGGGCCGGGGCCGGGGCCGGGGTGGGTGATGCCCTGCCGGGAGGTGCCGGGGCGGACGGGGGAGCCTTGTCCCCATCCATGGGGACCCTGGTGGCACGGGGAGGGCTGGGGTGGGTGATGCCCTGCCGGGAGGTGCCAGGGCGGACGGGGGAGCCTTGTCCCCATCCAGGGGGACCCTGGTGGCACGGGGAGGGCTGGGAGCGGGTTGATGGTCGGGCTGGGGTGGGGGTCTCCTGCTCGCGGTCTGCACGGGGCGTCCCCGCGGTGGGATGCGGGGTGGAAACGTCCGACGGCAGCGGTGGCCGGGCGCCCTGGCGAGGGCTGCGGGGCCCCGGCATGTGGCCGCCGAGCTGTCGGGGCTCACCGGGCGCTCCGCCCTCCCTGCCGCCCTCCCAGACGGCGTCCCCACGTCCTGCTGCTTCAGCTACCAGCTCCGGCCCATCCCGCGGGGCCTCATCGCCTCCGCCTACGTCACCAGCAGCAACTGCACCCGGCCGGGAGTGATGTGAGTACCGGGGCCGCCGCCGCCCCGGCCCCCTGCGCACGGGGGTCGGCCCGGAGCGGGGCTGGGGGCGGGCAGGGGGCCGGGGCACCCGCGTCCTCCCGGCAGAGCCTCCTGACGGCCTTTTGCTCCCCGCAGCTTCGTCACCAAGAAGCAGCGGGAGGTCTGCGCCGACCCCCAGGCCGCCTGGGTCCAGGCGCACCTCAGGCACTTCCAGGCCAAGCAGAACTGACCTGGCCCGGACGGCATCCCGGGGCGGCCGCCGGCCCCCGCCACGGCACGGCCGCTGCCCGCCCGGCCCTGCGCTCGCCATGGACCCCTTGCGCTGTGTCTTCTGGAGTGGAGCACTGTATTCTATTTAAGTTATTTGTGGTTAACTTAAGTTAAATATTTTTGCTAAAAAAACAGAAAAGGGAAAATGCAAAAAGAAGTTCAATAATTTAAGTAATTTATAATGTCTGCTGGTGAGGATCCAGGTGGCTGGTTCTACTGCCTCAATAAAGTGTTTGGATTAGAAAGCCCTGTGGTGTCTCTCTGAAATCCCTGCCGGAGCCCCCGGCCCAGAGACGGGGCAGGCGGGACCCCCAAACCCCCTGTGCCCCGGCTCACGCCCTTCCTTCCCGTGGGACGGCTCCACTCCTGGGGCCCCGGTGTGTCCCCGTGGAGGGGACACCGGCATCACGCTTGGGGGGTCTCGGTGCTGAACAAGTCCTGCCCGGGAACCCGGGGGCACCTCCGTCCCTGGCGCCCCACTGTGATGCGCGAGGGCGTTGCGCTGCCCAGGGCCACGTCCCCCCCCAGCCCGTGCCGTAGGGAGCCGGCGCTCCTCCGCCGCAATGAAGCGGCCGGCCCCGGAGGAGGAGGGTGAGCGCGGAGCATCCCGGCGGTGCCCGCCAGCGGGGACGGCGGAGGGAGCCGGGGAGGCCGGGTCCGGCTTTGCAAACGCGGCCCCCCGTGCGCCAGGAGCATCCCCTGTCCTTGCCGGGGGCCCTCGCGGCCCAGCGTGGCACTTGGGGGGTGACGGTGCCGCCGTCCCTCCCGGCAGCGTGCGGGCTGTGCCAGCGGGCGGACCGCGACCCCGAGGTCTTTGGGCAGACGTGCCGGCGGGACGGGCTGTGCGTCCACGAAAACTGCCTGGTGAGTCGCCGCCGCGGCTCGGGGCCCGGCCCGCACCCGCCGGCCCCCGCGGGCGCCCAGCCCCGGGGACGCGCGGCCGTTTCCCTCCCGCAGTACCACGCCAGCGGGCTGAGCCAGAGCGGGGCCGACGGCGAGGGCTTCTACGGCTTCCTCTTCGCCGACATCCGCCGGGAGCTGAAGCGGGCGGCCCAGAAGGTGAGGCTGGGTGCCCATGGCCCCGCGGCGGTCCCATAGCTCGGCTCCCACGCCGCCAGCTCTGCGCCGGCCCGCACGCTCCCGGGGATGCTCCGCAGGAGGCAGCGGGCTGCAGCCAGGTCCTCCACCGGGTCCTTGCGTGGCCAAAGAGGTCCATTTCTGCACAGAACGGCCATTTGGAGGGGAAAACGATCAAAATGCTTCCCTTCAGCCTCACGGTTTTCACGCCCGAGGTGTTACACTCAGCATCCCCGGGCCGGCAAAGATGCTCGGTGGTGGAGGTGGCAGCCGGGCTGCCCGCGGGCCCGCAGTGCTGACGCCGGCCGCCACCGTGCCGTCCCCAGACCTGCTGCGTCTGCCGGCGGCGGGGGGCCTCCGTCGCGTGCCGGGGCCGGAGGTGCCCCCGAAACTTCCACTTCCCCTGCGGCGGCGAGCGAGGCTGCGTCTCCCAGTTTTTCGGGGAGTTCAAGTGAGTCTGGAGGGTGCCGCGGAGGAGGAAGAGGAGGAGGAGGAGGGCTGGCGCGGGGCAGGGAGCTGAGCCACCATCTCCCATCGCATCCCGTCCCGCAGGTCCTTCTGCTGGCAGCACCGGCCGGTGCAGCGGGCGCGGGCGCCGCAGCGGGGCCAGACCCGCTGCCTCATCTGCCAGGAGGCGGTGGCGGGGCGGCCCCGCTTCGGCACCTTGGTGTGTCCCGCCTGCCGCAGCGCCTGGTTCCACCGCGGCTGCATCCAGGTACGCGCTGCCCGCCATCTCCCCCGCTCCCCTCGCCCGGCCCCCGCCGGACGCCCGCGGGACGGGGGCTCCCGGGCGGCCGCCTCTCCCCGCAGGGCCAGGCGCTGCGCTCTGCCCTGCACCACTTCCGCTGCCCGCTCTGCCAGGACGTGGCGACCTTCCAGGCCGAGATGTTTCGCCTCGGCATCAAAATCCCCGACAGGTCGGCGCCCGGCTCCGCGCGGGGCTGCTCCGGCCGGGGCCCTGCCGGGACGCGGGGGCCCTGGCTCACCCCCCTGCCTGTCCCCCCCCCCAGGGACGCCGCCTGGGAAGAGGAGGGGGCCTTCGACGACCACTACCGGCGGCACAGCTCCTGCGACGCCAGCGCCTGCCTGTGCCCGGCGGGCCGGGAGCTGGCGGAGGAGGAGGGGTGAGGCCGGCGCGGAGGGTCCCGGGGGAGGCCGAGGCCGCATGCTCGTCCCAGGCCCTCACCGGCCCCGTCGCCCCCGCAGACCCTGGCGCTTGCTGCTCTGCGACTCGTGCGGCTCCCGCGGCACCCACCAGCGCTGCAGTGGCCTCGCGGAGGCCACCGGGACCTGGGAATGCGGCGACTGCGCCGGCCCGGGCACCGGTGAGGGGCACGGCGGGGGACAGGGGCCCAGGGCTGTGCTGGGGGGCGGCCGCGCTCACCTCCGCGCTCCCCCCCGCAGCCCCCCGCTAGCTGCCGTCCCCACGGCGCAGGCACCCCGCCGCAGCACCCTCCCCACGGGGACGACGGCGCCAGGAGAGGAGGCCGGGATGCTCCAAGGCCACCCTGCTGCCCCAGGGAAGCCCCTCGGCTGCCCCCCAGCCTGCGGCAGGTCCCTAATAAACGGCGAAAAAAACCACGCGTGGGTCTGTGCTGGTGGCGGAGCCGCCGGGGAGGCTCCTGGGGTTGTGCCGGGCCTCGGGAACGGAGCTGTCCCGCAGGAAGGAAGGGAGCGAGCCGGGGTGCAGGGGGTGCGGGGGGCACGGGGGTCCCGCCTGCCCCGTCTCTGGGCCGGGGGCTCCGGCAGGGATTTCAGAGAGACACCACAGGGCTTTCTAATCCAAACACTTTATTGAGGCAGTAGAACCAGCCACCTGGATCCTCACCAGCAGACATTATAAATTACTTAAATTATTGAACTTCTTTTTGCATTTTCCCTTTTCTGTTTTTTTAGCAAAAATATTTAACTTAAGTTAACCACAAATAACTTAAATAGAATACAGTGCTCCACTCCAGAAGACACAGCGCAAGGGGTCCATGGCGAGCGCAGGGCCGGGCGGGCAGCGGCCGTGCCGTGGCGGGGGCCGGCGGCCGCCCCGGGATGCCGTCGGGGCCGGGTCAGTTCTGCTTGGCCTGGAAGTGCCTGAGGTGCGCCTGGACCCAGGCGGCCTGGGGGTCGGCGCAGACCTCCCGCTGCTTCTTGGTGACGAAGCTGCGGGGAGCAAAAGGCCGTCAGGAGGCTCTGCCGGGAGGACGCGGGTGCCCCGGCCCCCTGCCCGCCCCCAGCCCCGCTCCGGGCCGACCCCCGTGCGCAGGGGGCCGGGGCGGCGGCGGCCCCGGTACTCACATCACTCCCGGCCGGGTGCAGTTGCTGCTGGTGACGTAGGCGGAGGCGATGAGGCCCCGCGGGATGGGCCGGAGCTGGTAGCTGAAGCAGCAGGACGTGGGGACGCCGTCTGGGAGGGCGGCAGGGAGGGCGGAGCGCCCGGTGAGCCCCGACAGCTCGGCGGCCACATGCCGGGGCCCCGCAGCCCTCGCCGGGGCGCCCGGCCGCCGCCGTCGGACGTTTCCACCCCGCATCCCACCCCGGGGACGCCCCGTGCAGACCGCGAGCAGGAGACCCCCACCCCAGCCCGACCATCAACCCGCTCCCAGCCCTCCCCGTGCCACCAGGGTCCCCCTGGATGGGGACAAGGCTCCCCCGTCCGCCCCGGCACCTCCCAGCAGGGCATCACCCACCCCAGCCCAACCATCAACCCGCTCCCAGCCCTCCCCGTGCCACCAGGGTCCCCATGGATGGGGACAAGGCTCCCCCGTCCGCCCTGGCACCTCCCGGCAGGGCATCACCCACCCCAGCCCGACCATCAACCCCCACCCCAGCCCTCCCCGTGCCACCAGGGTCCCCATGGATGGGGACAAGGCTCCCCCGTCCGCCCCGGCACCTCCCGGCAGGGCATCACCCACCCCAGCCCCGGCCCCGGCCCCGAGGAGGGAGGGAGGGAGGCAGCGCTGCCGACTCACCGAGATGGGCCTGCGCCGGGGAGCAGAGGGCAGCGAGCAGGAGAGCAGCCAGGGCGGCCACCAAGACCTTCATGGTGCTGCTGGGGCTGAGGGCTTGCAGGAGCGGCACCGGTGCTGCCAAGCTGCTCTCCTGCCCGATGCTGGGCCCCGGGCCGCTGCTCCCCTCTTATAGCCGGAGCGCTGGGCGGGGCGCAGGGTTTCAAAGAAAGAAGATGAGCACATCATACTGGGGAAATTAGATCAGGATGAGCCCCGTTTTGCTGAGGTGGACAACAGAAGGAAGCCGCAGAAGGGGAAGCGCCATCCCCGGCTCCGCCACTTTCAGATTCCGTTTGCCTGCCCCGAAGGGACCGGCCCCAGCCCCAGCCCCAGCCCCGGCCACCAGCCCTTCGCCCTGCCCGCGCCACTGCTGCAACGCGACCCCCCGCCTCGGTGGCCGGCCGAGACCCGCCGTGGGCTGGAGAGCTTCCCATCCCGGGCCCTGGTGGGAATCCAAGGCAGGCGACCACGAAGCGCTTCCACCAACCTCCCGGGCAGGGATTTGCCTCGCGACAGCCCCGTGCAGCATCGCTGCGTCGCCGCAGATCTGCTCTGCTGCCGCCGAGCCGGCTGTGTTCAGTCGCTCCCGGGCACTGCCGTTCTTGCTGGCAGTGAAAGCATTGCCACGATTAAAATCCATAACTTTTCCATCCCTTTCCACCGCCTGGGAGCAAAACAGCCCCTAAAGGCGGGCTGAGAGGCAGAGCCAGTGGAGCAGGGTTTCCTTGGCCAGGATGCTACCAGCCTTGAAGGGCAACCGGCCAACGAGTATCACCAGGCCGATGGTGTCCTCTGTTAAAGCCATGCCCCAGGACGGCTGCTCAGTCCTGACCATGCTCCTTGGAAACCGGCTCAATGCAGCTCTTTCTTTTCACCAGACCACAGGCATAGACATGAAAAAGCCTCCTGCGAAACCACAGAATTTACTGCTTCTTGTCAAAGCAGCCCAGGAAACCTGTCTGCCCACGGCTTGACACCCTCGGGCAAGGCAGGGGATGCTCCTCGAGGTTTCGGGAAATGGCACCATGGTGTGAAGGCCACACTCAGCCACCACTGCTGAAATGTAAGCCACCACTGCAAGGGATGTGAAAGGGTGGTGGTTAGGTGCTGGATGACTATTTTTCAGAGAGAGGAGCCAGATGCCCACAGGGTCGATCTGTGATGACCAACCAGGGCTTTCCCCAGCACCCCCGAGGCCTGGAGGGGGAGCGATCCTGCAGGAAAGGCCAGCCTGGGCGGAAACCTTGGGGCTGAGCTCCCCCCGCACCCCAAAGGCAGATGTGTGTGGGAACCCCATTGCCCGCGGGAACGCTTTGCGTTACATCTTTTCTGAGGACAAAGTGTGGATTTTGGCTTTCTGCTCCTCTCCTGCGGTTGTTCCTGGGTTTCAGCCCATCCGAGGGCAGCACGTTCATGGTCTCCAGAAGCCGCGAAGCAGGCTCTCAAATGAGATGGCTTTTGAAACAGTCTTGTGACATGTGTCCTGCTTCCTGAGAGGGTCTGAGTCACTTGAAACTACTGGTGCGGGCTGACCCGCACTCACAGGAGCCCGGGGCTGGAGCTTCAACGAGCAGCGGCGGCGATGGGGAGCTCTGAAACGAATCTGCAAGGGTCAGCAGCTGGGGCTGCGTCGTGGGAAGCTTTTTCCGCAGGCGATGTTCAACGTTCAACATTTGTGAGATGGGATCTGGATTCAGGTTGCAAATTTGCACAGAGATTAATCTGATTTTCCAGGGCCCTCTGTGTATTTATTTCCAGAGCACCACAGACCTTCGGGTACAGGATGTGGGGAGAGATTGGTGGCTCTGGAAAAAAACCTCCACACCCCGGGGACGCAGCAGTGTTGCTGTTACTAATATTATCGCTCCCGTGCTCTAGCTGGCCGGGCTGTTGCTGGGGCCATGCCCACATGGCGCAAAGAGCTTTCCCGCTCCGCAGCGATGCCGGTGGCTTTGCTGAGGTTCACCACCGCCATGGGCAACCTTTGGAAAGCATCGGTGGAGGCCCTGCTGGGGATGGCGCTGCCCACCAGACCCTGGGGCTGCTGCCGGAGCTGCCCCAGCAGCGGTGGGGGGAGGAAACGCGGAGAAAGCCAAAGCGTGCATTTCCAAATACTTCCTTATTTTAGGGAAATCATTGAGATAAGTGACATCACGATCCCGTTTCCTTCGCCTTTGCCAAAAAGCTGCTATTTTGGCTGTCCCGGCCCGAGGCAGGCTCTGATGTAAGCTGCATGGGAAGTGAGAAAGTCCCTGGTTACTTCCGCCTGGAGCGGTCCCGCTTGGACACGTGCTGCCCTTCCTCCACGTGCCTGGCCGGAGACATCCCTCCCACGGGGCTCGGACGGAGCTGGGGCCATGCCCTCGGCCAAAGGATGGTGCTAAGCCCGGGGCAAGAGCTCACTCCGCTGCTCCGTGTCCAAACATGGAGTGACTCATACCCTCGGCTCTCCGGGGCCGTCCTCACCCCTGGGAATGGAGAGCAGCCATCGCCCTGGGGCTTTGGCATTTTGCAGGGATTTTCCTTGCTCACTGGGGACCGGGCTGTCACTGCAGGATCCCTGAGCCCCCCCGGTGTCCTTGCCCTGCTCCTTGCCCGCAGCGCTGCAGAGCATCGAGCTGCATCCCTAAACCTCCATCCCCAGCAGCCAGCGTTTAACGCCCGGCTCCCCTCCAGGACGCCCAGCTGCAAGGCAGCTGCCCCCTTCCAGCTGCGCTGCTCCCTCGGCGGCTCCAGCAGAGAGATTAAAAAACAGAAAAGCAACCCCGCCCAAAACCTAAGGAAGTGTAGATAAGAAAAAACCCACAACCCCCAACGCCTGCACCTGGCTGCCCCTGCCTCCATCAGCACCCAAGGGCTGGCAGCTGTGTGGGGCCTCCTTAACCCCCTTGCCCGGGGTGGGGGCTGCTCTGTCTGCGGGGGAGCTGGGGGGCTGCTCTCAGCCTTAGCCCTGAGCCTGATGCCCTGGGTTTGCAGAGCATCTCTGGGTCTGTCTTTCCCTCCTCTGGTAGCACAACGCTCCTAAGGTCTCCTGGACTATTTCTAGGTCCCCATAGCAAGGAGAAACCCTGACATGAGTCCTCCTTCCCCAGGAGGGACATGCACCTTCTCACTTCAGCGACACGGATGTGCAGGTCAGAGCAGGGCGTTTTATTAGATCGGTAGAGGACAGCACAGTAGTGTTGAGCAACGGACGCGATGCGACTGTGGGGGATGAGGAGAGCGGATGGGGCTTGCTCCGTACGTTAGCAAGACAAGACCAAACACTGGAAAACACAGATAATTCAGGGCTATAAATAAATAGCATGTATGTCAGCTGCTGCTTAAAGTCTAGATGATGTCTGATTCTTTCTCTGTAGGTACTTCTGGAACCATGCTGCTTTGGGGTCCACGCAGACTTTCTTCCCCCTCTGTAGCTCGACACTGGGAAGAGAGGGAGGTTTTTGTTAGTTTGTCACTTGCCGGCACTGAGATGTGCCCGGAGGTCCTCTGTGGTGGCCCTGCCAGCGGGGTGTGAGGCCACGCAGCCCCGGCGGCACCTTGGGGGCCTCCAGCGTGAGTCTTGCACCAGCAGCACCCCCCTCTGACAGCTCCCCAAATTGCTGGCTTTTAGCAACCTCCAGCCCTCTTTCAGCAATCTCTAACATCTGCTTCTTTCCCAGTTGGCAACTTAAAAATCAGATTTATTGGAATATTTGGCATAAATCGGGAAGGAGGGTGTTTTGTAGTGGGGCCACCGCAGCCACCTTCGAGGGCGGCTCGTTCCAGGGGCTCAGCCGTAACGGGATAACTAGCAGGGACATGGCGGGCGTGACATGCCGGGTGAGGAGGAGCGCGGCGCTGGGGAGGAAGGCCGTGGCCGGTGGGATGCAGCCGCCGGGAGATACTCACAGCACGGCTTTGCGGGTGCAGTTGGGCAACGTCTGCCTGTAGCTTTTGATGAAGAAGGCAGGGATTGCGTCTTGGATGAACATCTCCGGGTAGCAGCACGTGGTGTAGGGGCTGCGGACTGAGAGGGAGCGATGGAGGTTGGTGCTGTCCCATGTGAGTCACGACCTGAGTCAGTTCTCTACCCACCCTCCTTGCCGATGGTGGCAACAGCCGGGGCAGTGAAAAGCCAGGGTCTGGCCCTGCTGGAACCATGCCAAAGTCTGGTTCCCCCCACTGTTAATGGGATCGGGGCAACCCAGGCAGCTTTGGATACCCTTCAGCAACCAAAACCCACAGCCAGAAGCAGGATTTCAGGCAGTTCCCTCCTCCCTGACTTCCCCAACCCCAGGCTGGAGGAGTCTGGGACGGGACTGGGCAGCCCACAAGGGATGAGAAAAGGCTCCGAGTTGGTACTTACAGGACCTGCCCTGGGTTTCAGCCCACAGAGCAGCGAGAAGCAGAGAAACCAGGGCTGAGGAGAAGAGCTTCATGTCCAGGCTGGGTCTTGGTTGGCTTCAGCAGCAGCCTAGCTCTTGCTGGTTTGAGGTTGCTTAGACCAACCTGCTCCTCCTTGCTGTGCCTCTGCATTATATAGCCCACGGCAAGGATTTCCATGACTGCTCTGGACTCGCCCCAGTGGAAGAACCACTTGAAGTTATTTATAAATGCCAATCGATAAATGGAAATTTTCTGCGGTCGGGGCCTCTCCAGCCCCTCCATACTGCAACCCTGTGGCTGGAAGCAGGATGCTGAAAGCTCTGGTAACAACCCAGCAGCTCTGCACCAGGGTGATGCTCGGGGGCCTGCAGTCTATTTTGGGTTCAGCTGTTGTCACTCTCAAACCACACAGGATGATGCTTGCGTCCTCGCTCGCGCTTGCTGAAGCCCCACGCGAGTCTATTTGCAAAAACCACCTGCTGACAGCCCCTCCGTGATGCCCATCCTGCTCGCCCCAGCCCCGCCACCCCAGCGCCCATGCCCCTCGCGGTGCCCGTGCTCGTCTCCTTCGTCTCCTCCCCAGGCAGCCCTGCAGCCAGGGCTGTGTCCCGGGGGGGCCTGGCAAGGTATCGCTGTGTGTGTGGGGGGCTGTGACTGCATTTTGGCCAGGGATGGATGGCAGGGTTGGCAGGGATGGATGGAGAAAGGTGGGAAGCCGCCTCTTTGCAGGCTTGGCACCAACCCGGGGCTGGTCCCGCCTCCGAAGCCCCCAGGAACAGGGTCTGGTCCCATACCCCACATCGGGCCCCCGCCATGGGGACAGGACGGGAATGGTCAGGGCTTCGTCTCCTCCCAGCTCCCTGTTGACCTCAGCACCGACAGACGCGGCCATAACTAACGCTCGGGCAAGGAGAGGCAGCCGCAGCACCCCAGCTGCTCCCGCGGCCCAGAGACTCGTCCAGCCAGATGTTCGTACATGACATGATGTTTAATTCTATTCGTTGTGCCGTACAAAAAGTGACCACACAGACATTTCTCCTTAACCCCCGCGCGTGCGAGACTCCTTGGGGCGTGAAGCACAAGCCGACGGTGCTGCTGCACGAAGCGATGAGTCTGCGGGCCGGCTGGGAAGGCGGCGGGGAAGGCGGCTGATCCCCGGCTAAGAAACGGTCCTGCCTCGGCCCCGGGGTGGGGGAAAGCGAGGGAGCTGCGGCGCCCGCAGGACGGCCAACGGCAGCCAGCACCCCGAGGGGTCGGCCCGTCCCGCCCAGTCCCGGGGCACCGAAAGCACCCCTCCGCTCCGGGGAGGTGAGCGAGGGGCCCGAGGAGCCGCGAGCCCGGTGCTGCTGGCGGCTGCTCCTGGCGTCCCCCCGGGCGAGGGGCTTGCGCGGTGGGGGCCCCGCGCTGCCTCCCCGCGGCCCCCCTAGCTGGGGATGGAGAAGGAGCTGACTTTGAAGGTCTCCTGGTAGTGCTTCACCCAGGCCTTGCTGGCTTGGGCGCAGATCTCTTTGCCGTTTTTCACCTTGAATCTGGCGGCGGAGGGAGGAGAGGGGGGTTAGCGGGTGGCCGGAGCGGAGCCCGGCGCGGACGCGTCTGCACCCGGTTCCCAGGGCTCCGGAAGGGCAGCGTGACCTCCGGCAGCCGGGCTGGGGACGGGACGGGACGGGAGGAGGCTCCGGGTCCCGGCGGGACGCCGGCGCTGGGCGGGGGACGCAGGTACTCACATCACGGCCCGGTGCGGGCACTCGGGGCTGGTGGCGTAGCAATCCACTATGTTGTCCTTCTTGATCCTCCTCATCTGGAAGTTGAAGCAGCACTTGTCCGGCATGGCCGGGGCTCCTAGGGGACAGCGAGAGCTCGGCTTGGCCTGGAGGCACCCGGCTGCCACCCGGACACCCTGCGCGAAGCCAACCCGCCCCGGGGCCCCCCGCACCCCCGCGTCTCCCCCATCCCCGCGGCCGGGGCTCTCCGGGCAGAGCGGGGCCGGCGGTGCTCACTCTGGGCCAGGCTCCGGCAGCACAGCGCGGCGAGGAGGAAGAGGAGGAGGAAGGCACAGACGGCCCCGGCCGCCTTCGCCATGCCGAGGTGCAGCTGGGCGACGGAGCCGGTGGGAGAAGTCTCCTGGCGGGGCTGCCGGGCTGCTTTTATCGGGGAGCGTCGGGTGGCGATCGCGTGGGAAAGGGGAGGACCTGGTCCCTGGCCACGTCCCAAAGCACAGAGGGTGGGGGATGTTCTTCCCCTCCCAGAATAACTCCAGGAAGGAAAAATCCTGGCTCTCAGCTGGTGCTTTTGGCCCACCGAGGAGCTCAGGCTCTTCCTGCACTCCTGGCTCCAGCGTCACAGCCGGTGGCCGGGTGGTGCTTGGGGTCCGGCTCTGCACCCCGGCACCCGGGGAAGGAGTGTGCCCCACGGCAGGGCGTTCGGGGCAGGAGCAGGCAGCCCTGATGCCGGGGTGAGGCGGCCCCGATGCAGTCGCTCTGGTGGGACCAGGGCCGGGTCCCTGATGGAGGGAGCAGGTGGCATCGGCAGCTCCCAGCCCATGGCCTCCCTCGGCGCAGCGAAGGCCCGGCTTGGTGTGCCTGGCCCCGGTGGGGTGCAAATGGCTGAGCCCAGCCCTGACACCCCCTTCTAAAAAGCCCTGGAGAAACAGCTGCTGTTTGGGTGGAAAAATCGCTTTGCCAGGATGAAAATTTCCACCGGAAACACCGCTTTGCACTGCTTCGTGCACGTGTTTGGGGAGCTTCGGGTGCCGGGAGAGGCCGGGGGCCGGGACCTCCGTTTACCCCTGAGACTGGGGTGGGCGGCAGCTCAGGTTCGCGGCTGCGCTGGGCTGGGAAATGCGGAGGCCAGTTTGGAGCTTTTCCGGTGGATTCGGTCTGTCCGCAGTTGGCCATCGAGCGGCCTCTCCCCGCTCGCAGACGCCTGCCGGGGCGCACGTCGCCGGTGCTGATGGCCGGTGGGTGGTGGGAAGCGGCTCGGCGCTGGGCCCTGGGGACACGCGATGGCCCTTCCCCGACAGCCCAGCTGGCCCGGCGAATCACACCCCGGGGAGCGCGTGGGAGCCGCGTCCAGCGACGGCCTCTTCCCTCCTTCCGTTATCGCAACTACCTCCCCGAGCCCGTCCACAGGCTGCTCGGGGGCTTCGCTGCCGGCAAGAGGGCTGCGATGGTCCCTCCGCCTTGGTTTGTGCTCCCGGCTACATGCCAGGAAACGTTCTGCCCCAGGGTGGCCTCTTCATCACCTCCCGCTTCCATCCGGCGGCCGAACCGGGGAGTCCCCGCCGGACCTCGGGTGGAGGAGGATGAGGGGGCCGGCGGATGGGGCCGGCGCTGCCTCCGCAGCGGGGTTGTGCAAGCGCTCGCCTGTCCCTCCGTTTGCTCTTCTGCAAAGGCGTTTCCCAGAAAACAGTCTCGGCTTCTGGCTGCAGAAGGCTCCCTGGCTCCCGTGCTGGGACACGAGTGCGGAGAGGGGACGGTGCCGGCAGCGTGCCGAGGCTGCCGGGGAGGTGCCCAGGGGCGAGGGGGGCGGCTGCCTCTCCCCTGTGCGGGCTCGTTTGGGTGCCAGGCTGGCCAAACCACGAAAGCAGGCTCAGGGAGGCCAAAATCAGCTGCCTTGGGTTGTGTTGTGTTATTTTTCCCGAAGAAGAGCATGGCACAACGGTGCCCTGAGGATCACCCGCTCCTGCTTCTCCCTCCAGACAGCGCGGCACGCTTGCTTTCCCTAGGGGTGATCCCAAAAAGGGTTCAGCGGGGCTTGCTGAAACCCATCCCAACAGAAACAAGCTGGGGAAAATATAGCCCCGGACCTTTCCCTGCATCATCCCAAAGCTAATTTAATTTCTCCTCTTCCCAGCCCAGGCTGGTCCCCGGGGAGCGGAGGAAAGTGGATGCTTCCAGGACACGCAGCTGTCTGGCTCTCGCCCGCCGCATCAGCCCTTCCGCTCGGCGCTGCCGGCGCGGCTCCCACGCGGCTGCCCGCCCTGCCGACGTCCCTCGCCCCGGCCGGGGCCCGTCCCCCCTCCAGCAGCTGCCGGGGGCTCCTCGCCCACCACCCCGCATTTGGGCGCTGGGGACTGAACGTGCCCCGTCTTTTTTCCCCCGAGGAAGACTACGGCAGCGCTTTGCCCTGAGGCTCACGCGTCCCTGCTTCTCCCTCCGGGCAGCCCGGCACGCTCGCTTTCCCCAGATGTGGTCTCTAAAAAGCTTCAGCAGGGCTCGCTGAACCCTAAAACAGAAACAGCCTCAGGCTGGCGGAAATTTAGCCCCAGAACGACAGCTATTTTCCTCGCGGTGAGAAACAGACCCGCAACCTAAAGAATGAGGATTTTTGGCACTGGGAAAGAGCCCCCGTAAAGGTTCCCATGAAAAACGCCTGGATGCGTCGAGCTGGGGAAATCCAGGGATGATGTTACCAGCACCTGCTGCATCCATCCCTGCCGCGGCCCCCGCGCCGCAGAGCCGTGACGAGCCGCTGCACGGGACGGCCCCCGGCTGCCGTGTGAGCTGGGCTGCCCCGGTGCCGGTCCCCCTTTTCCTCCCCCGTTTCCTAGTGGAACGGGGCACCCGTGGCACTCGCAGCTCTGGCCCCCAGCGGCCACCGGCGGTTCGGGGTCCCTGGGGCTTTTAGCACCCGCGCCGGGGCTTTCCCACGCTCCCCGGGGGCGGCGGGATGCGGAGGCTGCCGGGCGCAAAGGCGGGCGAGTGACCGCGTGGAAACTCTGCCCCGTCCTGACACCTCTCGTGCCGCCCCCAGGCTGGGTGCGACGGGTGCAAATCGGGGTGTCGGACCCGGACGGTGCTGCGCCCTCCCCGGGAAGGGGCCGCGCTCGAGCCGGGGCGCTGGGGTTCAGCCCTGGCCTTGCTGCCGGCCGGGCCGGCTCTGGCAGCCCGGACACCCGCGCGGGGCTGACTTGAGCATCGCTGGCGGAGCCGGGAGGCAGCTCGTCTCGCTCTGAAGTCATCGAACAATGGGAAACCACCACTTCCGCGGGGCGTTTGTGTCAGTGGTTCAGCACACTCAATTTTTTTAAAAGAAGACACATCCTCAGCACTCGCAGCACCGCGTTTCTTTGGCTGCCAGGATCGCTTCTCACCGTGCTTTTCTCCACTGGATTAAAGCACATATTTCGGTGCATCTGTTTTCAGGGGAGCCAGACACCCCGAGCTCTTGCCGTCCCTCCTCGCAGCATTTCCCCCTGCACCTCTGGCACACGCAGGGTCCCCTTCTCCCCCCGCAGCCGCTTCCCACCGCACTCACGCTGCTCTGGCAGCCAGTCCCCCGCCTCGCTCGGCGCTGCGTTTCCGTCGGCGGGGCCGCGTCGCGGCCAGGGGTCTCCTCCCTGCGCCCTGGGCCTTGGCTGCCCACGCCGCCCCGCTAAAGCACGCCTGGACCTCGGGCTGAACAAAGTCTGGCTTTTTTAAGCATAAGGCGGACGGGCTCGCTGGGGTCTGGAGCGATGCGGCAGCGGCACAGATCTGCGTCCTCACCCAGGGGTGAAAAGAGCAGCCAGGCGCCCCGGGGCGCCGGATCCGGAGGCAATCCCTGCGGAGCCCCTCTGGAAGAGCCCCTCTCTTTGGCCACATCCGCTCAGTGACAGCTGCTTTTTTGGATGTGTCACGCAGATGGTTTGCACGTGCTTTATGGAGGCCGCGGCGCGCTCCTCGTTTCGGCTGATCGATACCCCCAGGAGACAGAGACCTAAGTGCTCTGCCTCCGGGACAGCAGGGCTGGTACAGCTGGTGCATCCAAGACAATAAATGTAATCTGATGAGCATGGCCAGGTCAGCTCCGATTTCCATAAAGCCATAAGGATTTGCTTGATTTATTCCTCTAGCTTTTAATTCCTTATCTATATCTTGGGCGGAACTGAGATCAGCTTTTCCGTTGTCTTGCCTCAGCTGATGACAAGATAACCGCTTAATAAAAGCCCTAGCTGGGCTGTTTCCTCTCCGAGTGCTGGGGCGATCCTTGCCCTTTCCTGGCCACCCGGGATTTCCCCTGCTGTTGGAGGACATGGGCTAGGCTCGACCGGAGGCTGCCGCGGCCAGGGCCACCCTCGCCGTCCCCAGGAGCTGGCTGATCTTAGTCACCTGGCGCCGCGGCCCACACCTCCGCGGAGCCCGCCGGGAAGCTGCGGCGGTGCAGCCCACGGGCGAGCACCTTCCCCAAAGAGCAGCGCAGACTTTTTCCAGGGCTGGAAAACCCCGCGGGGATCTGAGATCTCGCCCCGAAACCTGCTTGCTCAGGGCTGCTCCAAGGGGCAGGAAAGCTCTTCCCAACCTGCGTTCGCGGCTCGCCCGAGGTTTCGTCCACCGTGTGTGCGCATGCCGGGCGAGAGCGGCAGCTTCCTGCCGGAGAGAACAGGCTTTCCCCATCTCCCACTTCCAAATGTTGCTGGAAATTGAAAACGCACAGGAATGACATGGAACAGATGGTTTAATCCACGTTTGGGGGAGACTCCACCAACAACGTCGCAGCCAAGTCCCACTTTAATGAACATTCATCACAAGTGAGTGATGCTGAACATGTTGCTGGGCTGCAGCCTCATCGCCGGGCTCGGGAGCGCCAGCGGCGGGACCCTTCTTCCCCCGGCGTTTCTCATTTCGGGATGTCCTCGGCCGCGCTCTGCTGTGCCCGGGGAGTCCCCGCCGCCCCGGGCCGTGACTCATTTCCCGCGGCCTTTGGGCCCCCGGCATCCTGGCAGGCGCTGAGCGGGCAGCGCAGCCCCGGCTGAAAAGCTGACTTGGCACCAAACTCCCCTGCTTGCGATTAGGATCAGCACTGGGCTTTTTAAAGTCAAGCGTTTTCTTCCTCCCTCCCCTGCCGCCCCAGCCACGAGGCTGCCTTTGCAAGCCTCGAGATTCAAGCTGAAATAGCCCCCAGCATCCTCCGCCTCCCGACGCGCACCCTGATTCCCGAGCCGGCGGGTCGCACGGGCTTCATGATTCCCCTGCAGCCAAAAAAAGCAAGAAGCAGCCTTTATTGGCGAAAGACAAATAAAGGTGGGGAGAGAAAATAGGACCCTGCTGGCGTCTCCCCGGGAAGGTGGGGGCTGCTGCCTCCAGCCGCGCGCTGGGCTGCTCCTCGCGGCCGGGACTGCCGGGCCGTCAGCCTCGCTGCCTGTCTGCTCCGACTGATCCGTTTAATTCAATTTGCGACCTGGACATCTGTTGACATATGTTTTCCTGTTCCCAACTGGTGTCTCAGCTGGAGACATCTGTGAGTCCTGACCTTCGAGGCCGAGCTGCGACTTAAGCCCTTCTCGCTTCCCTTTGCCGTCTCTTTCAGTCTCCCCGGCACCAATTTTGGGTGGGCTTGAAGGGGCCGAGCGAGCCGCATGACGCCTGCCCCTCGCTGAGCTGCTCCTTCAGGTTCTAGTGATTTCTCATGATGTCACCAGTGCCTGCTAAGCCAAAAGAGAAACCCCTTTTTCCGCCTCCACAGCTGTTAGGAAAGAGCGAACTGGGGTGAGGGGTTTGGCAGAGGCCACAGACACCAGTCCCAGAGCACGGGGGCTGCTCAGGGGTTGTGTCCCGGACTCAGACCTCGAACTTGAGCCTTCTTCAGGGAGAAAATCACAGCCTGGCACTGCCGAAGGGGCGAGAGGACCGACCTGCCAAAGCAACAGCCCCGGGGAAGCGTGCAACAGCGGCGAGGAGATGGGTTTTGAGCTGGGCTTGCCCACCCCAGGGCTGCGTGGCCGTGAGTCGTGCCGGCATCTCGGAGCAGCAGCCGTCGGCACGGGAGAGCCGAGCGCCCGTCCCCCAAAATATCAGCTGGGCTGAAAGTAAAGGATTCAGGCCATTTCACGGGGAGCTGCTGGGCATTTGAGGCAAGGGGACACACGGCCGTCACGGTGTTCCCCTGTCCCTGCTGGGGCACAGAGCACGTGCCGCAGGGGACATTAAAAGCCCTGATGTTTTTCCTCCATTTGGCACAAGATGTCAGTGCTGCCCCAGGAACGCGTGGCCTGGACCGCCGGTGCCTCCTTCTGCTGCCCGCTCCCGGGGTCTCCCTCCCTCCGGATGCTCCCGGCTCCCCTCCCCGAGGGTCCCGGGCTCCGGGTGTCCCTCGGCCTGGCGTGGAGCCCAGCAGGCAGGGCCCGAGGGGGCTTTTCTGGACAGAGGAGCTTTGGGTGCGCGGAGAGCGGCGGGTCCCCCCAACCCCACGTCCTCCTTATCCCTCTGCCACAGCACGGACGCTGGCTGTGCCGCTGCGGCACCTCGACACCCCGCTCGGCGAGGAGTAAAGCGCTTCAGCCAACAGCGAACCCCATTTCTCCCTTTATTGGGAGAAAGAAGATGTGTCATCTCCGGAGCGCGGTGCACATGCGCTGGAAGGGAGCCCGGACACCAGCTCCCAAGGAAAGCTGCCAAGGGAGACGGCAGCGGAGCTGCCCCTCGGGAAGCCAAAGCTGCTCACGCCGAGGCAGAAAACTTGGCTCCCCTCGGAGGACGCGTGAAAGCCGGCATCGGGTCAGCGCCCGTGAACGGGCCGAGCGCAGGGCCTGGAGCCTGCGGAGAGGGCAGGGCATGGCCTGAGGGGCCTCTGGGGACTCCCGCGCGTGGCCGCATCTGGTGCGGGCTCCTCCGGACCACGCAGACGAGCCCTGCCCGGAGCAGAGTGAGGGAGCGACCCTCTGGGGACAGCGCTGCCCCGACGTGACTGGTGACCTGCTTTTCTGGAGACCATCGTTGGACACAGCAGCCCCCGTGGGACTTGTGCAGACAAGAGTCTGGGACCCCTGACTATGCTCAGGAAGATGGGAGAGGGGCTGAGGATCATCTCCTGGCCACGTAATCTGCTCCACAGCATCTCCTGCTACCAGCCACCCCTGGGAGAGCCTCCACCAGCTCTGCTCTGCCCGTTCTCTTCAGCCGGCTCCTCGGCAGGTCTGCTCACCACCTTCTCCTTAATGCTGGTCTCTCTCTTTCCCTTCTGGGAGGACACACAGATAGGTCCAAATCAGAGCTGCCCCATTATGTACACTGCGAGATGACCTCCTGGAGCTCCCGAGGGTCTACACGCGGCTCACGCGTGATGGGTAGGAGCAGAGGCAACAAGCTCGGCCAGGACTTCGAGTCATCGCACCACCAGGACACTGCATTTCCCAGCTCCTCTATACCCACTCCTCACTTCCCGTGGCACCTTCATCGCGACGTTGACCTTCACACCTCTTGCCATCAGCGTTGCCCAGGGGAGCCTGTCGAGTTCCAGCGCTCCGCTCCCGGCGTACCTAATTAGGTTTGCTTCCCACCGAGGGAATGCGAAGCAGCCAGGATTGCTAATGGCAGGCATCTCCGATGTTCAATATTCCTGGATGGCAATCAACATAAAAGAGATGGAGAGCATCTCTCTTTGGAGTTGGCGACCTTCAGCTGTGTTCTTCAGCGCAGGGAGGATCAGACATGAAACGCTGGGCTCTGTGTATGGGGGAGGAAGAGATTAGATACTGAGCACTGGAGATAAAAAAGAAAAGGGACAAAGGGGAAAAAGAAGCAAAGAATCAAAAATGAAATCTAAAAGCCACACGTGGAAAGGAAAAAAAAAAAACCCGCAAAATAGTGTTGACAAGTCTGGAGGCTTCTGGGACCTTGGATGACCAGAAAAATAACACATCAAAGACCTCACGTATGCTCGAAGACAGATAAAAACTCTGAGCCAAAATGTTCTATGAATATTTAACTACCATCAATATTTAATTAGCAGACAGAGAGAGATTAAGAGCAAAGATATCTATACTCAGCATGCACTCCATCGCTACCCCGCGCATACTCCGTCATGTCACCGCAGGGCTCGCGGGGGCTCGTTCCCGCGGCGGGGGACAGCGCTGCCGCCTGGGTTTTGTGGCTCAGTCTCTTGTTTGTGTTTGCTGGAGGGCGGAAAATGCCCCGGCACAACAGGAATCCCGGCTCCCGGCTCCCGGCTTCACCTGATGACTGCCGACAGCCCGCGAAGCCAGGAGAGAGAGAGACTGAGGTTTGAAAAATGGATGGATAAGCAAAGTATGTGGAAGGAGACGCAGGCAAAGAGGCAAGAGCCGGGGCTGGACCGGGGCTGAGGATGCCAGACGGGCGAGCAGGTCCCCAGGGCCCGGCGGGAGAGCCCAGCCGGGCTTTGGCCCATCGTCTGGAGAAGCTGGTGCTCCCACGAGGAGACAAGCCCTCGCTTTCCTCGGCTTTGGGGAGAGCCGCTGGGAAGAGCCGGGATGCTCTTTAAATGAATCCCTCCATGAAAAAGAAAAAAACCCTAACCCACAAAACACCACTCCACAAAGGGCTGCGATGCCTCTGCAGCACACGCCTGTCTGTTAAGCTGCTCTAATTTAATAACAACCGCTGTTCAATCAGAGATCTGCGAGGTTTGAGTCCCTGGGTGTCATGGAGGAATTCAAAGCAGCGGAGGGGGGAAGCAGGAGATACTGCTCTGATGCCAGGGAAGATACCTCTCCGCAGCGCCCCGGGGAGGACACGGGGCCTTGGAGCCTTCCTCCAGCAGCCGCTTCCCTCCTCCCCAAAGCTCTGGCTCTTTGAAGGCTCCTGCACATGATTAAAACAGGATCTTCAAAAAAGAAAGGAGATAAACTGCAATAAAAATCAAGGGAAGGAGTAAAGGGTGGAAGGAAGGAGGGGGAAACGACTTCAAAAAGTAGGACCTTCTAATCCGCCCTGCAGCCGGGAGCAGCCCCACGACCAATTTCCATGGGAATCAAAGAGGCAGCGAAGCCCTTTAATCAGCCGTTTGATGGAGGTTTTGGGAGCAGGGAGGAGGCAGCTGGCCAGGGAGGATGGACTGGGCAAGTGAGGGGATGGCGGGGTGGCGATGCGAGTCCCCAAGGAGGTCCCGGAGAAGCTCCCAGAGAAGCTCCCGGAGGAGGTCTGCAAGGAGGTCCTGGAGCAGATGCGTGGGTCCAGCGGGTTCTGGTGACTTCGCAGCTGGGTGCTGTGAATGTGGCTCATGTCCTGTGTCCCTCTCGCTGGCCCGTCCTTCCTCGCCCCAGCATCCCTCTCCTTCGGAAGAGATCCCGGCTGAAATCCCAGCTGTGGGGCCCTCACAGGCCCTGGGCAACCCTCTAGGATTGGGGCTCGGTGCTGGGGGCGATGCAGGGAATGGAGAAACCTCCGGGGCCAAGTGCAGGAGCTGAGTTTGGAGGTAAGGCGCTGGAGAGCCCCAGCCTGGGAGCCGTCCAGGGCGCCCGTCAAGCAACTCATTGAGCGATGAAGGATTTACGGAGACAGCAATCTGCTCGTGGATATTTTGCCGGGCAGCAAGGGGGAGGGAGGCTGCATGCCTGGAATAAACGGCTCCCTGCGTGTAGCGCGGGGAGATCTAATGGGGCTGTCAATCATTTTAGCTTGCCAATGCCGATCTGCTGAAGAGGAGCCCGCGCAAGTGCCGCTCGCTGGCAGCGGGGGAGCCGGGCACAGAGCAAAGTGACCCGTTGTGCTCCTGGCCGCAGGCTCCCAAAGCAGGAGGAACCGAGTTTGGTTCATCTGAAAAGCACAGAGCGGAAAAGCACGGGGACCCTGCTCGCAGCCAGGAGAGTCCTCCCCCGCCCCCAGGTCCCCAGGCTTGGCAAAGACAGCATCAAACCACCTTGGATCTGAGGCTTTTTCATTGCAATGAGCTGATTTTTTTGCCCGGAGATGTCCCCCCTCCATCCCGAAGGCAGGACACACGGACAGGGCCGGCCCTGGGAATGGGGGTGAGCAGCGGCGATCCCGAGGGACCCTCGAAGTGCTGCCTCCCGCAGCGGCTCGGGGAGCTCGCGGCCTGCCAGACAAACCACCCCATCAGCACCAGAAAGGGGGGGATGATAAGCCTGATATTTGTGTGTACGCCAGGCCAGGAGATGTGGGCACCAGCTGAATCTGCTGCTGCATCTGCGTTTTCTCCTCCTCTCATCTTCAGTTGAGGGAAAGGCAGGGATGCCCAGCCAGGAAGGATGTGCTGAAGAGGGTGACCCCAAAAGCCTCATTTCCAGAAGAAACCACCAGAAAATAAAGATAAAAATCTGCTGTCTCCCTGGCTGGGCATGCTAGTGTTTGCAAGGGGGACGTGCCGCTACCTGAGCCTGCAGGCAGCCCCATCCGAGAGCCCCGGGAGGTGCGAGGTGCCCTTGGGGGCACCGCCGGTCCCCTGCCCCTGCCTCCTCCGCCGTTATCCCAGCAGCTCCCCGGCCTCCAGCCCGCCATTCCCAGCATGGGAGGTTCGTCCTGGGCCAGAGACAGTGATGGGCACTGGGAGAGGGTTTCGGATGGGGATAGTTCCTCCGTGCATCCGTCCCGGCCCCCTGCGAGGACTCCAGGCACTCCCTGGGCCACGGTGCCGGGAGAACTGGGGTCCCACCACGGCTCAGCGCGGGGCCCGCCTGTCCCCTCTCTCCCCTGTTTTGGGTTATTTCTCTCCCAAGGAGCTGCCTTAGCTGGAGGGGGACTGGAGAGGGCAGTAAAAGCCAAGCCAAGCCGCGTTTTCCCTGCCCGCTGGGCTCGAGCCATCTCCTCCGCGTGTCAGCAGCCCCCCAAAGTCCCCGCAGCTCGTCCCGGCCTCGCTGGCGGGTGCAAACGAAGCACCGTGGAGGCGATGTGAGAGGCCGGGAGGGTTTCTGTGCTCCTGGGCTGGGCGTTCGGGCCAACTTTTGCCTTCATTTTTTGCATCTCATCGGCAGTTCTGCCAGCTGGGTCGGTCCTCGCGGCCGTATTCTCCCAACCGGGATTTGAGCATCGCCCAGCGCTGGGGCAGCTCCGGAGCTGCGAGCCTCGCGCAGCGTGGCCCCGTTCCACGCACGCCGATCGCGCCGAGCAACCAGTTAGTCAGACGCTTCCCTGCCAGCCGCGGAGGAGGTTTATTTCCCTCTCCTCTTTTAGATGCATCTAAAGAAAAAGCTGGGGATCCCTTCCCTTCCCTGCCGCCCCAGCCGGGCGCGAGGGGTGGGCGAAGGCGAGCCGCCGGAGGGGCTCGTGCTCTGCGATGGTGCATGCGGACCCAGCTTGGGCTTTTCCCAGCGCAGCGGGGAGCCGGCATCTCCTGGGGCCCGGGGAAACCGCGGCCGTCAGCGCGGCGGGGCGGCAGGCTGCAAGCTGCGCGGGAGGCACCTGGGGAGCAGGTTGTATCTGGAGCGTGAGAATTCGCGGCCACGCGGGCCCAGCTGCACGGCGCCGACCGCGGGTCGGGTCTAACGGGTCAGACCTAACCCGGCAGCACCAACCCCCTGAAAACCCCAGCTCCTCCGGGCTCTCCATCCTTTCCTGGCAGCGATGCGGGAGCCGGAGCCCCAGCGGTCCCCAGAGCCGGCTGCATGAGGAGCAGGGGCTGCAAAAGCCAGCAGCATATCTGCAACCAGTATCTTTAACCGGTGTCTCTAACCGGGCTGAGCCCATCGGGCCGCTCCGCTGCCTGCCCGGCCGCCTCCGAGCACCACGGAGCCGGAGCGGAGCACGTCGCCCGCCGAGCTCCGGCCCCGGCGAGGAGCAGGATTATGCAAGAGCACTCGCGTATAAAATTGCTTCTCGCGCCGCGAGCGGCCCGTGAGCAGGGGAATCGGCAATCAGCTCTCGCTGGCGCTGCGGCGGTGGCGAGCGGAGACCTGCTAGGCCCCCGTGCCGCGCGGCGCGGCGGTGACGGCTGCAGTTTCCGTATCTGGGCCATTCACCACTCGAGACTTTTAGCGCCCCGAGCAACGGCATGTACTGCTGATGAGTTCTTTCTGCTCCAGTAATTACAGTGAGGAATTTGTCAGAACGAGCTTTCTAAAACCTTCTTGTCTTGTTCTGATTTTACCTGGAGTGTAAAAAGTCATTAGTATGGTAAAACGGAGGCCGTGCAAAGCCAGCAAGCTGTCCAGATAACACGGTTTACATCCACTCCACGCTCAATATGCAAAAAAATGCTGGCTTTATTTTTTTACCAAAATGGGAGTTTTCCACAACTGAAAGCCTCCAGGAGAAGGTGGCAGGGCTCGCGGTGCTTGGACCCATTTTTCTTGGCTGGCACGTGGGGTGGCACGAGGTTGGGGTCTGAGATACGGCTCCCCTCTGCCCCGGAGAGGGGCTGCTCCGGGATGAGCCGGGCAATGGGGAGATCCCTCCGGGGCCGTCCAACGCGTCCTGGCCGCGCGGGTCTGGGGCTGTCTGTGCCACCCGGACTGTGCCTGGGCAATGCTGTCCCCATCCTCCACGGACTTTGTTTCAGCCAGACCCCAAAATACAGCTCCTACGGCGCTGAGATGAGCAGAAACCCCTCCGCTCCACTAACCCGCCCTTCCCGAGCCAACGCTTCCCGCTGGATAACGCCGCGGGAAAAGCCTGGGAGGGTCTCTCCAAAAGCTGGCTGGATTTCTGTCTCCCTGGTGATGCCTGCTCCAGGGTTACTAGCTCCAGGTGTGAACGCAGTGGTGGAAAACGTGGGCGGATAACTCTGCGCACGCCACCGGGAATCTGTCCGAGCATGTGCGTCCCACTGCGAGGGAATCGAAATCCCCATGCTGGGAATTTGCCCCCGCCACGGCGGTTGCTTTGGTGCAGGGCAGGAAAGAACAGCTCTCGATCACCTCCCGGGGGTGCAGCCTTAGGGCAGCTGCGGTTTCGGCTCATCCAGGTCCCTCCGGGCTCCCCCGTTTGAGCGGGCTCCGGTTTAAGGGACATTAGCCGACGGAGAGGAGCGCCTGGGGAACTCAGGCTTGAAATGAGCTGGGGAAAAAAACTATTTCAATCAGTAAAGAAAAGCAGCTGAGGTCAGAAGACGTTGTGAAGCATGTGTTGGCACCGTCCTCGCTGTTCTGGCGCGGAGCTGGCATCCCGCATTCGGTATTCAGCCGCATCGCCGCAGCGCAACACGTGCGACAGGCGCTCGGGGCCGGGGAGCCCGCGCGGGGATTGCCGACGGGGCTCGCGGCTTCGCCCGCCGACGGCAGCCGACGGAGCACGGAGGGAAATGGATGAGCGTAATAAGAGCCAGCGCTCGTTTTTAAACTTTATGGCCAAAAAGTAATAATAGAAATTTAGCAAAATGTAAAATGTGGCAAAGAGGATTTCACTGAGCAGGGCATTAGCGGGGAGAATGAATTGGATTTATGAGCCAGCGCCGCTTGCACGTTGCTTGCAGCCCCGACGCGAGCTCCGGCGGGTGACCCCGGGCTCTGCCCCCCCGGGGCCGGGGAATAGCTCTCGCAGTCCGGCCACGTGACATCCTCAGAGGTCCCCGTGGGGCTGGGGACCCCCGAAGCTGTCCCCATCACTATGCTGGGCCCTGGCAGGTGGCTGCAAGGGATACGGTGGCAAAAAGCTGCCGGGGAACAGGGATGTCCGCAGGACACACCACCCTTCCCTCCTGACTTCCCCCGTTCTCCTTTTTTCGAGGGGCAAATTGGAGTGTTTGAAAAAAAAAGAAATACTTCTGTCTGGAGGAAATAGTCGCACTGGGCTCCAATAAAAGCATTTTGGTTCAGATTTAAGCAAACGCTAATTTTTTGGAGGGCCGGTGGGGGTTGTTTGGGATTCAGAGCATTTCCAGCATTTTCTCAGGCTCAGGGGAACATCCCCGAAGGCCACTTCAAAGAGAAGAAGTGATTTCAAGGCAGAACGTTTCTTTCTGGAGATGCAATATTCAAGCATTTAGATTTCCTCTGATTTTCTTCTTTTTAATGAACTTAGCAAAATTAGATCAAATGTGTGTATGTTTTTGGCATCACCGGGTCTGTCCTTCTGGGCCAGAAAACTTGGGGAAGGGGAGGTTTAATAGGCAGCGTTATCTCCTGGAGACACGGCGGTGACGCAGGCCGCACGCCACGCGGGCAGGTGACAGGCAGGGATCTCCGTGCCCAGATGGGTATCTGGGTAATGATGTTTGTAAGCTGGGAAACACTGATCCGCGCACACCACGGAGCTGCTGGTTACAGCACTGCGGCAGCGGCGCCTCCGAAGCCTCCCCCTCCACAGCTGGACCCAACATCTGCCCGGCCGGCAGCGGTGGCCCGGCCAGGTCCCCGGTGAGGTGGCGGGGAAGGGTCACCCTGCGTGCCACCACCCGCGCCTCGATCCCAAGGTGCTGCAGTGTCCGGGATGCACTTTTCCCTCTTTTTTCCGGCCTGGCCGGGGCACTACGGGCGCAGGGCTCCCAGAGCCGCCTCCCGCCGGCTCCCTGGCTCCCGTTTGTGTCGGGCTGGAAAAGTGCAGTTGCAGGTTTGCAGGAGGGGAACAGGGCACCAATTCAAGGTCAAACGCCAGTGGGGTTGGCCAAAAAAAGGAAAAATAACCCCATTCTGAGGAGCTGAAGCATCTGATCATGCATTCCCCAAGGGGGATTTTATTTCGGATCTTGCTCAAGTCTGACAGCAAGAGCCTGCCTTAAAACACACGGAGAAAGAAGAGCCCCCAGACGGGAGCGTCTCAGCCGCCCACAGCCCCGTCCGCAGGTCTGGGAGGTGCTTTTATAATAGCATAATATAATGCAATAATAAATGCATAATAGCATTATAAACGTATTTAGCTGTGCAGCCCGGGGGTGGAGGCAGAGCATCTGCTGGGGACGCCCCGCTCGGCCGCGGTGACGCGGCCCCTTGCACCCCCTTCTCCGGCAGGTTGGTGTCAAAATGAGGCAAAAAGGGTGGGAAAAGGAGCAGCCCCTGCATGGGTCCCCTCTCCGTCACCACCCCTTCGTCAGCCCGTCACGCCATGACGAACCGCCGCTAAGTGCTGAGCGGAGGCACCTGCAGCGCCCGGCTCCAGGTGCTCGGCAGCGGCTCCCACCGCTGTGACTCATCCTGCAGCAGCTGGGTGTGATTTATTAGCAGCTAACGCAGCCTTTAATCTCCGTGAGTGCAAACTGTGCTGCTGCTGCTCCCTGCACAGCTCGTCTCTTTGGTGGCTCTCCCTGGGGCACTGTGCAGCCGGCTGAGCCTGCGGGAAGGGGATGCCTTTTCCCCCTCCCTCCTTGAAACCCAACCAGGTGCAAATCACAGCTTTCCTTTGGTGAGGAGTGCGTGGAGATGGGCCAGAACACCACCGAGGTATTAACTTCTGGCATTTCTGCCTCTCGCCGTGCCCCATCCGTTCCCTGCCTGGGGGAGGGCGGCTGAAGGGTGCCAGCACCGGGGAGCCCAGTTTGCACGCGCTTCCATGGGGATGGGAAATGTTCCTGGTGCTTCCATGGCACGTAGCTGCGCTCCTGGCCCGGAGCGGGCACGTCCTACCCACCCGGGGAGAGCTGCCGCGTTTAGGTGTTTAGCCCCGTCCCGGCGGGGATGGAGGTGGCTGTTCTGGTGCTTTGGGCCTCCGCCTGCAGCACGCGGGATCGTCGGTGCCCGGCCCCGCGGAGGCCGTGTTACACGGCCCTTGCACGCGTGAAGGCGAGTCCCTGGGCGGACCTTGGAGCCAGCTCTCCTCCGCGGCTGGGACGAGGTTTCTGCAGCTCCGTGTCCCTCGCCGTAGCCCTGCCTCAGCCCCGGCGAAGCGTCGGGTGCTTCCCGAGTGGAGGCAGGAGAAGAGCGTTGAAGTGGCTGGAAAATGCTTTTAACAAGCTGCAAAGACGCTTTGTGTTCTCATATTGTTTCCAGTAATAAAGTCAGGTTATTACAGAAATCTATTACCATCAAAAGACTCTGATAAACCCGCGATCCTTCTGCGGCGAGGTTTAATATTCCTTTTGGAGAGCTTTGTTTGCCACGGCACCGAGCCGGTATCTCCCATCAGCCCACCTGAAAGAGCCGCGGCGCTATCAGATTCTACTTGCCATTTGTTGGGGTTTATTTATATATTTTTATTATTTTTAATCTTTCAGGTTGATTTCTTTTTTAACATTCCCTTTTAAAGAAGCCGCTGCCGAGACTCCAGCAGCCCCGCGCACGCTGCCGAGGACGGCCCAGGCACCCCGGCCCTGCCCTCGCCGGGAGCAGAGGGATCCCGGCTCCACCGCTGCAGCCGGGGTCTCGGCCCATGGACAGAGACTGGTCATTAGATGCAGATTTTTATTAGCAGTGAGATGATCTGCTGGGAAGTCTTGCTGGGATGAGGCACGTGCAAGCTCTCCAGCGGGGCTCGCGGCACCCTCGAGCTGCGGATGGAGCTGTGGGGAAAGGGGATTTTCTCACTGGTCTTTGGATATTTTGGAAAGGGGAGAAAAGGAATCTGCTGTGGGATGGGTGGAAACTGCCACCCCTTCCTTGCCTCCATGTCCCCAAATTAGCAGCAGACTGAAAAGCAGAGGGAAAGGGGTTCAGCTGCTTGTCTGGAAATGTTCTCGCGCATGCAGAGCTCAGCGGGTCTGCAGGGATCAGCGGGACAAGCTCATCCCCCCCCCCCCCCCCCCAAATTTCCTGACTCCAGATCCAAAAGCTCGCACTTGGAGGAAGACGGGCTCCTTTCCCCCCCAGCGCAATCCTAACGCCCGCAGCCACTCCTGCCCCATCCCCGTGCGCCAGCAGCACCCCAGCCCGCCCTGCCAATCCCACCGGCGCGGGAGCGGATCCAGCTGGGGGGAACCAAAACCGACCTTCCCGCGGCGCTGGAGCCAGGACGCCGGCGCTCTCCTCTCGGGGGCTGTCGAAACCCACCACCTGCCCGGCTCTGGCACGAGGCGCAGCATCCGGGCGAGCCAGCAAAAGCCTTCCTGGGTCGGCAGCCGCAATGCTGCCGCGTTGCAACCATCGCTGGCAATAGCCGTGCTGCGGAGGAGCCGGGGCCGGGGTCACCCGGCTCCCGCAGGGCTACGGGCTCGTGGGCCCGGCAGCACCAACCCCTGGCCACAGCTGGATCCCGCCGGCGCTGGCAGTGAGCTACCCTGCTCCTCTGCAGCAGCGCGCGCTGCGTGCTCGTGTTCGCCTGTAAAACCTCGCCGTCCCCGTCGGAGAGGAGGGCTCCAACGGCAACGCGCGGAAAGAGGCGGCTTGTGCTTTGTGTCGCGAGCTTGGGATTATAAATCGCATCAATTATAAATAATGGTGTAAATTATAAATTAAACATATGTGCAAGTGCTGTAAACTCCTCCAGCCTCCAGCTCCAATTGCTTGTGCGTATATATTTATATAATGTGTGTGTATGTATATATATATGTACACACACATATATGTATATTTGTTGCTTCCGCACCACGTTTCTCCCCGCGGAGGCCCTCGCCGATGGGTGTGCACGTGGCTGAGCCGCGGGAGGAGCGCTGCTGGGTGCCCGGCTCACCCGAATGCACGAACTCCTAGAGGCCCTGAGATTGCAAGGCTCTGCTTGGTGGGAGGGGGAAAAACATTTCTTTTTGAAGTGAAGCCATCTCTCCTTCCAGAAGGAGAAGCGCTCGTGGGCACGATGTTAGGATGCGCTAGTAGGAGATGGGGCAGCCCAGGCGGGAGGAGCTGGGCCAGAGCAGGATCCACCAGGTCATTTTCTGATGTAGGAGGGCAAAAAAAAAAAGCAAATGTATTCCATCTGTGTTATGAAAATCTATGAAACCCGCAGGCCATCAGCGCTGCCTCGAAGCCGAACGGGAGCGCAGCGCCAGACAGGGACGTGTTAATGCACTTGGTATTTTTTTTCCTTTTAATGCTCTCTCCGCCTCCCCCTCGCCACGAGCATCCCTGCAGCAACCCCCTAATGCGATCAGGCTCCGGCGCTGCCGGGAAAGGTTTCACCTCGCTGCCCGGTGCCCTGCGGAGAGGTGCAGGAAGGGGCGTTTTCCTGCCAAACCTGGGTTAGACCAGGGTTGTTGCTGGTTTCCCTAGATATGGGAGTCCAGATCCGACCGGGGGCAAAGAGCCCTTCTAGGAACATCACCTCTTTATGAAAAGCCCTTTGAAACTGCTTTTAACTAATAGAATATATATAAAATATATTATAATATATAGAATACATACATATTATATGTATTATATCTATATAAATTTTTTTCTCCTGCTTCTGGCCAGGCTCAAGTACCTCCATGTGCAGAATAACAGGAATAAAGAATCAGGCAGCACATCCCGGGCGTCCAGCTATTCCCCTTCCGCCGGGGTCTGAGGCCGCCTGGGTCCGGGCGGTTTAATGCCGCAGCCGGTCATCTCCAATCTGTGCAAGCACAAGGCTGGAACGGAGGCTCCAGGCTTAAGTGAAAAATTGTCTGCTTTTTAGTGGGATTAAAAATAGCTCGCTAACTCCCGGGCTGGCGCTCGGGGCTTGCGGCTGAGCTGATAACGCCAGCGCCAGAGCCTGTTTGCCGGCCCCTGCGCGATGGGGAAGGGGGAGCGGGAGTAGGAGAAGGAGAGGGGCCGTCTCGCAGCCCCAGCCGCAAACGGGGCTCGTCGCGGCAGGGAAGCCAGGGGAAGGCGGGCGGCAGAGCCTGCTCGCGGTAACGGTGCCCAAGCAACTGAGTTGCTCCAAAGATATTGCCTTTTCCTGCTGGAAAAGCTGAGACAGGGACAGCCAGGTCTCGCATACTTCTGGGAAGCACCTCAGACCCTTCTTTTTAATATTAAATTAAAATTAAAGTATTGCCATGGCTGGCGTGAGCCACAGCACGGCCTCCAGCACAGCTTGCCACCCTCCCGGCTAGACGCCCGGGTTTAGCAAGCCTAGTCGTTGCAAAGCTGCTGGGGTCCTGGTGCAGACCGCCCGCTTTACACCGCCCTCCCTGATCTTTCGGCCGTGATTGCTCCGGCTCCGTGACCCTCGCCGGCCCGGGGAGCTCTTGCTGGGCCCGCCAGAGACTTTAAGGTGGGGAAATGTTCCTAGCTGTAGCTTTGTGGGGGGAGAAACAGTTTTATGCCTGTTTCTTGCAATACCAATAAAAGCCTTTTTTTGTTTAGAAAGAGGGTTTTCTCCTTTCTTTTTTTTTGGCGAGGACAGGTTCAGAATTGCTTCGTGTCCCCACCAAACCGATCTTCCCTAGAAACCCAGTGGTTTCCCACGGTGTGAGGAACGTGCTGCTTTTGCTTCGCTTTGAAAGTGAAAAACTTTGTATTTCCTTTCTCGAAGAGCAAGAAAGGAAAAACCACACGCTGCGATGCTTGACACCGAAGGGGGATCCCTGGCCTTGCCCTGCCACTGGGGAGAAAGTGGCTCGGAGGAGGCAGAAGAGGACAGGATCTCCCCCAACCCTTTTCTTCCTGTTCCCTTGAGAGTCACCAACTGCAGAAACACTGCTCCAAAACCTCTCCCACAGCTGCAGCAGCTTTTCTGGGCCATTTATTTGGTCCTGGGGAATAAAAACACCTGTGTTTCCATGGCCTGGGCAGTTGTTAGAGACTTGGGTCTGTGCCCCTGTGGGATGCTCCTGTCCATGGGCAGAGGTGCTCAGCAGTGCTGAGGTTTTAGGTGAGTTCTTTTCTTTTTTTTTTTTCCCCCACTGGCCCTGAAATGGGAATTTAATTTAACTTAATTTAGGCAGTGCCAAAAGTCCCATGCTGTGGATGCCCCTTGGTGAGGAGGGTGATGCTCCTGCCTTTCCCATGCTGGCTTGGCTCTGGGGCCAGCCAGCTGCCCCCCAAACCCCCCCCCCCCCCGGTGCTGTGTCCCGGGGCTGTAGGGGCAGCCCAGTGGCACTGGCCTTGCAGGGGGAGCTGCATGTAGCAGGGCAGCGAGGGGCTGGTGGTGTTTGCTTTGGGGCAGGTCCTTTCTGCTCTCTTTTGGGGCTAGGAAAGCTTTTTCCCTCACTTTCCCTGAAACAGCACACACCTCAGGGCCCAGAGCTCAATCACTGCTCTGCACTGATGGGGGCTCGGTGGCCTCAGCTGGGGCAGAGAGGCAGAAAACTGCAAGAGGGTAGTGCTGCGGTGATGGCTAATTGAGATAATTGATTAAGGGAAGAGGGCTGGGTGCTTGGAGGAAGGCTGGGTGCTCGCAGCCCTGCCAGACCAGCTTTCCACTGGGGAATAATCCCCAAGAGGAGGTTTCTGTCCTGGTGCCGTGGCTGAGCTCGGCAGCCTTGCTGCACCCTGCTCCGGCGAGGGCAGATGGTTCCCTGCTCCGGGGAGCCTGTTCAGGGCCTGCTCTGGTGCTGAGTGCTTCATGCAAGCCCGCATAGTGCCTCTTGCTGGCTTCTGGGCTGGGGTGGGGAACACAAATCTTTCAAGGCTGCAAATGTCTTCCCCCCCCCCCCCCCGCCTTCTGGGTGAGGAAAATGGATTTTTTTTGCAACTCTCTTCAGTGTCACCGGTATAAAGATCCCAGCGCAGCCACTGTTCGTGCACTGCAGACCCCTCCCTGCCCGGCCAAGCAGAAATGTGCTCCATCGCCTCGCGTGGCCTTTGCGTGCTTGTTTTCCTGCTGACTCTTTCTTTTTGGAGAGTTTGCCCTTTTGCTCCCTGCCGTGCGGTTCCCCTTGCCCTGTCCCTGGAGCCCCTTTCCCTCCCTGCTCCTGGCCCAGCTGTGACTCCCGGTGCTCCCTGCACCTGCGAAGGCTCTTTCGTGGCCAGGTGTCTGGGTGGGAGGAGGAGAAGGATGGCAGTGAGGATGCAGCGTGGCAGCATCGATGCCTGGTGATGCAGGTGCCGAAACACTGTTCACCCCGCTCCATCCCCTCTCCTCCGCCGGGGCACGGAGGCGAGCCGGCTTGCCAGGGATCGATGGCCATAAAAGCTCCTGGGGCGGCCGGCTGGCGGATGTCGATGCCATTACCGGGGAGGGGATAAACGCGCGGCAGATGTATCAGCCTGGCAGGGTTATCAGCTAAACCCCTCGCCCGGGGCTGCGGGCTTTTTGCAGGCGCCTGCTGCTCCCTGGCCAGACCCTGATGCCATTTTTCACGGCAGCACTGGCTCCGGGAGGGAAAGCGAAAGAAGGGAAAGGGCGTGGAGCCAGCTCCCGGCGGGAGGACGGGGCACGGGCCATGGGACTGAGGCATCGTGTGAAGGCACGTTTGCACCCCTGGGTGCCAGTGGCCGGCTTGCAGAGACCGCCAAGGCTGTGTGACTTTGCAAAGCGGAGCCTCGGGCACGCTGGGACGGGGCAAACGGCGTCGGAGAAGCCGGGTAGCAGGAAGCGTAGCCAGGATGCAGGAGTTGTGGTGGTGCTAAGTGCAGCCAAAGCCTGTGGTCTTAAACTGAGTTATGGCAACCCGTAAAGAGAGCTTTTATTTTAAAGCTCTGGATCAGGCTGCATTTTTCCCCCCCTTGGCCTGTAGCTCTGCAACGCAGTGAAATGCAGATATTAATTCGTCTGTCTCTAGCAAATGTGAAACGTGAGGGTTTGGGGTGCGTCGCAGGAGCCGGACCCGCGAGGATGGCGGCTGGCTTCGCCTCCAGCCCCCTGGGAGGGTTTGCCTTTAATTTGCTTTTAAAGCCCCAAGCTCCCTGAGTCTGGGCATTGAGAGAGCGTCTCAGCGCTCGGCATCTTCCCACTGCTCCTATTAATAATTCCCCATGGGATTTCTCTTGCACGGGGCTCTCCCAGCCCAGCTTGGAGATCCACCAGTCTCGAGGGGAAACGCTCTGTGTCTTTTTATTAAAAAGACCCATCACCACCCTCACAGCCATGTTTAGTTTTTTTTAATGGTAACATCACATCCCTCCTGCGTTTCTCCATTTCAGCCTTGCAGGCTGGGCTCCGATTTTCCCTGTCTCCGAGATTAAGTGGCAACCAATATGTCCACAGCTATTTTCTAACTGGGCTGGAAAATACTGGGGTCCCCTCTGGCCTCCTGCAGCAGGTATCAGAAAAACAAAACCAAGCCCAGCCACGTTTTCAGGGTCGATACGAAGGAGGCATCAGACGCGGCACCAAAGATATCTGGGAGATGTCTTAATTGAGATGTGGACACCTTTTAGCCAAATACTGAATCATCCTTGGTCAGATACTGTCAAGGTCAGAAATGTTTCATTCACAAAATGCTGAGTGCTAAAAAAATTATTGCCAGAAGCCTTAAATGCCATGAAACCGCCAACCTAGCCCTTCCCTCTCTGTCCCCCAGAGAGCCGGACGCTCCATGACCTTTCCTAGTAGGAAATTTTCAGTCTTTCCTGATTATTCCCCATCCTCTCCCTCTGTCTGGGTTTTCTGGGGGGTTTATTTTATTTTGGATGGCTGCTGCGGGTGGAGCAGGGGGCTCTTTTGACCTGGGCACTATCGTTATCCCATGGTCCTGGGCTGCTCTGGCTTGGGTACATCATTAATGGACGTGGCAGCGGCACACGTGTCCCCAAACCCTTCGTGTGGGCTTTAACGCATGTTTTTGCAGCGAGGGAGCCCGGATCACCTTCCGATGGGTGCTTTAGGGTGGCTCCTTCCCTGGACCAAGGTCCTGGAGGAAAACGAGCATCTTTTTTACTGCTTCCTGATATGCTTTGGGCAAGACCCAAATCCTGCTGCCTCCCGCGTTGCCCCTGCCCGCGCGGGGGCTCGCGCTGGATGCTGGGATGGCTCCCGTTCGCAGCCCAGACCCCGAGGCTGAGCCTCCTCTGGGCTTGGAGAAGCCGCATGGCATCGAGGGAGCGCCAGCCAGGCTGGGCCGCGTCCTGGCCAGGGAAGGGATGTGGTGAGAGATCGATGCTGTCTGCAGTGCCGACGTGTACAGGGATGCTTTTCCCTCGGATGGGGCCCCCGGGAGAGCTGTCTGCCTCCCTGCGCTGGAAAGGTGCCTGGGCTGGGGCCGGGTGCCCTGCGCCTTGTCGGGGAGCACTGGCTTGGCTTAATGTCATTATCTGGGAGGTGCCCAGGGATGGGAATGTGTGGTCAAGCAGGACAAGGGGGGAATGCTCATCCCGGTGCATGGAGGGACCCTGTGCCCAGCATGAGTGACCCTGGGCTGGGGCCAGGATGAGGCCCGGTGTCGTGGGACAGACTGAGGGCAGCTGGGATGTGCCCTCTCCCTTCCTCTGCCTGCTCCCACTCTTGCATGCAGGCAGGAGGAGGCAGGAAACCTGCCTTTCCTCTGCGTCCCCCTCCCAAATCACAGCAGCCCACTGCTGCCCCAGGGCTGCCTCCCTGGCGGAGCTGAAGGGGTTAATCAGCCTTGCACAGAAGCTGGTAGAGGCCAAACATCTCCCTCCAACACTACACCCCGCTGCTAAATGAGCTCCTGAAAAATGCATGGCCCGAAATTGTTTTCCGGGGGTTGTTTCCCCCAGGGGAGGGCAGGGGCAGCCTGGAGAAGGGCTGGAGCTGCCCGAATCCCCGGCGGGAGCTACTAATGGCACGAAGCAAAGGGCTTCGCTTGCCTCGGCTCCAGATGGGACCCCTCAGGGCTCCCCTGGGATGAGCTGCCCCCGTCATTGCTGGGGTGGCCGCTGGGCTGGAGCGGAGCGGGTGCTGCCTGGGGGAGCTGGCAGCCCCGTCGGCCTGATCCTGCCTGCACGCGACAGCCCGGGCAGGTGCTGGGGACGGGAGGCTGTTAGGCAGCAAGATCCCACCTCTGCCTTTGGGGAGCCCTAAGCAACAAGTCACGGCCGTGCCAGCCCTCGTCTTCACCCTCCTCTTCTGCCAACATCGGTGGCAGCGGCTACATCTTGCAGCCCGTTTGCAGGGCGAGTGACCCGGGGTAAAATCCAGACGGCAGCTTTTCAGTCACTTTTCCTGCCCTTAAATCACCCAAGAACGAGCCAGAGAGCCTGCAGCTGGTCTCGGGTTGCTGCTGCTGTGGCCGGCCGTGGGGACGCCGGGAGCCCTCGGGGCCGGGATGCAGGGCGCTGCGGGTGCGAGAGCCCGGCCTCGGGCCGCGACTGCGTGATGGCGCTTGGCTTTGGGGACCCGAAGCGGCCTGGGTGTGTGTCATCCCCGCAAAGCCGGCTTTTACCCCAGGCGGAGCATCACGCGGCAGAGGGGCTGCTGCGCGAGGCCGGTGGCTGTACGCCCACCCTGGGTGCAGCATTTGGGAGCCGCGGGGCTGCGCGGTGCTGAGGACCTGCAGCTCGGTGCATGCCGAGGAGCGTCTCTGGCCTGATTTGGGCAATCCAAGTCGCTGCTGCTTGTACCTGGGCTGTGATGGAGGCGGCCTGGGAAGGGCTTTGGGGCAAAATGCGGGGCGATTTGGCCCAAATTCCTGCTGCAAGGGGACACCCTCACTTGCTGTTTCTGCCTCAAAAGGAGCTGCCTGCGCCGGTTCCCGAGCAAAGCGGAGGTGGTTTTTGCCCTAAGCTTTTCGGCGTGGGGCTGCATGTTTTTGCAGCGCCCGTCTCGCGAGCAGGGGGGACGCTGGGGACGGAGCGGGGGGCAGCCACCACTGCTGCCGCGGGGAGCCCCAGGTGAGCTCATCCCTGCAGCACCCTCCGGGGCTGCGCATGGCCCCTTATCTGATTAGGGACCGGGGGAGGCCTAAAAGCCTCCGGAAAATTAAACTGCCGGAGCCGAGCCGGGGGCTATTGGGAAACCAAAGCAAATGGGCTTTTCTCCTCCTCTTAAGTGCTTTTTGCTGTCTGTCTTTCCTTCTTGGCCGAAGAGGCAGGGAGGGGGGAGGGAGATGGGGCAGCGAGCGGCGATGTTGCCTTTGATTTCCTGGCGTCTGCTTGTTCCTAACTCAGCTCTCGTTCTTTAAAGGCTTTTATCTGCTTTGGGTGATGCACATCCCCTTTCCCCACCAAAATGACTCCCAAAGGACCCAAAACACAGGCTGCCCCTCGCCAGGCTCTGCAACACGGTGCTCCTGGGGAAATCTTCCTGCAGCTACCACTGCCCAGGGCTGCCCCGCCGTGAGCAGACAGAGGGTACAAAATTATTCCCCAGAATCTACACAGCGTTTTTGTCTTAAAAAAGAAAGAAAGAAAAAAAAAGAAAACAGAAAGGAAAGAAAAGAAATGCTATTGCGAGCCTTCCTGGATGCCAAGATAACCACCCCCTGCTAAATAGCAGCTGTAATTAGGTTCCTTGAATTCCCGGCGCTGGAGAAATGTGGCATTCATGAATTTTCTGCGAGGATGCTGGACTGATCCTTTTTAATATGTTATTTAATTGTGCGATGATTGCTCTCCCGCGCGCTGCATGCAAATGGCCCCGGATGGCCCTGGGCAGCCTGGCAGCGAGTGCGGCGTGGGGACGCGGCCTCGGCCCCTGTCCGGAGGGCTTCGCGCTGCCTTTCCTGCCCCTGCGAGGCCGATCCCAAGCCTTGGAGCTGGGGTTTTTGCTTGGAATTGAAACAAAGGATGAGAACGTCGAAATTTCCCCCGGGGTAAAAAATTTTGGAAGAGAGGGGGGGAAAAAATCACTGCTGTAGACTGAAATGTTTCCTTCCAAACCCTTCACTCTTTAATAGATCTGTAGGGTTTAATGCTCACGCGGCCATTTCATTTCACCCATTCCCTTGTGCTGAGGCCCAACAACTTTAGTAATGTTGACTTGTTATATCAGATAAAATATTAAAGGCACATAATATAGCCTGAAATGAATATTTTAACAGAACGTAGAAGTCGAGGCAAAGATGAATCCAAACAGTAAAATTGAAATGAGACATTTTTTTCCTCTCTCGCAAGAGTGAAATGGTTTGGCACGATGGCTTTGATTCGCCCTTCCGTTACTTTTATACGCTATTAAAATATTCATTTTAATATTATAAATATTACATTTAATAACTGCTGCGCTGCTAAAATGTTTGGGGCACCAGAAAGTCAAAACAATTAGGCGGTTTGCCCGCCGGCCGCGGGGGCTGCCAGCCCGGCTGGGGAGAGCGGGACGAGCCCCCCGCGGTCCCGCACCCCTCCGGGGGCCGGTGCACCGGCACAGACCCAGCTGGGCAGTTACCTGGAATAAGGGTCTTTTGGGCTTTAGAAATAACAACCTCAAATTAATTTATGGCAATTATGGGATTTCTATATTTGTGTCACTATTGGAACTGTATCAGGGCAAGTTGGATGATAGAGAGGTGTTTTGGGTGCTGCTTTGAAAGGGAGGGAGTCGATATATATTTTTAATCGTGCTCCGGGCTTGTCAATCCAACACCCGCGGGGAGCTGGGCTGGGGCACGAGTGCTCCCGCCGCTAGCAAGGCGGCCGATGGCGCGGAGACCTTTTCCATGAGGAACTTGGCTGCCCGCGTTGATCTTTACCGAAAAATAGCTGGAATCTGCCCCCCCGCGCCACGCGTCCGCTGGGGTGGCACTGCCCCGGCAGCGTCCCAGGGCTCGGTGCCAGCGCCCCGGCAGTGCCGATGCGCTGAAGGAGACGTCTCTTCCTTCTCCCCCTGTTCGACAAGAACCTTTCCAAACATTTACAGGATTGCGCGTTTGCTCGGGGAAGCGGGGGCTGATGCGCGAGGTCTGATTAGACCCCGCGGCTGGCGCGGGAGGGCTGGGGACAGCCCAGTCCCTTACGTCGTTTCTGCTGTAGGTGCTAAAGGGGCTGTCGGGGCCGGCGCGGTGCCGTCGGGCGTCAAGTTAATGTCTCCCGCTCGCCGGGGCCGTCACCGCCGCTGCTCGCTGTCCCGCCGGCTGGAGCAGCCTCGGCTGCCGGGAACGGCCGGGCTTCGCTTTCCCTCTAAGCGATGCAACGCGCGCTCATCCATCGGCACCGGCGGAGGCTGGGTGTGAAGCAGGGCTGGGGAAGATGGAGGTTTGGTGACCTGTCGATGGTGGCAGGGCGCGTGTGCGTGCACTGGGTAATGCACACCCTTGCATTAAGAGGCTTAAAGAGGAAAATAATAAGCCCTTGCTACAAAACAGGGGGAAATAGAGCTAATTGCTTTTCTTCCTCAACAAGCTGGGGAGAAGGGAAAAAAAGAGGGAAATGCAGTGTGGAAGGCTGTTATCCCACCTGGCCATGCCCGGGTTTGCTTTCTCTGCTGTATCCCAGCCGCTTTGGTGTGATGCTGCTGAGCACCGGGGGCATCTGCGCGGCTGCAGCCCCCCATGACCAGTGCAGCCTTCCCGGCCTCCCGCTCGGGGCTCCTGCAAGTCCAGCCCAGCCCTGTTCAACCCCCCCCCCCCCAGGTTGTAGCTCCCAGCAAAATCGCTGTGTGCCGAGCCGTGCTGCTGGGCTGGCTCCTGCATTGCCCCATCCCGGACGGTTTCCCTTTCCTCCTCTGCTGGTGGGATGCGACTTTGACAAGCTGCGACCTTTCAGATAAATCACCTGTAGCAGGGCACGGATGCTGCAGCTGGAGCTCAAACGAGGCGGCTTATTCTGACCTTGCTTGCACTGGTTTTGGCTTAAAACTCCCAGGATTTAGCTGCGGCGTCTCCCCGGCCCGGTGGGACGAGCGGCAGCCCCTGGTGCCGGCTGGCCGGGCACCCGGCAGCGCCCGCCCCGCGCCTCGGCCCTCGCTCGGGGAAGCGAGACTGCAGCCGCCTGCCAAAGCCAGAGCCATAAATAAAATCCAGCCGGGGTAAAAATACTTATTTCTGTAACAGTAGAAAAATATCCCAGCGGTGGTGCCAAGAAACTGCCAGGAACGCTGTGGAAACGCAGGAGGGAGCGCACCCAAACACCCCGCTGTAAAAGCTCCCGTCGAGTGGGAGGGAAAGGCTCCCGTGCCGGGGCAGAGCGGTGCCCTCGCGGGCCACCCCGGCTGCACGGGGACCCCGGGACCCCGCGTTGGCTCTTGGGGTGCCACACCGGCCGGGGCCGAATCGGCGTTGGGGCTGCCGCTCTCGTGCATCTGCCGCTTTGCCCTCCCCCAAAAGCAATCAGGAGATTGGCTTATAAATCAGGATTTTATGAAAACAAGTGCCGTACGTGGCTGTCGCCCGGCGCTGGGCTGGTTGAGTGCGTCTCCGCGATAGCCGCCTCCGAGAGCGACGGGTCCCCTTTTCCCGGGACTGCAGGCGCTGTGGCTTTGCCAGCCCCCGTTGTGCCACCGAGGACCGAGGGGGGACCTTGGCCACAGCCTTGTGCCGGGGTGATGGTGGGATTTTGGGTGTGCTGGGCCCTGCTGCACCAGTGCCCGTCCTCCATCCTCGTCCCTGGCCAGCACCAGGCTGCACGAGGAGGGAGAGCATGGGAAAGCCCTGCTGAGCCTTCCTCCACCCTTCTCCTCCTCCTCCTCCTCCTCCCAGGCTGCTGGTGTCCAGGACAGACCTTGTCTCCTTCCACCTCCTCTCTCTAGCTCTGGGGATCTCCCTCTCCCTCTCCCCTTCCCGAGCACCGTTTGGGAGGCGGCTCCCCGCTGCGCCCCGTCCCGCGACGCCCGAAGGTGCTGGGGTGCGGGGGGGGGGGGGGGCTCGGCTTGGGGCGCCCCCTCCCCTGGGCCCGAGCCGGCCCTTCGCGGGGCGTCTCCGGCTCCCGTCGCCGCTCAAGGTCAACGACGTTGATTGCCGTGAGTGACGCTGGCCTTAATGGAGACGTCGCACGCGCTTCCAGCGTCACGAGGCTCCGGGACGAACGCGCGGGACGACGTTTCCCGGTGCAGGGAGATGGGGAACAGCCCCCAACGCGCGGACGCGGCCCGGCGCGATGTCTGCAGCTCCGGAGGGGTGTAGCGGCTGCCCACCCCGGGAAGGGGGAGGAAATTATGGGGCTTCCCACCGCCGCGGTCTCAGCCTTCGCCTTCGGCCGATGCTCCCGGGTGAGCGGGGGCCCCGCGCGGGGTGCGGGGAGCTGCTCCCCGGCTCTCCGTAGCCTCCCGTGCAGCCGGGACGCGGCCCCCCCGGTGCCCCCCAGGAGTGCGGGCGGTGAGGCCGAGCCAAAGCCGAGGCCGTGCCCAGCCGCGCTGCCGAGCATCTCCCGGCCCTGCCGAAACCGCTTCCCAGCCGCTGCGAGGCCGAGGGGGGACGGCAGCCCCCAGGGGACCGGGGTGAGGGGCTGGTGGCTCCTCCGGCTGGAGGTGCCGTGCTGGCTGGGGGGGTCCCCGGCCTGCGGGGGGGCTGCTGCCCGGCCCTGCCGGCGTGCACGGTGCTGCAGGGCGCCCGGGCTGCAAGGCAGCGGGGGCCGAGGGGGCCGGGGATGGAGGGGGCAGTGCTGGGGGGGGGTCGGCTGGGACCCTGCGTGGGGGGGGGGAAGGGGGCTGCATTGCCTTGCCTTGCATTGCCTTGCATTGCACTGCACCGGCGGGCAGCGCGGCTCTCCTCTGCTTCCTCCTCCTCCTCCTCCTCCTCGCCCAAGAAGGAGGAGGAGGAGGAAGGCGCCTCCCCCTCCCGCCCTCCCCGCGCTGGCGCCCACCGGAGCCCGATGCGGCTCCGGCCGGGCGAGCGGCCACGGGAGCGGCCAGCGGCGGGGCCCCCCCGCGACGGGCAGGGCCGGCCCGGCTGCAGGCGGGGGGGGGGGCGGAAAGGGGCAGAGCCCCCCCAGACTTGCCGCTTTCCCCAGGGCTTTTGCACCCCCCCCCGCCTTTATTTTTCTCTGCGAGCGGGAGGAGGGGGCACCCCGCTCCCTCACCTGGGGGGGTGGCAGCGAGCCCCCCCCCCCCGCCTTTGCATGCCGACGGCTGCCGCCGCCCGCTCTGAGCCCTCGCACCCGGCCGGGGGCTGAGCGCCCCCCCGCCTGGAAAGGCCCCCCCGGCCCGGGGCGCTCCGCCGCCCCGCGCCCCCAAACTTTGCCTTGGATGCAGGGACTCGTCCGCTCTCCTCCGCCGAGGGTTTCTTGCCGCTGATTAATTGCATCTGCCTGGGATTAATTACTCACCCTCCTGCTTTTGTGTGTTTTTTTCTGTTGTGCTTTCTTCTTCTTTCTTTCTTTCTTTTTTTTTTTAAATTGTGGGGAGTGCTTTCATTCTTATTTTTTTGGAAGAAGCTGCTTGGAGATATTATTATTATTATTTTTTGTGCATGGGGGGGCTGGCGACCTGCTAGCCCTGCAGCATCATCCTTGATCAGCACATCCTTTTTTTTCCCTTCTTATTTTTAGGGGGGGTTACACGTGCTCTTCTCCCCCCTGGATCCCTGAGGAGGAGGAGGGGAACCCAGCCCCCCCCGCCGCCTCGGAGCACCCCAGATGCTGTAGTTCGCCTGCAGGCGCTGGGGGGGTTGCGGCAGGCTTGGGGTGCGGGCTGGGGAGGGGTGGGGGGCCGGCGATGGGGTGCCGTGCTCGCTGAGCTGGGGGGGGCCGAGAGCCGAGCCCCCTAACCCGAGCCGGGTCCCCCCCCCTCCCGCCCCCAAATTCTGCCTGTGGCTGCTGCTCCCGGCTTGCACGTGGTTGGATTTAGGGGATTTTTGCGGGTTTTTTTTTTTTTTTTTGGTGCTCGGTTTGGATTTTTCTCCCTGCCGGGGGGTGGCCCCGGGCCTCGCCCGCCCCCCCCCCCCGCGGCCCCCCCGGCCCTGCGCGCCCCGCACCGCAATGGCCTCGCCGGAGAGGATGCGCCCGGGACCGGCCGCGCTGCTCTGCTGCCTCTGCTCCCTGCTCGTCCCCGGTAAGCGCGGGGGGGGGAACGGGGGGGGACGCGTCGGTGTGTGCCTGGGGGCTCTGCCCCCCCCGACCCCTGCAGCCCCCCGGCCCTGCAGCCGCCACCCGCCCGCGGCTCCCGCCCGCCGCCTCCCCCTGCCCCGGCGCCCCCGCTGCAGCGAAACGGGCGAAGATTAGAGTTTATTCCAGGCTTAATAAAACGCCAGATTGTGCTTCTGCGCGCTCCTAATGGGCTGTTTCCGCGGGCAGGGAGAGGGGACGGAGGGAGCAAGACGGGCTGGGGGGCGGCGATGCTGCCGGCCCTCCCCTCCTCAACCCAAACTGCCCCTGTCTCTTGCTTTCTTAATGCAGAGATGGATTTAGCGTAAGGATCAAAGTCTTTATCTGCTATTATCCACCGGCTTATCCCCCGGCCAGGGATGCTCTCGGAGCCTGGGATGAGTTGTGCCAGCAGAGCTGGCGTGGTGGCTTCGTTTTGGGGTGCGTGGGGGGGGGTGCAGCCTGCTTGAGTCCCGTGTTTCTTCTTGACCCCCCCGGTGCCTTTTGGGGAGGGGGTTTCTCGCTCGCGGTGCTGCCCGCCGCCCCCCGGCTCGGCGCGGTCTGGGAAGGAGGGGGGGCCCCGCGCTCCTGCGCTCGCTTTCCCTGAGTTGCATTCAAATCACTGCCTTAACCCTACGCCGCGGCGGAGACACCCCGCTCGCCCCCGGTGACACCCCCGGCGAGGCCGGAGCGGGACAGGGCCCGGGAATCGGCAGCCGTCGGGTGCTTCTGGCGTGCAAGCGACCCCCGCGAACCCCCCGGCCCCGCGGCTTTCCCAGGTGGCTGACAAGTGCCGCAACTTTATTGAGCATCTTTCGGCGCGGCGGATGCTCCGGCTGCGTTATCCTTGGGATGAGTCGCGTATGCCCGGGCAGGACGGTGCTCGTTCGGCAGAGCTCGCCCCGGCGAACAACAGGTAACCGGGCTCCCGGCCCGCGGTCCGAAGCAGGATCCCGCTGGCGCTCCCTCGCATTCGCCTTTCTGAGATCCAGGCGTCCGGGCCGCCGCTTCCCGGCGCGGCTGAGCTCCCGGAGGCGTCTGTCAGCGCGGCTGGCGGAGACGGGAAATCTCTGTATGCAAACGATTAATCAGGAATCGCCTGCCTGCGCTGCCAGGCTGTGGGCGGAGGGGATGGAGGGGACAGATCCCCTCCCGGGGGTCTCCACGCAACCAGCATCCACGGGTGCTGCCATCTGGCCCCTGGGCAGTGGCACGTGATGAGTTGGTCCCTGTCTCTGCGGTGCCGGCTGGGACGGGGGAGCCGAGGGCTGCTCGCGGGGTTTCGGGGAGCCGTGTCCGGCTGGGCTGCGACAGTGGGGGACGTGCCGGGGCTGGCAAGGCCGGAGCGGGGGGTTTTGCCGGCAGGATGCTGCAGCCGGCGGCGGGGCTGGCCTAAGGGGAGGCCCCAAAGCCCAGACCTGGCCCTCGGTGCCTGGCGCCGGTGCCCAGCGGGGAGCAAACCTGCCCTTGCACTGGGGCGCAGCGAGGGACCGGGCGGCTCCCCGATCCGAGGACTGGCTCCGCTTGGGCTGCTGCGGGAGCTGGCCGGCATCTCGGGGGCAAAGAGGCTTTGCCAGGAGTTTTGGGCTCTTTTTGTGATGCAAAGCTGCCCTCGCGGCCACTTTGGCCTTTCCTGGGCAAACGGAGGTCTCGGGTGAGCCGGAGAATGAGGCTGGAAGCTCCTAATTCATCCGGCCTTTCTTACGGATTGCTTGGGCCGGCCGCTGAGGTCGGCTCGCGGCTAATCGCTGCCCGTCTCTCCCGGTCGGGTGGTATTTTTTCCCTTTCTTTCTTTCTTTTTTTTTTTTTAATAGCAATCCTCAGTAGCGACTTCGCACCCTTTGTGTTTTCCTGCCGGCTCCGGGAGCCCCGGGAGCTGCTTGGCTGCCTTCCCCGAATCAGCTGCTTTCAGAAAGGGGCTTTTTGGCATCTCCGGCTGGAAGAGGAGCCCCGGGGTGGGGCCGGCCCCGGGGCTGCACAAGGCCTTTCCGGAGTGACGTCGCATGGGAACGGACGGGCCCCGGCGTCCGGGGCAGCGGCTCGGCGGCGGTTGGCGGATGCCGCGCGCTCAGTGCGGTTGCGCCGGGCGGCTGAAAGGGCCTTTTCGGGATGCGGTGCCGCCGCGCTGGGGGGGGGGGGGTTCACCCGTGCGCCGTGGTGGCGGAGCCCGGACTCCTGGGCCCCTCGCTGCTGTCTGTTAAGCCTCTCCCAGCAGCTGTGCCTCAGTTTCCCCCCTGCTTGAGGCAGCTCCCGCCGTGGGGAGGTGGTTCGGGGGATGCTGGGGGTGGGAGCGCTGTTATCCAGCGCGTGCCCCGCCGGCGCGAGGCTGCCCTGCGTTTCCCTCGTGTTTGGTGCTGCCCGCTCCCCCCCTCGAAAGCAAATAACTGCCAAAAAGGAAAGAAATGAAGGTCGCGGCATGGGAAGGTGCTAATTCGAGCAAAGTGAGTGCGTGTGGGGCTGGAGGTTGGAGCATCCCGCCACGATGCCGGCGGGCATCCCGCGTCTCCGCTCCGGCTCAGAGCATCTCCGGGCTGGGAGGACCACGGCAGCCGTCCGTGGGCACCGGCTGCCCCCGCGCTGGCCGGCCCGGCACGCAGCGAGCCTCCGGGCTGCGGGGCTCTGACCGCAGGTTGTTTGGGGGAAAATCGGCGGGGGAAATCGCCGTCCCTGCCGGGCGAGCGCAGCGGCGCTGGGGATTTTTTTTCAGGCCAGCAGGTGGAGATAGGCTATAAACTTGGCGGCCGGGCGGCGAAACCCGCGGGTGAAAATAAAATGCACCGGGTGTTTATTCATTTAGCAGCAGCCATCCCGGGCACGCCGGAGCAGCCCGGGGCGGGGAGGGCAGAGCATCCCCTGGCCCATCCCGGCGGAGGCAGGAGCCACGTCGGACGGGATCTGGCCTCCTCCTTGCCGTCGTGGCTGCGTGTGGTCCGCGGTGCCGTGGGGGTCCGGGTGTCCTTGGGTGTCCCCAGGGCCGTGCTGGGTCCGGATGGATGGATGGGACAGCGGAGCAGTGGGTCAACCCGTGCAGCACCCGCTGCTCCTGCCTCCAGCTGCGTGTCCTTGTCCCCCCCAAATCCAAGGAGCAGCGGATGGGAAGGGGGTCACGCAAGGGCACCCCGGAGCCGAAAGCCGGAGGCCTCCGGCTTTCGGCTCCGGGGTGCCCTTGCGTGACCCCAGCTCTTTCCTGCATCACCCCTAGCAGGATGGTTGGGCTGCGATGCGACGATGCCGTGCTGGAAATGCCACCAGGGCACCACCTTTTTCTTTCCCCTTTTTGCGTTTAATTTGGCCTCCCTGGGACGCTGGATGCGCTCAGCAAAGCGTAGCCTTGCTCCGCTCACCCGCGGCGGAGGAATCGGGCGGGAGAAGGTCAGTCCCCCTGTCACCAGCAGGGAAACGTCGCAGGAGAGGGAGAAAAAGATGAGGGACATTACTGGCAGCGCAGTAGAAATTCTCCAAGCGATAATTTTTGTCCGGGGAGCCTTGAATTTCTAATGTGAGTTTAAATTCGAGGTTGAATAGTTGCCTGCCTTCGTGTTCATTTTTGCAGCCTAGCAACAAGTTGGTCCTTTTAAAGATAAAGTGAACGTTAGAGTCATGGGTTTCATTCCTGTGTATTTAAAGATGTGTTAGGCACCTTGATACCCTCTGCAGGAGCTGCGTTCTTGCGCGTGCATGTCTGTGCGTGCACATCTGTATGTGTGTTGTATGCACATCTGTGCATGCGCATGGTTGTGTGTGCACGTCTGCTTGTGCATGCATGTGGTTGTGTGCACATCTGTGCATGCATGTGGTTGTGTGTGCACATCTGTGTGGGCACATCTGTGCCTGCATGTGGCTGGGCACATCTGTGTGTGTGTCAGAGTCCTTTCTCCAAGGAGCAGGTGACCGTCTCGCGGCCACACGCACGCCTGCATCGCTTTCCCCCTTGGACTCTGCGCCTTGTTTTTAGCAAAGAAGGTTTTTTACTAGGCTGTCTTTGGTGTTTGAGTCCAACCAGTGTCGGCAAACCCAGCCATCATCTCTGGGTGGGTTTGCAACGCTCCCCTCTGAGTCTGGCTCTGCCAAAACTAGCCCCAGCGCCGTGCTGCTCCGTCTCCCTCGTGCAATGATGCTCTGGATGGGGACGGGGCAGGGACGGTGGGTGCCGCAGGGGCTGCCAGCGCCGTGTGCCACCTCTGATAAGACCATGCATCTTGCAGGGTCAACAGATGCCCCTGTCGCTGATGGGTCCTGGCCTGGTTCATCCCACCTGATGCCAAACTCTCCGGCCTTCCTGGTCCTGCGGGACCTGGCGTCCCCTCGCGTCTCTGGGGTGAAAATAGCAGGAGCTGGGTGCCGGCCATCGCCTCCTTGCAGCCTCCCTGAGCGCTGCTCGCCTTGGTGACCTTTCCCAGCTCCGGGGGGAAGCTGGTCCGTGCCGCTTCCCCGGAGGTGCCGGCTGGGCCTGCCGGGGAGCAGCCGCGTGGCTGGAAGGGTTTGGACCGGGCTCAAACCAGCCAGCCCGGCAGGCCCGTGGGAGCGTCGTCTGGCAGGGCAGGGAGACGGAGGAAGGGTCCCGTGGGAAGCCACAGCAATTCCCCCCAGGGTGCTGGATGGTTTTTGGAAACCTGGCCTGTTTTTAGTACTGCTCTTATTATTCATCCCACCGTGACCAAATGCTAAGTTCCCTCCTCGCTCTGGCTCTCTGCAGGAGGCTGTTAAAAAACAGGAGGAAATGGAAAAACAGCCTGATCCCTGCAGAAGACAGACGTTGCAAGGAAGCATCTCGGCACCCTTGGGGGACCCGGCTTCTCCCTTGGCGTCTGCCTCCCTCCAGTCCCCCCTGGAACAGGGCACTCAGCATCGCAAGCGGGGTTAAACGGGGGGACCGGATGGATGTGGCCCATTCCTGGCAAATCCAAGGAGACAAATGGTGAGGGAAAGATTGTTTTCATGACATAACCTGATTTTCAGCTCCTGTAATTGCATCACCAAAATAGCATGAAATTGGAGGGTGGAGGAATCTGTTAGCGGCTGGTGTATTCCCCTCCCGCGCACGCGGCGCTTGTCGCTGCCGCCGTACCAACATCCCATCCATCTGGAAAAGGTCACTCTTGCTAATCTAATCGGAGGCTTTTATTATTAAATACATGGCTCCACTAACGAGCGACCACCCAGAGAGCGGGGGAGACGGGCTGGGGAGACGGGCGCCAGCGGCGACTTCCCAAACGGCGGTGGGGTCTCTTGGCCAATTCCCGTCAAATTTAGCGGTGGGTTGCAGGCCCCCGCTGCCGGTGGGGTACAAGCTGGGTTTCTCAACCATCACGTCTTCCCCAAAACCATCCGGCTTTTGGGATACAGATGCCGCTTTCCCCGCGCTGCTGCTTTCCCCGCGACCGGTGCCTTGATTTTATTAAGCTGTTGCTCGACTTGTTGCTGCCGGCAGCTGGGCTCTTACTGCTCACAACGTACCGGGTTTGCAGCGCAGCCCCTGGTTCCTGCCTCACCTGTCCCTGTTAGGATAAAACCCTTAACTATCTGGTATCTTCTCCCTGGGGAGACACTGTAATCAAGGCAATTCTCGATTTTCTTCCTTGATGAAGTTACTGGCTCCTGCTGGTGAGCATTTTCCCACCGCTTGGACAATATTTGCCATCTTTGATTTTTCAATAGCTCTTCTAGAAATGCAGTGCGGCTCCTGCCAGGGCTCCAGGCATCAGGGAAAGGTCCCGGCTTGCTGGTCCTCACCCCTGGGCCATCTCCGAGCTAGGAGAGGGGGAGACGGGGACATTTCTCACGCTCAGGATGCTGAAAACAGGACTGGATTGCGTGGGGGCAGCGGGGGATGCTCTGCAGACGCTGCAGGTCTTCAGGCTCCTCTCTGCTGTTAGGTCTAGCAGAGCCCCGAGTCCCTTGCAGGAGTGGCAAAAGTTGAGAAATAATTCCTTAAAAAAAAAAAAAGCTACTTTTTCCTTCTTAAAAATTAATAAGATTGAAAATGCAATAACCTCTGCTGACGGCTATGCTGCGGCTGCTGGATACGCTCCTCTCCGGGTGCCAGCTAAATTAAAAAAAGAGAGGGAATGTATTCAAGTCATGCATGTTTGATGCCGCGGCGGCTTTAACAGGCAGCGAACTGCTGAGCTGGCAGGAGCCACCGGCTAAGCGCGCGTCCCCGGAGCGGGCACGGGGGCTCAGGGGCTCCGGGTGGCCGGCCGTGCGCGGCTCGCGGCTGGCATGGGAAGCTAAAATCCTGTTCACGGCCTGGCAGAGCGGTTGCAAGGAGAGGTTCAGAAATGGCAGCGCTTTCGCCCTCGTGCTGCAGGGCTCGGCGCCGCTCGGGTTTGTCCTGCCCGGGGCTCCCCCGGGGCTCCCGCGGTGGTTTTGCGCCTCTCCCGTTGAATCCCGCTCCCTGTCCAGGCGCAGCCTGACGCGTGTCACCAGGGGGAAAATTAACCATCGTCTAATAAGTGGGAAACGTGCTGCTCGGCGTTTTCCAGCCGAGCATGAGCTGGTGGCAGGGGACAAGCGCAGGCTGAGCGCACGGCCGGGGCGGCCGCGATTGCAGCAAAGCCGCCTTGGCGGCGCGGAGAGGTGGCCGAGCCCGGGCAAAGCCGGCGCGTCGGAGACCCAAGGAAGGGGCTCAGGGTCTTCTGCGCCGCTGGGATTTGCAGGGGTGCTGCAAAGCTGCTTGCAAGCAGCTCTCCCTGCCCTCTGCGTGCTGTGCCGTGGCGGGGGCCGTGGGACGTGGCGGAGAGGGGCCGGGGTGCCCCGAGCCGGGCACTGGCACGTGGCCGGGCGCCTCGTTCCGCAGCATCACCCCTAAAAGCCTATAGACATTCGTGGTCGGGCACTTTCTCATCTTTTTTTTTTCCACTTTCAATTCATTTCTTCATTTTTTTTCCCTTCTCCTAAAAGGCCCTTTCCTCCTCGTCCCCCCGACCTGTCCCTTGGCGTGATTTGTGGAAATTGCTCTAAAGTAGCTGCCGAATAAAAGCCTTGCCGGCTCCGGGAATTTATGGCAGGCTGCGCCTGTGCGCAGCACATCCCATTTGGGCCTTATTTATTTATTCCTTTAGGTTTCTGTCTTTTTTTCTTTTTTTTCACCCCCTTTTAATAATTTCCCGGGGGAAACGCAGACCTCGGCACCGCAGGCCTGACGTGCCTGGGCGGCGCGGGGACGTTTCCCTCCGCCGGCCGCTGCCAGCGTGGAAAGCCGGGCTTCGAGCCCGTCCTGGCGCCGAGTCCAGCCCGTGCTGCTGCGTCTCCCCGTGAGGCCGGGCTGCACCCGTGGGTGCTGCCCTCGGTGCCGAGGGCTCTTGTGCCGTTACCTGGCGGCGGTGGGCGAGGACCGGGCGGGCGCGCGGAGCCGGCGGTTCCCGCAGCCCCGGGGCTCTCAGATGCAATTAGGGGTCGCGCAGCTCTGCCCGGGCGGCAGTGAAGAGGGGGCTGTGTGTGTCCCCCCCCACCTCGCTCGCCCGGCAGCGGGAGCTGGCAGCAGCTGTCTGTGCTCTGAGAGCAGCCACCGGGCCGGCGCGGGAGCAACTGTGGCCCCAGGGCCTCCCGCTGTGCCGTGGTCCCAACACGCTGCTGCAGCTGCTGGCGTCCCCCGTCCCCCCCCCCCCGGGCACAGCCGTCGCTCCCTCCCCCGCCAGAGCTGGTGGAGGTGGGGAGGTCTCGGGGGGGCCAGAAGAAAGGGAGAGTCTAGCAGTGCCTGCAAGGCGGGTGCACAACCCTATATTAGACACCAGAGAATCCACTCTGTGCCAGCGCTGCTGCCCACAGGAAGCGTTAATTCCCTTTTCCTGGCCAGCACCAGCTCAGTTCCTGCCCTGGGATGGTTTGGGAAGCCCCAGCCAGGTCGCCTGTCCGGGGTGGGTGTTACAGCCCTTTGTGGGGGGCGCGGGTGAAGCCCGGGGGGGGGTCCTGCTGCCACCGCTCCGGGGCCGGCAGTGTCACCACGTCCCGCCTGATCCCCGCAGCCTCCTCGCAGTCGCAGCCGGGGTGTCTCGTCGCCGTGAGCTGGTGGAAGGTAATTTTACATTTGTAACAATTATTCACTTAATTGAGTTCCAATTAGCTAGGGCTGGAGACGGAGGCGCTCGCGCGGCGGAGGCAACGCGGAGCTTGTTGTCTTTTATGTTGCTGAAAACAATTTCCGAGTGCGTGGCTGTTGGGAAACATTCAGAGGTTGCCACAAGGGGCCCTGCTTTTATTTTCCAATTTCAGCTCGTGCTGTATTCCTGGGTGTTTTTTCTTTTTTTCCCTTTTCCCCCCCGGCTGCGGTTAACTGCAGGGAGGAGGCAGAGATGCGCTGCGGCGTCGTGGCTGTGCACCACGTTAGACGCTTCGCTAGCGAGGCCGGGGGGCTTTTTTGGTTACGTGGGAAGGGATCGCCCAAAACCTCCTCCTAACCTGTCATTAAAGGCTCGGGAGATGCCCCTCAGCAGGGTGAAATCGGGGAGAAAACGGCTCTGCCTGGGTGCTCCCCCCTGCTGTGACCCGGGGTGAGATCCGGAGGGGCCAGAGCGAGGGCGATCAGCAGCTGAGGGCTTGGGATCACCAGCCCGGAGGAGCTGGGCGGATGAGGCTGAAGGTGATGGAGAGGAGACGCGGCAGAGTTGGGCAGGGTCCGGCCTCACGGCGGGGATGCACCGGCAGAACGGCTCCGGTGGCGAGGGAAAACTAGGAAAGCGCTGGGGTGGAGGGATGGGGATTTCCTTCCCCATGATATCCCGTGGATTCCCTTCCCCAGAAATATATTGAGCTCAAGTAATTGCTTTCCGGACAACTTTTACAGCTTGCCTGGCCCGGGGCAGCTGCTTGCCGGGGGAGAGATGCTCTTGCCTGCCGGGAGATGCCGGGTGCACGCGGCGGTGCCCCGAAGGTGTTTTCACGGATTTGCTTCTCTCCGCGGTCAGGAAGCCTCCAAGCCCGGCCGGCTGCGGAGCTGGAAGCGGCTGCTTTCTCGGTGCCTTTCTTAGAGATAGGATCGTTTATAAATATTTCGGCATCTCCTCGGAGCTGAGTTGGGTCTGGCGGCGGACTTTCCCCACGGAGCTGAGGCGGGCCGACGTCTCGGCGTTTCCCCTGGGCACGCGGATGCCGGGGCTCCCTTGGAGGGCGCCTGGCCGAAGCCCTTGGGAAACGTGCCCGGTGGCCACCCGGCTGCCTCCGGTGGGGCCGGGATCCGGCGATGCCTCGGGTCTCCCCGCCACAGCATCCAGCCGCTCGCTCGGCTCCGGGCTGGTAAGCGGCTTGGGAAGGTTTTGAACATCTTGCGGAGACCCCAGAGGCTCCCTGCTCCCTCCCCTCTCATCCCTCCCCTCGCTCATCTGATTTTCTAGCGCTTTGCTAGCTGATCTTTGGGATGGCAGCCTGGGATAAGTGGGGATATACGCTGTGGGAGCCCCTCGCCACATCCCATGGGGTAAGCCGGGATAAAGATCCCCCCTGGAGCGCGGCTGAAGTGATCCCTATGGCAAACAGCTGGGGCCACGGATCAGCTAGAGCTCGGGGCTGCTGATCGCTGCCGGTAACGGGGAAGAGGGAAGGAGAGGAGGCGGCGGGGGCGCGTTGTGGCCTCCGAGAGCGGGATGGATACGTCGGGAACGGCCAGAGAGGATGACGGGAGCACGTGGATGGGCGGGAGGTGACGAGACAGCAGCCGGCGGGCTGGATGGACGGATGGATGGTGGGAGAGGCGGATGCCGCTGGTGGGGCCGACACTGCGGGCTCCCGCGATGCCCCTGTTTTCTGGGTATTTGGGGAAGAAGGGAAGGTGGCCGGGAGCGTGGCAGCATGGGGGTGCCCTCCTTGGGGGCTGGGAAAAAGCAACTGAAACCCCTGATTTCAGAGAAGGAAGAGGGGTTGCTCCTACCTTAGGGACACGTTTGGTCTCCTGGTGCTAGTGAAATATCGAGGTGAAACAGAATAGTGAAATTGGGTGCTAGAAATAGCAAGAGATGGAAAGAAAAAGGCATAAAGAAGCCCCTCGGCTCTTGGCAGAGCGCATGTGGCCATGCACTAGTGTGACTAGTGCTGTCAGTCCTCAGTGGGGAGAGGGGCAGGCGTGTGGGGTGCTGCGGTGCCCGAGCCGCTGCCCCTGCCTTGTGACTTGTGTGTGTCATCTCAGCCTCGGGGGTCTTTTTTGGTCCAGCCTTGATTTCCAGACGAGGGGCGAAGGCTCCTGCCCGACCCGGCCGGCTTCCTTGCTCGCCCTGTCCCCGCGTGCCCCTGGCCCAGCAGCCCGCGCCGGGCTCAGCGGCTCGGTTGGAGGCGAGAGGCTCAGCCCCATCTGGCTGAGCGGCTGCAGCCGGCGCGGGGTCACATCTGGCTCGGCAGATGTGGCTGGCCCGGGGGGCCCTCGCAGCCCGTTGTGTGTCTCTGCCTCCTCTGCTGCCCTCTCGCCCCGCGGGCTGCGCGCGGCCCCGACGTGTGCCGGCTCCCCGGGGGTGCGGAGGGAGCCGAGGGGCGTTAGCAAGGATGGGGAGATGCGGAAATCCCATCCTGCCTCGCTGCTGCGGTGGGTCCTCACCCGCGGGGGGTTCGGGGAGCCCCCAGAGGGGCCGGAGCAGGGCCGAGCACGGAGAGCTGCTTCTCGCTGCCGGTGCCCAGCTGCGGAGGGTGGACGGGCCATATGGTCCTCCCTGCGCCGGCCTAATAAACCCCGGGAATGCGGGTCAGGCGCCTGCAAATCCCATTCGCATCCATGGGCCGATGCAGGCAAGACCCAACAGCCAGGACTTAACCCGTCTCTCCCCCCAGCCGGGCCAGATGTGGGGGGGAACAAGAGCTGTGCTCCCTCCCCGGGTTGGCTGGAAACCGGGCTAGGGGCTGGTGGCTGTGCGTCAGGCCTGCAGTCTCTTGAGCTGTTGTGCTACCCCTCCATCCACCCACTCCTCCATCTACCCCTCCATCCATCCCCTCTTCTTCCACTGCCTCTAGCTTTCCTCTTGCTGCTCTGCTCTTTCTGTCTAGCTGCTTATATCCATCCTTCCACCCATCCATGCCGCCATGCATGCTTCTGTCCATGCATCCGTCCATCCGTGCATCCATCCATCCATGTATCTATGTATCCATCCTCCACTCTGTCTGCTGGTTTATCTATTCTTATCCACCCTGTCTTTCTTTCTTACCAGCTAGCTATCCATGCATCCATCCGTGCATCCATCCATGTATCTATGTATCCATCCTCCATTCTGTCTGCTGGTTTATCTGTTCTTATCTACCCTGTCTTTCTTTCTTACCAGCTAGCTATCCATGCATCCATCCGTGCATCCATCCATGTATCTATGTATCCATCCTCCATCCTATCTGCTGGTTTATCTATCCTTATCCACCCTGTCTTTGTCATAGATATATCCATGCATCCATCCATGTATCTCCATCCATGCATCTATCCATCTATCTTCTTCCTCTCTCTTTTCCTCCCTCTGTCCCTCTGCCTGCCAGCTGGACGTGGCAGTCTCACCGCGCTCCCCGATGCGGACGACCTCGCGGGGCCCCGTGGCAGTGAGGGGTTTGCAGGTCTCCCCCCAAACCGTGCGCCCAAGCCCCGGCACGTCCCTCCCTCCGCGGCGGAGAGGCTCGGGCTCCATCCCGGAGCCGCTGCCGGGAAGACGGCGCCAGGCTGCGACGCTGGCAGCTGCTCCGTCCGCTGGCACCCGCAGGGCTGCAGGCTGCTGCGTTAGCCCCTCTCCCGGCAGGATCGGTTTATGGCCGAGGAGCGGAGGCGCCTGTCCTGTTCCCCCCTCCGGGCGACAGATTAGACCATCATTTAAATGCGTTTTGTCTGCGAAAGGAAATAGCCTCTCTGGGTGCCGGCAATCCAGCTCGCGCTGAACTGATCTTGACCGTCTCATTAATCTCCAGCCCCGGCTCGTCCCTGCTGCCTCCTCTCTCCCGATCCGGCAGCGCCGGCGGGGCAGGCCTGTCCGTGCTCCTTACGGCTCGGTGCCGGGGCCGCATCCTGCGCGGGGGGGACCACGCGTCCCCGTGTCCCAGCACCGCCAGCGGCTCGAGCCCCGCAAGGAGGGTGCCCGCACCCAACGGCACCGGCACCAGCGCCCGCTTGTTGAATGCTGCGGTGCTGCCCGAGTCACGCGGGGCCCCGGCGTCCGGCTCGGAGCCCTGCCCGCGGCACCGGGCTGCGGCGGCGCCAACCAGCCGTGCAGATGCGGGGCCACATGAGCAACGTGTGTCCTCTGCTCCGCGGTGGGGTCTAAATTGTGCTCGGCTGGCTCGAAGGCAGAGGCAAATGGGAACGGGGAGAAGGAGAAAAATGACCGTAAAATAGAAATCTGCTGCCTCCCGTGTCTTTTCAGCTTGGTTTGCAAAAGCGAGGGGCCCATGCTGCTAGCTGGTCTGTGCATGGGGTGCAGCTATCTCTTCGCATCTGCTTGTTTCTCCCTCCACTGATTTTTCTACTTGATGGACAAACGCAGCCACAGCCGGCAGAGGCCTGGCAGATTCAAACCCCTCAGTGTCCTGTGGAAATTACTGGCTGCAGAGAGCGGAGAGAGGGATTGCTATTTCCCCTCCGTGCACAACCCTTATTTGCCATCAGAGAATCCACAGGGCAAAGAGGAAGAAGCAGGTCACTCGGGGCTCGGGGCTGGGTGGTAAATCGTGGAGTAAAACCCAGGTGCTTTTGCCCTTTGCAGCCCGGCGCCGCGGGCCGGCAGGGAGCCGCGGGAGCCTCCGCGGGGAGATGGTGCTCGCCGAGGCCGGGCGCCGAGGCTCGAAATGCCTGTCTCCGCTCGAAGGGACGGGCTGTGACACGCTGTGGCACGTGTGAAACCATCCCCAGGGTGGTTTTAACTCCGGGCCCCGCTGGGCTGCAGGATGTGAGTCAGGGATCCGTGTGCAGCAGAGCTAATCCGGGGAGGAAACATCTCTCGGAGCTGAGCGAATAACCCGTGGAGTGGGTAACTTTGGGCAGATTTTCGTCTTCCCCCTCCCAAACACATGAGATTTTAGGAGGAAAAAAAAATCCCACTGTTTCAGTGATTTGATGCCAAACCTAACCTTTTCGTTTGCTCCCCGTGCATCGTTCTTCCTTGCTGGGATTTCATCCAAGTGGTTAGTTGGGTTTGTGAATCTTTTCACAGCTCTGCTTTTCAGTGAATAAACGCATGTCCAGGAAAAAAATCCCCCCCCCCTTCTCATTACTGGGAGCGGCAGGAGCAGCCGCGGTTGCATAAACCAGGCCGGGCACGCAGGAAGGACATAAACCTTCATGCTTCGTGGCAGAAAGCAATCTCCGAGAGCCGGAGGTGAGGAAAAACCTTCTCTCTCTGGCCATTATTCTTGAAACCTCCAGTTGGCAGTTTCGGGCATCTTGCCGTGCAAGGGACCCTCCGGCACGGTCCTAGTACCGCGCGAGAAGGGCAGTTTTGGCCCCAAACCGGCTCCCCTGAAACCTCCCCGCTGCCCTCCTCGCTCCGTTTCCAGCCCCCTCGGAGCAGCGGGGCCGTGGCGGTAAGGAATCGCAAGTGGGGCCGAGCGCAGACGCTGCCCAGGTTTGCTCTGCCTGCGGATGCTGTAGGTTTAGGTGACGAGGACTTCTCCGGTACCGGCGTTTTGTGGTTTCCTGGTGGATATTTCCACCCTGGCTTGGTTCCTGCACGGGGTCCGAGTCCTTCCCGGGGTCTCCGTCTCCTGGTGCGCTTCCTGCAAACCGTTCTGGGCCAAGAGGGGATGCACTTGGCAGTCCTTAGGTTGTGTTTCCGGATGCTCTGTCTCGGGGCAACTGCTCCGCGTGCCGGCAGGGCGCTGTGCTGTGAGTGCTGCTGTCCCCTTCCTTCCTCCTCGCACGCATCCTTCATGCAGGCAAAGAGCCAAAAGCAATGCGGTGTAAAGCTCCGTGTGCACGCTGGGGAGGACAGCAACAGCCTTTCCGAGTGGCGCAGGGGGGCTGCGAACCAGAGCGTTGCGACCGTCCCGGCCGCAGAGCCAGTGCAGGAAGGGGCTGCACCCATGGGTGCCTTTCGGTGCCCAGAGCCTCTCCCATAGCTCCTGGCTCTCCGGGAAAAATGAGATGGGAAGTGGGATGGGGTCAGCAGGCAGTGGATGCTCCTTGCCCGGGGGACGTCTGGCAGGCGGCGGCAGCCGGAGGAGGTGCCCACGGCGGAGGAGGTGCCGGGTGGCCTCACCGGGATGCCGGCAGCGCTGTGCCGTGGGTGCCTGGCCCCGGGGAATTTGCCTGCCTGGTTCTCCAACAAGTTTTATCCCAGGCAGCGTAACTGCAGATGCTGTTGGTGCTCGTATCGGCTGCTAATCCTTTTATGAGCCTTTCTAAGCCGCTTACGTGCCCCGTGTCCTGCAGCAGTACGTTCCCCTGGTGGATCACGGGGTCCCCCGTTCCCGAACGCTCATTCGGCCGCGAGCAGTGTACTTCCCCGGCGCTGAAAGTGGGAGCCCGTTTGGATGCAAACCAGGGGCTGCGAAGTATGATTTTTCCTGGCTTGGGAAATCCCTAAGCCCCAAATCCCTAGTGGGTGCGAGGGAAGGAGTCCCCGTCCGGCTGTTTGCGCTTTTGTGTCTCTGGGTGGGAAATCCCGGGGCGCCCGTGGGGTCAGAGGGGATGGACGGTCTTGGAAGCGGTCCTGGCTCTGCTCCTTGGGGCCGTAAATCCCTGCTCTCTCCTCCCCGTGGCGGCACCGTGTCTCTGCTGCGGATCGAGTTGCGGGGCGGCACAGGGGACACGGTCTGTGCCCCGAACCCGTGGGGTGAGCACCCCGTTCAGGCTTGCTTTGGAGGAAGGACTTTCGCAGTGGGGCAGGGCTGCGGGGGGACTCAGGCATCCGGAGCGCCTCACTGCTGCGGGAACTGTGGCCTCCCTGGGGGAAGTGGGGGGGCAGGAATATTTTAGGTTCACTGGGGGTCCAAGAGGATGGACCCCACCTCGGGGATGCTGGAATTGTTTTCCCACCCCCAGTTACATCTCGGCCCCGTTCTCCAGCCAGGCCCCTGCTGTGTAGCATCGCCGTGGGGCAAGCCAGGCTCTGCGGACAGCCAACACCCCGTTGGAGAGACCAGCTCCCCCCAGTCTGGCCAGACGCCTTGCCCGTGTGGCTGCGAGGGAGCCCATGCCGTGGGGGGGCCGGGCTGGTGGCTGGTTTCTCTCCGTTGGCTCTTGGGGCTGGACCGCCCCACGCTGTGGGAGGGGGAGGGCAAGGGACGGTGGCTTTGGAGCAGGTGGGGGACGCTCGGGGACACTCGTCCTCTCTGGTCCACGCAGCGAGGGCCCCCGACCCTCTCAAGGGGCTCCCGGCACCCTCCTCCCCGCCATCCGTCTGGCCCTGCTGACGCTTCGAGACAGGCACCTGGGAGGGGGCAGAGCCGGTCCCGGGGGGCCGAGCCATCACATCAGCGTCTTTCTCCGCCGCTTGACACGTGTAATTTGGGATGCTGCAGCTCCTGTTGGGAAGCAGCTGTCAAAGCCGCTTGGGACCGTTCTGCAATCAGTGTTGGGAAACGAAGAGGCAGGGGCTCCTCGTTGCGCTGGTGTGCGGAGATGGAAGCAGAGGGAGGGGGGCAGAGGGGACCCAGGCGTCCTGGGAATTACTTGCAGTCACATCAGCTGCAAAGACCTTGAAATGTCTTACAGGTGCCTGGAATAGCAGTTCGATGTTTAGATTGGGGCCCAATTCAGCGGGGTGTTCGCTGCTCTAACCTGCTTCCAGCCGAAATAGCCGTGGGACCGGGTGGGTGCAGGCACGGGCGGCTCAGCTGCTTTGCTTGAGGTCACTCAGGAGGATTGGTGTCAGCGGTGGGATTAGTGTGTCCCAGATCCCTGCCGGGTGTCCCCAGCTCGGGGTGAGGCTGCCTCCCGCCCTCCTTGGCCTCCGCCAGCCTCCAGCTGCTTCGCTTGGATTTCTTGCAACAAGGTGGGACCGGCCACGGGCATCCGCCCGGGCAAGGAATAGGCTCCTGCTATTGCACTTGCTGGATTTTCTTCCCTCATGCCGAAATAGGAGCAAACCTCAAAGATGTGCAATAACAAACCCAAAGCGATGTTGCTTTGGTTTCTATCAGGCCTGCAGCAGGGAAGAGGGAGGGAGCAGCCTGCCTGCGGCGCCTCGGCTGCCCCATCGCTCTGGGTGCCGTGTTCCTCGGCGCAGGAGTCGTGTGCTGGCTCCCACCCCCCAGGGATGGTTGCTGCGTTTGCGAGGAATCGGCCTGTTTCATTTTGCAGGAAAACAGCTGGTTCCCGCTGTAGCACAGCGATGCTTGTTGTAGCAGCTCTCAGCGTGCGTCTTCCGGAGCCCATCCTTCCACTGCGGTCGTACAGCACCTAGCACTTAGCATCGGAGACCAGCGTTTCCCAGCTGCCAGCACAACATGTGCAGTCATTCAGCCCTGCATGAACTGCACTGCACAGCATCTGCTTTAGCAGAAGTGTTTTCATGGGTCTTTATTTCTGTTTCCCCTAAATGGCTGCAGTCAGGTCCTGCTTGGTCCTGCTGCGTTTGCAACCAGAGCGTTGGGGCGATGGGGCTGGAGCAGGAGGTGGCGGAGAGGGAGAGCCAGGGAAAGGGGACCAGCCCTGCGGTGGAGGGATTTATCGGGGTTGCGTGAATGCAGGGCTTGGAGGGGCGAGGGTTCGGGGCAGCGCTTGCCCCCGGGAGCTCGTAGCCAGCAAACTGTCTGTAGGAGAACTGGCCTCTCTGGCTTGGTGGGCTTTTATTAATAAGGGATAATGATCAAAATGAGGGACAAAAGGGAGGCCTGGATTTCCTACGGGCTCCCAGATCTTGGCGCTGCTGGCGTTTGCACAAGGCAGTGCATGCCCTGTGGCTGGGGGCATCTCTGTGCCAAAACGACCCAGTTGCTCCACGGCGTTTGGCCGTACCAGCAGGTCTCTGTTGCAGAGCTCTGGGACCAGACCTGCTCTCTGCGTGGGGAGCGAGCAGAGGTTGCCCTTGCAAAACGCTTTGCCAGATGCAGGGGAGATCCTGCTGGTGCAGGCGAGAGGACACGGGTGTGGAGGAAGGGATGAAAGGGGTGCAAAGAGCTTGCAAAAAAAGCAAAATAAGTGCCCTTCAAATGGAGAGAGGACTCCTGCAAGATCTACCCATTTTTTCCTCTTGCTGGGGAGAGGGAAGGGCTGTCTCTGTTTCTGTGCCTGGGAAACTGAGGCAAAGAGCTTGGGGGAGGAAGCCAGGACCTGACTGAATGTTCCTGGTCCTTGCCGGAGTTTTTTCCCTACGCGATAACGCTTCAGCCTTTTACAGGTTTCCTTTCTACAGCAAATTGCAGTGGCTTTAGCTCTGCTCACCTCCCTGGGGCTGCATCAATATCATCCTCATCAATTTGACACAGGGCTGTGTCCGTGCCTGGAAAACCCGGGGCTTGGCAGCTTCGGCTGGAGGAGCTGGTGGGTGGACGGCGGGAGCAGGCTGGACGGGGCTGGGAGCTCGGGGTGGCCCGGAGCGAGTGGCCGTGACACCCGCGGTTACAGGCAGCCCGCGGGGACCGAGCAGGTCTCAGCCCATCAGTCTGCCTGGATTTTGGTATTGCAAACTTCGTTGCTGCTTGTTTGCCCTCATTAGGAAGGCTTGCGAGGGGGTTAACAGATCTCGTGAAGCGAGCTGAAGGGATGCTAATTCTTGCTGTTTAACTTTGAGGCCTAATGGATAGCGGAGAGAAAGGATATCCGCGTTAAAAATCCTCTCCCTTAGAAGGGGACCTTCTCCCGGGAAAATCTCCGAGCCCTCGAGGCAGCACCACTCCCTTCCCGTACTGGAAACTCATAGAGGTAGGAAAGGGTTGTTTTACTTACAGACTGGATCTTTCGGGGCTGCCGGCCTCCCTCGCCATGCCTGCTTGCAGGCAAGATAAATGACTCGGTGTCCAGCCCGGCGGGATGTGCCCGTGCTAATTGCTGGTGAGGAGCCGCGGATGAATGGCTCCAGCCTGCCGGAGGGATCTGGCCTCCTCCTCCCTGGGCATCCCGCTCCGGCTGGGCTTGTGGGGGGGCTGAGCCCCTCGTCGCCCGGCCGTGGGGCTCGGAGCCTCCAGGGGATGCAGCCGGGCGTTGGGGCAGGACGGTGCCTGCCTCGAAATCCCCGCTCCTGGCAGCCCCCGCGCTCCCTGCACCCAGCCACGGGTGGGGGAAACCCGCCTGGGTGAATCTGGGAGCGGGGTGGTGGCACCCGGGACGGAGAGGGCTTCGGGGACAGGTCTGCGGCGCTGAACTCGGGCAGCCGTTTTTGTACCTTTATTTATTTCCTCGGCGAGGACGAAGCAGATTTGCGCTCTGGGAGGACTAGAGGCAGAGAAACCAAGCCCAGCGCTTTATGCTTGAAAAAGCAAGCCTGGAGGGCTTCTGTTCCTGCGGGTTTTTGTTTTTCTTCCTTTCCTCAGGCTTTCCGACTTAAAAAGAGGCCGCGTTTGAAGTGTTCAACACTCAGCGCACGTGTAACGCGCGGCAAGGGGGGTGGCTTTGCCTTGGCTGGAAGGTGCCAGGCTTGGCGGGCAGAGCGGGACGCGCGGCTTGCGGCCCGGTGGCTTGGCCGGCCCCGGGTGTCAGCGCGCCATCGGTGCGTCCCGCCACATACATGCTGTTTTGGGCAGGATCCAGCCAAGAAATCTGCCTGCACGTTGGAAAAGGGTTGGCTGAAGCGGTGATTTAGCCAGTTATGGCCTATTTCAAACCACCCTCTCTTGACTTGCCTTGGTCCTTGCAAACCTGTTACCCAGCGTGAGATCGCGGGGAGGGTTTTTTGCAGGAGACAAACCCAGCCAGACTCCCCGGAGGGCCCTTGCCATCCTTGCAGGCTGTCTGTGGGCTCATACTGCCGGCTCGTCTTTTTGGAGGGTGGCGTTTGGGCTGGACCCGCTTCCCTACTCCCTGCTTGTCCAGCAGAAGCAGCAAGCAGCTGGGAGTAACCAGCATGGTCAGACGGACGCCCCAGGGAGAAGGAGCTGCAGGGAGAGGTTAAAACACCCCAAACTTGCTACGGGGCAGGCTGGGATCGATCTGGGAGGTAGCTGCAAGGGTACGTCCGGGGCCGGGGAGATGCCCCGGAGATGCCCTGTGCTGACCCCTGCTCTCCATCCCCTCTGCAGCCCAGACCAAGGGGGCAGCGCCCAGCCCGGAGCCTGCTGAGCCCCTCAGCGCTGCGACGCTGCCCGTGAGCTACCGCCTGTCCAACACCCGCCTGGCTTTCTTCCTGAAGGAGGTGGGAGCCGGCCCGGCCGGCAACGCCAGCGCCCTGCTGCAGCGCGCCGAGCCCTTCGTCGTCTTCCAGACCAAGGAGCTGCCTGTACTCAACGTCACCCTGGGGCCCTTCAGCACGGGGCTGGTGCTGCCCAAGGAGCAGCTCCAACCCTCCAGCACCCTGGAGATCCCCGACCGCCTTACGGTCAACTGGAAGGTGCGCGCCTTCATCATCCAGCCTCGGGTGGTGGCCAGCCAGCCCGTGGTTCAAGTGCTCTTCTACATCGCCGGCCGGGACTGGGATGACTTTGACGTCACCGACCGCCTGCCCTGCGTGCAGCTGCACGCCTTCCGCGACGCCCGCGAGATCAAGAGCTCCTGCCGCCTCCGGGGCAGCCTGGCGACGTGTTTGGTGCAGGCCGAGCTGCCCCACGCGTGGTTTGGCCCTTCAGCCATGCCGCTGGGCAGGAGGAAGAGCCCGGAGAGCCTGGATGTGCCAGGCGAGAGCCAGCAAGCGGAGCTTTATTACACCCTGCACGTGCCCACCGGTGCCGGCGAGTGCCTCGGCGAGACGTCGCCGCGCCGCGGGGCTGGGGCGGCCAGGACCGAGGGCCCCACGCAGCACCCCTTGCTGCGCATCGGCAGCATCAGCCTGCTGCAGCCGCCTGCTTCCCAGCTGATGCAGGAGCACCGGCTGGACGGCAACATCTTCATTCGCTTGCCCGACAAGCCCCTGAAGCCAGGGGAAGTGCTGAGCATCTTCCTCTACCTGATGGCCAACTCCACGGTGGAGCATTTTACACTCAGGTAAGGCCCAGCCCCACCGACGTGGAGCTGGCAGCTAGGAGATGCCACGGTCCTCTTGTCCTGCTGCAACCCTTCTCTGTCCCCAGAGCAGCCACATTTTGGGGTGATGGTTGCTTTGGCCCAGTGCAAAGGCTTGTTCCCATGGTTGGTATCTCCCTGGGTTGCGAGAAAGGGAGAGAGAGGACAGAGATAGCATATTGTGCCTTAGAGCTCAGGCTATCAGGGCTGCTTATTGCCAATCATACCTATGAAACCAAAGCAGTCATGGCCTGGTGCTGACCGTCGCTCTCTGCAGGGTGAAGGCCAAGAAAGGCGTCAACCTGCTCACCACCAAGTCGAGGAGCCTGCAGTGGCTGGTGACCTCGGAGCTGCTGACAGGTGGCAAGCACTCCACCGCCACCGTTGACGTGGCCCGCGTGGATGGCGCTGGGCCCAGGTAAGGCCTGCTGAGGATGCTTGCCCCTGTGCCGGCGATCCTGAGCCCTCGCGGAGCCACGAGCACCAGGGGAGAGGGTGGCTGGGAGGAGACGCGCTTTTGCTTTGGCGCTAGGATTTGAGACCCCCCAGACAGTCTGGTGGCCTCCTTCAGCCTGGCCTTGGGACGGGATGCTGTTTTCAGCAGCGTTGGGGTTAAACCTCTTCAGTCTGGCTAATGTGGATGTTTTTAAGCTGAAAATCAGCTTCTGATCTCTGTTTAGGCAGGAATGCTTGGATATGCCATGCCCCGGGGCTTGTTGCCTGGAGGCCAGCAGTGCAGGGATGGAGATGTCTGCACTGAGTACCCCAAGTCCAGCTGTGGTTTCTGCAGGCGACAGCTGATGGTTTCACTACCACAGTTGGCCAGCTCACAATCCGCCCCACCAGATGCTTGGCCACACTCTGGGAGCCCAAAATGGGGTCGAGCCCTCCTGGGAGACCCCAGGACATCTCCAAAAAGGGTTCTCCAGGCTGTGTTGCTTGCTGGGAAGCCCCGTCCTGTCAGCACTGAGAACCTCAGCCCCTGGAGACGCGGTAGAGCATTTCCCCTTGCCGGGAGGGTGACAAGGGCCTGCGACAGATGGGGTGAAGCATCATGCTCTAACCCCTTTCCTGGCTGTGGGGAGCCGCCTCTCCCCCTCCATCCACCCCTCTCGGGCAGCGAGCAGCAGCCGCGAGCGTGGCTGCCAGGGGACCCGCTTTGTTCAGCTTCCTTGCCCCAGGCGCGCTCCCTGGGAACGGCTGATAAGCTGCCATTGGTGGAGATTTTATTTTCCTTTTAATTGAAAGCTGATCACAGGGGTTCCTGAGGGAAGGGGATGGCCAGGTGCCGGCAAGAGATTGCACAGCCTCAAACGCGGACTCATGGCCAAGCCAGGAGTGGGGCAAGGCCAGGGGTCGGTCCCACACCAGCCTGGGACAGGAGCACAGTTTTGTATGTGCTTTTTATCTTGGTCAGCACCTCCAGCTGGCTAAAGGGCACACAGCGAGAGGAATTTCTGGGCCAGAGCTGGGCAGGATTTGCGGTCGGTCGGGCAGGCTGGGCAGTGTGTGGCGGTGTTGTTGGGTGCCATCTGCTCTGTGCACCCAGCTGGGACACCAGCAACACGTTGGGTAAGGCAGTGGTGCTGTCCTTGCAGATGTGCCTGGTCCATGAGCTGGTGCTGCATGGCCATGCTGGATGCCTGTGGGCACATCCTGTGGATTTGGGGGTGAATTATAAAGCTGCAAAGGATCACCCAGTCTGGGATGGAAGTATATTGATTTAAAAAAATGTTTAATACCATGCAAGGCAGCGACTTTTCCCCGACTCTCCTGGCCTCTCCTGGCATTCCCTCTGGGAAGGAACAGGAGCAGTCCCCAGGCAAGATCCCCCTTGGGCCTTACGGTCACAAAAACTGAAATTCATGTTGAGTCAAGACAATCAGGCTTCTGTGGGGAGGATGAGCATCCCACGGGCAGTGCAAACCAAGGCACCACCTGTAAGACGTGCTGAGCCGGCTCTCCTGCTCTGCTCACACCAGGGCAAAGCCCAATTTTGGCACTTCGGGAAGGGCTTGGGTCGGTTGAGAAGGGTCCAGAGGATGGAGATGAGAATGATCTAAGGGAAAGAAGACCCACAAAAACAGGTTAAAAACCTGGAGATTCATTAGCCTGTGGAAGTGGAGGATGAGGATGGTCTTCAAGCACAGGGCAGCTGCGTAGGAGAGGGGAACCTCCGCTCTGTGCATCCATGGGGACAGGACACAGTGAGCAAAGAGGACGTGGGTGCGTCACTGGGTCAAATCGTGAACAGGAAGGACTCTGACATACTGGAAAAAGTTGTTCCCAGGCTGTGACATCTCCGTCACTAGACGTCTTTGGGGAGTGGGGAGATGAACGTCTCCAGGAGCTGGGTTAAAGTGAGTTGATTCTGCCTGTTGAGACATGGAGCTGCCAAAGCTGCTCCCACGCACGGCAGGGCGAGACGGCGTCCCCGTTGCCTGAGGGAGAGCAGCTCTCTGCATGCAAGGGAAAAGGCTTTATGGCTGTGAAATATTCCTGTGACGAGGTGAGGGCTGGCCCGGGGAGGAGGAGGAGGCACCTGCCTTTTTCCTTTCTCCTTTCCCTTCCCCCTTTCTGCGTCTGCTGCAGATTAAAATCAGCCTTGAAAGGTTAGAGACGGCAGATGAATTTAAAGTGATTACAATCACCTTTTAGACAAACAACTCAATCAAATATTAACGTAATGCAAAGTATGAATGACTCAAACCCATGTTGCCCTCCGGGCCTTGCAGCACGAGGAATTTGCCTCGCCGTGGCCCTTCGGGCTTCTGGCAGTGCTGGCTGCACTGGGAGATGATGCTCCCATTATATTCTTGCAGCCTCTGGCTATTCCCCGCCTGAGGCCGGCATGCTGGAGGCCATTTTCGTGTCTGTAGCAGGGCTGCCGTGACTACCCCGGACTCGCCTGGAGTCCGTGCAGGCTTGCCGCATCCTGCTGCGAGGAGTCCCAGGGCTGAACCGCCTCCTGCGTGAAGCAGCAGCTCTGCTTCACCTTCGAACCCGGCTCTTCCCAGCTGCTTTTCATGCTCTTGTGTTGGAAGGGCAACCCAACCCCCTTCTCCAAACCGCATGGTTTCCCTTGTACCCCCTTAGCTGTCTCCTTTGCAGGACAGCCACCGTGAGCTCAGTCCTCGCCCATGCGGCAGCAATCCCGCGCACCCCGTCGTCCTTGCCTGCCCTTCCCCATCCCTCGCCTCCAGTAGACCTTTCTCTCCCCTGCCTGGTACCCCTTTCCACGCAGGGCAGCAGTGATCAATGCTTGCCATGTCCTGGAGCAGGCACTGAATTGTTGCTCTCCTTTTTTCTTCTCCTTTTCACTCATTATATATTTATAAGGGATAAACTGGCTGTATCCAGCGTCCCTGGATCGATGGAACCTTCTCGATGGCTGTTACGTGATGTGACAAGAGCAGGCTCCAGTTCCTCCTTCCCAGCCCCAGCAGTGTTCGTCTTTTCCTTGCCTTCCTCATTCCTCCTGCTCCAGGGAGCCTTTTGCTGGCTGTGCCCAGGGCTGCGCTTCGTTTTTGTCCCCCCGAGGACATTCGGTTTTCAGGGAGGGCACTGGGACTGTCTGTCTCGGTGGGGAGGGCCCTGAATGCCCTGCGGGATTTGCAATTTGCACAAAGATATGTGAGGGCAGGATCGCTTCTGGGGAGTGGAGCATCATGCTCGCGGGGACCAGCCGCCAGCGGGGGGTTAACCCCACTGCTGCTCTCCGCCGCAGCATGGCTCTGGCTCTCGGAGGGGCGGGCATGTGCCTGGGCTGTCTTGTGGCTGTCGTCTTCAGGGATTTGGATTTACTAAAGGGATGGGGTGTAAGAGCATGTCCTGGACTGGCTGGGAAATGCACAGCTTGGAGAGAGTTTCCCTGTGAGAAACATGTCTGGAGTTGGCTGGTGGGCTCTGGTGTTATCTGGGGTGCCTGCAGGGAGCCTCCTGTCCCTTGTCTTTCTTTAAGGAAAGCCACCACCCTGCTGCCACTGCAGCAAGGAGACTGCATAAAAGCAGTGCTCTGTGCTTCCCCACGCTGATGTCCCAAAATGCCTCCAGTCCTGCCCCTGCAGATGAACATGTGGCTCATGGTTTAGCTGCGAGCTTGCTCGTGTGGTCCGTTTCTCCCTGTGCATTGCTGGCAATGTGCTGGTGCTCCTGCAGCCGGGGAGCTGCCACTGTGGCTGGAAGGGGACCACGAGCTGCAGTGGGGATGGACAGGCCATGGATGCTGCAGGGCAAAACCTCTTAGGGTTTGGACAAAGAAATGGGAAAGTTTGGGTGTTTCCAGCTGAGCAAGTGATCACACATGGCAGCGTCTTGCCAGCAGCCCCAGGGAACTATTTGGGGTCGGGGCGGGGGGTCAACTTGTGCCCTGCTGTGGGAATATGGCATTGAGAAGCTGGGATCCAAGCAGGGTCCCTGGTTTCGGCTGCCAGGCTCCACGTGCGCTGCCCTCCCTCGGTCTGGGAAGGTTCAACTTGCGGGAGACAACCGAGGAAGCACCACTGCGGGAGCAGCTTGGTGGTGGTAAATCCAGCCACGCTGCTGGGAAGACGCTGACCAGGAGACAAGGGCAGCACCCAGCTCGCCCCTGCAGCCAGGCTGCCCGTCCCCCGGGGCCAACTGCCATGCGGCCACGGTACAATTAACAGTGTTGGTCAGGTCCAACACATGGTGCTAATATATCCCTGAGCAGCCTTTGGAAAGAGCACGCTTTAGCTGGCCAGATTTTTCTTCTGCTGGGGAGAGGCATGAAAAAACAGGGTCTTTCTTCCTCTCTTCCACTTCTGGTTTCCATTGGAGTGGTCCCCAGTGGAGGGCAGAGGTAAAGGTCAGGCTTGGCGTGTTTAGGAGCAATGATCAGTGGTGGATTTGCTTTCCCTCTGTCCTGGGTGTGGGTTTTGGGGCTGTGCCATTTCTGGGGTGCGAAGGACGTGCTTGCATTGCAGCGGTGGTGGCAGCACGGGCCCTGGTTCCTCTTGCTGGCTGAGACAGGCACCCCGATCCGGCGCAGCTCGGACCTGCTGGAGATGCTCTGCCCTGCATCGCTAGACGGGACTGTCCGTGTGTCCTGCAGGCTGGCTCTGATCCTGGGGCGCCTGCGGGACCTGCCCCGGCAGGCGCCTAGCTGAGAGCGTGCCCCTCCTGTCCCCCTTGCCCAGGGATGGGGACTCCTCTGCTGAGATAATGCAGCTGGATTTCGAGATGGAGAACTTCACCAGCCAGTCGGTGACACGCCGCATCATGTGGCATATTGACTACCGGGGCCGCAACCCACCGCCCGACCTAGAGAAGGTGGTGACAGAGCTGACGGTCATCCAGAGGGACATCCGGGCCATCGTGCCTCTGGCCATGGTGAGTGGATTAGGGGGTGCCTGCATGCTCCCCTCCTGCCGGAGGCATCGCCCAGGCTTTGTGTGCCCTCCAATATCCCCCATGCTCCTTCCCAGCTCTTTGCCATTCCCCACGTAGAAGCGGCTGCCAGCTTTGCTTTTCTTTTGTGGTGCTCATGGAGGCCAACCCCTCCCCACCCACCGTGGCAATAGGTGTCTATGTCTGTGTGTCGCCACTTGCCCATGGGACCCTTCTCTGCCTGCAGGGCTTGGGTAGGAGATGGGCTGGCCAGGACCTGTCTCCTGGGGGAGGTAGGCTGCCCATTAGACTGACGTTCTGCTTTGCACCCTGTCCCCAGGACACAGAAATCATCAACACGGCCATCCTGACGGGCCGGACGGTGGCCATTCCCGTGAAGGTCATTGCGATTGAGCTGAGCGGCGTCATCGTGGACGTCTCAGCTATGGTTGAGTGCAAGTCCAACAATGAAGACATCATCAAGGTGGGTGCAGGAGTGGGGCTGGGGCTGGGACTGGGCTCTTCTTGGCGCTAGCGAGGGACTGAGTTTTCCCAGTGCCATCAGTGTAAATAGCAACAGTGGGACTGGTGGCCAGACTGGGTGTTGGTGCTGGGATGGGGGGACCTGCCTTGCTCTGGGTGCAGGGAGAGGCTCTGCACCTTGGGGACGGGTACGGCTGGGGGCAGCCTGCTGTGGGGGAAGGCAGGAGGGTGCTTGTCTCTATACACGTTGCCCTGAGCATCTTCCTCCACACCCCACAAGCCCACCCTCTCCCAGGCATAGTCCCATCTAACGTGGGGGTGCTAATGTGGGGACCCCCTCACCCTGGGGTGACCCCTCCTCTCACACCCCAGGAGCAGGTCCGAGCTGAGCGCTGGCCTCTCCTGCAGCTTCAGTCCAGTTTTGCCTTTCCCTGGGCTCTAAGGGGAGGAAGAAAAGACACTCGGTCACTGTCTCCAGAGAGGGTGTGGGATGCTCCAGCGCTGAGCATGCTGCCACTAGGCAGTGGCAATAACTATGGGTTATCAAGGCACTTATTACTGATAAGGCAAAATATTGTCGTCTTGCAGGGTAAACAGCACGTTCTCATTAGCTGCTTCACTTGCGCCTCTGAGTGTCATTTATTTCCCATTAGGACTGGACGCTGGGCTCAGCTCTGGCTGGCCGACATGCCGGCACCGCGGCTCTCTCCAGGCGCTTGGGGAGCAGCTGCTGGATGGCAGGGCCCCAGTGCCGCTGGCGAAGGGCAGGGCTGGCTGCGCGGGGCCGGGACCAGGGGCGACCGGAGGCGTGGGGGGCTGAGCTGTGTGACTGGGGAGGGTGGGAGGCTGGGGGAGCAAAAGGGGGCCTGGGGCTGGGGAGAGGAGCAGGAGGGCTGCATGGGACGTCCTTGCTGGATGAATGTGAAGGTGTAGCTGTCTCCATAGGGAGCATCTGCCCAGTCACCCATCTCAGGTGAGGAGCATCAGTCTTTCCATCTGTCCATCCATATATATTTTTCTATCACCATTTGTATCCATATGTCCATCCACCCATCTAGCACTATATCCACCCATCCATCCCCATACATTCTTCCCTGATTCCCACCACACCGATTCCCCCCCTTCCCATATGCATCCAGACAGTCAACAATCTCTTCATCTCCATATCCGTCTCTCTCTTTTGTTTCCCTCCTCTCCTTTCCCCTCGTTACACTGGAAGCTGGGGATCCTCTGGTGTCCTTCCGCCCCCTCCTCCCCTTCCCCATCCACAGCTGCCGTGGGTGCCCTCTGAGCTGCCGTGGGGGGCTGCGGGTCTGTGGGGCGGTGCACAGAGCCTGCATGGCTGCGGCCCCACGGCCCATGCCCGTGCCCAGCACTGCAGCCGCTCTTGCGCTCGGGGTTCTCTCTCCTGCGTGCCCGGAGAGCCCTGCGTGGGCCTGCAGGGAGCTGGGGGGCCCATGAGCACCGGGCGCACAGGGGAGGACAGCTGGTGTCACAAACTGTTTATCCGAGTTGTGACTACAGCTCCAATCTGTGCGATTTACAGTGCCAGGGTCTAATTTATGGAGACCGGTCCTCCGCAGCATGATTAAACACTGGAGCAATAATACACTTCAGGATGGACTCCAAGACACTTAAACTATTTAATGGGCTGCCTTTCTGCTCATAAATCTATTTACACGCTGTCCCCAGACCTGGGGGGAGCAGACACATGCACACAAGCGGGGATGAATAATACATGGAGCAGCCCTCCAGCCCCACGGCTCCCTCGCCTCCTGCTTTCCATTTGGAGCCCCTTGCAATTTCTTGCTGAGTTATTTTGTGTTTGTGCTGGAGATTCGTTTCCGAGGGAGCTTTCAGTTACCTGCTGAGATTAGGGGGTATGATTACAGTGTCAGGGCTATAAACCTGTGACATAAATCAAAGCTTACATAGTGGGATCTGGTATCTGTTACTGTAAATAATTTACCATTAGGGAGAGCTGGGGAGCGGGAAATGGCTGCTTCTCCCCACCCCGTCTGTAGCTCGGTAGGCATGCAGTAGTTGCTCCTCCGTATAACATGGAGAGGAAACATCCAGGACCTGCTGGAGAAAGAGCAACATGGATGCGAGGGCCATGGATGAAGGATGGAGGGAGAGCATGGATGCGAATTGTGACCCTCGTCCCTTCCATGGTGGCACGTGGTGACTCATCCCAGAGAGGACGACCTGGTCGTTCAAGGAAGCGTAGAAATAATAACCTTTCCCTGCCTGCGCTGTGGCCTTGCGGACTGCATATGTGCCCAGGGGACCTGCAGGGAGAGGATGGCCACCTCCACCTCCAGCGATACTCAGTGGGGAGATGCTCAACCTTACCTGCTATTTGAGCCTTGCTTAGGAGCCGACCATCACCCTCACGCATCTGTTTGAAGACCTGCTACAACCACGTCAGCTCGGTGGCCTGGCTGCAGCCTTGGGGTCCCTTATCATCCCCTGGCCACTGCTGGGAACCCCTGGTGAGCAAACATGGGATCCCACCAGCTGTGGTGGCTCTTCCCACCCCTGAGGGCTTTGGAGAGGATGAATCACCTCGGTACTGCCCTTGAGTCTGTAGACCATGCTGGTGGGGAGCTTGGAGCAGCTCCTGGCCACAGGAAAGGAGCTCTTGGTGCCTTGGCTCAGTGCCCAGGGAGACCTCAGCCTCTTGCTTACCGATGCCTTGCTGCGAATCCGGGAAGTATCTCTGAACAAGCGCTCACTTCATTTAAAAGCTAATCTGCAGTCACTCCATCATCAGGACAGGCCTGATGTGCTGGTATTTTTTGTTGTCGTATTTTTTCCCCCAGCCAATTGAAAAGCAAGTGGCCCCCTGAACAAGACTGCTGGGGGGATTTATTAGCTAAGGTAATGCAAGCAGCAGCCCATCATATTTATTGTGATAAATGGCACAATATCCAGAGTACTCCTTTGCTGGGGGATTCGCCCAAGAGCTCATCTTTATTCAAAGGCCGCCCTGCCAGAGCTGAGATCGTCTTTTCAGACATGCTGAGCTGGTATCTATCTGATATGGAGGCAACGAACAAACCCTTCTGCATTGCACTTCCCTCCTGTCCTCCGGCGAGTGGAGACTTTCCGAAGAGCTCCAGTCTGTGGGCTCAGTGTCCTTGGCTGCTCCTGTGCTCCTGACAGCTCTGTCACCCCAGGGAAGGCTGGCAGGTGCTTTTGGCCCCAAGGGACCACGAATGCACTGCAGAGGAGCCCCACAGCCCTGAGCTCTTGTAGAAATCAGGCCCTGCTCAAAAGCTCTAAAATACAAAGTTTCTGCAGATGAATGAATACAGGTCCCCAAGGAGGAGGTGGAGAGAGAAAGTGATACTATCACCTTCACTGTCAGCTAGTGTACGGCATGGACTCAACCCTTTATCAGCCATCAGAGAATCCATATGGGAGAGCAGCTCACTGCAAACAAGAAATGTTGCTGGTGAGACACTCAGTACAACTGAGAAAGAGAGCAACTGTGCTGCTGGCTGAGGAAACTGATTTTTTTCTCAGCTGTGAACAATTCAGACACAATTCTTGACAGTGCAGAGGGGAGAGGAGGGTCAGAGTTAGGCCTGGGGCTGCTCCAGATGAGAGGTTTAAGCCCCGCCTGGACTGAGTCTCCTTTCAGTCTTGCTGGGAAGGAAGAGGTGCTGTTGACTCTGGTGCCCTAAGATGAAACACAAGTGATACTTTAGTCGCTTCCTCTTATCTCCTTAATTGGCTTGGATCAGTCAGTAATAAGTGGCCCCCGCAGGACATATTTGTTTTATAGCAAATTTAACTAACAGCATTTGCATAAAGGGGAATTAAAAAAAAAAAAAAAAAGAGGGAGAAACAGAGAAAATGAACAATGGGACTCAGAAGGAAGCCCTTCCTGGCATGAGCATGAATGATAGGGATGGGGCCACGGCCCCCCCCCCCCATGACGCCCAGGCATGTGGCTGGTTTGCGCTCATTGCCTGTGTTTGCTGGGTGGTGGTGGAGGAGCTTTTTGGGCTGATGTCCAAGACGAGCAATTTGCAAGTCCTGTGCTCCGGGCTGAGCCAGAAAGGCACCCATGAGTGCTTCTAACTTGAGCTTTGCAACAGAGTGCAGTTATGTGCAGGAGTCAAAGAAGCTGAAGCTCCAAATGAAGGTGCCTGGAGGAGCTGAAAGCGGTCCAGGGCCTGCAGAGCAGCAGGATCAGAGAGAGATATCTGTTGCAGACCTTGTTTATGAGGATCCACTCCTCTGAGCAAGGAGAGGAGGCATCCCCTCTCCTGAGGTGGTCTTTAACCGAGTACATGCCTGGTTCAGTCCTACTCCTCCAGGATTTTTCATCCCTCTGGACAACTCCTTTCCAGGATCTGTGTGATTTCTGCAGGCATTTTTCAACCCCCCTTTTCTCTCTGCCCCTCTCCCCCAGGTCTCCAGCAGCTGCGACTACGTCTTTGTCAGTGGGAAGGAGTCACGGGGCTCCATGAGCGCCCGGGTCACCTTCACCTATGAGCACCTCTCAGCCCCGCTGGAGATGACGGTGTGGGTGCCCAAACTGCCACTGCACATTGAGCTCTCGGACGCCCGGCTGAGCCAAGTGAAGGGCTGGAGGGTGCCCATCCTGCCAGACAGGAGGTGGGTGCTGCAGGGGGGCACGTGTAGGAGGCTACGTCAGGGTTCCGGCTCCGGTTCGGTGCCCCAGTGCAAGGGAGGTGTGGACAAGCTGGAAGAAGTCCCGGGGAGGACCATGGAGATGGTGAGGGTGCTGGGGCATGGGACACAAGGAGATGCTGAGCCAGTGGGGTCTGTTTAGCCTGGAGAAGGGGAAGTGGGGAGGTGGTTAATTGCCCTGTTCTGCTGGTTAGTGGGCATAGATTCAGGCTACCCACTTTGCCATGTGCCGATAAAGCCCTCAGAGACCTCATAGGCAACAGGTAGCTTTTTGGCCAGGAGCAACCAGGTTTTTTTCCTGCTTTGGGAGACCTTGCATTTCTCTGCAGCATCTTACCCCTCTCTGCTCAGTCACCCCTGTCCTCTACCTGGGGGCTGAAGAGCCACAGAGGGGGCTGGCAGCGCTCCCCACCTGCTCCCATGTCCCGCAGGTCAGTGCGGGACAGCGACCACGAGGAAGATGAAGAGGAGAGGAAGCAGAGCCGAGGCTGTGCCCTCCAGTACCAGCACACCACGCTGCAGGTCTTCACCCAGTTCCACACCACGTCGGCGGAGGGCACGGGCCAGGTTGTCACCATGCTGGGACCAGACTGGCTGGTGGAAGTCACTGACCTGGTCAGCGACTTCATGCGTGTCGACGACCCGCGGGTGGCCCACATGGTGGACAGCTTCACGCTGGCTGGGAGGGAGCCGGGCACCACCCTCTTCAAGGTACACCTGGGCCACCTTCTCGGTGGCTGTGTGCATCTCGCTGGCATGGGGCAAGGAGAGCACCAGGGAGGGGGGCTCAGGCAGTGACGGGCACCCTCGTCCCCTCTAGGTCGTGTCACCGCTCATGGAGGCGGTGCTGGGTGAGACACTGGTGACGGTGGCAGACGAGAAGGTCAGCATCACAGACCTGAAGGCTCAAGTGGTCTCCAGCCTCTCCCTCTCCCTCCACCCCAGCCCCGGCAATAGCCACACCATCATTGCCAAGACGGCTGCACAACAGACCCTCAGCTTCTTCAAGCAGGTGAGGCAAGGGCGGGGGCTGGCCCCGGGGCGGAGGGGTCCCACTGTGTGCGCTGGTGCTTGGGGGAGCCCAGCATAGCGCTCGGTGTGGGGTGGGGACTCCATTTGCAAACCCCCTTTCCCAAATCCTGCCCATAGCTTCAGAGCCTTGAAGCTCCCCTTCCTTGATCCCTGAGCCTTTGCTCCACACTGAGCCCCTGGCAGTGATGGTGGGAGGAAGCAGAGCTCAGGAAACTGCCATTTAATTTAGCGGAGAAGGGACTGAGTGTCTGGACCATCTGACGCCGGGAGGAAGGGACCCAGAAACCTGCCTGTGCCCTGTCCCAAATCCTTGGCAGGCTCTTGGTAAGAGAAGGCATTCAGAGGCATGATCCTGCTTGAGGGAGCATGCGGATAATGGGAGGGAAAAGTGGGAGAAAAGGAAAAACCAGGTCAAGGTTGGAAGGAGGAAGATGAATTGATAGGTGGATGGAGGGAAAGGAAGGGAGAGGGATAAAGGATGAATTGCATGGATGGAAGGATGAAAAGGAGGGATGGATGGATGGATGCAGGTGGACTTGCATCCTGCTGGGCAACTGTTGCCTGTATTGGTCCTGCAGGAAGCACTCCTCAGCCTGTGGATTTCCTACAGCGATGGCACCACAGCTCCCCTCTCCCTTTACGACCCCAAGGATTACAACCTGGTGGTGACCAGCCTGGATGAGAAAGTGGTCTCAGTAACCCAGGACCGGGCCTTCCCCTTGGTGGTGGCAGAGAATGAGGGGTCGGGGGAGCTGCTCCGGGCTGAGCTGGTCATCTGTGAGAGCTGCCAGAAGACCAAACGGAAGAGCGTGCTCTTCACAGCCTTGGCCAGCGTGCGGGTCCACTTTGGCTCTGAGGAGGACCCTACCTACGACTACGACCATGTGCCGAGCAAGCCGGGGCTGGCGGGGCGGGAGGAGACGGCAGCAAGTACCACCCTGCGGGCAGAGGTGGAGAGAAAAGCGGAGCCAAGTGAGGACAGTAGGATGTCTAGCGCATCTCACCCCACCGAGGACTTCCCCACCATCCCCACCGGCTTTGTCCAGGTGACCAGGGGGCTGACAGACCTGGAGATAGGCATGTATGCCCTCCTGGGTGTCTTCTGTCTGGCCATCTTGGTCTTCCTCATCAACTGCATTGTCTTTGTGCTGAAATACCGGCACAAACGCATCCCGCCTGAAGGTCAGACCAACATGGACCATTCCCACCACTGGGTCTTCTTGGGCAACGGGCAGCCCTTGCGGGCTCACAATGACCTCTCCCCCCAGCCCGAGAGTCCCGGGAACCCCTTGGAAAATGTCCAGACTTGCTGCCACGGGGACCACCACAGCAGTGGGAGCTCGCAGACCAGTGTGCAGAGCCAGGTCCATGGCCGTGGGGACGGTTCCTCAGGGGGCTCCACGCGGGACCAGAGCGAGGACCCACTCAACTCGCCCACCTCCAAACGGAAGCGGGTGAAGTTCACCACTTTTGCCACACTGCCCTCCGATGAGCTGGCCTACAACTCCATCCCCATCGCCGATGAGGAGGACTTGGAGTGGGTCTGCCAGGACATGGGGCTCCAAGACCCCGAAGAGCTTCACAACTACATTCGCAGAATCAAAGAGATCGCTTAACGCAGGGGCAGAGGGGACGGGGGGAGGGAGGGTGCCGCCACGCCACGCCATGCCATGCCACGCCATGCCGCACCGGCTGCTTCCTGGGGGGGCCAGAGACCCAAATTTGGCCCTCGTGTGTGTTCTCTCTTTCGCACATGTCACGTCCTCTTCACCTCGTTCAAATGCACCCCCCAGCTCTTTTTTCTATACTTGCCCTTTACGGTTTTATTTTTCCCAAGAGGAAGCACTGAATTTATGCACGGGTAACGAAGCCCGTCAGGCCGTGGGAAGCAGAGGCAGCGTGGGGGCCAAGCTGGGAGCGGAAAACCGGTGCAGATGAAACTTCTGCGCGTGTCCAGTGGCGAACGGCTGTGGGCCCGGGCCAGAAGGACGCTGCCGTGGGTCCTGCGGTGGGGTGTGGAAGAGGGGAGGTGTCACGGCCCCGCCAGGAGCCCTGCAGGAGAGGAACCAGTTGGTCTGGGCTTGGAGGAGCCGGGCCTTGCACCAGCTGAGCACTGGGATGTGGTCCGGGGGCGTGGCTTCCCCCTTGGGGGAGTGGCTTCCCATTGGGGCGTGGCTTCTCCAGTAAGGGGTGTGGCTTACCCCAGGGGGCGTGGCCTACCCGTTGGGGGCGTGGCCTCTGTCCCTGCCCGCGTGCAGCCTGAGGGGCCAGCCTGGGCTCCCGGGCTCGGTGCAGCGCCGTGTTCCCAGTGGCCTCTGCCGCGGCGCAGCATCTCCCTGGCCAGCCGCGCGTGGCCCCCAGAGGCAAACCGCGACTGTCTTTGCTTTACTTTGTTGCACAATTTAGGAATTCAATATACGTTCAGGGATTCGCCGCCCCGCCGCCCTCCTTGGCTCAGCTGCTGTGGCGGAGGGGCTGGGGACGGAGCCTGGCCCCCCAGCTGCCCCCCAGCTGCCCCCCAGCTTGCATGCTGACCCTCCCTGGGCAGCTGGCCCAGCCCTGCCGTGGGGTTCGCCTGGAGAGAGCGCGGTCCAGGCTGCTGGCCTCACGGCTTCTGGGTGGCACTGGGGGTGCCCGGCCGTGCGGGGAGGGAAGGCGGCGAGCGGCGGTGCTGGGGCATCCTGCCGCCCCAGGGAGCCGAGCCTTAGTCCTGGCCAGGACCAGATCTGTCCCAGTTCTCCCAGCACCAGCCCAGTGGGGCTGCCTGAAGCCAGGCGCAGCCGCCCCGGTGCCTTCTGCCTGCCGTGAACCACTGCCTCCCTGCTCACCTCGCTCCTGCGGCAACTCCCCACCCTCCGTCTCCCTCCTGCCTGAGACCCTGGGGCTGCCAGGCTGGTCCCACAGCCAGCCCTGAGCCCAGCCCCGCTCGGAGCATCCTCACCCAGGCGTCACCCTGCAGGTACCGCTGGCACCTGGGTGCTGGGCAGATGTGGGGACAGGAGAGCCCCCTGCGTCACCCGGGGTGGGGGGAGGCAGAGGCTGGCAGCGGCTTATTTCTGGAATGGAAGTTACCCACCACTGTGTCTAATTTTTTTTTTTCCTTTCTTAAATAAAATACTAGAAAAGAAAAAAAACCCAACAAAACAGAAAGCCAAACCGAACGGCATTGCAGCACTGTGATGGGCTGTATCTCTTTGTCTCCAGGCCCAGGCTTTGGATGCTCCAAGTGGGCACGGCGGTGGCTGGCGCCGTCCGCCAGGCTTGTCCCTGGGGTCTGCCGGGGGGACAACGAGAGGCTGGGGTCTGGCTCAGTGCAACCCCCCATTCCGGGTGCTGCCACCACCCTGAGCCCCACGGGCATCGCTGGGTCTGACCCCGCATAAGCGCACACATTGGCATCACCAGTGCCAGCTGAGCCCTTGGGGCCGGGCGTTTTGGACCCCCCCAGGATCCTTTTCCCCCCTGGCAACCTGAGGCTGAGCAGAGGCCGGTGCCGTGGAAGAGGCGATGGCACAGCCACCTCTCGCGCTGGTCCCGTGCCTCAGTTTCCTTTGCTGGAAAGCAGCAGCCTGCGGCAGTATGTGGTGGTGTGAAAGGCTCTTTAAAGGGTTTATCATTTTCAGGCTATGAGAATTTCTCCCCCAGCGGCCTTAAAACTTACCAGTTAGCTCTGTGCTGATTTTATATATACATATACATATATATATATGGGGGAATTGAGATATGCTCAAAGACCAGTTACATTTTACTGTGCCCTGTTATCTAAAGGACCCAGGTACGACTGAATGAGCCACTGATCTAATAATAATTCTGAGCAGTAAAATTAATACAGCCGAATTCCCTGCTTGGAACTTCTAAACCTCATCGTTAAATTAACATATATGAATATTTGTTAAAAAAAAAAAAAGAAGAAGAAGAAGAAAAGGAGGGGGAAAGGTAAGAAAAGTGTATAATAAAATTTTATAATTGTAATAAGACATGCCAGCGCCCGACTCCTGGTACCTGAGCGTGTCCCTGGGGCTGCGGAGGAGAGCAGGGGGCAGCCCCGGCTCGCGGCGGGGTCGAGCACCGGCTGGGATGTGCGGGCTGGTGCCTCTGTTGTGCCGTCCAGCACGGCTCCAGCCCCACATAACCCCGCGGCTCAGTCTCCACCAGATTGTGCCCCCTCCCTTTTTCTTTGCCTGTGTGATTTTTCGGGGGCTGGATCCCTGAGCCATCCCCTCCCCGAGCGGCGCTGGCTGCTCTCCCGCTGCCTTCTCCAGGGGCTGCAGCCCGGCCCAGGATCTGACACCGAGCATCAGCAGCAGTTTTCCAGCCCATCAGTTCCCATTTCAGCTGATAGATAAAGTTCAGGGCTCCAAGAGCCCTTGGGAAACGGGTGCCAATGCGTCGGGGAACTGAAGCTGCTTGCAAGGGCTGACGCCCAGCGTCTCTCCCGCCGGGGACGTGCGGCCGTCGTCAGCTGGGCTCCGTCAGCGCCGCTCGAGCCGTGCGGTGCCGCGCCACTCGCGATGCCAGTGGGGATGGGGTGACGGGCCGGTGAGGGGGGCCAGATGCTGGAAACGGCGTGGAGAGGTGCCTGGGAGAGAGGCTGGCTCGGAGACAGGGGCTTTGCTTTTGAAAGATGAGAGCATAAGCTTCTCCACGTCTATATAACTATCCGTTTATCTATATATAAATGTGTGTGTGTATGTATGCATCTATCTATCTATATATATATACACACACACACACATATATCTATATTTGTGTGTATATGTATGCCTATACATACACACATATATCTGTATTTCTAAGTGCGTGTGTGTGTGTGTGTGTGTGTGTGCGCGCACATGCATATACACACGCAGACACAGGCACAGAGGTCTTTGCCCCTGAGCAACGCCCTTTACAGCAATCCTTAAAATAAAACCCTGGGCATCAGGACCACGAGGTGAAGTAGCTAGCCAAAAGTTTATTTGGGCCCCTAACTCCTCCTAAGTTTCTCAGGGAGGAACCAGTCAAAATTTTGGGGAACGACACCCAGGAAAATGAGGTGGGTTTTGCATTGACATGGTAAAGTGCTTGCTTTGGACATCGCCCCCCCCCACCCCTGCTCGACCCCTGCTCCCAGGGTGCCCCCTCCCCAGGGACCTGCTAGGTCCCTTCCCCTCCCATATTCCTTTGGCTCCCCTAAAAAAAAAAATCCCCTCGTCCTACAATGGCCAAAAGTCACTTAAGGAAAAAGAAAGGGGAAAAATAATTAAAAAGAAGCCTCTATTTCAACTCCTCTCTCACTGTGCCCTCTGTTTATTCTACGCTGCCTCTTTCCTGTTTAGCGTTTTACTATCTGCTCCCAGCAGGCAGGGACAAATTTGCATTTTAATGCGGCGTTGTAAGGCTACACAAAACACCTGTGACTAGGCAGTGCCCGGGGATGCACGCTCCCTTCTCCTTATTTATCAGCTCAGGCGTTTGCCTTTTAAGCAGATGCTTGGTTCACCCCCCTCCAATCCTGCCACCTTCCCATGAGCTCAATATTTTGCTTAAAAAAACTGATACACTAATTAAAAAAAAAAAAAACCCCTCATAAAGCATCCAACCCCCTCACATGAAAACGTGAGAGCAGGGAGGAAGGAAAAGAAATAGAAATATACCTCCGCCAGCTTTGGAAAAAAGCCACCCAACTCTCCTCTCCTTGCTGGGTGCGTGTCCCTGGGGGCGGCTGCGCCCACGGGCTCCCCTTCACAGCAGGAGGCACCAGGCCTGATGCCAGGATAAGGGGCTCTGCACCAGGCTGGGTGCATTACGCAAGGCCCTGCATGTAGCCAGTGAAGGATGCCTTCCCTAGGATGCTCCCAGCCTAAATTTGGCCCCAGGAAGGCATTTGGTACCAGCATCCCTTCCCGCCCCCCCGCCTCCCAGCCGGCAGCCGTGGCCCTTTCCTCCTCCAGGCTCTCCTCTGACCTGCCTCAGGCCTGGGGTTTGGCAGAGGTGTGGGAAGGGGATGTCCCCATGCCACGCACAGGGCTGTCCTGCGTCCTGCTGGGGATGGTGTGAGGCTAGCCGGGTCCCACAGCTCCCCGCCACGGGAGAGGCTTATCTGCTGGGAACGGGAGTGAGCGGTGTCTCTCCAAATGGCTATTTGCTCTGCTTGTGTGGGGAATTAAAGCAGGACCTGTGCATAGCTGCCCCTCTTCACTGTTGACATTAACAGTGCAGGATTTGCACAGGAGCCGGGATAATGACTTTGGTAATTGCACCATTATTTCTGGGGTCCATTGCCTGCATTTTTGCCTGGCTCAGCAAGGAGGGACGAAGGGGCTGGGAGAGCTGCAGGCTGCTATGAATCTCACAGGGCCCCGTGTTATTTTGATAAAGGAGATCTCAATGGAGAAAGAGGAAGGATGCCGAGGCCCAGTCGTGCTGTCCGGAGACTATCTGGTGAACTGAAGCCTGGTGCTGCTTCAGGTAGGGCCAGCAGCAGTGGGAAACTTGGAATTCTCTTAGCCAGGTTTTAGGTCCATGAAAAGCAAGGCGAAATGCCCAGGGATGAGGGATTCCTAGGTCTAGAGCCTTGCTTTGAGTTTTCCAGTGTTTTGTAGGAATTTCCTGGGACTTTCTAGGGGCTGCAGGATCTGGAGCCCTTCTAGGAGATTTCCGGGGCTTTCAGGGACACCTCGATCTGGAACCTTGCTAGAAAATTTGCTGCTTTCCAGTGTCCCCTGATGTTTTGTCAGAACTTCATGATCCAGAGCCTTTTTGGGATTTCCCTGTGCTTTCTAGGAATTTCCTGTAGCTTTCTCTAAGTTCCAGGATCTAGAGCTGGTTTCCAACCCTTGGCTGCCAAAGTTGAATAACAAACTTCAGCAGATCAATAGCTGATTAAGTGGTGCTTTGAAACACTGCAGCTCTACAAGCCAGTGGAGACAACTTGGGGCACAAAAATTTGATTAACACTTGGGGAAAAGGTTTTGATTTTTCCAGGGAATAGCTGCAGAAGGAGATCTGCATGCCGATGGGCACACGGACAGAGATCCTATCCCCGCCTCTGCCTGTAGGAGTGGGATTAGCCAGCCCTTTTCAAAGTGTCCCAGCTAACGTTCCCCAAGGGCTTTCATCCTGCCTAGCTGCAACCTGCAAATGGGAGGATTTGCCTTGTTTAGATTTTAATATCTGGCAGCTCATTTTAAGCTGTCTTCAGTGAGGAATAAAGGCCTCCAAAACTTTGCCTGCCAGGACAATGCACAACGTTGTGGACATCCTGCAAAATGTCAAGTGCATCTACAGGCCTGGTCCCCAAAGCACAGGGACCCACCGGGGCACCCTGTCCCCCAGGCCTGAGCACGTGCATGCAACACAGCTCCTCTTGCACACGGGGCTGGTCTCAGCTTGGATTCCTTCAAGCCAATGACTCAGTTCTAACATGAAAGTAGACTTGATGTTAATTAAAAAAAGTAGCCATTAAGAATAATAAAACCCCAGCAAGCCACAGAGGGGATCTGTTTTCCCTTTGCTTTGAACCTGGTCCAGGCACAGTAAGGAAAGTAGTTTGGGAATAGCTGAATTCCTGGTGCTGCACACTGACCTACTCAAGGATCACCTGTGGGTCTCCATGCCTCAGTTTCCCCAAATGTCTACTGGACAGCTGGGCACCAGGTTCTTCTCAGAGGCTATTGCCAAGGAGTCTTGTAGGATGCTGTTCTTGCATATGAGCTGGCAAAGGTGCTGGGAAGCTGGCTTTGGGTTTGGTCCCATTTTTCTGGTCATACACGCCCTTCGGGTAGCTGGAAAGCTCTCCCAAGCTACAGGGCAGCAACGAATCCACTGCCTGGTTGCAGGAGTGATTTTTCTGCTGCCTCTGGAAGGAAGCTGGTCTGTGAGTAGAGAGATCTCAAGCTCTGAAGGAAACCCCAGCACATCCTCCAGCTTCCCATCTCCTCCCCTGCACAGCAGCTGCGGTGGCTGCAGTAGCTGTGGGTGGTGGGGAGAAGAAGACAGAGCTGGCTGGGCAGCGCTGGGTAGTCCAGCCCTGCTGGCCCTGTGGCACCCACATTTGGCTGCGGAGCATCCCTCCATGCCCATGCTGAGCACGGACAGCTGCTCTCAGCTAAAGCATCTAGTTCAGAAAATCATCTGACCTGCGTTTGCAGCTGTCAGGAAATGGGGAATCCATCACTCCTTGGGTCCGTCTGTTCCCATGGCAAACTGCCCTGCCAGCTAATAAATTGCACCTAATTTCTCATTTGAATTGCTCTGGCTTCAGGTTGCAGGCAGCGGCTCTTGTCGTCTTTCTCTGGGAGGTGAAAGAGGCCCTGGTCCTTGCTTCTGCTTCACGCGAGAAGGCAAAGAGCAGCAAGCCCTTTCTGTCCCCCACCGGCAACAATAGTTTCCAGCCTGCAGATCATCGCTGAGCATCTTTTCTGCCTTTCTTTGCTGGTTTTCCAGCATCTTGAAAACACTGCTGCAGGCACACGCAGCCCAGCAGCCTGTGGCCTCCAGCACCGCGTGTTTCGGGCTCACCTTTCCTCTCCTCCTTTGCCCTCCGGGTGCCCTGCACTGCCTTCGTGCTCTGCAATTCATCTTTGTTGCTTTCCAGGAGCAGCCCCTTCATCCCCCCTTCTTCAGTCTCGCTTTTCTTCCCATGGCCCCAGACCTCCCCGTGCACTTGCATTTATACGTGCACTTAATATCCGCCTTTTATGCTCTTTCCCTATGATCTGCTCCCAGGCTTTATTGCAAACGGGACCCTGGGAGGACCCAGTGCAGCTGCTTTACACCATGAAAAGCAGCCCTATCACTGAAACACTCTTTCAAAGCTTTAGTAGTCCAAAAATCTCCATCTCTGACCTCCCTCCTTTCAGCTCCTCCAGCACAAAGTGGCTTTTAAACCAGACTGGGGTCAGGTCTGGATATGTGCAGCATCCCAGGGCTGAGCCCTTGGCCTGCTCAGCACCCGCAGCAGCCCAGCGCCCTCGGGACAAAGACAGCTTTGCCAGATTTCACCTCAAACACCTTGCAATTTTTCATGAAAAACACCAATTTGCCCGATTTTGCATTTCCATTTTCTAGCTTTTCCACCCCTCCTCAAACAACACTTCCTTCCTCCCTGCACTATTTCACCCATGGTTCCCCCAGTGCGGAAAGAGGAAGGGTTGGGATGTGTCCTCAGCCTTTTTTTGAAGTCTGTGACTTTCCTGCAAGACAGGGCATGGGGCGAGGCAGCCGCAGCAGAAACCTGGAGACAGAGAGCAGCGGGACACTGCAGCGCGGGGCCATCCCACCATTCCCGCTGCGGTCCCCGAGACCCTTCCTGGGACAGCATCTCTGGGGCAGGAAACATCTGCCCGTGAGCTGGTGCCTGCCAGAGGAGGCAGCTCTCCCGTCCCCGTGCTCCCATCACTGCACTGGCCATGCGCCCAGCTGCCGTTTCTGCTCCTCGAAACCCTGAGGTGAGGCTTCGACTTTCATTAAACTGCCTTGGTAACCATTTTAAAGATATTATCAAGATGTCATTATGAGAGGCAGATCCATTTGAAACGCCGTTGCATTTTAAATAAGCCTCATTGCTTCCCGTAATGTAAAACATTCCTTTTCATTTCACTGAATCAGCACTGGGTGGAATAATTTCCCTGCTGTTAACTCCTGCAGCGCTCGCCCTGCCCACTCTCCACGCCAGCGTGCTTACGCCAGGCAGGGCCAAGTACGGCTGGAGTGGCCGAGGAGCTCATCCGAGCTCTATGGCACTGCTGGAGGTGCAGCACCAACTATGCCTTGGGATATCTGCAGCCAAGGGGGAGAGCCCTGGGACATCCCTGCCGGGACAGGCTCCTTGTGTTGCAATGCACCCAAGAACAGTCGCCTTCAGAAGAGACCCCAGTCCAGCTTAGGTGGACCCGGGCTATAGGCATCCTGCTCCTGGAGGAAATGCACCCTGTGCGTTTGATGTTGCATACGGCCCCAGCAATGGCTCATTCATTATCACTTAGGAAACCCAAGCACATGGTACTGATGCAATAGTTGTGGATTGAAACTCAGGGATATGAATCAGGACCAAGGTGTATTTTTTTCCAGCAGATTGACTCAAAACACTCATTTAGCCCATTTTCCTATACTCGACGGCTGGAGAATTTAACCTGCTGTCCGCTGCAATGTACTACTGGTTTTCTAACACAATGAACCCGTGTCAAGGGCAATCTCTATCCTTTCAAGCACAGCAGTGGATAAATCACACTGACCAAACCAATCAGTCAAACCACAGGATGTGCCTCATTCGGCAGAGCCAGATGGGGACCGCTGAGATTTCAGAGCCGACCTTTGGTGGATGGTGAACTTTGGATAACAGGAAAAATTTGGCAGCGCTCAGGTCCTGGTGTGCCAGGTGGTGAGAATGACTACAGAGGCCAACAGGGATCCAGTGGCCGTCAGAGTAAATGGTTTGCTCTGGGTTAGAGCAAAGTCTCTGCCCCCTTGGACATCCCCGAGGCTCTTCGCAAGCAGCTGAGGGTGCTGCCTCCCGTTGCTGCTTGTCACCGTCCTTGGCCACTACTGAGAGGGCTTGGGTGGTCTTCCTCCAGCAGGACCGTGGCCATTTCACTGGTGGAAAACCTTGAAAGCACAGATCAGTTCCAGTGATTGGCCTGATGCCTTTGGACATTATAGCTACTATGTCACAATCCCGCAAAAAGGGCACAGTGCTCAGAGCCCCAGCCTGTCAAAGCTCCCAGGAAATGGCTTCATCCGTCTCTCTGTGCCTCAGTTTACCTTGACCCTAATATGTCTTTCCCCTACCAAGTTGCTGGGTGACTGTGCCTTAGCAGTAGGCTCAGGGCTGTGGTGTCAGGTGCAGCCTTCAGTGCTAATTAATTAATCAAGTACTTAAAAGGTCAGCTTGAGCATCCATGACCTCTAAATGTGACATAGTTCAGGGCAAAGGCCATCAGGTCTGTGTAGGTGGTTTCCTTTTGCCTCAGCAGTGGGATTTTTCCCACGGGACCCCTCCAGCTCACCCTCCTACCACTCACTCTCTGTGCCGTTCCTGCCTCCTGGGCACCCTACCTCAGCCCAGAAGGACTGCTGAGTTTTGTACCCTCCCATGGGTTTAAAGGGTCTAATTCTCTCTAATTCTGTCCCTTGCAAGATGCCTTTCAGGATGGTTAAAGCTACAGCCCACCCTGCATTGAAGGAAATCCTTCATGGGCACAAACTTGTGCACAGCTCTAGCTCCAGCTTTGTCGGGTTTGTTTACCAGGGAGCTGATGTCTCTGCATGCCAGGACGCTATTGCTCCCCTCGACCCTGCAGGGATTTGGGCCTTTCAGCTCCTGGTCTCCCTGGAAAGCCACCAGTACCCTGCGGGGCTGTGCAGTCGCTGGGGGCAGCATAGCTCACAACAGCAACTGCAAATCCAATTATCCAAGGGTTAAGCACTCCGCTGATGAAAACGAAGGGTTCAAACTGCTGAGCCAGCAAAGGCTCCGCACCGATCAATGCCCTGTAAATAATCAGGCTTGTTCTCGGGAGCCTATTTCTTTCTGTTTCGATAGCAAAATACATTCAGCCTGGCAGGACCCCACTGAGCAGATTAATAAACACTGCCTCAGTTTATGCCTCTGTGTGGGTGTGCGCGTGTACAGGTACTGCCCTCCCCGGGTCTCTCACATAAACACTTAAACAAAATGAGGAATAATTGCTGCTCACGTTGTGCTTGTAGCCGATATTGAATGATCCTGGGACTACCTGGTAAACGAGGAGTATTCTCAGCATTGTAGCAGATGAAAAATCCCGCTGTTTCTAGTTCGGTGTAATGCGATCATTGGTTTATGGACTGGGAGTCCTCCGGGGAATGTCAGAGATTCCGCAGATGTCCCCAAGTTCTGGATTCTGCCACTGGATCAAGACAAAAGACGAGTAAAATCACCCCAACAGCTCTATCGTCTACAGGGAGGGACCTGGAGCACAGAGGCCAGGGCAGCGCTGGGTGCAGCTGCCACGATGCCAGGGCTGGCCTGCACCTGCGGCCAGCGTCTCGCCCCTGCAAAGCCCACGAGAGGGGCTGACACGCACAAAGCACCTCAAAATGGTCCAGAGCAGGTCCAAGCGACGGGGTACGGGCTGGGCGGTGCAGGGCCAAGTCAGTGAGTGCAGGAAGAGCCTGTATCTTCTCTACATGCCCACCCATTTTTCCTCAAATTGCTAGAGCTTCCTCCCAGTAAAACCTCAGCCACTGTGTTCAATCTGACCAAAGTTGATGTGTAGGTTCAAAAACTACTAAAAACAGAGGCAGCCCAGTTGGAAGACAGCACATTCCCCTAAACTAACTCTCCCTTCCCAAATGACTACAAGAACCTGTAAAATGCAGCTTGCTTCACCGGATTAGGCTTGGAAAACATTGCCAAATGAATAAGCAGGGAAAAAACGCCCAAACCCAAATGTAGGCAGAAGTGACAGTGGAAGAAAAGAGTATCCTAATGGGCATCTTGTTCACAGCTGCTCAAAAAGTCCTTCTGCAGCTTTGGAAGGATTCCTCGCCACTCACGATCAATCACTGGATGCAGTTCCTGTTGGTGACATTCAAATCCAAAAGAGTAAATGCTTCCAAGTGGATAGAGTGATGCAGAAAACAGATTTGGAGGTGCTTGGAGCAGAAAGTGGGCCAAGCAAAAGCTCCCTGGTGGGAGGAAAGGGAGGGAGGCACTACCTGCTTTATGTCATCCCATGTTGCAGGTGATCGGGGACCCCATGGGAGTTGTGCAGGGTGGCACAGGCAGAGGCTGAGCTCCAGGAAAATTTAGCCAAGGCTTGCATGAGGCTTCCCTGTCCAAATGAGTTTCCCCTTTGTCTCCCATCTGCGAGATGCCCTCCTCATGGGGCGTTCCCATCTCATCCCACGGTGACTGCCGAGGAGAGCCAAGCTGGGGCTGCTCCCGGCTCCACTCCCCAAGTCCCGCTGGACGCTGCCAACCTACCTATTTGCTGCCTAAATAAGCACTAATACCCAACAGCTCCGATGAGGCTTTTCATTAGAGCTCCCAGACGGCCATTTAATTTCAGCTTAATAGGACACATATTGTATCATTAGATAAATAGGTAGGACTGGCCGGCAGGAGAAGCGTGTGCTGCTGGGAGCCAGGCCAGAGGGAGAGGATCCTTGGTTGTTTAGGGGACAACAGGCTTTTGGGGGTCCCTGGAGTTTGCACCCTGTGCAAAGCCCTGTGCAAGCTGCTTGGCTTCATTCCTGCTTTGCTTGATTGCTTGTGTCGAAAAAACCAAGACATTTCAGGAGACAAAGGACAGAAAAAAACACATTCAAAAATAAAAATATTTCCCTTTGACGTGTTTTCTTGGCTCGCAATAAGGTGCTTTAGTCTTTTGATCTGAAGTTTCCTCCCCCTCGACATGTCCTTTGATTGCATTTATTTACTTCTTGTCTTAAAAAGCTGGAAATCAACCCAAGCCCTTTTAATTTTGATTGGAACAGAGCAGAAACACAGATGATGTCTCTGGGAAGTGATTTTTTTTTTCTGAACTGCTCCAGAACTAGGAAGGCTTTTGGCCTCAGCTCAGCTATACCACCAGCTACAGATGCCGAACAACATCCTAGGGAAGCGGAGGCCCTGGCTGTGGGCTGGCTTGTGGGTGCCCAGGGTTTTTGGCAGGGGAGCGACTCTACGTTGCTTCTCTGCTGGCTCATCAAGAAATAATGTTGGCACTGATTTATCTTTTTCCTCCCTAATCAGCTCCCCTCGTCAGCAACGTGACGGCTGGGGCCCCGCAGAGTGTGGCGTGCCTGTCCTGCCGCCAGTCACAGGGAAGGAACTGACTCCTAACAGGAGAGGAAATGTGTCTCCCTCTGTCACATCCATTTTGGGGGCCAACAAAGGCCCCCAAACAGGCAAGCAGCTAATTTGCAGATGCAGCCAGGCACCTGCCCTCTGAAAAAAAGGACCTTGGGGTATCTTTTTAAGTCATAGGCTTATTTTTGCTGAGCTGTTTTCTTAGTATATTGCGCTGGTTTTCAGCTTGGACTTGGAATTGCCAAAAGTGCAAGCAGATGCGTTTGTTTCTCTTCCATGCCAGTCTGGCCTTCAGGACTAAAAATGAGGATTTCCCAGCCCTCCTTCCATCAGGCTGACAAGCCAAGGCCTGGCTGATCTAAGGCACTTATGCAGTTTTGCATTGGCTGCACATCTGTGCTCAGGATTGCTCGTCAGGATGGGTCTGACCTGCTCACACTGGTTCCCCTGAACAGGCCAACACATGCCAATTGGACCCTATACCACATCATGTCACCCTAGGAGGCCACCTAGGACTTCACCTAGCTCAAATCTGCTGGCATCAAGATAACCAAGTGACATTCTTCAGAAATAAATTTAAACCAGTGGGGTGAGCCAGTGCTGGATCAGAACTTTGTGCGATGGGATCACAGTGGTTTTGAAACCCGAAAGCTGGATACAGTCTGGTGGGACTCCAGAACCAGGCTTGGAGGCTGCCTTTCATCCCTGTGAGTGGGCAGTGCCACGCTTGGATGTAGATTCACCAGTCTCTGGGAGGGATTTCTAAATGGAATTGGGGGATTTCATTCCCCTTTCCATCAGTGGGAGTTAGGTGACTAGACACACTCTAAATAACATAAGTCCGGGACAACCACACATTTCCTTTGGTATGCTCCTTAAAGTCCCACTCCAGGTGGGGCATGAGATTTGATTTCTCTCCTAACCCAGATGCTAACCTCAGAAGTTTCCTGAACCTGAAGCCATAAGCCCCATTCAAAGGCCCGAGGCACACACTGAGCTGGCAGAAATCTTGGGGCAGCCCTGCATTTCCTTTGCCATGCCCTTTGCAGCCCCACTCCACACAAGACTCTTGGCTTTGTTTCTCTCCTACAGTACTCCTAACAGAATCACAGAAGCGGTGCAGCTGGAAGGCACCTCTGGAGATCATCTGGTCCAACCGCCCTGCTCAAGCACCATCACTGAGAGCAGGCTCATCCATGGACTCCAGGAAGATGAGACATGTTGTTCCTGCCTCGGTCTTGCCAACAGCCGCCACCAACACAGCCCCACCACTCCCCTCCCCAAACCAGCCCCTGCAGAAAGGCAACGCAGGAGCAAGCCAAGGAAAAACGAGATCAACCCGGGAACCCCCCAAGCTCCCCCCGCCTCCCCCGGCTAACCTAAAATGGCTGCCCGCCGCCATTACCCGGAGGCGGGCGCAGCACGGCCTGCACCTATCGGCGAGCCGAGGAAACGGCCCAGAAGCCCCAGCGCCGCCATAAAAGGCCTCCTCGTGCTCCGACGGTTGGAGCAGTTTGCCAGAGTCCTTGCGAGTGCGAAGCTGCTGAGCGGGCTGAGGAAAGCAGGGGTGCCCCACTGGAATCGGGGTGGAGGCAAGGAAAGGGGACCCCCAAAATCGGAGGAAAGGAGGTACCTTGTGCTTATGGATTAGGTAGCTGAGCCAGGATTCCTCTGCGCAGTGGTCGCTTAGTCTGGGTGCGTCAAATAACCTTCATGCTTTGGCTCAGAGTCATGTTCCCTGAGGAGCCTTTCAAACTCAAATAAAACACCCTTCCTGAGGTGACAGAAAGCACCTGTGGAGATCACCTAGTCCAGCCGCCCTGCTCAAGCACCGTCACCGGGAACAGGCTGCCCAGGACCCTGGCCAGACGCCTTTGGAGTGTCTCCAAGGACAGAGACTCCACAGCCTCCCCGGGCAACCCGCTCCAGTGCTCTGTCACCCACGCAGAAAACAAGTTTTGCCTTATGTTCACATGGAGCTTCCTGTGCTTCCCCTTGGGCCCGCTGCCTCTCGTCCTGTTGCCGGGCACCACTGTGAAGAGTTGAGCCCCGGCCTCCCTCACATATTCACATGCTCTGCTAAGATGCCCCCTGGGCCTTCTCTTCTCCAGGCTCCACAGGCCCGGCTCTCTCAGCCTTTCCTCAGATGAGAGATGCGCCAGCGCCTTCGTCGTCTTGGGAGCCCTTTGAGGATTCCCTCCAGCAGCTCCGTAGCTCACCCGGCCTGGGCAGCGCGGCTCTGGACACAGCTCTGCGGGGTGGCCTCACCAGGGCTGAGGAGAGGGCAAGATCACCTCCCTTCATGTGGTGGCACTGCTCTTCCTCGTGCGCTCCAGATTTGCCACCGGGGCACCTTGCTGGCTCATGGTGCACTTGTTGTCCTCCAGCCCTCCCAGGGCCTTCCGTGCAGAGCTGCTCTCCAGCAGGTCAGTTCCCGGCCTGTTCTGGGGACAGGCAGAGGCTTCTTGCTCAGCAGGGGCAGGACTCTGCCCTTCTCCTCAGGAGGTTCCTCTCTGCCCATCCCTGCAGCCTGTCGAGGGCCCTCTGAAGGGCAGCACAACCCTCTGGTGCATCAGCCACTCCTCCCAGTTTTCGGCCATCAGCAAACTTGATGAGGGTGCACTCTGTCCCGTCATCGAGGTCACTGATGAGTACTCCTGGACAGGATTGGCGCCAGTATTGAGGCCTGGGCTACACCACTAGCTACAGGCCTCCAGCGAGACCTTGCACCACTGGTCACAGCCCTCTGAGCTCTATCATTCAGGCAATTTTCAGTGCACCTCACCGACTCTGCCCTTCTCCTCGGGAGGTTCCTCTCTGCCCCAGCCAGGCTGCAGGGAATCCCAGAAGTTGTGCAGCTGGAAGGCACCTCTGGAGATCATCTAGTCCAACTGCTCTCCTCACGGATGGTCATCTAGAGCATGCTGCTCCAGACTTTCTCCCTCATCTCCAGGGCTTTGGATTCCCAAGGGTCATTCTTAACAGTAAAGAATGAGGCAATGATGTCATCCCGTACCTCTGCCTTTTCTGTGTGCTTTGTCACCAGGGCTCCTGCCCCATTCAGCCGCAGGCCTGCATTTCCTTTTGTTTTCCTTTTGTTACTGAAGTATCTAAAGAAGCCCTTCGTGTTGTCCTTGCTATTCCTTTGCAGATTGAACTCCAAGATGTGTTTGGCCGTCCTAGCCCCATCCCTGCATACTTAGACAACATCCCTGCATTCCTCCCAGGTTATCTGTCCCTGCTTTCACCTCCTGCACACTTCCTTCTTCTGTTTGAGTTTTCCAGGAGCTTGTTGTTCTTCCAAACACATCTCCTGCCCTCTTGGCTTGACTTCTTGCTCACTGGGATGGACTGTTCTTGAGCTTGGAGAAGTGATCCTTGAATATCAATGAGCTATCCTGTGCCCCTCTTCCTTCTAGGGCCCTATCCCATAGGATTCTTCCAAGGAGGTCCCTGAAGAGGCCAAAGTTTGCTCTCTTGAAGTCCAAGGTTGTGATCCTGCTTTTTGTCCTCTTCCCTCCACACAGGATTCTTAACTCCACCATCTCATGGTCACTGCAGCCAAGTTTGCCTCCAACCTTCCCATCTCCAACCAGCTTGTAAGTTCAAGGTCCAGCAGAGCATGTCTCCTTTTTGGCTCCTCTATCACCTGTATCAGGAAGTCATCATTGAGGCTCTCCGGGAACTTCCCAGATTACTTGTGCATTGCTGTGTTGTCCCTCCAGCACGTATCAGGGTGGTTAAAGTCCCTCATGAGGACCAGGCATGTGATTGTGAGGCTACTGCCAGCTGTCTGTAGAAGGCCTCATCTACTTCTTCCTGATCACTGTAGCGAACACCCACAACAGAGCCACCCATGTTAGTCTGACCCTTAATCCTTACCCATAAGCTCTCAGCTAGCCCATCATCCACCTCTAGGCAGAGCCCCATACATTCCAGTTGCTCTCTCACATACAGGGCAACTCCTCCTCCTCGCCTTCCTCACCTGTCCTTCCTAAAGAGCCTGTATCCATCCATTACAGCATTCCAGTCATGTGAGCTATCCTACCACATCCCTGTAAATGCAAGAGACCATACCCCTGCAACTGCACAGAGATTTCTCATTCCTCCGGTTTATTCCCCATGCTGCATGCATGTGTGTTCAGGCACTTCAGAGAGGCATCTGAACATGCCAATTTCCCAGAAGGGGTGCAAGAGGTTTCCCCGTAGTCTCATCTTGTAGGCAGCTCATTGCCAGCACGAAAATGCTTGCTACACCCCCAGTTAAGCTCTGTTTTGTTGATTATATGGTCCCTGTAATTCTCCCCTTTCCCCAATTTTCCTAGTTTAAAGCCCTCCTTACCAGGTTGGCCAGCCTGCTGGCAAAGACATGTGCCACGCTTAGTGAGGTGGATCCCATCTCTCCCAAGCAGATGGAGATCTTCAAGCAGGGTCCCATGGTCATAGAAACCAAAACCCTATTGCCAACACCAGCTGCACAACCAATTGTTGACTCTCAGTATTCGTCTGCTCCTCCTCCCATACCAGCAGGGCCCCCACATCCCTGACCAGTCCCCAGCGCTCGGTAGTCACGTTTGATACTTTCTAAGTTGCCTTTGGCAGTATCATTGGTGCCCACATGGAGGAGCAGCAGGAGGTAACAGTCAGAAGGGCAGACAAGCTTCAGCAATCTCTCCACAACATCCCAAATCTGAGCCCTCAGCAAGTAGCTGACCTCTCCAGACAGGAGGTCAGGTCAGCAGGTGGGTGCCTGTATCCCCTGCAGCAGGGAGTCACCCACTGCTATCACTCACCGCTTCCTCTGGGTGCTCGTGCAGTATAGGGTGCATTAGCCCAGACGCTTCACTTAAAAGCACACCCAGCTCCTCCTCAGCTTCGAGGACAGTGAACCTGTTCATCAGCTGCGAGCCTTCAGGAGGAGCAGGAGCCTTCCTTCTCATGCAAGAGACACCAGCTTCCAGCCTTCACCTTCCTTGGAGCTACCACTCACAGTCCTGTAAGGCACAAACTCCATGTGCATCTCCACTGCCATCGGGGGTTGGGGCTCTTGAAGCTGTAGGGTCTCTGAGAATATCCTATCTCTCTCTTGCTCATCCTCTCAGATGCTACACAGCTTGCTGACTTCCTCCCACAACCCCTTGACCTGGTAACACAACTTGTCAACAACAGCATGCCTTCTGCAGGAGGGATGGCTGTCAACCCCAGCCTCACGGAGAGGCCCCAGGCACTGCCTACAGCCTGAGACCTGCATCCTCTGTCAGGAGGTCTGTCTGGGTGAAAACCTCCGACACAGCAACTCCAAAGGGAACACACCCTGTGGCATATCACAAACATATCTCAGAAAGTGTTTGCTACTATGAATAAGATAAGGAGCCCTCTTTGCACCCTGCTGAACAAATGGCTGTGCCTGTTAACTGCCTCTGTCAGCTCTGTTCTTAGGCCTAGCTCTTATATAGGCCTCTAAGAGGGTGCTTGACCCTTCCTAAATGAGGATCTGCTGGAATGAAGACCTCAATGCCCTTTGATGAAGGACAGCTGACAGAGCTTGTTAGCAGCAGCTACACCTTGCTAGAGCTTCCTGGGAGAAGGCCTCCTGTAGCTATCCTTACCTAGCTCTCCTTAGCTGCCAGCAGCAAGCACCCTCTAGTTCCTCAGAGAGTTCCCAAAAAATCTCCACAACCTCCAACATGGTTTTCAGAAGACCTAAGCAGAGCCCAGAAAATTCTGCGCAAAATCCTGCATCTGTTGGCTGCCTCTGCTAGCTGCTCTAACCCTGTCCCTAATCTGAGGAGTTGCCTGAACAGGAGCCCACCAGCCCCATTCTTGGCCCAGATGCAGAAGTTGCCCTAGGAGAAATGTTGGTGTGGCCTTGCATTTCCTTTGCCTTGCCCTTTGCAGTCCCACTCCATTCTACCCACTTTGTATCTTGCTCTTGTAAGACAGATGGAGTCTGGAGCTGTCTTCCCAACCCTCCTGGCAAGCCCAGATAATGCTCGATAGGGTAATGTGATGTTACATAATAACAATACAGATAGCAGAGCATTTTACTTTGGTATTTGTGAGTAAATATTATGAGCACTTCAGCTCATCTCAGTTTCACTTAGGCTAAGCAGAAGTTATGGGATTGCAAAGTATTGGAGATATGAGAGAGAGACAAGTCAGGGCTTTCCAAGGGGTAGAAGGTTAGAAGAAACAATTTCAGGGCCATTTTTCCAAAAAACGCCCTTTTCCTCTTAATTAGACTGAAATAAGCTGATCTGACCACACTGGACTGCATTGTCTTACCTAGATTAAGATATTGAACCTTGTGAATATACCAAAGGGACAAGCATCCTCCTTGCATTTCTCTGCCCTCCATACAGCAGTTCCCAAACTCTCTTGAAAAGCAGTTGTTGACTCAAAGTAAGCACGGCAAGATCTCTGCCCTAAATGATCACTTCCCTATTAGTGTGTCTTTTTTAATCATCTTTACTGTTGATTTCAGGTATCTGTTTTACACCTGGTTTTATTTACTTTATATACTCACCACAGTCAGAAATGTTTTAAATCATTGCAGCACACATTTGCCATGTCATCTCTGTATTGTATTGTTTTTTATTTTGGCCTTGTGGCCTTGTACGCAGATTGAAGTGATAAGTAGAAATCTTTTCATCTGTTAGTGTGGAAGCTTAGTCTGTCTGGGGCAGCTTCCCTGAACTCTTGTGACTTCCCAGCTAAGGTCTGCAGTCGAAAAGATGCTGGTATCTTAAAAGCCATGTTTTCAAACCCCACAGAAGTCGATTCCTATTGCAAGAACTCCAGAAAAGCCTTCCTCGTGCTTTTGGGACAGCTGTATTTCTAATTCTGAAGGCTTGAGTGCCTTTCTGGGAATTTATAAAGTTAAAAAACCTACTGCTAAACACTACAGCCCAGAGCACACGGCACCGGGATGCTTTATCATCCTTCCCTATGGCTGTGCAAGTAGCCATCCTCCTAACATCCTCAGGGAATGTTTTGTTTCACAGCTCATTGATGCAGAGATAGAAATCTCAGCCCGATTATAGATGAAATTTCCTTTTTCCTTCTCCAAAAACTCAGTATATCAAAAAAGGCATTTTCCCCAATCTCAAGACTCGGTTATGGCAGAAGACACAAATCCAGGGAGACTTTGCAGCTACTGAAAGAGCTCGGAGAGGAAATAGCACCTTGGGGTTACAAATCTTTGACCCGTCCAACTCCCACTTCAGACCATGTCAGCACAAAGAGGAAAACTCTCTGAACCAGAAATGAAAATGAAATGAAAGAAGCATTTAGCTTCAGGTCAGCCAAAACTTTTTGCTTTGACAATTCCTAAATGTTTGCATTTCGACCTTCTATAACTCCGGGCTGGGAGGACCTGGGTTTTTCAAGACTCCCAGTGAAATGTCATGTAGCACCAAAAGGTGAGTTTTCACTCACCTCTTTCACTCAAAGAAAACCTTGCAACAAAGTTTTGCAACATTTTAAAGAATACACATTTTTATAACCAGGGTCCCTCCGAGGGCCCTGGGCTCACTACAGGAATCACCTCCACTTGGGTGTTTCACCTCTGGAGGAGAGACCTGATGGCTGGTGCTGGCATGTCTCTGCTGCGTTCCCCATCAGCTGCTCCACAACCCTTTGTGTCCATGATGTGCGATCATTGCTATTCAGTGTTGGAAAAATCAAGATCCCATCCCTTTCTTTCCCTTGGGATCCACCCTGGGGTCTTCTCCTGTCTCACAGGAGCTGCTGTACCCTGGCAAGGCCCCTGGGTCTCAGCCTGATCTCCTGCTCTCTGCTCCATTAAATTTGGGTTAATTCCAGCCAAAGGGAACAAAGACCCTCTTCCCCCTCCCTAGATCATACCACACAAATCACAGCCAGGCCTCCACAGGGGTTAGACACATGCAATATGATGAGTGATGGATCCAGGAGAGCTCCAGCCATTTCTCTTTAGTTTTCCTCTCCTTCCCTCCCTTCCACACCACTCCCAGCACCATGTGATCTATTGCAAGATAACAGCTTCAATTGCTCCAAATTGCTTATTGAGGACTCTGTGGTAAATCAATGATTTTAAATGGAATCACAGAATAGCAATCCTAACAACAGCAAAATAAAAAATAAATAAATGGAGCTCACCAGCACAAAGGGGAGGAAAAGTGGCCAGGCTGATTTCATTCATTCTCTGCTGCCAGCAGGGAGCTGGTGGAAGGTCTGGGGCAGCGATGGACACTGGAGGAGCTGTGAGTGTGGGTTAAACAAAAGTGTTCTCCAGCTCCAGGCTGGAGTTCGCAGCAATGTCCTGACTGCCTGGGTGTTGCAGAGCCGGCCCTTGCAGCAGCTCACTGGGCAGGGAAACTGAGGCATGGATAATGGCGCGTGCCTGATCCAGCTGTGTGGACCTCTGGGCTCTGCCTGTTATGCTCTGTGATGGGAAACTAGACTAAAACCCCAGCGCTGCAGGGGTCTGTGCACGAGGGCACACATAGCGGTACCTGTCCCCGTGTGTATCTGCGGACAAGATGTAGATGAGGCCAAGTTCAAATGCAAGCTGCTGCTCATCTCCTCTGAATTTAGTTTTTGGGTGAAAATGTCCCCATTCACTCAGAACAAACAGCTTGTCGCTAGCTACTGAGGAACATATGAGTTATCGTGTCCTTAAATAGTCATTTTCTTACTTTTAAGAGTTTAGGTTCTCAGAGTGTGTTAGTGGAGCGCAGAACTGCTGTCACTTAGCAACCTCCCAAGTTTTGAGGATGTGAAAGGTTATTTTTTTCTTTCTGGTGCTGGAATTTCCAATTTGTCTTGGTCTTGAAATTTCTATGGGCACGTCCGCGAGGAGAGACAAAATGAAGATGATACCAAACAAAAGCACCATTTAAAATGTCCATAAATGGATGAATGAACACTTCAAGTTGTTCTCTCCCCTCTGATTAATGCATCTCATTTCCTGCATGAACAACCATACCTGCATCTGCATGTTTAAGGCAAGAAGTGGCTCTGCCTCAGTGCAGGCCAAATAGCCAGCAGGGGACATGCTGGCTGGCTGGCTGGATGGAAGGGACAGATGGGCTTTTTGGTGATTGTGCCATGCCCATCCTTCCTCTGCCCGTCCAGCTTTGTGGGTACCAGGCCATGGCCTGCTGCAGCATGGGGCTGAAAGGAGGCCTAGGAGATCACAGGAGAAGTTTCTGTTGCTCTCCATAGTCATTTCTTATCTTCGCCACCCAAATCTGGAGCTTTTCCCTCCATGCAAGGCTGTTGCAAAGTGACTGGAGGAGGGAGACTTGGGACCAACACATCAAAATCGAGGAGCAGGCTCTGGAAAAGGCTGTGTTAGTTCTGGAGTGGCTGGGGCTGGGTGAGTAAATTAGCTCCAATTCACTGCTAAGTGGGATGAAAAGTGAATTACAAACTGCATTGAGATCCCAGAGCAGAGAGTCTCATGTGGGCACAGAGCGACGTCAGGATGGGTTTCACCCAAGGAAGAGAGAAGCTGGATGGACTTCAAGACGTTTGCTCTGGAATGAGCTATTTCACGTCAGGGCTTCAGGTGGTCCAGGTCAAAAGTGAATGGAGATGAACCTCTCCATGTTCCCCCAGAGACAAGGCCGTGTCTGCCGTCTCCAAGCCAAAGCGCACACAGGGAGAAGCAGTATCTAAGCACATGCAACGCTGGTGAAACTGCCCCCGTGGGACATGTGGGTAAGGGGGAGACGGCAGGGACAGGAGAGCTCCAGCAAGGACCTCACAGCCGTGGGTCAATCAGTGCTACCCTCCCAGCTCGCACCTCCCTTCAGCTTTCTGCCTGCTGTGTCGGTCCCGCTCTGATACATCCAAGCAGAAGATGAATCAGACCCACGCCAAATGAAGTGTCTGAAATACAGACCTCATTCTGCTTTAATAGGCCACTTATTAGATTGAACAAAATGCTAACCGACCTTTCCAAATATAGATGGAATGGGCCTTGCTATTGAATGCGATCGGTATCTATTATGTATTGCTAAAGAATGTTCCTAATAATTAATTGTTAGTTATTTAGGAGGCAAGATCTTGCCCATTACACACAATGTGCAATTAGCTATATTTAAAAAGCTCTCTGCAGGGCTAGATTTAGCAAACTCATCCCACCCTGAACAGCAGTTAACTGCATGCTTAACTTTAAGCAGATCCTATTGTCTCATTGACTCCAGATTAAGCATACGCTTAAGTGTGTTGCTTACTTTGCATTTGATTTATTGACTGAATTAGTTAAAAACGCGGCATAGCTCTGCTGACAGTTTAAGCTTTGGAGACCTGTCCAAGAATAATTTTTGTAAACAGAGACTGAGGCAAAATGTAACTTAGTTATAAACCGACACTAAAAAGCCATCAGCGCTGTGGTTTTCATGTGGTGGCAGCATGTGGAAATCGCAGCATGGGCATGCAAGCGCCTTCTCGTGCAAACTCACAGCCTGACTCTGCAGGTTTCCCTCATCTCCCCTTCTGGGAGCCTGAAGCCAAACCTTAAAGATGGGATTTGAGGAGGCAAAGGAGGTTAGCGAAGACCAGAAACCATCCTTGTGAGGTGTTGCGCACACACAAAATTCAGTTCCTCTCCCAAAGAGCTGGGCTGGGAGCTTTTAAGGACCACCAAATGCCATGTTTCCTACCAACGCCGGAGGCTCTGCTAGTGTTTCTGGCCTGGCTGAAATGGGCATTTTGCCCGTGGCGGTGAGGGGGACGGGTCCCTGCCTGGGTCCCTCTGAACAGCACTGAGAAAACCCACCTTGGGCAACTCCTCGAGCTGCTGCCAACAGCCTGGACAAACTTAGCAAAGTCTCTTCTTCTCACTTTGCTGCTCTCCCTGTCTGTAAATACTCAGATAGTAGCTGTAAAAGTACCTCAGAGAGAAGGGAGCAGTAAAATTACATCAAGCCTAGGGGCTTAAACTGATTGAAGGATACGTTTTCCAAGCTGATATAGCTAAAGCGGCAGCAAAGCTTCTGTGCGCTGAGCAGCCTGCAGAGCTGGACCATTCTTTGCCCTTCTAGCTGGTCAGACAGTTGAAAAAAGCCCAAAGAATATTTTGTGAATATGCCCACGAGGAAAAGCAACAAGGCTTTGTGAACACCCAGAGACAGGGGAAGGTACTAGCCAGAGGCAAAAGTCTCTGGGAATTTCAGCGCAAACAATGGAAAAACAGCGACAGTGCTCACCTCTGTGGTGGGGCCATCTGTGCCCCGTTGCTCTGACACACTCGCGGTGTCAATGCCAGGCTCACAGAAGTGACAGCGAGCCGGGTGACACGGCGCTGGCACCAATCCCGTCGGGATGGACAGGGAAAGGGAGAAAGCAGCTAGCGCTGCAAGGTCGTGGGCTGCTTTTGGGAGCCGAAGGCATGACGCAGATATAAACATTATCTTTAAAATAAAAAACCAATGTCTTCTGTCTGTCCATCCACCTACCTAACACATGGCATGGCTTTCCAGGGCTAGGGGCAGCCGTCTTCCCCCATTAATTTCCACCCCCCCATTCAGCACTGAGCAGCAGAAAACAGGGAGCAGAGGAGCTTGGCCCTATGCGCCTTTGATTCGAAGGCTGAGACGAGCCTGGGTATATTTACCCTGACCCGCCCTGGCACCTCTAATTATTATTAATGGCTGTGATCGTTATCTGTTTGACTTTTATCCTGCGTGGGGGCCAGTGCTGGCAGCACGGAGCGCTGCCCTGTGCCCGGCGCGCTGTGGGCCAGCGCTGACACTGATAATCGATCACGGCTGCCGCTGCTATTCACTTGCCGGCAGCAGGAAAGATAAAGTGCAAGGAGGGGAGGGAGGGCTTGCTTTGCTGCAAAGTGGGAATTTCCCAGAGGAAACAAATAAATGTGCCAAAAGGATCCTGAAGCCCGTTACGTTGCCCCATTGTGTCTTGTCTGTGCTTCCCAGAGGGGCCGGAGGGCAGGTGAAGGGGCAGGGACAGGGGATCTTTTGACCCAAACACACAGAGTTAAAGGCCAAAATCTTGAGTGATTTGTGTCTTAAGGCCTCTAAACTTTCTCAGCTTCCCTGGCCACAGAAATCAGGATGTCAAAGGGATTAAACATCTACTTTCGCCCATGAGAGATTGCAAGCAGGAGGGAGAGGGACAAAGTATCACGTCAAGCGTTCGGCCGAATCAGACTCCAAATCCCTGTCCCCCCCCGAGCAGAGCTGCCACAATCCTTCTCCTTTTCAAGACCCTCCTTCCCTCCAGCCCTTCACACGGACAGAGCTGGATGGTGTTTAAGCTGCTTTATACTTAGCTCCAGTAGATGGGCTCAGGGACAAGGTCGGAATAAAAAGCGCTTGAGCATCTTAGTGTCTGCCAGGCTCTCCCGTCTGCACCCCTGGCTTCCCAGCCCCGAGGCCCCCTTGGGAAAGCGCAGAGCCTAAATACACTGGCATTCCTGAGTGCGAGGCTGGGAAGGCTGCAAAGTTCACCTGGGAGGCAGGGAAAGCTGGTCCCAAAGATTTCTGGCTCCTCTTGCTTGGGAGCGCTGTGCCCGCTTTCTCTGCCCATGGCGGGGAGGCACCAGGGCTGCGCTTTGCACAGAGGATTTGTGCAGCTGCACGCGGCTACCTCTGCTCTAATGTGAAAATGAAAATTCTGGGATTTTTTTTTCCCCCAGGTTAGTTTTCAGCTGGATCAGCTCCCTGACCGCTGGCTCACACCTTCGCTGGCACAAGGGAATGGGGGGCAAGAAGAGAGCAGGGGCAGGCGGTGGGAAGGGCAGAATCGCCCCTGTCGGCAGCGGGGTATTAAACCAGCACAAGCCAGTCCCTGCTTGTCTTATGGGGTTGCCTTCTCTGGCAGTCCCTGGGGATGGGAAGCCTGGAGCACGCTGCACCGCGTCTGCTGGCACCTGGGTGCTGCTGAGCAGGATCGCAGAGGTGCCCCACGCTCGCACTGGGCTGGCGAAGAGGAGCCGCTTGTAGCAGGTCCAGGGAAAGCTGGCAGGACCACCACCCCAGGCGAGCCAGATGCAGGAGGCTGCGCTGCCCTCACCGAGGTGATTTTTGCTCTGCAGACACGCACGGTTGAAGAACATGGCCTATGAAGTTGGCTGGCAGCTGAGGAGTTTTATTGTGGGCACGGTGCTGGCAAGATGCTATTGCAGTGCCTAGAAGGGCCCTAATGATCAGGGAGGAAATAAAGGCAGGTGTCCTGAGCGCAGCCCGAACGGCTCTCGAACATTTGAGCTCATTTCTAAAATACTTTCTGGGTTCATAATGAAGTGCAAGGTTATGCCGGACCTTAATAACAACATAGCTGTGGTAATATGCTAATAAATGCTGATTAAAGTTTGACGAAAGCCAGGAAGAATTATACCCGAATGTATTAATTAATGTGATTAGGAGGCATTTGAAAAATGAAAATGCAAAGTAGAACATAGAAGTAGCAAAGACATTTAAGGCGGGAGAGTCTTTGAAGCTCTTCCCAGGGAGATGTGTCTGGATTCTTAAACCAGCCTATTTCCACCAGGTTGCATCAAGGCAGAGCAGGGAAATAACTGATTTGATGTTAGCACTCAAGAACAGCCTCTCACTCCTCATTTCTGCTCAGAGCAGTCAGGGGCTAACTTCGTAATGATCATCCTGAAAGGAGCCTCGCGAAGAGAAAACACAAGTTAATTGGGCCTGCCTGGTCCCAGTCCGGTCTGCAGTGATGGATGGGGATGGGAGTGATGTGAATTCAGAGCTGTGAATCAGAGCAAGCCCCTGAGCCTGGCTCCCTCGCAGTCCTGGGGAGCAACAGGATCCCCCTCCTTTAAGCGTGTTTCTTCCTCCAGGGGATGGGGCAATATTTCTGCAGAAGCTTTTACTGGAGGTGGTTCCCTCCGCAGAGTAGTTTGGGTTGAACAACCTATGTTTTCCACCTTCCCTTCCAAAAAACAGTGTCACGCCCAAAGTCCTGCCCCATCACGGGCGCGTGGAGACCTGGCACGCAGCATCTCAGTCAAAGCCTGCCACAGCTGAGACCTCCGACCATGACCAAGCCTGTCGGGGTGAGAGGGCTGGAGCCCCTGTGGGGACAGCGAGGGGCTGTGGCCAGCGTGATGGGGGTTTCATAGCCACCCACACCACTGCCAGCCCCAGCACCGAGGAGGAAGGCGCAGGGGCTCTGCTGCAGGAGACAGCACAGTGCACCACTGAGCGTTTTGTCAGGCTCCCTGCACGGAGAGCTGCTAATTGCTGTGTGCTTAACACAAAGCTGCAGAGCAAACTTCAGCCCTGCACTTCAATTTGTCAAGGTGTGATCCGACTGCCTGACTGGGAATTTGCAGCCGAACTCCTCTCCCCAAGTGACTCAGCACTGGAAAACTCAGGTTTATTGTAAATACACTAGCAGCTCTTGAAATCACTTACTGCACTGTCCAAATGCATCTCCTCCAGGGAGTAATAAGATGCCTCTCCCTGAGAAGTGCATCAGGGCTGGCTCTCAGTGCAGGGAGGCATGTTTCCCCCAGGAGAGGAATAGCTTTTCACGGTGGATCTCAAATCAGTGAGCTGATGGCCAGGCCTGCCTGATCTCCTTCTTGCTCTCTTTCCATTATTGATGTTATTTTACCCCCAAATGCTCCAAGCCAACGTTTCCTCCGCCCCCCTCTCCAATTCTCCAAATCATGCACTGTGCATCAGACTCATTCTTCAGCTGCTGAATTGTGGCTGATTCTTCTTTTCTGACGTGGGAACCTTTTGTACTGACATTTGCAACCTGAGATGTAGACTGTGTCACCACTTATTTTTTAAACAAAACATGATACTTGCCCCTAATCGCCTGCCTCCGGCAGCTGGAGGTTCAAGAGAGCATTGCCTAGCGGCTCCAGCCCCTTTGCAGATTGTGAGGGATAGACACACTGCCCGTTCATCCGGGGGGGTCCTCACCGATACAGCACCTGTGCCTTGAGTCTTGTGATTAGATGAAAACGCTTTGAATCTTGAGGCTCCTTACAGATGTGAGCTAAGAAAGGATGCTTGAAACTGCCTGCAACAAAAGACCCATATGGGCAATCTTGCAAGATTTCAAGCTCCTGTTCTGTCTTATTGATCTGGGTGTTGCCTTCCTCTTGTCTTTGAGAACTCTCAATTAGAAATTAGGGTATCAAATGGGCAATTGCAGATACCATGACCAGGCATGGCCCCTGCCTGGCCTTTTGAGTGAGCTCCAGCTACAAAAACACGGTGCCAAGGACACAAGTCAGTAGGATAAGCCTCAGGGAGCAAAGATCCCTCTGCAGCAAAACTAGCGTTTTGCCACCTTGATGTGGCCTGCAGGTGACTGCTCAAGCAGCCTTGCTTGGACAATTTCAGACCAGTTTCGCTGGTGTTTGCAATTAGCAGCCCTCATTGGGTGGTGGCAGGTCATACCCATGCTTCATGAAAGGTTTCCTTCTCCCATGACAGCAAAGGTTTCTCCTAGCCTACTTTTCCTCATCAAAGGAGACATGTGCTCTGAAGCATCTCTCTGCTGACAGCCCTCCTGTGCACCGGCACGGGCAGGCACCGAATGGAGATGGGGAGCAGGGACAGGATTTCCCTGAGCTGCTTTCAACTGCTCCTCGCTCGGGCGCCCAGGCACCCACTCCCTGCACGGGCGCACATCGATGGGAGCAACCCCATTTAGCATCGGCATGACTGCTCCTCACAGCTGCTGAGGCAGCATCGTGGCTGTGATCCTTCCGTCTTCCCCATCAAAGCCCAGGGCTGAGCCTCGGCTGATAACATAAAGAGCCTCCTGATGCCAATTGCCCTCTTTCTTTGCTGTGATAAATGCTGAGCAATATCCCGGGCTGTCACAGCTCCAGACTGAAGTGTGGAGAAAAAGACCCTGAAGCCACATCCCTTGATCTGTCAAGGCAGGATTTTAGCTAATGGGCTATAATCATTATTCAGCAGTTTGTCCTCTTACATCTGTCTCTGCTCTCTCACCTCCCTCTTTCCTGCTCCCGGTGGCGGAGCAGAACGGAAAGCTGTTTGCCCCAGGACGGCTGACACCTATCCCCAGCGGGAGCAAGAAGTGCTGGTAACAGCACCAGCAGCTTTTGGCATATATTAAAAGCTCCCAGTACAAACACAAGCACTTTAACTTGCCATTCCCCCGTTATCTTGATGAGGAAGAGGCTAGGTGTGATTTAGGGGAGTCTGGGAGATCAGGGCATATCTTGGCTGGCCTCGTCCTTTCTTCACCCCTCCTGCAGCACTGACTACCCTCCTTTTGGTGGGCAATGGTGGGCTAAAGTCTGGACTAAGGCCGTGAGGGCATCAGGGTGAGAGCTGAGAACTGAAATAACTTTCCATGATGGACATGACCACCGGGCATCCTCTCCCCAGCCCCACGTGGGGACCATCAGAGCTGTCCGGGGGCTCTAGGTCTGCATGTCTCTTGTATCAACTCTAGTGCTCAAATCTTGCCTGTATTTGGACAAGCAGAGGTGATGAATTGTCCTGTTCTCTACTCCCTAGAGAAGGTATTTGCCTGAAAAGAGGCTGTTCTTGCTCTTTGCACGTAAAACATGGATCAACACACATTCCTCAAATCGCCTTCTTTGCCCCCAAAGCCACAACCCGGCCTGCGGGACCACTGCCATCCCCAGCAGCGGGAGTGCAGGGCTTGGGGGATCAAGGTGAGAAGAAAGGTGGAACAAAACAACATCGGTTCAGTAAAGTGCCCTGCAAAGTCATCCCACTTCATCCAAGTCACGTCCTGGAAAAGTTCAAAAAGAAATGGAAAAATCTCCCCAAACTGCATGGACCCATTTCTAAGGGAAAGATTTTGATTCAAAGTGACTGCTCCTTTGGAAATTTCCTCCTGCTGTAGGAGGAAAATGAACAAAAATGCTTTTCTAAAGAAAAAACACAGAAACAAAGCTCAGATCAGACCCAAAACACGTAATGGAAGCAGACACTGTCCCCCCGCCACGGCTGAACTGACCACAGACAAATCGTTTCAGGTCACTGCAAAACAACACAAGCTCTTCTCGGGGAGTGCATGGAGAAGGAGAGTTGGCAACGAAAAAGAAATGGATCAATTAATTTCATCGTTTTCATTAGGCCAGCCCTTCCGTGCTCAGCCGGGCCGCAAAGGCCAGTTCAGCCCGCGGCGTGGCAGAGCTGAGCGGCTCGTGCACAGCTCCGGGATGCTTTGGGAGCTGAGCTTCCAGTGTGCAGCTCGCTTCTCGACAACTCGCCTGGCTGCGTGTGGCTGAACCCCCTCGTGGCTTCGTTTTTTGGTTAAACTGGGCATCTCCAGGGCTACACGCAAGGGCGCGGGAGGCCGTGCAGGTCCGCGGGCATACCTGGAACCCTGCATCTGCTCCAGCGTGCTCCCCACCCCAGCCGCATGATGAGGATGGTGCTGAAGGGGATGAAGCTCCTCCAAAGCTGCTGTCTGGTTCTGGTGGTGTCAGCCTAGTGAGACCGTGCCCGGCAGAGGCCAGACCAGGACTCCGGCTCAGTCCTCAGCAGTGATGCACAGCCAGCAGGGTTGAGAGCAAGCAAAGGGTGGCCAAGAGGTTGCTGCATCCACCTGGCTGAGCATCCCCCAAGCAACCCGTGGGCCATCAGAGGTGCTTGAGGGTTTCGGATTGGGCCCAAAGTCCTCTCCTGTGGACTCTCGTCATTAGGGGTGGAGGAGGGAGAGAAACACAGGCAGTATAGTGAGAAGAAAGGGAGGGAGGTGTGCTCTTGAAGCTGCTGGAGCAGTGTCAGAGCATTAGTAGTCACATCATCTTTTGCAGCCCAGTATGCTAACTCTGGATTTGGCAAGCTAAAACCTTTTTTTTTTTTTTGGTTCATCTCCAAAGCAACCCCCTCCTGCAGACTACAGGGCCCACCTGGTCCTCCGTCGTCCCCTTTGGCATGCTGGTAGGTAGAGCGTGGGAGTGCAGAGAGTTTGTGGTGGGATTACATAGCTACTGGGAGACAGAGCTTGCCTCCTGCCAAAGCCCCATCAGGGACTGAGTCGTGCGGTGTTTGGCCGAGGAGTGCGGTCCATCATGTGCTCCCTGTTGGCACTTGAATCCTGTTCAATTGGGAAGTTCCCTTGAATTCAGCTAGAAACCCTGTCCAGTGCAGTGCATCCAAAGAAAAGCAGTAAAAAAGTCTAAAATCCCCTTCTTGCAGCCACAAAAAAACGCTTCAGGGTTATGTTTAAGGAGCGACTGTGGTTCAGAGATCACAAAAAACAGAGCGAGCAGGCATCCATTCACCCCTCCATCCATCCCTCCATCCCTCCCTCTGTGTCCGTCTCCCCACCTTCACACCCAGCTGTAAATCTATTTCTCCATCTTAAGGCAGGCACAGAGTTGATGCTCATCAGTGACAGGAAAATGATCTCTCTGTAGACGGTACGTAATGAAGTTGTCAGGAAGGCTTTAAAACCAGCGGAGGAGACACCTTCCCGGTGCGTGGGATTACACCGCGGCACTCATCAGAGGACGCAGCAGGGCCAGAGGCACGAATTCCTCGGAGAGGGGCAAGACGGTGTCATGGAGGACTGGCCTGCGAACGACTATTAAACGCGGTGTTTCACGTGCAACGGCTCCCTCTGTAAATGCCGACTGCAGGAAGCTGCAAACACAGACCGGGGCACCATCTCTTTATACATGCACTCATTAGGATGCTCATTTTGCAGCGACCAGCAAGGCAAACTGGGAATGCTGGGGAAAGCGCGGCTGCTCCGTCCGGCTCTCAGGTAGGTGCGTGAGGGTGGCCAGTGCTGGATGTGCTGGGCCATCGAGCGGACACACACTGGCTCATTGCCTGGCCAAGCCGAGGAGAGAGCTGAATCTGGAGGTGGTGAATTCAATAATCTATCAGTCATCCCAGCACAGTCTCTGCAGCAAGACTTTAATAGACTTATCTTTACCACAATAATGTATTTTATTTTTCCAGTGCACATTCATTATTCACACACTTATTTCCCCAAGGATTATGTATCTTGCTAGAGCTCTGTTCTCTTGCCTTATTTTCACTATGTCGGCTCTGGTATCTACTGATTTTTACAGCATTGTCACCTGCAAACAGGCTTCTATTTAATCGCCAAAACTAATAATACAGCTCAGTGGAGATGTCACAGGCAGGATGCTAGTTTGCTTCCCAAGTCCATCAGCTGAAAAAGATCAGCTGCTGGCACATGAGCATCCTGCATGCAATGAGCTGGGGGGGTCTCAAAGCAGGGGGGCAGAGGAGCAGCTGCCTCGCCAGCTCCTTCACTCCCGGGCACATCGCTTTAGTCCAGCTCTTCACCAGCGAGCCTTAACTGCGCGTTCAGGTGATGCTGAGGACTTTTGCCAGGCTTCCCCAAACCCACCACCCAATCAGTTACCAGACACCGGCTGTGCCTCAGTTTCCCGATTCTGCATGGGCAGCAGCAAAATCCCTCGATTTGTAAGCGTGCTGCATGTGATTTGTGAATGTTTCTGAACCGCTCGAGTACTCCAGAGAAAAGCACAGCAAAGCAACCCGGGAGGAAATCAGTGGTTCTGCCCTCAGAGCCAACTTCGAGCAGGGAGCAGGAAATCAGAGCTGGGATGACTCACGGCACGAGGGCAAAAATTAGTGAGTAGCTGCTCGTTAACTGGGGACTTTCATGTGAGCGAGGTGAGTGCTGCTGTAGCGGGATGAGTAACATCTGCTCCGCAGCATCAAGATGGGTTGGCAAGGCTGATTTCTGCACAGCGGGGCTGCATTACGGTGACTCCGGTAGCCTTATTTCTGGCATTTCCCCATTTCCAAGTTCTTGGCTTGTTAAAGTGAATAGTGTTCCCTTAACGTGGGTTTACTGTGAGTCGACTATTCACACACAGTTACCCCAGCACACACAAGCATTTACAGAAACATCCAAACCCTCATACACACAAAATACTGCTCTGTGCCTTCCCCCACATGTGAACACACACGCACGCTGACAGAGGCATCAAGCCGCTGCACTCCTCAACGGTCTATTTTTGAGCTGGATCTTGGCTGTTTTCGGAATTCCAGTTCTTGTGAAGGATGATGATTTAATCGTATTGCTTTATTTCACTGGGAGAGGGGGGATATTTTACACCAAGGATGTGAGGATTCATGTTTGTATGCAAGCCTTCCCATGTCAGAATGAAGTAACACAAACACTACTTCTGCAAGCTGCGAAATGGCCCGAAAGCAAAGAGAGACGCTTCTATTTTTTCCCCAAAATGTTTTCTAGGGCTGAGATTAGTTGCACGCTGGATTCAGGGCTGGATCTTCCTGCAGCTGAGGGGAACGTGGCCCCTTTATCAATTCCATCCTCTTTTCCATTCTCCAAACTTCTGCCTTGCAATCTGGACAGCGACGATGGGCTGAGAAAAGTGGAGCCTCCAAGCACTCAGGAAGAAAGTTTTCCTCACAGCTGATGTAGGTTTTCTCCCCCCATTCCCAGGGGGGCTCTGTCCAGGCATCTCGGTTGCATCCAGGGGGTCCTGCCCTGTCCGCTCTCAGTCGTCATCAAGAACCAGAGTCACAGTCCTCAAACGCCACCTGGTTCCTCTTTTCTCTTTTTTATGATTACTCCTAAGCCAGGCTTCACCCTGAGCCTTCATCCCCCAAACGCCTTGCTCTGCACCCGCCACCAGTCCCTTTGGCCGGGTGCTGCTCCCCAGCGCACTTCTGCTCGGCCGCAGCAAGCGATGCTCACACGAAATCCCTCGTCCATGCATTATTCTCCCCACGTCCCTGCGCTTGCTCCCCGTCTTCAATGAGTCTCATAAATAAGGCATAAGGCCCACTAAAAAGGGAGAGAAAACATTTAATCTTTTTGCTCATTTGCTGCAAAGTCGGCATGGATCTGGCTGCTTCGAATTCCTCCTCCAGCCTCTGCCAGCCCCGGATGGAGGGAGCAGGGCAAGAAAGGACGGGGCACCACAGAGCCTGGGAAGGGTCCGTGCACAGGTGGCCCGGCCACTTGTGTCAGCCGCTGTTCCCGTGGGGTTAACACCACAAAGCAGTTTCTCTTCTGACCCCTCCAAAAAACGTGGTCTCCTCGCAGCTGTCCCGGGGGGCTCCACAGCATCCGCGGGACAGCACTGAAATGCCTCATCAGACAGCTCAAGAGCCCTCTAGAAGTGGGTGCTGCCTGGGCTCTGCATGTTGCAGAGGTTATTTGGGAGCAAAAAAAGATAGTTTTTTCTAGTTAAAACCCATTTTACCCCCGAGTGAGAAATCCCGACGCGGAGGGCATCTCCCACCTACCACGTGTTGCAGCTGAGCAAAGCTTGGGGGCCTGGGGGGTCCGGCCGGGAGGCTCTCGCGTGGCTCGGCGACCGCTCACGTTTCGTGCCAAGGCCCAGGGCTCCCGCGGGAAGGTGTGTTCAGTGGCGTTAGCAGACTCGGAGCCGCGCACGAGTATCCCCGGGAGAGAGCAGTCTTTAGATGCTGTTCTCTTCTGGAGAGCTGCTGGAGCGGGCTGCGTCGTTAGTGTCCCTTGGCGGCTCCCGACTTAATTTGTTGAACTCCACATAAACAAAAAAGTGTATTTTGTTTCCTTTAAGCCTCGCTTCTGAGGAAAAGAGGTTTATGCAATCATACTCTGCATGCCTCAGACAGTTGTCGTTTCTTCCCGCATAATTTTATAGCTTATCAGCCAATTTCAACCAAATTTGACAGTAATAATAGGAATCTGAAAAGAATTACGTTCCTACGGGCTTGGTGAGACTCTGCAGCCTGGCAGAGGAATGAGAGATGTAATTAGTGGCCCCGCTGAGGAAAAGGCTGTGCGCGAATGTTATCCTGACCAGGCATCAGAGAAGCTACAGGAGATTAAGCCTGGGACCCCGTGGGGAAAGCCCGAGTCAGCATCACGCCTGGTTAAACACCCAGGAATCCGCCAGGAAGGCAACGCCAGCTGGGAAACGGGCACTCCGGTGTCTAACAAGGCAGGTTCAGAAAAGGCAGCTTTTTTGCCTGCCTGGGATAGTCAGATCATTGCTCTCCTGCGTGGATTCTCTGGTGCCTCGTACGTGCTTGTGCCAAGTTGGCAGCCCTGCCGCAGCTCAGCTGCGCCGCCAGCCAGCCGCGGGAGGGGAGCCCAGGGGAAAGCCGGCTTTGTCGGAGCTGCCGCTCGAGCCACGGCCTGCTGTTATTGTCCCGCTTTTTAATTTTCACTTCTGAAAACAACCCCCCTAACACACGGTGGTCTCAAAGTTACCTCCGGGGCTTGTGGCTTTGCAAAGCACTGGCAGGAGCAACAACTCCGCCTCGAGTACACCCGCACGGGCCAAAGGTTTCTGTCTGAATGAAATGACCTAAATAAGCCTTGCTTATACTGCAAAAAACACCCTGAAATGCAGGTCGCAGCCCTGGCACGGCACTGGCTGCCCCGCGGGCACCGAGGCAGCTCGGCTCCTAGCCCCCGCGGGGCTTCGGGCACAGGGGGGTGACGCCTTCCTAGCACAGGCACCACCGTGCCCACACTTAGGGGCCCAACGCGCTTCTCCTGCCATTTTCATTTAGTTCTGACTGGGGACATTGATGTGTTTTACATATATTTAATCTTAAGATATCACTTCTTACACCTGGAATCCGAATGAACATTGCTATTACAGCCAAGCACTTCACTCCAACCCCACGACGTAAATACCAATTTGAATCCTTAGGAGATTTAATAGAAGGGCTTATTTCAAACCTAAACTTTAATCTGCCTGACAGGTTTTTTCCCTTATAAAAAAAATTATTTGTCCTAAGCAGAGAGCACGAGAGCTCCTGTTTCTGAGTGAGGTTAAAGAGGTTTTCCCCCCCCCCCATCAAGCAAAAGCAGGGGGGCAGGACACTTCTCCGGCCAGCATATCTGTGCCGCGGGCTGCCTGCGCGCCGTGGGCTCGGGACGCGGGGTCCGGGCACCTGCTTTCCAGATGGGCTCTGCAGGGCAGAGACGACCCCGCAGCAGCCGATGGGGCGAGATTTTGGCAGCGCGGGGGGGAGGCCATGCCCTCATTTCAGCTTTCCTGCCCAATATTTCCAACAGAAATGTATTTTAATAGTATCTTCACCTGGCAGCTGGTAGTGTTTTTTCTCCCACTTGCTCCAATGCCAAACACTTGCTTCGCAAACTCCTCCCTGGGGAGGTTTCTTCTCTGCCGCTTGCCCCCGAGCGGTGGCAGCTCTCCAGGGCCAGCATGTGAGTTTGGCGAGAGCATTTTAAGATGGGGACACGCAAACCAGAGCGCTCAGGCCAGCAGAAGCCAAAGGCAGGCAGAGGACTGGGAGCTGCACTTCGCCGGCAGTGGATTTGGTGTTCAGTTAAAAAAATACACTAAAAAAAATTTCTGACCATCTCCTAATTCACTCCTGTAATATCCATAATATCAGCTCAAGAGAAAGGTTTTGTTTGCCTCCAAGATTAAAAGTTTCCTTTCCCTTTCCCCTCGTGCCACTTATTTCAATATTTGTAAGTGAAACTCTTCTGCCCTGACACATTTTGTCTCATTCAGTTTCTCTTGCGTCAATATGAAATAATTTGTCAGAGTTGATGGCTAGTCCCCGGGCAGCTTTGACCGACCCCAGAAGCACATTTTTGCAACAAGGAAACTTTGCTGCCACCAAGACGACAAGGAGCATCACAGCACGGGGACGGAGCAAGGACCACAGCGGGGTTGCCAAAGCAAAGATGATGCTGGTGAATCCTGTGATGAAGGGCAGGATACCCTGGCTGGATGCCTTCCCCCCCCCCCCCCCCCCAATAACCATTTTCTTTAGCAAAAGAAAAGAGAGGGGATGAACCCAAACATGAACGGGACAAATTCAACAGTTTTCGCCGCAAGGCCCCTTCCCTGCCCAGCTCCATCGCTCCAGCTTCCCCAGTGCTCTCCAAGGAGGGGGCACTGGGATGGAGCTGGGGGGGCCAGGCACAGCCAAAGCCTCGGGATCCTCGGGGCCACCGCTTGTGCTTTACCCTCCCAAATAAACAGAATAAAACACCCAACAGAAGAAAGTCACAAGAAAAATAAATCAAAGTCCTGGTGCTGGAAGGCAGGCAGAGCATGTGGAAGTTGGCACAGCAGAGAAATGGGTGAGAATGAAATAAATAAAGGCAGAAAGAGTCAATGTTAGAGGAATTATTTAAGAAGCAGAAGAAAGCCATAAAAAAGGGGGGGAGGAAATCAACCCTCTCTTAGGGGGATGTTAGAGAAAAAGTAGGCCATTTGCTAAACAATAAAAGGGATGAAGCAGATGACGACTCTAAAATGGCTGAGATGCTGAACTGCTTTTAAAAATCTGCCTTTATCAAGAGAAACAGGGAAAAGTGGTTTGGACAATTAGGAAGTAACAAAGGCCTCATAAAAATAGCTCCGGGGAAAAGAAACATTGGGGAAGCAGGAGCGTCTCGGGAATCGTGATGGAGAGCGCATTAAGGGATTAACTCATCCAGGGGCGGCCTCGCCGCCGGGGACGGGGCGCAGCGATGACACGGGAGCGGGGAGAGGCGCGCGCCCACGGGGTCCGATCCTGCCCCGCCGGCACGGCCCACCCATGGGTGCTCAGCCCCAGCCCCACTCACCTCCTGGGGGCTCTGCAATTGTTTTGCAGGTGCAGAGGTTTCGGGTTTGGCCCCAGCCCGGGAAGAAGTGGTAACGCAGCACGGGGGGAGATGGGGGGAAGAGGAGAGGCCGGCAGACCCACGCGAGCAGCACCTCGTCTTCGGCCTTTCAATAGAACCACCAAATTAAAGACAGCAAGGCAAATCCTCTCCAGATTTCAGGATGCGATATTGCTTCCCAGGGGGGCGTGAAATGGAGGAATGATGGAATTAAATTACGAAAGAGGAAGTTAAAATTGAATGTTTGAAAGGAAACATTGCTCAGTAATTTGCTGCTTAGCTGGGAAGCGGCGCCCCGGAGGGCGACTGCAGATGACATCCAATGGTACCTGCCTCCCCATGCCGGAAAGGCCGAAGCAGGGGCTTTGCCGGTGCCGGACACGTAAAACCCCAGGAGCTTAACGGGGCCAGACACTCTCCGAGGGTGGCTCGGACAGGAATCAGGCGCGTTGGACGGCTTTGGAGGGGAGCAGCTGCTGTGGGGGGAGAAAAAGAAAAAGAAAAGGAGGGGGATTGCTACACAGCGTAGATTTTTCCCAAGGGTTTTGCTCTGCATTATGGCCACCTGGGCTGTTTCCTTGTGGAGAAAAGCAACAGTGAGCAGGAGGAGATGGTTTGCAGCCCCAAGGGACCTGGCAAACATGCAACAATTCAGGGCTCCCCTATCTTGTGCCTCAGTTTCCCCACAGAGGATGCAGAGGAGAGAGGCCAGTGCCTTCCTGCTCACCTTAGCCTTTGGTCTATTCTGCTCCAGTGAAACAACACTGCCTTAACAGATCAGTCCAAAGGTCTGTCCTTCCCCAAATCCTCTCTCTGACTGCAAGCAACCCCAGAGGAGGGGAGCTGGGGCCAGCCCACCCCAAGCCCTGCAGCCAAAGCCCCTGTTCAAGAGGGGGGAAGCACCTGGCAGCCCCCTCGCACAGGGGAAAAACAACCGGGAAACAAAGGCAGGGGAGAGCTCAGCCCGACGCAAGTCTGGGGGCAGCACCCCAGCATTTCAGAAGCACATTTAGCACTGAGATTTGAGCAAAAGAAGCAACCACACAAACCCCGGCAGCAAGACAGGCCCACTCATATTTCCTCTGTGCTTTTTCTTAAATCACCATGTCCCCAAATCACACAATTTGCAGTAAGACCAAAGCGTCACCAGCATCCCAGAAAAAGCTTGCCCCCACCCCCCACAGCCCCAGAAGGCTGACAAAAATAAGCCTCTGCCACCAGAAGAGATGCTGTGGCTGCTTTTCCTGCCCCAGATAAGTGAGCACACAGGCTCAGCAGCTTGGAAGCACTATGTTCTTGGGAACACAGCCCCCCAGAGAAGGATCTGCACTATCAAATTAACCTACCTCCACCGAAGAGCCCAAACCCAGCTACTGGCCCCGGGACCCCTTTCATAGGGAGCTACGGGCCAGCCCAGGAGGGCCCTGATCCGGCTGCAGCCCATCACCTGGGAGGCAGCTAAACACATCCAGGTGAGGCTCAACCCGGCCTCACACTTAAAGGACCAGTTTTTCTTGGAACAACCCTCGTCCTATGTGAATACAGTGATTTAAACCAAGTTCATTCTTGAGACTGAGCAGGTCTTTCCTTTAAGTTCTGCCACGTCCTGGCTTTGCACTGGGCTTGGGGAGAGGGGAGGAGAAATCTGGCTTCATGTTAGAGCTGGGAAGTGAAGCCTCACTCATGGCTGCTTGGAGACCTTTGGTTAGCGAAGAACCGATGGTCTCTGACTTCAGCCTCTGATATCCCCCCAGAAGGGAAGGAGCAGGAAAAAAAGTGACAAAGAGGGCAATAAATGAGGGAAAGGGCTCTCCAAGGCTTTCTGAGCAATTGGCAGTGAGGCAGAAGGGAGAAGAGCGAGCGCTGGCTTTCTCCTGTGCCTCTTTGAATGCTGCTAGTTTCGAAGCCACGTGGTCCCTGTCACCCCCTCTGCCCTTGAGATGAGACAGAAATATCCCCAACTCCGGAGCAGCTGCTCCAGGTACCTCCTGCCCACTATTCCCCCGCTGGGGGCCAGCGAGCTGGGGGAGATCCCTGGGACCTCTAACAAATCTTTTGGTGACCCAACCTGGGTCATCAAGGGGAAAAATAGGGAACATGGCTCCCAAGCTCATCCTTCCTCTCCCACTGCAACGGCAATAGCATAGGTTCCCTCCACTGCCGCGTGCTCCGGAGTAGTGTCATGGGGGGGATAAGATTCGTTGCTCCCGAGCCCTTCTCCTGGATGAGCTGGTCCAACACTGAGACCAAGCAGGAGGAAAAGGAGGGACAGTGGTTCCTGCTGGCGAGGCCACTGCAGGCACTGACCTGCTGCTAGTCCTGTTCAAATGTGGGATAGGGAGAAAAGCAAACACACGCCCTAAGGCTGCTCGGATGGGAAAGAGGCAGAGAAGGGCTCCGATTTAAACTGCAGGAACCCAGGTTCGAACCCCCTCCACTCCTCAGTCAGCACCCCAGCTCTCCTGCCAAGGGCCCAGGCTGTTGGAGGACAGGTCTTCTGTGATTGCACTGGCCAGAAAGTCCATCAGGGACACAAGTTGAGTCTCATTCCTGCAAAGAGTCAGGAGCCAGGGTTTTTTTGCTAGAAAACTCTTGATCTTTTACATGTTCTGCCGCCAAGGTATTCAGCAGTCTGTACGGAGTAAGGGATCGCCACAAAAGCCAACCATGAGGATGCAGAATTAGGACCATGAGAAGATATAAATAGTGGTCCAGGAAAGACAGACTGGGCTGTATCAGCTCTAATAATGCAAAAACTTTGAGGAGAAAACTCTCTGGTCTGGCTGGGAGAAACAGATGAAGGACTTGGACAGACCTCTTCAGTCCATCTCTCACACTGCTGCAGAACATACTGCCAGGGAAGAAGCAGGCATCCAGGCTTGCCACAAGCCCTGGCATGGGGCTCTCCATCCATCGGTTGTCTGAGCCGGGCCAGTCCATAGACGCAGATGTGGCTTCATGCAGAGGGAAAGAGAAGGCCCCCAGCTCTCACGGAAGGACTGCTGGGACGACAGCTCTCTTTACACCTTGATCCCAGCACAGATCTCTAGCCTACTCAGGACTACATGAAGCAAAGAGGATCCAGAGCTGTCATCCTGTGGTAGGATTCCTTGGCTGCAGATGCACCTCTTGGCGAGGAAGAGGGAAGCTGCTGGCCACAAGTCACGCAAGCACAGATCGGTGTCTAGTACCAAATGCCATTGCTCCATGAGGAAAAAATGATACATTCAGATAGAACAGGGGAAATGGGCAAAAAAGCAAAAACTGAGGCACTCAGCACAGTAAAACGCTGGCACCGTGAGTAACTTGCCAGAAGAGATAGTATTATGGTTGGCCTGGCAGAGTATTTGAGTGTCTAGTGGAGCAACCTGTCTCAGCATAAGACACGGTGATGCTGAGCTGAAGGGCTGATGTTCAGAGGAGTCAAAGGTGCTTTTTACTTAAATCTGGGCAGCTGAACATAAATGCAGGCTGGCTACTGGGCATGTGATTACTGGTAGCAGCGTAAATGTGATGCTTTGGGGGAAAGCTAAACAGACTACAGAGTAAGGAACCAAAACTCAGCCTTCCCAACCTTCCCAGTTGGTTCTTAAGAGAAATATATGCCATGAACTCTGTCTGCTCTCCACACACCAGGATGAAGGGTAGGTCTTTACTGTTTAAGTCACACCACCCATGTAGACAAAACAGTGGTAGGATGAGGTTTAAATGGAGATTAGACTTTTCTTAAGTCAGAAAAACAGGGATAGAAGTGGGAGACAAGTAAAGGTCTCCATTCACACCTTTTCCACAGAAGGCCTCCCCAGACACACCAATAAAAGATGCATTTGAGTTTGTAAATAGGTAAAAAGAAGGATACTTGTTTCACACTGAATTTCTTCTGGAGTTTAAGTTTTTTCTGTAAGAAATGGCACTCGTGTCATTCAGTGGTTTGGGGCAGTTTGCAACAGCCAGGTCTCAACTCAGAGCTAAGGCTTTTGGTGGGGGACAATCTCATGGTCTCTAAGCTGCAGAGTTGGAGGCGATGCTGAGAGAGGCCATGGGAAAGGACAGAGATGAAGATGGTGCCGAGACGCCGCATTGGCGGGTATGTGCTGTTTCTGCTGATCCCACTCTAGAGCCCATGGGCTTTTCCTGCCATGAAAAGGTGTCCGATCAGACCCCTGCCACCACTGCTTTCTTATTTCTGATGGAACTTGACCAGGAACATCTCAGGCCCTGCACTTTGTTCATTTAAACAGAGGCTGAGGAGAGCAATGAAAGGAGTGTGCTACTTCCCCTCTCCTGTCAAGGAGAGATTGAATCTAAGAATCAGCCCTTGTACTTTCCCTTTGTTGGACCATTGTGAATGAGGACTTGCAAACTGCTTTTTAATTTGCTTTGATGTAGCAGTGCAAGGCTGGGACCATGGGTTGTGGGACTCATTCCTGTGGGAATCACTCTTGTGATTTTTCAAAGTGAGCTCTGTTTGCTCTTGCGTGAAAAGGCCATGCTTGAAAAGTCTGATTTTGCCTCAGAAGAAGGTGCTCTGTTAAAAAAAAAGAAAAAGAAAAAAAAATAAAGGACCCAGACAGCTTCTAAATTTGGTAAAATGTTCCAGGAGCACTCAAAAATCAGTGAGAATAAAATAGCAGGGGTGGTGTTCACAGACTGCAAAGTGCACTGGGAAGGACTGAAGAGGGTCTTTCATACCTGGCTGGAGATTTAACATATTTTGATTTTTTTTATCTCATACTAATAGGGACTGAAAAGGAATTGTGAAGAAGCTGATTATTCACCAAGGGGAAAATTCAGTCCTTTTAGTCAGTGCTGGTAATTGGAGTCCGTTCAAGAGCATGGAGTAATAACACTGTGTATAAGAGCAACCCGAAAAAAACAAAACTGTAGCAACATTTCTTCCCTACATGTTTGATGGCAAATTTCCTTCCAGCTCCATGAGATAACAGAACACATGCATTTGCATAGGGAAGAGAATCATGGCCATAACCCAATCTGTAAAGAAGATTTCCAAGAGCTACAAAACAAAGAGGAGCAAATGGAGATGTCAGCCCTGCTCCTAGCACCATTTATCACATGGCATGTGGCAGAAGACGCCTCCCAGAACGCCCTAGCTTGGCAGATGCTGACTGGCTTCTGACATCGCTCTTCCACCCATCTCTCCCTCACCATATGGCTCTCGTACGCTGGGTCCCAGGAGGCCCTTTCCAACAGCTGCTCTGCTAATGACTCCTTATTAATAGCAAGACTCTGGAAGGACACCAATGATGCCCCTCTTGAAGGTGAACCTTTCAGGAGTGGATTTGGCTTAGGATCTTCACCTTTACACAGCCCAAATGACCTCTGCTGCCAGCAGCAATGGTTTGGGCTGCATCATTCAACATGTGCTGAACGGCTGGCATTTAGTAGCCAATGAATATGTCATTTTCCAGCTTTCCTGGGCCTCGTATATCTTGGTTGCCGATATCCCAATGAAACTGGAGCTAGCCTGAAGAAGGCTAGCCACCAACCAGGAGTAACATTCTGGTGTCATCTCCTTCCACACCACCAGCCTGCATCCCTGCATTGTCTCCTGCTGGGAGAGAGCTTGGGATGAAAATTGCTGGGACTGTTCACTTTGCCAAGTCATTGGCTCAGGTCTCAGACTTTACAAAATGCTGCTATATCTGTACAACATCTTCCTTTGCTCACAGAGATATATAGACAGAGCTGGGATGGGGAATCATATTCCTGTCCAAAGAATGTGTTGTGTGGGCAATGGGTCAAAGTGAAAGAAGCGCTGGGCAATACTTGACTGTGTCCAGGACAGAGCAGGGAGAAGCCATCATGGAGTGGTCAAAAGGACCATTCACAAAGCTTTAGTGCTCAGCTGCTCTCAGAAGATCCCAGCTGAAAAGAACCAGCACCGTGCTCAGCAAGCCCCAAGCAGCATGGGCTAATCATAGCCCCCACACTCAGAGAAGGAGGCGTGGGAAGCCGTGCTATAATGAACTTGCCCCATAGTATTGATTAAATCCCCAGGCAGCCGCGGATAGGCACAAGCAGACTGCAAAGTGATGAAAAAGCCCACTGTTGTCTCAAGAGATGCTGTGTACGGTACCTACAGCACTGGCAGTTTTGCAAGCCCAGGATTTGGGGGATACTTCGGCATTTTTGGAGGACTGTTGGGAGAACATTCCCAAGGCTTACAGGATTGACTGGTGCCAAGGTCAGAGGGGCAGGGGATGAAGGAAGGGAAGCTGAACCAACATCAGGGATTCAGTTAACCCTTACACAAGCAGATCCCAGCAGCTGGGCAGAGGTGGGACAGCATCACGGGACAGGGTCCCACCAGTCTGGACCGGGATGCAGAGAATGGCAGTAATGTCCTTTGAGAGCCCTGGCAATCAGAGCACCCCGGAGGGAGCATCTCTCCTCCTAGTGTCTTCCCATGGGGTGGTGGCCCACCTGGGCACCTTTGCCGCCCGCCCACCCTGTCCTCGCTCACCTGTGGTGGCCCGCAGTGGCCACGCCAACCTGCTTCCCGCATGGCCTCGCTGCAGACAGACAGCGTGGAGGAGAGAACGGCGCGTAGGTGTGTGGGGGAGGGAAACGTGTCTCCATGAGAAACACTAGCATATGGTGACTCTGTTCCTGGAGGCACCAAGAGCCACAGCCATTAATCTCTATAAATAATTTTAGCCGTGAAGCCTTCAACGGCTGTTCCCCGCTACCCTGCGCAAAAAGAAAAAAGAAAAAAAAAAAAAAGCTTTGTAAAACATTAGCGTTCGTGAAACAGCGGAACAGCCCTCCCTCATCTCAAAGAGACCAGAGGACTGGAGAGCAATTAAGTGAAGCAGCTAATTGCTAACGAGCAATAGTGTTTCTCTGATGGGGCCATGGGGGCTCTCTCTGCAGAAGGAGTGCTGCCAGCAAGCTGGCTAGCTGACAAACTGGGGATCTCAACCTGGGCCTCCTTCCCTGCGGATGGGGTTGGGCACCGCGGGTATGCCGTTCCTTGGGGAGGGGCTCACAGAAGCATCCTGCCCTTGCGGGCAAAAGGAGGGTGGAGGTGGTTGTCCATCTGGTGGGGTTGGGAGAGCGAGTTGGAGAAGGTCTGGAAATGCCCGGATTGGGGGGCAGTCACCCCAGGTTGTCAAGGGGACCGTCTCTCAAGGGAATGGAGGCAGGAGGCAATGATGTGCTCTCTTTTGGGAAGCAAGGTCTCAGAGCTCGTGTATCTTCAAAACAGCACCTTACTCACCTTAGAGCACGTGTACTGCGCTGTTACACCGCTACAGCCCATGCTCGACCTTGCCATTCCCCAGGGACGTCCAGAGTGACGGTCAGGCCCAGCTCTTCCCTCACAGTGGCTGGGCTGGCCCCTCACCAGAGGCTTTGGCTCATGTCCTCTGCCCATGTCTCTGGGGATGGCCACCACTCCAAGATTGCCCCTTTGGGACACTAGTGGCTGGCAGTGCCTTGAGGCGGATCAAGCCGCAGCAGGACCAGCCCCTTCCTCCACTGCAACCTTTGCTCTGCCTGCTCCAGGAGGACATGGGCCATTATCCAGTGATCCCTTCCCTCATTGCTGGGTGCCCATCCCTGCTAAGTGACCATCACATTGTCACCTGAGCAGAGCAAGGGAGGACAGGGTATGTACCCCTCTGGGAGGGATGCTCGGAGAGCAAGCTGGGAGTGGAGATGGCAGTATCTATCATGCACAACACCCTTTCCAAACTGGGGACACCCACAAGTACCCACTCAGCGAATGTCTGGGTTGCAGACACCTTTCTGCACGGCTAACAGCAGAGGTAAGCACTGGAGAGAGGATGAGTGGGAATACAGGTGATGCACACGCGACGCAGCCGGCCCAGCATGCAGCCAGGAAGGGAGGTCAGTATGGCTGTGTGGGCCTCTGGGGACATGGTGACAAGGTCATTAAGCACAGAGAAAGGTGTGGGTATTTTTGGAAGACAATTGACTGATTTTTCTTTTTTCACCCCTCCTCTCTTTGGTGGCTTCTGACAACTGCAAGGCAAAACTGAACACCCTGATTGAGGCAGCCCCGGGGCTGCGTGGGAGCAGGCCTGGCACAGTGGGGGCCAGGAGATCTCCAGGCTCTGCCCCAAGCAACATCTGAGCAGACAGCGAGGGTCCCTTGTCCAGATGCGGTGGGGACAGTCCCCAGCAGACCCAGCCACCCCAGGCATGACAGATGCACTCTGGCCTTTCAGAGCTGCGTTGCAAGCTTGGACCCTTTAGTGCCCAACCAGAGAGGGCACGAGGAAGCACCCATAAATAAATGCCAGCTGAGCGACCCGTGCCCTTGCACATGGAGCTGTTAAATATCACACACGGGGAGGGAAAGAGGGAGAGGGAATGCATCACCCTTATCACTTCCCCAGTCAATTACTGCCTCTGCCTTTGCCCGGCTCTGTCATTCCTCTTGTCAAGACTGACTGCAAGAGAGGAGAAGTGTTTGAGTTAATCACGACTCTTCTCCATGCATAGATCAAGGCAACAGCGAGTGCTAACAGCACTTGTCTGTGGTGCGTCCCAACCCCTGCCTTGATAGGGAAGTAGGATGGCAGGTTCTGGCCCTGCTCCGTGTCTCGACGACACTCCCTGAAGGCAGCAAGAGGGGCCGAGCTGGCCCCTGGCATGGGCAGGAGGTTGCTGGATTTGTACAGCACCTGGCATGGTCCTGACCCCAGCTGCCAATTTGCACCTGTCTAAGCCAACATATACCTGTTAAAATCGATGGTGCGGAGCTAATCCACCTTAGCAGAAAACGTGGTGCAGCATCTCCAGGATAATTGGGAAAATGCATCTGTAGCACCAGACCTCGGTGCCAAGCATCCCTTGCACACCCGAGACCAGGATCCCTGGACGACGCCTCTCTCACCCACCCCAGCGCAGGTACAGCGTTGCTCCAGGAGCAGCTCTCCCCTCAAAGGGTTAACACAGGAGCCACCCGGGGTGATGGAGTAACAAATTTCACTTTGCTCCTATCTGTAGTTAAAAAAAGCACTAATTCATTCTAAATCTGCCTGGAAGAGCCTTAAGTGGTAATACGCCGATAAGACGACTTTATTTGGCTTAGCATTTAGGAAGTTTTATGTGTGTAAATGGGTGAGGATATCACAAAGGCTCATTTTCTCTCTCTCTCTTTTAAAGCAGGGAGCTGTCTGACTTCCCTTCTGCTCTGCTGCCGCCAGCATTTATATAATATCCCACCATTTTCCCAGACACCGGCACTACCGTTTCCTCTCTGGCGAGGGTTTATTGCTCAGTTCAGGACAGGCACCTGGCGTGGGTGCCAGACAGGCTCACGTCTCAGGTCACATACGTCTCAGGCCAAAATGAGAAAGGGTTTTTCTTCCTTCCCCGCAGGAAAGGTGCTGCCCAGATGTAATAAAAGGTGAAGGGCCAGGCTGAGTGCGAATTTCGGGACCGGAATAGTGCTGCTTGGTGACATTTGGGAAATAACAAGCTGCTCTGTGCCTATGTGTGTCTTTGTGTGCACATGTCCCTGAGAATGAACAGGATGGACCAACGTCCTGCTGGGATGCGGGTAGTGAAGGGGTACCAGCTTTGCGAGTGTGCCCCAGGCAGGGTGTACAACCGCGAGCCGCACAACCATCACCCCCCAAGCTGCCCCTGCGGCACAGGTTCCTGCGTGCCACCCCCATAGCCCTGGGAAGAGGCGCCCCTTCGGCATCCCCATCCCCATCCTCATCCCTAGGCCTCCACCTGAAGGATGCACTTGCCGTCTAGTTCTCCACGGCATCGCCAGCCTTTGGCCTTTAATTAGTGCTAATGACCTTGATGGGGCTGGGGATCTGATTTCATCTGGCTTGAGTCACCAGAAAGCCCTCCGACAGCAGCACCTTTACCAACCCGGCCATGCTCTCCTGCTTCTTCCAGGCAAACTTTTCACACCAGAGCCAAATCTCATGCAAAATTACCCATTACGCACAGAGATTTCTCCTCCTGCTCCCTTCGTTCACTTACTGGGGAATGGTCTAACTTCCCAGCAGCTAATAAGGCTCATGAAGTGCTCTTGTCAAAGGTTAGCACGGCTGTGAAGAGACTGATCATTAGGAATAGGAAGCCAGCTAAAGGAGAATAAACACTGCCGAGTGGTACTTGGGCCTTGCAAGATTTGGCACATTTCAGAAAGGTCAGTTATCAAATAAATGAGAGGAGATGAGAAATTTCAGCAAAATGTCCCCGCTTCTTGGAAACGTCTGATTGAGCAAAAGGCTCGATGGGTTCTAAAATGGGCTCCGTTATCTTTTGTCTGTCAGCGTCTGCAGTTAATTTTTGCTCTCTGAATATGAACATGCCGGCAGAATTGAAAGCATACGCCTTCAGTCTAGGGCTTTGCCAACACACAGACGTTATTGTGCAGCCTTAACGCTTACTTCCATGGAGTTCATTCAGCAGGTAACAATAGTAATGATTTGTAGTTAACCGGAGTCAGTTAAATTGGTGCAAACAGCTGTCTGAATGCTTGTATCAATGCGAGAGTCATTTATTCCAGTATTAAATAGTATTAACTGCTGAATGTCCAACAGAGGTGACAATTAGGGCAGTTCAGCTCCAGCAAGTTTCACTAGAAATGCACAGCAATGTTTCTGGGAGAAGCTGAAATGTTTCATTCTGATGCTTTCAAAATAAGATCTTTCACTTCAGGACACTCAGACTGTTCCCGCTGGATCATTTTTAAGTGAATTGTTTTGACTTCTTCTTAACGGAAGGGAGTTTTTTTTAAATAAAAATTGTCTGACTTTAAAGAAAAAAAGGATAAATGCGCCTAAAAATGATGTTTACTGGGGGGGGTAAAAAAAGAAAAACTTTCCCACTGATCCGCAGTGACATTTTTCATGCTCTTCCCTTCGCATACTTCCCAGACACCCCACACCTTGGAAAACTGCTATTTCGGGTTGACATCAGCCAAATAAAACAGACCAGCTGAGCACGTCTTTATTCCTACAGCAACCCAAAGAGACGACAGACGTACGTGAGGAGAACGAAGCTGGAGCGTTTGCCGCGAGATGCCTCTGGGACATCATGTGGCATAAACCGCGCGGGGCTGAAGCGTCCCGAGCAGGAGCACCTCCGTCTGCAGGTGACCCGGCCCTGACGTGGCTGCTGGTCCGGCCACTCCGGCGGCATGGAGCAGCTTAGTTTATAGGGAATTACTTCTAAAACACGTAGTCATCCCATCCGACCCTGAAAAATTTGGGTAAAGCTCCCCGTGGATGCTAGCGTGTTAGCTAACGCTTGGGGAGTGAACGTACTTCCAGGCTGCCATCAGGGATTTCCTTAAACTGCTTTATTGGGATTGCAAGCACGATCCCATGGGCATACTCGCAGCTTGAAGGGTCCGTCAGTCTTGGGATGAGCTGACCAGAGCATCCAAGTGAGCTGGGGGCTTAATAAAACGCACAAAATGCAAAACAGAGCTGAGCTGAGACACGGCGAGCGGAGTTTCATGCCTTCCCTGCACAAGGTCTGACAGCCCAGGAGGAATTTGGATGGCTACGGTTTGGTTTGAGCATTATTCCTATTCCATTTAGCTAAATAAATACAAGCCCGGTTTAAACTATTTTAATCATGTGCATGCAGCCAACTTGCACAGCCTACAGCAAATCATAATTTTTACTGAACTGGTGCAACTGTCTGCTATAGGATGAATTTTCAGAGGGCTTTCTACCCCTTTCCAAAGGGCCGGTGACTAATGACCTAACGCAGGGAAATGACAGGAAGGACCAGAAAAGAAGGGCAGCAGGGCAGCCAGTTTTCCAAGAGCTACCTAAATCCACAAGTGTCTTGGGCTGGCATTAGTGTCTTTTCAATAGACTCGTTGGATTTGTCTGCCTTTGGGATTTTTCTAAAAATGTTCAAAATAAAAAAGCAGATAATCATTTAAATGGCAGCAATGTGTCACTATTAGACAGATAACTAAACAGATCAATATACAGGAGTGACTGAATATTTGTATTTGCTGAAATTCCCCTGCTCCCACGCTCAAGGACCCCCCAAGGCAGACACCTGGCAGGGAAACCTTCACCCTGAGCGGTTCAGGTTTGGTGAGGATGCAAGCGGCCGGTCCCTGCTCCGGCAGCGCAAGCAGGCAGCCCACGAAGCCACGGCGTGGCCGCCGGCACTCGCTGTAATAACCCAGCGCTAACTTGATTACTTGCCACACTGTTACTCATGTTTGTTTACTGCGGGAAATTCGTCTTTCCGGCTCATGCTGGGGATTAATTAATGGTTATGGCTTCTGTGACCCTGTGATTAACTCATTTTCACGTAATTGCTTTAAGACAAAACGATGTATTTGTAGCTTTTCTCCCCCCCACCATTCCCACTTGCTATAGCCGCAGTCAGTGAGAACTTGGGTTTTTCTTCCCCATTTTCTGCTTTTCCCTACCTTTTGCACATCCAACATGGACCCAGAAGAAGAAAGTTGATGAGAACTGGGGTTGAGAGCGAAGCCCAGGTGGCCTTTGGCTGGGCACAGAGATCACAAGGCTCTCCATGCCGAAAGCTGGCCAGATTTTTAAGGTTTTCTATCAAAGGATCTTGCTGCCTAAAGGAAAAGGGTTGGCATTGCCATGACTGCTGCAACCCGGAGCAAGACTGCAGATCTGCAAGACACCTTTGCACTCTCCTGATGACAGGGAGTGCTGTTGCCCTCCGTGTTTCGGTCACCTGCAAGCCAGGTCACCTGCACAAGGCAAGGACGAAACCTTCCTCGTTCATCACGGGGCAGCACCTTAGCCACTGGGTGCAGGGGCTGAGAAAGCTTGGTGGCAGAGAGATGGGGAGGCGGAGGGGTGGTGTGCCCATGGGATTCACCTCCCCTTGCATTAGCTTTCTACTGGACACCTTCCCTGAAATGAGGAAATGCCAGGGAGCAATTCCACACATCCATCTCACGTAGCTCTCTCACAAGGACCCAAAGCCCCTCTGCGTGCCCCCCTTTCCCCCCCTGGGCACACCAGGGAGCCTGGGGTCATTACCTTGGTTTTCCCCCCATCCAGACCCCTGTGTCTATGGTCCAAGATGAAGAAGAATGCAAACCCCACCCGGGATGCAGGGCTGGAGCCCGGGCTGTGCGCGGGGGAGAAGATGGATGGATGTAGGCAGCGCTGCTGACACTGTCACTCCACTCACCACCCGTTTGAAGGGAAAAGCAGCACAGACAGAAGGAGAAGTTGCAGGGGGACCTGCTCTTGCTAACAAGCCTGGGCTGTAGGCGAGGGGACTGTGCCTGAGTCCTCCCTCGGGGAGCGTTTTGAGATAGCACGTCATGCTTAGAAACCACTCTTAATCAAAACCAGGACAGAAAAACTGCTTTGGTGTCAGGACACAGTTTATTGCTGTGCACAGAGGAGCGGGGTAACCCCTTCTTGCCTATCCAGCGAGACAAATAAGCCCTGCTGAGATCACTCACCCTTGTGCCAGGGTCCTCAGCAACACAGAGAAGGCTCCCGGCTGGGCTACAGTGTGAACCCCCACTGCCAGGGGATTTAGTGCAGGACCTACAGAAACCCTGCTGCCCCTGAGCCCACCCCACCGCTCACAGCCCCATTGCAGAGGCCGGGGGCTGCCGTGGTCCTCGTGCCTGCCGGATCGGGTTTCAAAAGCCATCGAGAGGCTGAGATTCGTGGACTCTTGGCCTAATCCAAGCTCCTGCGGGAGCAGCCGCCTCGCCTCTCGCCGCTCCCTCCTCTCCTGTAAAACCATTTCAATCTGAGATTACCGAGTTAAAACACTCAGCTGACAGAAATAATAAGCACTGTGCAGGCAGCCAGGAGCTCGGCTGGGCTTCCCTCTTCCCACGCCCTTAATCTATTTTTCAGAGAGAGTCTTCCAGCAATTTAAGCCTTCCCTTCAAAGCTGAGGAGCTTTAAACTTGGACACCAGAGTTGTCCCCGTTCGTGCCCCGTCCCTCTGGCTCTCGGCTCTGCTCCGCTCCTGCTCCCCGGCTCGGGAGAGCCAGGGCAGGAGGGAGAGACGGTGCGGGAGGGAGGAGCTGCGATTTCGTTCCTGAGCAAGGTGGGACAGTCGGAGAGAAGGAAGTAGGGGTCGGACTGCGAGAGAAGCAGACGGCGGCAGTGCACACACGGAAAACGCGACTGTGAGGATTAGGGGTCTAAATCCCAGCTTCCTGCAGCAAGAACGGCTGCTGGACATGGAACCGCAGCAGACTAAGGAAAAGGCTCCTCGCGCTGGGGGAAACGGCCCTGACGGCTCCCCAAACCCTGCTGTGTCAGACTGCAGAGCAGGAAAGCCAGATTAAACCACAGGCAGAGACTTATCTGCCTCCTCTGATGGAAGGCAAGAGCACTGGAGATGTGGTTTCAGTCCGCAGAGCCACCATACGTGGGCCCAGCACACATGAGGAGAGAGAATAAAGAAATGTGCGAAATGAGATTAAAGAAAGCAGAAATGAGAATAAAGTTTAAACCAAGCAATTATTTCCTAATTTCTCTTAAGCTTCAAATGGCTCAAATTGCCAGAGGGTTTGGGGGGGTTTGTTTTTGTTCTGTTTTTTTTCCCTTTTTTTTTCCTCCTGCTTTTCCTCTCCCTCTTTACTGGTTCTAATTGTGTCATTAGTAATTAATGACTTTGGAGGGAGACATTTTAATTAAAGGAAGAAAAGAGGAAAGCTCTAGCAATACGCACACATCATTCCACCTCTTGACATGGCCAGGATTTTACTGAAGCAGTTTTTCTCTTTGGCAGCCATAAGAGCCAGGGAAGGGGCCGGGACCAGCCTGGAGACGTCTCCACCACGCCAACACACTGCAGTTGGAGAGCTTGTTTCCCCCTTCCTCCTCTTCCGTGGCAGGGAGCTCTTCTGTGCTTTGGTCAAAGTAAGCTGGAGGGTAAATTTTAGCTCCAGGAGAGAGATGTGTGCAGGTTCACACACAGAAGCCAGGCTGGATGGTGCAAAACCTGCTCCAGATCTGGCTTTTCCCCATGGAGACCACAGGGAAGACTGCAGGCTCACTGGGTCCCCTCCAAACATAAGGAGAACTTTCTGGGAGCTCATCCCTCCTCCCATCCCACCAAGGAGCCACTACTTGGACCACAGCAACGCCACGATGTCCCCACGGCTGGTGGTGGACCCCTTCCCCAGCCGCAGCAGAGGAACGTGGCTACCCTGGAGCCCCCCTAAGCATCGCCTGTGGAGGCATCCTCAGTGGGGTTGGCCCCTCATGTCTCATGGTGGGGGTCGTGTCTGCCTCCGCTCCCCACTGATGTGAGCTGCCCTGGGAAGGAGGTGCATGAAGAAACACGTCCTATCTCATCTGGCAAATGGGTAATTATTCCTGCTGCTGATTCTTGCTGCTCCGTCCAAGTCGATGCAGTGCTCCATTTGTCATTGTTTGCGAGAGCAGCGAGGGAGGCCACGGCGCTGAATGGGAATTGATTGCTTGGATGCCGGCCGGGCTGGGCAGGCAGCCTGGGCTCCCGGTAATTGCAAATTATTCCTTTAGCTTTAGTAGGTGGGAGAGGCGTGCGCCGGGGTCCTGACCGGCCTGCCTCTGTGTTGAGCAGCTCCAGAGCCCCTGGGAGGAGCTGGGAGGAGCTCTGCCTGCATCCTAGCACCTTACAAGATCAGGCTATTCCTTAGGGAAAAATGTCCCAGTGATTGTAGGGACTGACTCACCCTCCAGGATCTCCCCACACCTTCTCGCACCATCGCCAGGCTACGGTGTTGTGGAGAAAGCTGAGGAGAAGCTTTGCTCACGCAGCATAGCCAGTGCCCCAGCTCCTCTGGAGCGGCACCTTGCAGAGCTCATGTTCTCGATAAACCAATTTTCTACCGGATCAGGAAGGCCACATCCTGCTGGTGTGATTCCCCTTGCCTCCCTTCCACCTCTCTTTCCTTTCTGCCCATTTTTTATTTTTGAAGCTCTCCGGGAACCTCACATTAACTGCAGCTTGGAGAAAGTAATCAAGCTATTTCTAGGCAGAGAACTAATTTAATGCATGGATGACTTTAGCTCAAAAGAAGAAATAAGGACAATCAGGCATCCTAAGGGAGCAGAATAATAGGGTAATTTGCACAAGATGAGGAGAAAGGGGGAAAAAAGGGCCACTAGTTCTTTTGCATAATCTTCTTAATAAATCTTCTTTTTTCCCCTTTTTGTTGGTTACCACTACAGAATTTCCCAGGCTTTTAGCACTCAGGTGTGCTGTGTCACGAATGGTGACAGAGTTTTGCGCTTTCGTAAGGCTGAGAGCTGAATTTAGCAAAACGCAATTTGTGACAGTTCTCACCTGGGTAGGAGGTGGCTGAGAACCAACGTGGTTTGTAGCTATCCTGGGGTGCGAGCGCAGCGATGCTCCTGCCCACCCCGGAGGCAAGGCAGAGGGAAGGGAGGTGGAAAGGGAAGGGAAAGGAAGGGAGGACTCAGCTCAGTCAAAATGTTTGCTTCTGACGGTGAGACTCTCTAATATTTGGAACTGTCTGATTAGATGGAACAAAAGAAATGTCAGGATAAAAATCATTTGGAAGTGAAAAATTGAAGCTTTCCCTTCCAAACATGTGGGAACAAGGATGTTTTCATGTTACCAAAATGTGACATATTCTTCCCTTCCCTTCACCCTCTCAAGCAAAATTTGATTGAAAGCAATGCTTTCCCGTGGGAAGTTTCCATTTTGAGAGAACAGCCATTCCTGTCAATAATATTGTTTCCACTGAGGATTTTCAAGGAGCATGTGAATCTGTGGGGATGGTCAAGTGTGGTGAACACTGAAACCAGCGTGGCAGGGGCATGTGGGGAAACAAGCCCCTCTTACTGGGCTGGACAGTGGCCTGGGAAGGCATGGACCCATCCAACCCTGCTGGAGCTGGAGACCCTGGTGCACCAGGAGACACCAGCCCGAGCTGACCCATGGTGCATGGCGAAACGTGATGCTCCAATGACTATGGGAGACAATTTCACCTCTAGCTTGGACGTGACAAGTTCTTCTATGAAAGGAGATGATATTCCCCCCCCCCCCCCCCCCCCCCCCGTCCTTACTTTTCTGCTGGATCCGTTCCGTTCTCAGAGCAGGTTCCTGGTCTGCTACAACTTTTGGCAGCCCTATGTATATGGCACACCTGTGCCTGGAGGATGCTGGCTGATGCAGAGTCTTTCTTGTCTTTCTCTTGGCAACCTTAACCTGAAAGGGACTCGTTCCCTTTGCCAACAACCGCAGTCTCAGGATGGCATGAAAATCATTGCCAGACTTCTCTCAGGCAGTGCAAGCCTGGCCAGCGGACTGTGCAGAGCAAATATCACAGTGTTCGGGGATTTCCTGCACCGGTGGCAGGACACATCTCCTCTTGATGCCTATCTGAAGTGCCAAAGAGCCCTCCTGATCCCAGCTAGCACGTCGGGGTGGCAGAGCTCAGTGAGCAGGAGTTTCAGGGCGGCTCTTGTAGTTGCTCGTAGCCTGTGCAGGATCCACTGCAAGGAGGAAACAGCCCGTCTGCCCCCTGCTCCAAGGAGCTCCACGGAGCCAGGCCCAGGCTCTTGCTATTGACCTGTCTCCCTGCACCTCTGCCTTGCCATCCGCGTGGGGCCTGCCCTGCTCCATCTGCACTGCATTGACTGAAAAAAAATAAGTAGGTCAGAGCCCCATTTGTCGGTTATTCTGCACTGGGTGGAGTGACTGGAACCGGCAGCTTAATGGATAGATCGCACTTGTGAAATTATCCGGCACAGAAACATGTGTACCTGCAGGGCAGAGGCTTGGTCACACAGGGAAGAGAGGAGTTTCGATCCCTTCACCACCAAAGAATGAAAGAAAAGAACATATTTCTTTCCTCCTCGCTCCTGTTTTCCTCTCCTCTGCATCCAGGGCCATGTGCTGCACAGGGAAAGCTCTCTGGCTGTATTTCCAGACACGCTTTCTCCTCTCTGACTGTGCCGTAGGAAGCAGGGGACAGCCCAGGCACACCCAGGGATGGGACTGAGTCTTCCAAGCTTTACTCCGCTGGGCCGGCGGCTGGATTTACAGCCAGCCGGGGGATGCTCTCTCTAGCGGCAGCCACAGCTATTTGGACTGGGGGGCTGTGTGTGTGCGATGACAGTTTATTCATTAATTAATTTCTTGCCCCTTTATCAAAGGAAGTGGGGGGGGGAGAGGGAGTGCATACAGGGGAAGCATCTTTACTGTCTGTGAGCTCAGCCCACGCCGGGGCAGCAGGGTTTTCAGGGCTGCTGGGGATGAACGCAAGAGCCGGCGTTGGTGCCGGTGCTGCAGGATGGTGCGAGTGGCCGTTGTTTGCCTTCAACTCCGTCCAGCGACCGTGAGCGCCTGCAGGACGCTGTTCCCAGGCTGAGCTTCCCTGGATGAGATGCACAGGGAATTCATGGGGCTACTGATGGCAGTGGTCCTGTTGCAGCCCCATCCTTCTCCAGATCCCTCTCCGTAGCATGGGCAAAGACGTGAGCCGGGGAATCTTCCCCATCTCGGGTGAGGAACCACAACTACAGATGGGACAATCCCAACCTGGCCTCTCCGAGCTGACCAAAGAGCCTGGAGGGAGGTGACACCAACGGCCAGGACCTCAGGGGCCTGGAGAAGGGAGCATCCAAACACAGGGCTTGTAACAAGCCCTGCTAACGCGGGCTGGGGAAAGGCCCCCATGGATGGAAAGTGAGAATGCAGCAAAATAAATGTAGCATCTTATTAGTAAAGGACATCTGAGCCTCTAATTAAAATTTGCCTAATGACCTGGCTTCTTCGTCATTTTCACTATCAGAGACATTAATTTAAAGTGACAGGTACTTAGGCAAAGACAAAATTAATTTCTCCTTTAACAAAAATTAAAGGGGCAGAGCATCCGCTTGGCGGTACCCCCAACCGAGCATCCAGCTGAGGGAGGAGGTCGATGCCGGCGCTGCAGTGGGCACAGCCCTGTTGGGCTGGTGCTTACAAAAGGCCCTTGCAGGTGGCTGAGGAGGAACGGAAGGGCGAGATGAATGGGCCTGGGGGCCACACGGATGCAGCCCCTGGGGGCACCAAGAGGGATGGAAGCACCTCACCTTGCATTTCAGTGAAGGCAAGAGGAGGAGGAAGAGGAGGGAAGAGTCTTTAAAAAGGGCCCCAAAGGGGCCCAGATGATGGGGCAGTATTTCCATGGAGATAGAGCAGAGGGTCCAGCCCCACCTTGATGGGTCTGCTGATGTCTGGATAAGGTTTGTCCTAGTGTTGCCTGTGAAATGACCCCTCCAGCAAAACACACAGAGATAGCAGTGTTTTTTCTTAGTGGGTTTTTCTTAGGGGAAAAAATAATGACCCACAATCTTTTCCCCAAACCCCTCGCACCTGGCTCTGCTCCTATTCTCTACCTTTCCACTCCAAACTGGACATTTCAGGTTTTTCAACTACAGCCCTCTTGCCCAATGTCTCGACAAACCCCAAGCCAGTTACCCTTCTCTCCTTGCCACCAGTTTCACTTGCAAACAGAACCTCATTTTAAACAACCAAGCCCTGCTCAGCAAGCTTCATTTCCACTCCCTTGTGTTCCCCAGCCTGATCTGCACTGGCAGAAAGATATCCGGAAAATAACTTAATGGGCTCCCAGTGGTGCCCTTTTATCATCCTCAGACTGAGGCCGTTCCTCCGTGCTCCTCACAGACATCAACCCAGGCACGTATCCCTGCGCACAGCTACGGAGCCCTCTCCGCATCCCTAGGCACCGCAAGCCCTCTGGCTCTGCCCACGCTCTTCCAGCTGTGGACCCATCTGCCATAACGTGGCTGAGCTGCTACGATCTCTGAAGACCTCCCGTCTCCACGTTGTGGCCATGCCCACAGGCCGGTGATGTTCACTCGTTCCCAGTCCACCTCCTGCCTCGAGCAGCTGCAAAGCCAAGGCCGGCGCAGCCTCAGAAATCACACGTTGCAATATTCCTCCCCATCCCTCTCTCTTTGTTAAATCAGGGGCTCCAGTGGATTTAGTGTTCAGCGTTTGTAGTCCATACCTCATCGTTCATGCCACATTGATTCTCAATTCCAGCCCTGCAGGTTATTTAATTGGGCAGATATCCCTTCAATTTTCTCCTCCAGCGATATTATTGATGGCTGAAGTCTATCCATTTCTTTGCACAGGGCTTCAAAAGGTGCCTGTTAACAATTATAACAATAGTCAAACACTGCTTTCGATTGTACTCCACAGGCCCAAATCTCAAACAATCCATTAAACCCATCTTGGAGGTATTAATTGTCCCAAGTTCAGTCCAGAGATAGCTTGTACTGCCCTTTTGGCTGAAATCATTACTCTTCCCCCTCCATTGCCCTCAAACAAGTGCTTTTTGAGTTGTGAGGCAGACTGGAGGACTGTGCCCCCATGTAAATCTTCCGGCAGGAGCTCACAGCACACGGCCGTTGTGGTCAGCAGTGGGCCCAGACTACTGCTCGCATAAATCAAAGCAGCCCTGCTGCACCCAACTCGCCGAGTGGGCCGTGGGGGCCGGCGTCACACAGTATTGCGGAAGGCAGCGGGACAGACCCGCAGCTAAATCAACACTGTGCTGTTCAAGTCCATGTAAATCTGCACAGGATCATTGAAATCAATAGGCCAAACACACAGAATAAATCACTGCTGCAGCACTGAAATCACTGAGCCTGGCCAGAGATGATGAAGAGAAACAGTGAAATGTCCCAAATTAAATGAGCAGGGATCTGGGAGGGTCAGTTTGTCTATTGTCATTCTTTCTGGCGTCTTTCCCTTGCCAGGCTCTAGCCAAATTGCTGCATGGGAATAATATTTCCTGGGCATCCTCCATCCTGAGGTTACAGCAGTGGAGGGGGATGTGAGAGACCCAGGCTTGACAGCCCCTATCGTGTTGCCCGTTCGCCAGGCAGGACAGACCACAACCCTCCTCTGGGGGCCAGGGGATGAGGACGGATTCCGGCTCACGGAGAAGAGGGCCATCAGGAAGAGACTTCTGCTACCAGAGCAGCTCTGCTACTCCCCAGCTTCCTGCAGAAGGACCCCAGGGAAGAAGGGTTTTCTCTTCAGCGAGAGGCTGTTCCGGCCTGCAGGGTATGAAAGTGGGGAACCAGTCCTCCAGGCTTGCTTGCAAGGGGTTTTATTTGGAGAATGTCTTGTTTCGTGTGAGAGTAAAAGATACATCCCTGGGCCATGCTGGTCCCAACTTCATCTGTGCGCAGGACGGTCATGCTTCAGCAGGAGCAGCTGCCTCTCCCCACCCAGGTCCCAGAGCCAACGTCCTCTCCTGGCTCCAGGAGCACTGAGGTCCATCCAGAGAGGCCTAGCTCTCCTCCAACATTGCATGAGGAGCTCTGCTGCTTGGGTCCTTCGTTACTGGCTGACTTCTGTGCAGAGCTGGGATTTGAACCCAGAATATTTGAGGTCCATGACCACTGGAGAGACAGCATTTAAAAAAGAATTTTTTTCCTAAAAGCAAATTGCAAGCAATCATTTTGACTCTCTTGTTCCACTTCTCTGATGCTCGATGTCTTCAAGGCAAAGAAACATTTTATTTCAAGCTTTATCTTTTTTTCTTAATTTTTGATGGATGCAGTTTCAAACTTTATACTATCTGAAAATTAATATTTTACTATAGTATAAAAGCTGAAATTACATGAATTAATTGTATTTAAACATCACACTGAATATTTGATTTGCAGAGTGGAATAGCTGGTGTCGGATGGGAATGTTTAGGCTGTGCCCCTGTGAAGTTAGTCCATGTTTCAAAGCTGAACTTTCAGGTCAGAGCTTCTTGCACTTGACTTTCCCCTTCCCCTCAGCTTCCAGGTTGGGATCTCCTGCCCAGCCAGTTCTCAAACTTCAGCTCAAGTTAGGACAAGACTTTTTTCTCCAGAGAAGACAAAACCCTGGAGACATCAATATCTGCAACGGAGACCCCAGCAAATGTGATCAGTAGATGTTATTCCCCGACAGATCCCATTTCTTTCATCCTTTGCTACCTCTTTCCATGTCTTCCTGCAGATGCCTGGGGAGCAGCAGGTCTGTGGCTCCCTCAGGCTCATACTCCTTCCCTGCGCTGTAATTTCACCCAAGCTAAAATCCCAAATCCCACCAGCTATCTCACCAGTCCCGCAGTACTGTTTTCTTCCCAACATGACGTCCCCACAGCCACATGCAGTGGGCCGGGGACGCAGCTCTCCAGGGCTGCCGTGCAGCAGAGGAGCACATGCCTTGACAAGCGACATGCCACGGAAAACACTCCTATTTCTGCAACTAATTATTTTCCGGCTGCTGGCCGTGCAACATCTCGTTAATCACCCAGAGGTCACAGCAGCGATTCTTTTCATAGGAAAGCTGCACTAGTAATTTCATGTTTTAAATCAACTCTGGGAGCACTCTGCAAGTCAGTCTTTGCTGGGGAATAAAATGTAATACATATAATTAAGCGTGACGTGGACGGTCTGACAAGACAGTGATGAGGCACTAAGGAGAGATCGCCGGTCAATCCGGACACCCGGAGGGATTCCCTTCTCCTTGAGGGTTTTGGAGAGGGAGTGAGGATATTTGCTGGCACAGAACAGTGAAGGACGCCGTTGTCACCTGCACGCCGCGGGGACTAAACAAAGCGCTGCTCCGAACGCTCGCCAGCCTCGACAGGGTGTCCTGGCTCAAATACAACCACGCACACCGTGTGGGATTATCGAGTGTGGGAGGGAAGGGAGAGCGGGAACAGCAAAGGGACAGGGGTAGCAAGCAGCCCCCAGCATCTTGCCAAGTGCATGCACCGGCTCCATCCGTTGCTCCGTGCTACCTCTGAATGCGTCTGACCGCTTGCACAAGAACGGGTGCTGGTTAATAAATCTTTATGGCCTCACACTGCCAGCCACCTCCTGCCAAGACCTGCTGTAAGAGCTGAGAAGGGGGGTGGTGAGTGAGTGAAGGTATTAGCTGAAGAGGAGGAGAAAGGGGGGAGCCTAGGACTGCAATAACCTCGAGGTGACTCAAGACGGAGGTGTTTTTAGAGGGAACACAGCGTGAGAAGCTTGTTCGCCATCTGCTCCCTATTGCCCTGCATCCAGCGAACCAGTGTGTTGCTCTCTTTCCTACATGCTAAAAATACCCCCTTAAAAAAAAAGGACAAAAGTGGAAAAAGAAAAGATGGGAAAATGAGAGGAGTATAAACAAAGAATCCATGGAGACCAGAGGCCAAACTGAGCTCTTCCCACTGCATCAGCCCCCTTCTCCCCCTTCCCCTCATTCACTCTGTCTCTCTCTAACATTTCAGGGCACAAATATGCTATTAACGGTTCCCTATAATCCTGGAAGCAAATGCACACATGTACACACACATGTGCACACGCACAGACCATCCGCACGGTTCTTTAATGGTGCTTTGAAAACTGAGCGGTCCCTCTGGCTTCTCCGGGCAGGAGGCAGCTCCGAGGAGACTGAATCAGTCCACGGCAAGAGGTGCGGGAGGGGATGCAAATCCGAGGGTTTTTTTATAAACAGGAAAGAGGGAAGAGCCCCAGGGAGGGATGCATTGAGTGCTGGAGCTGGGAGCATGTCGTGCCCAGGCTGCGTTGTCATGAGCAGGATGATGGGGACCGACCAGTGCCACCTGCCAGCGCAGCCAGAGGCTCCCTGCTTGCAGCCTCGCTAGTGCCCCGGCTCCTCTGCCCGCACGGTGCCTGGCACAGCGATGCCACAGAGCAAGACAAGGGCCTTTGGCTCTGCCGCGATGCCAGCAGTGAGCCCCAATGCACCCACGGCCCCCCAGGTCCACTGAGCGCAGACCTCCTCCCCTCCCAGGGCACTCAGGAGCAGAAATGTGGGTGCCCTAGGAAGGGAGCGGCTCCCCCACAGCAGCAGACCCCCAGATCTGAGGGCTTTTGCCTCAAGTGCAACCCAAGGCCCCTGTAAACCAATTTGGGACCGTAACGAAAGCCAATGGTAATGCAGCAGGCTATGACTAGGGCACTCAAGCTCTCTTCCCTCTTCTGCCACAAACCCGGGCAATGTGCTTTTGGCTGTCTGAGTTCCTGCTTCTTTCCCATCCTACACTTGCGCTCTCCAAAGTAACAACTGCCTTTTGCAGGGCTGATGGACAGCACAGAGCATGCACAGGCCCAAGCTGCAGCACCTCGGCTCTGTGTGCCACCACATCACCCCAAGTGCCCAGCAACCACGTGGGGAGGCTGAGAAAATCCTGCTGGAACGAGGTGCACAGTGGCGCTAAGCTATGGAAATTCTCCTTCAGCCTTGGGCACAGAGAAGTCAGAGAGGCAGAGAAAAGAGAAGGAGGGAAAAAAAAGATGAAAAAAGCTTTTTCTGGGGAAATTAAATTGGACTTCAAATTTACAGGGTCTTCATTTTGTTCTGCTGATAATGAATAAAGCTCTTGCTGGCAGTTATATTGCTGCAGAAATAAGTACCGGTTAAAAGCACTTTTGGAAACCATGACTCTCATTTTAAAGCTGCCACAATTTACATTTAATTCATTCATTAATTCATTTATTTATGCTGCTCAGGTACAAGCCTCCCATCTCTTTCCTTTCCCAGGATTCACTGAATTGTCATTCTGACCCAAGACAAGTTTCCACGAGGACATGGAGGCAGGTGCAGGACACATTTGCCTGTGAATGTCTTGGCTTAGCATCACACATTCCCCTCCAGCAAATCTAGCTGGGAACCACTTTAACAAACCTCCCTGCTTCCAAGGCCTGAGGACATACGCAGAGGTAAAAGGCCTATGGTGGAGTCAGCAGGGACCACCTCTGGCAGTTACGGGGAGATGCTGCATCTGTTAGCCCTCCTGAAAGCACTCTGCTACAGATGATCTAGGAAATGGACTTTTCCCTGCACAACAGGAGGAAAACCCCCGTGACCCTATTAATCTGTTGGATCTCTCTCTTGCTAAGGATCTCCCTGTTGACACGGAGCAAGCCCATGCTAGCGGTGTGTGTCCATGGCCACTGAGCACATGAGGCTGGAAGAGCTGGATAGGAGTTTCCAGTAACTCTAAAAGCAAGCAACCAAAATCTTACTGACTTCAAGAATAGACTGATCCATGAAGTTTGGCCAGTGTCCATGCTGGAAGGCACCCGCTCTTGAGGGCTATGTTTCCCTCCCGGCCCTCCCCAGCCCTATTCCTTGATGGCCTTGAAAGGACGAAGTATTGAACAGGAGCCAAGAGTTGGAGGTGAATGGCCCATTACCTTGATTAACCAGAGAGACAGAAAATGCTGTGGCTTGCAGCAATTTTACCTCCTCTAGGTGCCCCTCGCCCCCCAGCCTGCATGACTGAACACAGACCCCATCGCCCTTCCCCACACATGCGACCCTTGTTTTTCACAGCCCCTCTCACTGCCAAGTTGCAAATGTTTCATTTCTCCCTGCATCCAAGCTTCCTTCGTAAGAGCCTCTGAAAGGTTACTGCTCTGCAACATGTGGACGGAGGGTTTAGCAGGGTCATGCTGGCCAAGTCAGGCTTTCAGGAACCAAACTGGATTCCTGTGTTACCAGTAAAGCTCATCATCTTCCCTCTCCTCTTTAGGGAAACCCCTGGTCCAGCAAAAAGGCAGCCTTCCCTCTGCTGTTTCTCACCAAGAGGCTAAATCCATCTCTGTTCTCATCCTTCCCTGTGAGGGAGAGCAAAATAGCTGTTTTTTAACCTCTTTCCTCTCCCCCAGGATACCACTGGCTTAGAATAACTCCCCAAACCTACTAAAAGTTTCCTAATTTTCCGACTTTGCCTGGATCTCTCCTATGTTCAAATCAAGGAATGGCTGGTGGGACAATGAGAGTTTCACCCAGCAGCTTGTGGTCAGCATGAGCATGCAGGCTGCGGGGACACCGCTGCATGGCAACACGCAGGCATGTTACAGGAGTGCCGTGCTTGCTTCTAGCTCGTTTGGGCAGCCAGAGTAGGGGAACCAGGGCTGCAGCGCATGCTCACAACCTGAGCGTGCTGCAAGGTCTGCTCCTGCTTCCGAGGCATGGGCAAGCCCCACTGCCACTGCTGCCGTGCTGCCGGCCAGGCTGAGAGCACCTAAACACGCTGCCGCGTATGGCCATCACACCCGCGTCACGGCTACAGCCCTCCCAGCAAGCAGCAGCAAGGTCCCATCCCGGCAACGGATGGGGACGGCATCCTGCTAGCACGGCGTGTGCACATGGCCCGTGGCATCTCCGCAGGCACAGGCAAAGCTCTGCAAAACGGCATCAGGCTGCCAGCTGAACCCGGAGCCTCGAGGAGGTTTTAATCCAGTCCGTGTGCTGCAAGCTGGGAGCAAGATCACTCATCTTGCCGCTCCTGCTGATTCCAGCACGCATAAAAGCTCTGTAATTCCTCCTTTGTCTGAGAGGAACTTGACTAGCTCACTCTGTCAGAGCAGATTATACCTACGCGCCAGGAGGGACCTCGCTGAGCCTGGGGCTCGGGAGCAGCAGGGGATTCTGCCTGCCCACGGCGACAGCAGAGGGGAAAAAGTCTGGCTCGACGAAAAGGCCTGTCAGTCCCTTCCCCCCCCCGGTGCTGCTGATGCTACAGGTCAGAGAATCCCCACCCTTGCAGGACAGGGCAGCAGCATCTCTGCAGGAGGCACCTGCTCCGCTTGCACCAGGCGAGGCTCCACTTCGGAGGGCACGTGAACTGCTCCGCTTTCAGCAGACCCGCTCCCACTTCCACCTGCCTCTGCCACAGCTCCGTGACCCGTCTCCTCCTCGCTCCTCGGCAGGCGTCTCTAGATCGACGCCGGCTCCATCAGAGGCCGCGGAGCTGCCGCACGCACACCTGCAGTAGGAATCCAAATGCTCCCGTAATTTATATGGCAGCTTTCATTACTTCCCTTCTCCAAAGACTTGTTCAATAAATTACCAGTTTATGAATTCCAAAGTGCTCTGTGCAGCACTGAACAAAAGGGAAGGAAAAAAAAATACAGCCCAGACCAACTCTAATGGCAGAGCTTTTCATCCTGGAAAGAAAGCAGTTACTAAAATGATATCCCTTTTCCCCCCACGTGGATCACACGGCTTTTATGAGCTGAAGGACCACACCCTCAGGATTACTGTCGTGTCTAGAAGTACCAACAAGACCAGGGCATGGGAGCCTCCCCGTCCCCACAGTGCTGCATGGCCTGAGCACAGAGACAACACCTCCCTTGAAGAGCTGACCACCCCAAGAGGCAAGGGCTGTGAAGAGAAAGTCTAAAGGAAAGGTTAAGCACAGCCATAAAGCTGTTGGGCTCTGCAGCCTCCATGGGGCTGGATTTGCTTTAGCAGCATTCCTCTCGTCTATAGGAGACTGGGGCCCTGTTCTGCCCCCAGTGCGGCTGCGAACCACGAGGGACGGAGAGTGTCCGCTGCGACCAGCACCCACACAGCGCAAGCTTCTGGCCTCTGCCTACCTGTCCATAGCTGTCCCTCTTCTGCGTGAAGCCTAAACTAACTAATTCTTGCAAATCACAGTGCGTGCGAACTGGGAATGGTGGTGGAGGGAGAGAAGAGAAGAAGAAATGGGGATTGACAGAGTCACTAGAAGACTATGAAGAGCTTGGGAGGAATAGCAATGGGGTGGGAGAAAGTGGCTGGCTGAGAGAGGGATGGTGGCAGGGTGGGGGAAGCTTCCTGGAGACGCTGAGGAGGCGATGTGACTTTGGCCTGAGCTGCAGTCTGCCCTTTTTTATCCCCAGCCCACCCATAGCTCTGCCTCCAGCCCTGACTTCCCCTTCAGGCTCCAAAGCAGCCCCGGGCAATGCAGAGCTGGGCTCAGGCGCAGCAGTAGCGGCTAGCAGGAGGCCCCGCGGACGGACTTTGTTGATGCTGCCACCCATGAGCATTGCCCTCCTGCAAAGCAACGGCGAGGAGCGGGGAGGAAAGGCAGGCGAGCAGTCTAGCTGAGAGAACGGCCCCTGCAATACTGCCTCTGGAGCCTTTCCACTCAGCAGGATGGCAAATGGGGGGTGTGTGTGAAAAATCAATACCACCACCCCATCGTGTCTCCATCTGCCATTGATTTATGACCCTGCTGAAAGGTCTTGCTGTCCACAATTACCAGGCAGTCAGCTCCTATTTGCCATGATTTCCTTGCCCCTCCTTTCCACTCAGCGTCCCCAGGAGGCCCTGTCCTGCAACGTGCCTGCGCGTGGGGCTGCGAGCGGCTCCCAGATGCCCGAGGGCTGGCTCCCCACTATGCTCAGGGCCATGGTGGGACTGTTATCACTTGTCAGGCTCAAATCTGACCCTCCAACGCATGGGCCAGGGATGGTGGGTTCAGTCTGGAGGTGGGGAGTAGGGATGTGGGCATCTCGGCGGACACAGAGCAGCAAGGGGGAAAGAGCAGTCAGGTGGACTGTAAGTAAAGTCAACCAGAAAATTACATTTTGCCCTGAGCTGCTGAAAAGTCAGCTTTATCTCACAAGAAACCACAAGCTAAGCATGGGAAGATTTCCCTTCTAGCCTTCTTGAAAAACTTTTCAGCTCAATTTTGCTCTTTTGGCCATTTCTATCATAGGTCATACTGACCCAAAAGGTCAAACTGATCCAGTCAACCAAACCTTATGAGAGCAAGAGCTTGTTGGATGAGTTCCCCGAGATATGTGTTTCAGTTTCATTATATCAGCATTTCCTCAGTGGAAAAAGGGTTGTGTCAGAAAATAATCAAGTGTCCTAACAGTCAGCAGTCTGCTGCCTTGATCTGCAAAGTCCAACTCGGCCACCTTCTGCCACCCCGTGCTGAACTGTGGGCACCTCTGTTGGATTAAAGAGCCCTGCCTAATTAGAATCACCCACCTGGGACGTGCTTGCTGGCCTCTTGCCCATGTTCTGGTTCCCTACCACTAGATCCGAGATAGCTGGCCTTGAGAATTGAGCAATTTGTGTTGTCTTTCCAAGGAGATGCTTGTGTTTGGCTAAGGGGACCCTGTGCTTGGCAGGCAGGGCTTGGACGAGGAGGCACGGGGTGAAGGGAATTGTCCAAGTCCTGGTTCAGCTCAATGTGGACAGAAAAGGATGGATAACCTGCACTGCTTGGGCTTGAGTAAGTATAGAGTAGTCTCAAGTCTGTGACAACTATTAAGAGCTGCTTTGCTCCAGTGGGGTTGGACTACAGAAGCCAGGTGCTATGGAAAGCTTAACCGCTCCCAGTGACACCCCTATTTCACTGGAAATATGGAGGGGAGAGCGCAGAGCAGGTGAGGAACCCTTGGAGGTCAGGGCAAGTCATAAATACTCTTTTAATCGTCAGTGTTGCAGGGCCACAGCGGAGCTGAGGGTCCCGTGCTCGGATAGAACAATGTCAGGCTGCAGCGCAACACAAGCGGTGCAGGTCGTCTCCTCCAAAGACCCCTTGCAGAAAAATGCTCTGGAGGGGATGCACGTAAGGGGTAGGTAAACAACCCAAAGGGATGTGAGGAGGAAAGGAGTGGTTTCAACAATCAGGATAGGGTAATTCTCCTTGTAAGATATGCTAGGAACATGAGGACGAAGCCATGACACCTTCATGGAGCAAACCTCTCCTTCTGGAGAGGAAGCAGCAATAATTTCTGGGTGACCTCCACAGTTTCCAGGCTGATTTAAAAGGCGAGCTCCTGGCAGACAGCCACCAAGGGCTCTCCACAGCCTGCCCAAAGCAGCCCTGTAGCATCCCTGCCTGCTGGCAGGGAGGCCATTTCACAGCTGCCGAGGGCTGCCGGACGTCATCTGCTCTACCTCTGCGATGCCAGAGGGAGCTGCGGAGAACTGAAGCGAGAACAGCTGCCAGCCATCAGGATGAGGGCTCTGGACAGCCTGCCCCCTTCCCCTCCATGCCCGCCTGGCCGATCCAAGTACAACTTTCCGAGGACAAAGGGGTCTTCACACCAGCTGTTCAGTCCTTACAGCACAGTCAGGTTGACCCTAGGGACTCACTCCACCAGCTGGAGACCCCAAAGCTGTCACTTCCATGTGCCAAGTTAAATATCTAAATATTTAATATCTAATATAGCTAAACTCGGGGGTGGATTCTCCAAGTTGGCACATATGATCCTGGAAGGATATCCAATAACTCTTTCACTCGGGATGTGAGAACGGATGTTTCAGAGGAGACCTGCCCCCTGTAGCGGCCAACAGCTGATGCTCCGGGAAGCGTTTTCAAACAAGTTAGGCATATGGTAACATTTCCCTAAGACACCTTCCCATGACTAAAAGCTCAGGGATTTTCTGAGCCGGATATGGTTTCTTTGTGTTTAACAGCCCTCAATGAGTATTTGTTCCATTATTTTTTCTAATAACGTAGAATCCGTGCGACCATTTCACAGCGTCCTGCAGCAAGGAGCTCCTACAGCTTCCTACGCGCTATGTGAAGAACCACTTCCTTCTGCTTGTTTTGAACCTGCCAACTTCCAGCTTTGTTTGATGCCTCCTAGTAATAAAAGAGATTGCTTCTGATTCACATTCTTCAGGATTTTATAGACTCCTTCCCTATTCCTCCTTCTCCCCAGCTTTTTTGCAGACTGAAGAGCCCTGGTCTATTTAATCATCTCCCCCTGTGGAAACCATCTCGCAGCTCTGGTCATCCTGCTTGCACTTGCTTTGTACCCCAGTGGCTAAGGCTGACTGATTGGCCTGGAAGGATGATCTTATGGTACAGAGCTCAGGACAATCAGATCTACAGCATGGTCCCATGGCCCATCCATCAGCCAGGAGTGATTTGCAAGTCTTCTCCTCCTATCTGCGTTTCTGCTACAACAGAGATAAATGCTACCTCTTTCCTCACTTCCACAGCATCCAGACATCAATCATTCCTCTGTACAAGGCTCCAAAAATGCAGGAGATGGATACACTCCATGTAGACATGACAATTTCCAGTTCAGGGAGTCTGGAGAACAACTGCTGCTTGCAGCAGTGGAGCAGACAAACCTCGATGTGAGAGCTGGCAAGTTTATTTTGAACCAGTGAATCAATGCTCAGTTTTGGTAAAAAAGAAGGATATTATGGAGGACTGATTGCAGAAAACAGCCTTTAATTGAATATTTTAACCTAAATCAATTTGTGATTAAGTGAAAGAACAAATGAAAATAAGTCTGCAAGTGAGGATCTTGATTCCAAAAGCAGGCACTGAAAAACAAAAGGAATTGGTTAGTGAAGTCAGCTTGATAAGGGTCATGGACATGGATATTCAGGATGGCTAGAATTACATCAAGCAAAAAGGTGGAAGAACTGCAAGAAATTCCAAGCAAAAAGAATAGAAAATAAAAATAAAAGCTTGCAAAGGAGAGCTTCTGAGGCAATGGGGTAAGCAGTCATTATAAAAAAGGTGGTAGGAAGAAACAGAGATCCCACACAGATTGGAAGAGAGGAGTCCTGCAATCGAGGTCATGGAGGCCACGAAGTTTCCAACAAACTGGAAATTGCACAAAGTCAAGCTGAGTTAGACTTTACAAAAAGGTATTGAAACAAATAGCCAGTTATATAGCCCCAGAACCTTTCTGGCTTAAAGCAAGAAATAACAAAGTTGGCTATGAGAGGAGAATGGGGAATGATTAAAGGGTAACTCAGGGCACATCCCAGCACTATTTGGCCTCTGTTTTCTACCAGGATGAGGTTGCCCATGGAGCCAGAAGCAGGATGGTTACGAGGAAAGCAAGGTTTGGAACTTGAAATTACATCCAGAGGTAAAAGAGACATATGAGGAGGTGGAGCAGGGAAGTGAGAGAGAGACAGGAGTGAGCAGTTCCCTGGAGTGCTGAAGAACAAGCACAAGGGAAAGCATTTCTGCTAGCAATTCATTTTATTGCCTCGAGACATTATTGGTTTGGAGTACAGCATATGTGGGGGCTGTATTTAAACATAAGATGCAAGCCCATTAATCTGATCTGATAGAGGATGAGATTTCACAGCAGATTCAGACAGCAAGACTAGTTGTAGGCAAGAGTATATAGGGTATAACATTACAAGGGCTTACCAATGGGAGATCGTGACAGATGAAGTGGATTACTACTTCCTTTGGTCTGCAGGATGAAGACATTCATCTATTCTCATCCATCTGGGCAGAATTAAAGCACCTGAAGATGAAGACTACAGCAATGCATAGAAGAAATGTTAGGTGGGCTAGGATAGAGAAAAGACAGGGAGACAATAACAGCAGAAAAGATCAGCCACAAACTGGACTCCAGAAGAGATCTGAGAGGCAAGGCAGTTCAAAATCCCCCCAAAACTGGCTCTCCCAGAAACAGATAAAATGTCATTCAAAACCTTAACTACCCAACAGGTGGAGTAAATAAACAGAGCAATGCTGATAAGACATCTGTATTTCACATGTGGCAGTAATATGGAACATCTCAAATTAATGTTTACATGAACAGTAAACAAGGAAAGAATACAACTATAAAAGAGAAAGAGTGAACGTTTAGTTTCCAAACTGAGTTTTGCTTTAAGAAAGTAATATCCAAACATTTAGGGAAGATACTTCATGGACTTAACATCAGATACTGCTTCTCAAAGAAGGTTTCAGAACAGCTGCAGATGGGAGCCTCCCCATGACCATGGCACTACCAGAGGACCATTGCCTCCATGTAGAAAACCTTCTTTTATTTGATCATTAAAATAAAATTCTCTTCATGTGCCTAAGACATACAGCGAGACCAAATCTGCTCAGCACTTTTAATACAGCCCTTGTCCCCTGGGGGAAAATTCAGACGAGACTGGTTACAAAGTAGGAAGATGGGATATTGCACTGCAATACTTGAGTACCCTAGAAGCAGAATGAAATTCTAGTATAATAGTAAAAGGTGTAAGGCCAGGTACTTGGATTAATAATATTCCTCTCTGCATTTTTGCCAGTTCCTCTGAAAGAGGGCCTGGTTGATCGAAGGAGGATATGAGACAGCTGTGCCGCATGGCTGTGACTGAGACCAGTGCAGTCTGGGTACACGGAGGTGAGCAGCAAGTCCAGCATGGGGGGTGAGGATTAATGCCACTCCATGGAGGAGACATAACCTGGGATCTGGCCACCTATGTTCAGGAAAGAGGGAGACCATGATGAAGTGAGCCTCCATTAGCAAACAAAATCCAAGAGGGACTATCATTGTCAGCTATAAATACATCAGGGTCTAAATACACAGAAGGGAGAAAAGCTGTTTAAGCCAGAAGACAACGTTGGCATGAGAACAAATGGGCAGAAACTGGCTGTGAGTAACTGTAGAAGGAAGCGTCTAATTGTTCCAGCAATCCGGCTTTGCGGTATCGCTTGCAGAGACTCTGCCTGGAAGAGCCGGCTCGTGTCTGCACGCCACTGGCGAGGGCACGGCGGGTGCGAGGATGGGGTAGGCAGGGCAGCAGATGTTCTCCTCCCCAGAGCAGAGGGGCAGCGCGGCAGCAGGTCCTCAGCACTGCCGAGTGCGCTGCGTGTCATCCTACGTGTCCCTGTTCTCCCCTGGGCACGCATGCCCCCGGCGCCCAGCCCCAACCCAGCAGGCAGGCTGCCGTGCACAGCGGTCCCTCCATTCTCTCTGTGCCGTTCCTAATAGGATTAGATGGGTAAAACCAGTATTTTCAGGACCAGGCAGAGCTGAGACTGTGCTCTTGAACAAGGCTGAATACTGGCAGAGGGCATGAACACAAGGTCCTCTTTTCTCTCCTGCACTAATCCTTGAAAGCCAGTCTGAGACCTCCTATTTCCCTGTGCCTGCTCCAACTGGATTCTCACAGAGCCATGCTGCTAATAGCCTTTCACTAAAATGCAGTCCATGGTGTGAAAAAGCTCTCTTTGGAGTGGCCAAGAAGTGGCCTAGCACCTAGAGATCCTGAGTGACTTTGGGTGCTACCCTAAGCACAGGGTTACCCAGCAGTGAAGACTGCCGAGGAGCAGGTCTGTGGCTCTGACGTGGCACTCCGCAGATGCGCTGCTGCCGCCAAGATTTCTGGCCGGCTGGAAGGAAAACAACTCAAGGCAGGGGGGTTGTTTCTCCCCATGCTAAATCTTCACAGGAAATCTGCTTGGCAAAGGCCAGTGCTCGCTGTGCATCGGTCAGAGAGGGGGGGACACTGCGTGCCAAGCAGGCCAGGAGTTACGAATGAGACACAGAAGGACATCAAGAGATGGAGGGGAAGCCTGAGCCATCTTTTTAAAGATTCTCAGTAATGTTCAGTTAAGCACTGAAGCTTTCACAGCCAGGTTTCTTGAGTCCCTCTACTACAGGTCTAAAGATCCACCAAGGTCACTTAGCTGCTTCTTGCTTCTCCTCATGCATTCGCGCTCACGACTGCACCCTCCCCGTGCCCATGGAAGGACGAGCTCCTGTGCCATTTGCACACCCAGCCACGACACACCCATGCCCGCGTGCACACGGGCACGCACACCTGCAGGAAGCTTTCACGCAGGTGTGTGCCTTTCACGACGGCTGCAGCTCCGTTAAAAGCAACATCTGCTTGGCTTCAATCTCCCCTCCGTGCTCCTGCTCAGGCAGACGTAGCTATGGAAACGCAGCGGCCGGAGGGAGGTGGGAGATGGGTTGCTTGGCAACGTGAACACCGGGCTGGACCGCGCCGCTGACCCCAGGTCCAGCAACCGGAGAGGGTGACCAGTGCTCACGGCAATGCTCCACCACCCAGGGTCGGAAGAGGATCACGGGAGGGTGAACCTGCCTCACTGGGAGGCAATGGGGTGACCAGCTTCCACGGCTGCCCCAGCGACAACACGAGGGAGATGTCTCTCCAGGGATGCTTCGTTTGCCCGAGGGCAGCTTGATCCCTCTGCTCCCATCCCCGGGCCCGGGAGCAGCTCCTCCTGCAGAGGATGCACTTCGCGTGGAGGTCATTGCACCAATGCACAGTTAGATAATTGTTCCATCGTCCCCTAAAGAGACCCAGGGAAGTGACCCTGCTGATGCCTCAGGTCTGTTCACATAGTGAGTGGCTAGAAACAGCGTGTTTGAAAGGCCTCACAGAGTAAAAACCCTGTCACATTCACCCCACTGTCTCCCGTGTGCCCCACCACTCCTGGGGGCAAGTGGGGACAAATGGGCCAAAACCAAAGCCCTGTGCCCCATGGGGCCAGAAGCGCAGATGAAGTGTGGCTTTCATCCAGAAGCAAGGGGGAAATACCAGAAGAGAGGAAGACCCAAAGACTCTGACCTGGAAGGGCTGTTTGGAACGGGATGAGGTGGGAGGTGCAAACAGGAATTCTGTACATGGGACCCAGAGCACTTCAGCACCCGGAAAGTCACTCCTGCAAATACCTTGGCTTTTTTCCTCATGTGTGTTGGCAGTGTGTGGTGTGCACTGAGACATTACAAGAAATCTGCAGATGCTGTCTGAGCTACCACAACCTTCCCCTGCCTTTATCCGCCTGTCCCGATCTCACCAGTACAACCCCCTCCCCAGACACAATCCCCTCTCCCAGTCCCCGGTGCACAGAAAAGTTTTCCATGAGGAAATGCGGGGCCCTGCTGAACTGAGCAGCGAGCAACCAGTTACAGTTGATAATGAAGGTAATTGTCAGATGCGTATCCTTCGGCACACAGTCTAATCTCAACCAGATGAAATGCAAAAAGGAAAACCACTTAAGTAAGAGAAGTTAGCATTTGCAAAAGCCATCTGAAGAACCAGACTATCCAAGATTGCCAAGAGAACAGATAAAAGCAGTCATTACAGCCCGCCAATATGTGCATGTGATAGAAACAAAGATAAGGCCAGCAGATAGACACACATACACACCGAAAACCACCTGCAGAATCCAGCAAAGGCTTTGTGATAGGCGTGGATTACGTCATACAAAGTTAGATGAGAAAGGGGGATATCACACAAACTAGGATGGAGAAAATAATTTTGCATGAACACGCACAAAAGAGCGGGGTGTAGGGTGCATGCAGCTGCAGAACTTAGCAACATTGACCTTGAGGCCTTTTTGGCTCTGTTACAAGGCAAGAAAAATACAAATAAAAAAGGATGTGATAAAGTATGCATAACTCTTACTAGGGTCAGCAGAAACACAGAGAAATGCAGAGCTGACAAAGTGGGCTCAAGTGAAACTACATTTCAGAAACCGAATATGGAGGGAGAAGAGGCACTGCCATCACAGGCAGCAGGATATGAAAGGCAGGGTTACCTGCTGGTGAGATCAGGAATGGTAGGTTTTGCTATGGCTATAAACATGCCAGCCCAACCAAAACACTGCATCTGCAAGTTTTAGAATCACTCGAGTAGACAGAAATTCTGATGGCAGGGGATCCATAAAGACATGTCTCAGAGCGGAGGAAAATAAGAGATTTCCTAATGTTTTTGGAGACAGAGGATGTCTAAAGAAATCATCCAAACAAAAAGCAAGTCAGCTGAAACCATCTCATTTTCTGGCCCAGCAGCACGTGTGCCAAGTAATAGCAAACCCCAGCTCGAGGGGGGAGCAGCATGCAGGGACTGAGTGGCCGGGGGGAAGCTGGTTCGGACTTCAGATGTTGCCCTACAGTCAAGGGTCTCCCATGGCACCTTGTGCTGCCAGGACTGGAGCTGGGCACTTGCTTGGCACAGCCACAGAGCCCAGAGTCGCTGGATCTGGGGTGTCTCCTCCGAGTGCCGCGACGCTGGCTCCTCAGGGTTAGCTGAGGGCTGCTGCAGAGACAAGCCGCTGTTGCAACCCGTGGACCACTGAGCATTTCCAAGCACACTGGGAAGAAGAGGAATTACTGGCCTGGCAACCAGCAAGCTTGTTTCTTCTGCAGCTCTGCATCCCAGCTTTGGCCCTTCCCCAGTGCTCCTTCTCTTCCACAGGGAGGGAAAGGGCACATCCCACCCTCTCCTCTTCCGCTGACACCTCAGAGCAACCTGGGGCTGCCCGCTGCTGCTTGACGGCAGACCTCACTCTCAGTGCACGCACAGATGCAGAGTCAGAGATTGCCAACCCCGGGGAAGCGTCCCTGACAGATCTCCGGCTCCTTCCCTACCAAGTATGCTGCAAATAATTTTAAAAGTTGCGAGATGGAAGTGGAACATAGGCCTGGTGAAGAAACTCTTGGAGTAGAGTCCTCTGAAGCAATTTTAAGAAGGGACAAAGCAAAATAGGCGCAGAAGATGCTCTAACTCTGCAGCAAATTACACAGCGACCTCTTCAGAGAAAGCAATCATGATGAATTGCACAACCCAAGTGACAGGCTCCTCTGGCTATGAGAAACTTTGGAACAAGGAGTAAAAGAAGAGTTGACCCCAGAGGCTGGATCAATATTGAATGGAGGAAAGAAAGAGCGAGGCCAAAGACAATGCATCGGAAAATGCTGGGTATTATATGAAACTCTAGCAGGGACTTTCAGTGTGGTATTGTATGGCAGAGAGGTTATTACCCCTTAAAATAAGCGCATAAATAGACAGGATCGAGATGGCTGCACAAATCTGAAGCACCAGAGGCAGAACTGTGAAGGACCTCTGCTCATCTGCAATCCATCCAGGAGGGCCAGCCCACAGCAGACGGATGAACTGCTCAGGCACCGAGGAAACCGTGGCCTGTGAACAGCTGTTTATTACTGTCCTTTTTTCACAGATGACTTCGACTGCAGTGCACCTTAGCCAGCACGGTGATGAGTCACATCGTGACACTGTTCTCCAGGTGCAACATTACTGATGAACTAATCCCAGCAAGCAGACAACAACACAGAAGACAGCGCAGAGCAGCTATATTACTTACAGGCCACTGGACTCACTTAAATAGACTAACTAATAGCTGGGCAGCGACTAACCAAAGCAGCCATGACTGCATGGGAAAAGAGAGGGATGCTGCGAGGGCAGAAATGCCAGCCCTGCCGCTTGGCACAGGAGACGTCCCTTTAACGATACCTGGGCAGCTACAGGCGTGTGAAGCCAACCAGCCGAATGGGCCGGATCAGGCACAACACAGGCAAGGAAAGAAGAGTGTTCAGGTCAAAATCAGATCCTGTGTGTACAGACAGACAGACAGCACAGACCCCAGCGCTCCTTGAGGAGCACAGGGATGGGCTCCAGGATCTGGCTCCCGGATGCTGAGAGCGGCACCTTAACCTCAACAGCCTTGTTAGCAAAGCCCAGGTGAATTTGCTCTCTCCTGGTTTCTGTTCCATACAGCAGTCTATAAAACCATAACAGAAGTATGGGACATGGCAGGGTCAGCAGGGGTGATCAATAACGTGTCTGCAGAGCAAGGGTGTCTCGGGGAAGGAGCATGACAACAGCCAGCAGAACGCAGCTCTCCAAAGAAAGTCATTCATTCGCAAATCCCTCCTTGCACACTTGGGCTTTCAAAAGTCATTCAGATGTTTCGAGAGGAGATTTTTCCCCTTCTAAAACCATTTAGGTTTTAGAGTATCGATTTCTGATTTTTTTCCTTTAGAAAACCTGAACGCTTAGTGAAACGCTTTTTTGGGTAAAGACTGCTAAAGAGTTGATCAGTGACCTTCTCCCCGCAACACACGAAGACGGGGAAATGCTTCTGGCAATGCTTCTCTTTGAAAAAATAAAATAAAATAAAAGGAAACAGCATCAATGGCTGCTCGCAGCGTTGGTTTTTTTCCCTCTCAGAAAAGCTATCTGATGAAGCGCTGACGGGATGAGGATACACAGGCATGGTACGACGAGATCTTAAAGAGAGACGAAAAGGCAGCCATCCCCCCACATGAAAGCAGTTTAGATAAGCAGCCCTGGCTGCTTGGCTGGGAGAGGTTAGCCAAATTCCCCCATGGCTTGTGGACCCTGTCCCAGCTGGCTGAAGCCAGCTTTTTGTAGACTGTCTGCGTGAGCAATTGCCCAGTGCAGAAGGGCCCTGATCTAATTTAACCACCTTGGGCGAGTGGTAGCGCGAGAATATTGTGCTCTGAAAGGTCTTCAGGAAACCCAGTCCTTGGGAAACCCAAGGGTCCAAAGGGTCACCAGTGGGTTTCTGGGGAAAAGCTCCATATGTTTTATTTATTTGCATCGCAAAAAGAGTTTTTTTTGTGGAGGTAAGCAGCTAATTGAGTTCAGGTTCTTCAACTAATGAAGAAATGAGCTGAATAATTAATTATTTGCAAGTAAATTATTCATGGCCGGTTGTGATTCCAGTGTGGGAACAGGGGCTTGGAGGGTTATTTATTCATTTTCATCTTAAAAAAGAATAATGCATGTAATTCCCCACTGCCCGGCCCCTCCGAATTACAGCTGTGACGACAGACAGGTGACTCCAAGAGAGATCAGCCCACTCGCCTTTGGGACCGCTTCCCGGGGGCACGGGAATGGCCACCACCAGACCCAAATTTCTGGGGCCATGTAAGGTCTGTCCTCCAGGCTAGCCGTTCTCCACAAGCCACACAGACCGTAAAGCTCCCTGTCCCACATACACACATTGCACGACAGAGAGACAGACAATTTGCTCTGTCCCTGTTGTTCTAATCTCCTGCTTTTCCCATGTTGCTCCCAGGCCTGACCTTGCAGCTTGTTGGAACAATTCACTTGACCTGCTACCGCACCAGATAATGAGCCATTAACCACAATAATAGCAACGATGGTCACTACACACAATGCTTATTGCAGTTAACAGACATGCCTATTGTGGAAACCTCCCCGCAGCCCATGCAGAGGCTCAAATCCAGGGCACTGCACTTTCCTGCTGCCCTCCCGCTGAGGACATCACCTGCTCGTGTCTCCCTGAGGCAGGAGCATGGAGAGAGCCAGTTCTCAGGCCTGTAATCCACAGCCAGCTTTCTAAGGAGTGCCAGCAATGTGAAGACTCTATTTGCTTTCCTTTCCTGGAAAAACTGACATGTTCCCAAGGCCTCTACCGCACCGGGAAGTGACTGGGAGCAGCATCTCGATGAGCCCTGTCAATCCCCAAGCCCCCACGAGGGTGAAGAGCGTGAGGTCCTCACCAGCGCGACTGGGTGAGTCAGTCTTTCCGGCTGTCAAACTAAGTAGGCAGGACAGAAGGGGATATTCGAGAAGAGCCCAGCAGACTTTTAGAAAGGGAGATATTTGGCACATTTCAGGCTCCTGAGCCACTCCATGTGGCGGCTCATTCCCAGTCACGATCTAGTTCTGATAATTCAGAGAAAAAGGCTATGTCCTCCCTTTTCCTGCTTTTTTCAGGGTAATTTATTCTTTAAACCAGTTGTTATTTGGGAAAAGGACACATGCAGGCAACTGGGTGGATAATTAAAATCTCTATTTCCATCACAATCATTTTAATGTCACATTGGGTTTCTGCCTTGGTCTCTTCATGAGCTGTGAAGGAAAAAATCAAGGAGAAGTCGAGATTCACAGCCCCCAAGACACCCAGCTGTGTTGTACCTTGATCCACTCACTCTCATGAGAGAACTTTCTCCACGAACAGGATTTGAATCGTCTCTTTGGAAAGCACATGTAACCTCATTGAAAGCCTTGAAGCAATAGCAAATCCATCACTTCTCCAGGCATAATATTTGAGGATTCAATCACCGATTTCTCCACGGAAATGCCCCTTCACCCCCATTCTGTGCACCACTTGCAGTGCACTAGCAGAGATTTTATCTGTGGTTGATCAAGATATTAAATGACACTGAAACAAGAAGAGCTCCATGGCAGATCCTAACAGAAACAGAAACATTCATCGATTCCCCATTAATAGATGCATTTTGAAAGCCACCAATGAACCACCCAGCAAACAAGGACTCTTTAATGCTCCACAATATGTTTAAAGGAAACAAGAGGCCAAAGCCAAAGGTCTTGAAGAAATCCTAATACATCCTGGCCATAAGGATGCCTCAAGACCAGAGACAAGAAATACCCCACTCCTGTTTGATCTACTCTTCATCAAACCATGCTAACTTGCACCAAAGGTTTTCCCAGCTTCTGCTCCTTCACAGATAGCATTTCTAATTAACTGTCATAAAACTTTACCTCAGATGACCCAAATTCTTTCTGAAGTAGTGCGATGAGACTTCAGCCCCTGGAAATTTCCCACTCTTCGAAGATCTGGGAGGAGAAGGAAGCAACAATTTGGTGAACTGCTTGGCTGGTTCTTTTAGGACTCTACACTCCCAGCTAACAAATGTTAGATATTCTCCAGGCTGTTGCACAGCCTCCTTTGTTACAAATGGTAGGTTTTATATTCCAGCCACAGCATTGTCTCTGGTAAATACATCCTCCTGCTTCATTTCTTCTGTATTTGGAATATCTATGGAGCGTTTCTACCTTTTCCACTCTGCTATTTACAATTTTACCATCTGTCTCTAGCAACAGAGCCATTTTTTGACACAGAAATAAATTCCCCAGTGTATTTAAGTGCTTCCTTATTGTCTATGACCCTTGTGGTCATTCATAGTCCATTAGTTTCTTTGACTTCCACCAACAACTATCTGCATTTTTAGGCAACATGTCCCTTTTTTAGCATTCACTAACCTTTATTTGTCTCCTTCCTCCTCCCTACACCCGTGCACTTTTGAGGATTCAATAAAAAAGTCCAGTTTCACAACATTTCAAGTATATCACATTGGTTAGTGCCTCGTCCTGTCATCCTGGCAGATCCCACAAGGTAGGCAGGGGCTGTAATCAAATTATGCTCATTCTTACTTCAGGCAACCATTTTTTTTTCCAGTCAGCAATTAATGTTTCTCTGTCTGTCAGGAAGAGGTTTATTAGTGAGAGCTGCTGTGGTGGGTGCAGGCCCTACGCATTATGAAATCATCCATTATTTCAATTCAGTTCCAAGTTGTTTTGTTCTTGATGACATGAAGTGTTCCTGAAGTCATTCCTCTTTCTCCCCCAACTCTTGAATCATCTTCCTAAAGCTCACAAACAGATGGTTTAGCAATATATCCTGTTCTCCAGCAAAATCTGATAGCATTTAAAGAGCCTCTTATGCATTCCCCAACTTTTTAGACCCTAAGGCTCCAGACCTTTGGGCTCCTGCAGGTCTGCGCACCTCCAGGGTCTCACCCTCCACCACACTCCCCTCCTGTTCTGCTGCCACAGGGTAAGTTGCAGTCAGTCCTTTTAACACACTAATAAACACAGGAGACATGCAGTCAGCTGTCACTGCTGGTACTTCTCACGACCAAACACGAAGAGCTACGTTGGTCCTCATATTTAAGCAAATTCAAATTCTCCTTCTGTGCCCCATTTCTGTTTGAATCCAGACCTGGAGAAGGGCTTGCGCATCTGTGTATTGATAGTCCTGGTTAATATAAAATCCTCCTACAGTTAACTCAGGAGATTAATACTTCTTCTGCAAGATAGAGGCCAGCAGAACAGCGTGCTCCAATCACCTCTGTGTAGAGATGAGGCAGGATGGAGCCTGGATGCATAGCTGGAAAGATTTATAAGCTGCAGGACACAGAAAGAAGACTATACCTCTATTTACTCTCCATCTACTCTGAAGAGGTAAATGACCACAGCAATTCTTCAAGCCCCATGTATTTCCCGCATACCTTCCCTAGCATCAAGGCAAAAGCCTTCTCGCAGAAAAGTCAGGCAATTCTTTTTCCCTATTGTGTCAATACTCTTTCACAGGGAGCAGGAGAGAGAGGACCATTGTAAATTACACTCGATGGAAGACTCTGGGAGTGGAGAGGCTGATTTAGGATTTGCTACTTACAAACAAACCAGAGGTGAAGTTCATAGTTCTGTGGAGTTGTCTTTCAGGATTTGTGCCAGTGGCTCTGCTTGATGTGAGCATCGCAGTGACTGCAGCCCCCCCACATCCCTGGACCAGGCGACCACAACCCATTTGGCCCCCACTTTCTCTGATGAGATTGCCACAGAGCCAGCAAGTTCACATGTGGGCACAGGCTCCTGGAAACTTGATTCATGGTGTCAGCTGGGCTGGGAGACGCTGAAATGGGGGTAGGGGCTGGCATCGGCTGTGATGCAACTGGTAGAGTCGCATCGAGTCTGTGAATGGCTCAGTAACGAGGTTTATGCGTGATGTCTTTGCACCTCCTATAATGTATCAATTCCTTTCCAGAGCAGGAGACTGACATGGTCTCTCCTCTTGATAAAAGTCCTTATCTGGGCCACCCTATGCTCTTCCTAATCTATTCTCTCTAGGGACATCCAGTGATATCATTTAACCATGCAGTAGATAAGAGCAGCTGTCTAGCTAGAAACCCCCCAAAGACTCCAAGGGCCTGAAAAGGGAGAAGAGCTCAGGTTTTGCAATGGCGCTTGCCAGGCATCTGCATCAGGACAAATTTATCACCAAGAAGCAATCCAGGCTCCTAACCCAGCCCACCACAAACCCAAAGCAGACAGGGCAGGAAAACCTAGTCTAAAAGGACCATGATGGAGGGCTTCCTTGCAAAGAACAAAATTAGAAGCATCTAATGGTTAATGCTCTCATCTCTTGTTAGAAAAGCTGTGAGATCTAGAAAGTGGCCACGCAGCCAGAGGTCATGTCAGGTGTGGGTCTGAGAAGGGAAAGCAGAAAGAGGAAAATCAAGAGTAGCAGGAGAGCTCCGGAGACAGAGCAAAACCAGAGAGAAAGGAGACGGTGATGAGAGAAAAAAGGGAAAGTAGCAGAGGAGCACAGACAGGAGGGGAAGCAGAAGCCTGAGCAGCAGCGTACTGTAATGGATCCAGGCTCACATCGTGTCAGTGCTCAGCAGCAAGGGCTAGCACTGAATTAACACTGCCGAGCTCCCCAGGAAGGGGCTGTCAGCACCAGCCGCTGAACCATTACTGTGTTGAAATCATTTGACAGGAGGAGGGGGGGAAAAAATGCTGCTGGAGATCAAAACATGCAAAGCCTGCTTGCTCCTGCCAGCCCTCCCAGTGGGGGAAGAAAATATTCTGGTCCTGTCTCATCTCCCACAGCAAGGTGGCATGAGGGACAGTATGCTCCAGGACTGGCCACTCTCTATCGGGAATGGAAGGACAGTGTGAGCCTGGGCACCCGTGGCACCCCATGCGAAGCTGGTGCCAGAGCGAGGGCTGGACTTCCCTCACAGCCCCAGGCAGCCACAGTGGCCCTCTCCAAGACGACATCAGTACTGGGAGGGCCTTGGGGTGAGAAGCCTAACACAGCTACTAACTCAACAACTCTTCTTTCTTGGCCTCTACAGAGGAAGGCAACAGGACTCACTCGTAAGCAAGAGCAGCCCAGGGAAGGTGCAAGACTATTATGTTCACTTCTGAGTTGTGCAGTGCCTTTGCTGGGTGACCCCAGGCAAATCCTTCTTCATGTAGTGCACCACTTGCAAGCTGAGATACCTATGTCCCTTTCCTCCATACAGTACTGTTTAAGATATCTGTCTAATGTATTAAATGTCTTTTCTAGTAGGAGACAGGCTTGTTAATCCTCAGATGCAACAGGAGCAGCTTAGCTACCAACAGAGTACCTGAACATTTCATCATTTCCTATGCATCTGTCCTTGCAATCCCACAAAATGCTTTCAGATGAGGAAGGAAGGCCCAGAGACTTTCCAAAGGTCTCAAGAAACCTGGGCCTGAGCACAGATATGCATTTGGTTCCTCCAGTTTCAAGCAGAGGGATTTCAGCCCTTCTCATTTGGCTCCCACCAGCCTCTGGTAGCCTATCCTTTGGAGCACTCCAGCAGTCCTTGCCAATGGAAGAGGTCTGCAAATTCCTTCCAAAACCCCAAGGAAGGAGGCTCTCATGATCTATGGCATGGCCTCACGTGGATGTGTAAGCCACCAGTGACCCCACCAGGCCACTTGGGTATTGCAGTGCCTGCACAATCAGTGAGCCAGTCCACTCTCTCTTACTGCCCCCAGTGAAGTGCTTAACTTAGAGAAGAAGAAAGCAGCAGTTCGGTGGGGTGTTTCTCTCTGTTCTTTAAGTGACTGAAGTGCAGGAACAGGCCGGCTGAGAAAGAGACAATTGAAAGCAACTTGAGTCTGGTTAAAGCTGGTTATCCATCTCGATTTGCATAATGGTTATGCAAATGGCAGTTTGCATAATGTTCCTATGATCTACAATCACTTTAGGCTTTTATTGCATGAAAAGACCACAGAGAAGAAATTGAACAGCTGTCTGTTCTTCTGATGGCTGCTCGGACACCACCAGGCGTACGCGCCTGAGATGGAGATATTTCCATATCTCGCCTACAGTTTCTGATCCCCTGCAGGGGCTAAATCTGACTTTGCAATTGCCCTTGGGCGATTTCAGCTTTCACACTTCAGAAGACGACACTGGACTCCAGCTCACTTCTCCCTGGCACTAGTTTCTCAACTGAAAGCATAGGTGATTCTGTGGCTGCCTTGCTGGGTATAGTCTGGACTATAGCTGCAAGCTTCCTCTCTCCCTTTTATGAGTCCTCCACTGAAAGCCATGCTTTGCAAGGCAAAACCAGCTAAACACTGGGACAGGAAACCTCTGACTCAAACAGGTCTCACTCCCTGCCCTCTCTCTGTGATTCACTGCAGCACATTTGAAGCAGGTGCCCTGAGCAATCAAACCCAGAACTGCAGGGAGAGCCACCCAGAAGAGGCATCCTCCACCCCAGCCCAGCCCCAGCCCCCAAACTCACCCAGGCCCAGGCCACCCTTGGGGCAGACACGCTACCAAGCTTGCAAGGCCCAGCTGGCTCTCAGTGCCCCCCATCCCCTGCTCCATCAAATGGCACCTGTAAGCCCACCATCAGCCTGCAGCAGGGCCCTGGCACATCGCACCCAGCTTCAGGCTCCCCGTGGGGACCATTGCACAGTTATCGCACCGAGGTGGCTCTGGCACGAGCAAGCAGAGCAACCCACCGCTCCCCCCGGGGCAGAGCCCCCCAGCAGCACACGCAGCTCTCCGGAGCGGCAGGAGCAGCCTGGCAGTGGATAACCCCACAGCAGCCACTCCAGAGAAATCCAATTAAAGAAAATTACCCCCATCCTCACCTAAAGCAGAGAAGGAAAGTGAAGAAAGAAGGCCTTTTTAAGTTGATTTGGCAGAGGAACAGAAACAGGACCAGAAGCAGAGACAGCCCCCCAAAAAGCCCCACCACCTGCCCCCAGCCCCAGGTGGGCTTTTGTAGAGGCTGAGCCTACCCAGAATCCTTTGCAAGGAAGGTGGGCTGGGGGGGGTACTGTCTGGTTGATTGACAGCTTGCACAGCCAATGAGCTCTGTCCTGGTGCCACAGCTGTGTCTCTGCTGGGGCCTTCCCACAGCCCCTGGTTGCGGTTGCAGTGCTGGAGGCTGAAGGGGCCTTGGAGCACGTCCCCGAGGGCTATTTGCCACCTATTTACACCCTCACCTGATGTAAAAGCAGTCACAGGTGGAGATGGAAAAGGCCTTCGGTCCAACACAGCAGTGGGAGGAGAGGGGAACCATCCATCCCCTTGCAAAACGCTCCCTGCTCCAGCCATCCTTGCTGCCACCTCTCCGAGGAGCATTCACTCTGCGGAACGAAGTCTTCGCTGAAGAAAGAGCCCTGAAAATCTCGGAGACACAGAACAAAAGCAGGGAGGATTTATTTAACTGTTTAATTTATGTTAAAACAGAGTGTGGCCTTCTCTGATTAGTTAAGCAGCGTATTAAATGCATGTTATAAATGGATAATTGCAAAAAAAAACAAGCTGGCAGAGCAATAAATAAAAACAGAGAAGAAAGGAATAATGTGTCGTGTCTAATGGTTTCTGCAAGCAGAAAAGTCCAGGAGGAGGGAGAGCTGGTAAGCAACCTGCTCCTAGCACAGTGTCTTTATTTTGTACTCACGGGAGATGACAAGACCCACCAAAACAGCCCCCGCGTCTGCCATGCCAGCACCACCGCCTGCGCCCTGCTCACCAGCCTCTACATCTCTGAGTTAGGCCTTATCTGCCCCGTACGCGCTAATAGGCTACGCTGGTGTCAGGTCCTGTCCCTGCCAACACGTGCAGTTTTAGAAAAAAAGGATTTTGGTGCCCCCATGGAAAGAAAAATTTAAAAATCAGGAGAAGTTTGAAAATGTTGACACATTTCATGTGAACATTGTTTAGAAATCTGAAAATGAAGTAAAAACATCTCCATTTGGGGGTCAAGAGGAATGGTTTTGTCTGTGGCAGAATACAAAGGTTGGGGTTTTTTTTGCTTTATGAAGAACAAACTCTCCCCCAAATAAACAGTTAAAAACAGTCAAAAAAAAAAAAAACATCAACACTTTTCTTGCAGTGTGGACCTCAGAACTTCTCCCCACTTGATGCTTTGCTTCTGCCAGCAAGACCAGAAAGGATCTGTTCTCCATCTGGGTCCACCACGCGGTCACTGCGCTGATACTAGTTTGAGGATAGTGGCCTCTCCCACCCCGGTCCCTGCCTACTGCTTTGCTAGAACAGCAGCTCTCTTTTACCACCATCATGAGTAGTGCCGCGTACAAGCTTATTTTGAACCTGCTTCTGAAACGCACCCAAATCTTTCAGAACTTCATCAGATTTTGCTGAATGACAAAGAAACTGTTTGCAGGGGCGTTGGGGGGTGGGGGGGGGATCCCTCAATGCCTAAGCATTTTATTGCAAAACAACATAGTTCAAAATGACCTGTTGTTTTTGAAATGTTCTTCCAGTCTATTCTAGCAGAGGACAAACCCCACCCACTTGAGATCGAGACAAAACCTACAATGTTGCATCAAGCAAAAGGTTTTATTTGACTGTGCAGCTGTTTGTGGAGCTTCACACCCATGCAAATGTTTCATGCCCTGTCGCTGTTTTTGGAAACGAGCATCCAGCCGTAGTGACATGCTCCAGGCACGGCCATCCAGCCCTGCTGCTCTCCAGCTGCACCTTTCCCACCACGCTGCATGCGCAGTGTCCTTGCTCCAGTGAGAGAGCTAGGAGTGGTTTTTATCTCCTCATACATCAAGGTTACTACAGCTATACCAAATGTAACAGGATGGTAGCAAGCATTCTGGAACAAAACCAAAAAAATGGCAAAAAAAAAAAAAAAAAAAAAAAAAGCACTTCTGTGATCAGTCCAAAACCTCTGGGATGAAAACAAAGGCGCAACATGAATTGGATCTGCTCTGCTTCAGAGTGAGCGAGACCTTCCCGGAAATGCTGCAAGCTGAGTACATTTAGTAATAAAGGCCGGGCTTCTCGAGAGAAGTTATGCAACTGAGGAAGAGGGGAGGCTAATGGGCTCTCATGGTCTCTCCCTGCCTCAGACGTTCCTGCGGGAGATATATATAGAGATATAAACAACACTGATCAAAAAGAGGAGAAGAGAGAAAAAGCTCCCCAGCTGAGGATTATACTTGGGTTCAAATCCCAACTCTAGTGAGAACTTAGTTGTTCAAACAAAGTGGAGCAGCTTCAAAGCAGACCGTGGGAATCCACCTCTGGCTGTGGGCTGCGAGACCCTTCCCCAAACCCTCCCGAGCCCCGCGCTTCCCCTGCCTCCCCTCTCCGGAGGCAGCGGCAAGCTCGGCTTCACAGCCAGACGGCATCCAGAGCTGAACCTGCATCTCCTGCTTCCTGGCAAGCAGCCGAACTGACAGCAGGACGGAGAGAGAGGGAGAGGGAATACCGCTACCACCATGAGGATTAATACGCACTTCCCCTTGTGGCTGCTACCCAGCAGAAACTAATAATATAACTGTTCAACCCACATTTACAAGGCAGCTGAAGCTGTGTTTTTCAGCAAGTACACGATTCAGAGTCCAAAACGACACAAAAGTAAAACCGGCTTGGTTCTAGGTTGCAGCTCCCTCCCTGAAACGGCTCCCTGTCAGCAGTTCACACGCCAGCGCGATACGGGTATCAAATGCAGAGTGACAAGGAAGCTGGAAAACATGATGAAGAGGTGCTGCCACCTTTAATAACATGAAGCTGAGCCAAATGGCTGGGGCAGGCACCTCCTTTGCGCTTTGTTTCCTTTCGCAGCGTGGCTGATTAGCAGTGTACCTGTGTGCAAAGGCTGCTCTCGTTCCTCCCTAATTATTTTTGGCTGGGGCTTTCCCAGGGATGAAGGGATCCGTGCATTCCCAGGCAGTCTGACCTCAGCAGCAGTTTATCATCTTTTTGGGTGGGGTGACGATGGTTTTGGACATGTGAGTCTCCCAAGGAAGCCTCTGTTCAAGGATAGGCTTGGGGGAAAGGGGCGAGAACGAGGACCCCTTCCCACGGCCAGGACGAGCCCGGGCTCTCTGCTGTCTCTGGTCTCCAAGCAGCCCGTCCTCCCTGCTCCCCCGAGCTCTGCCTCTCAGGGGGACGAGGTGCAGCACTGCAACCCTTTTCCACCCCAACCGCTCCCAACCCGGCCAGCTCCCATTTGAGCACCAAGTTCAGCTCCTCTCTGCTCCTACCAGCAGCATCTTCTGCCCACCCACCCTGACAAAAGCCTTGCCTCACTTCAAAGCTGTGCAGACAGGGCTGCTGAGCTCCCCAACTTTTGTTGACATCAGAAGCTTTATTTATTTATGTTTTACACAGCACCAAGAAGGCACTGGGATACAGTAGGTTTATTTTTCCTAGGAAGAAGACAGACCATGTATAAATTCCTCAGCAGGGATAGCAAATCAAATAAAAGGAGGAGGAGAAATATGGTGTTGGAAACAGGAGCTTTCTCTCTCGCTTTCTCTCTCTCTCTCTTTTCTTGTTTTGTTTCCTTTTCTTAATGGTGTCTTCAGCATTGACCTGTTTAATGTTTCCGATGCTGTTCCGGTGGAATTTGTACACAGTACAAGAGGGTAACTGTTGATGGCTAGCAGAGGTTAGGTTCAGCCAGTGGAAAACCGAGGTTCTTGCGAAGATGTTTTATTCATACAGCTGAGCCTGACACGTGTGAGGCTGCCGAGCGGCGGATGGAGCCCGCCGTGGGCTCTTGCTGGGAACAGGCTGGAAGGACACGTTTTCTTCTACATGACTGGAAGGTGTATCTTGTTTGGCTGATCATAGCAAGGCGCCCCTTGGTGAGAGGTCATGCTGGAGAGCCGGAAAAGTAGCCAGAGAGCTGTTGCTGAAGCACCACGCAACAAAACTGATCTGGAAGCTAGCTAGATCCCCCTGTGAGACTGCCACCGGGGTGGCAGGGAGACCATAGAGGGGACCACCTACATCCACCTCTTGGAAGGATGTCCTGAGTCAAGGAATCTAGCTGCCTGCTATTGAAAGCAACAAGGTCATACAATCATCTCTTTCATTAATGTATCAGCCTCCATCTTAAAACTGCATAGGTTGCTTTCTTCCTTGTTTCTTCATACAAAATGTTCTTTACTTCTCCCAATTTTGAGCTTAAATGTATTATTGCCTAGTTTTTATTGAGTTGTTCTTCTGTAAAGATGGTCATGGTCCTTTAAACTAAAGAGCTCTTCTCCTTCCTTGATGTATTCTTAACAACCTTTTTAACAGACCAAGGAAGTCATTCTTTGTGTCTTTTCTTATCAAATGGGTGCTCTGCTCCCTTCAGCATTGTCACAGTCCTTCCCTGCCCTTTTTCTATTTGAATTCTCCTTCAGCAGGAGACCAGAAGAGTAGAGAGTATTGAAGATAAGATCCCACCAGTGATTCAATCAGAGGCACTCATCCTCCCTTCTCTACACTGATGGTGCTTCCCTGCACTGTCACTGATGCATTCCTAATTTTTCTGCTGAGGTCAGGAACCAAATTACTAAATTGTCCTCAGGACTGATTGTCTTTAAGCCAGACATCATTGCATTCAGCACAGGAAGCTGTCAGCTCCTCTTTAGCAAGTTCTTTATGCACTGTACCACTCTTCCATTAATCCCTGTCCTCATTAATAATTTCCCACAAGGCACTGTATCAGACACCTTACTGAAGCATAGATAGAAGGGATCTACAGCATTTCTTATGTCCAGCACCTAACATGAGATGAGCCTGACATCTCCTGTGCTGCATTTCACGTCATTTTCTATTTAGCTCTGTGTTTTTAATGACTCTTTCCCTACAAATTTGTTCTAAAGCCTTGTATACTCTGGGGGCTGGACTAATGTGCCTGAAGTTGCTCAGATCATTTATGTTTCCCTTTCTTAAACAGAGAGTGAAATCTGTATAAGAACTTGGGTCAGTAAGCATAAAATCTAGAACCATGTATTCTCTGCTGCGCCCTTTATGTGGTTCATGGGGAAGGTAGGAGTCTCCAAATGAGGGGCTGTCCATGGCGAGAAGAGTCGATGGATGGGGCTGTATTTGGGTCAGACCAATCCATTGGACTTAGCATCCCGGTTGTGACACTGGCCAAGAGCAGATGCCTGGAGAATGATTACAAGGACAGGGCAGACGTCAGTAATACGCTTGCTTTCGGGAGAAACAAAATCTTAAATCAGAAGTTATCTCTTCATTCTGGGGCTTACCAGCTCATGTTACCCCTCATTACCTTTCGAACCTCCTTAACATACAGTATAGCGTACAGATCACATCTGTGCTGGGAGGGTGAATCTGGTGGAAATTACAAGCTGTTTGGATATAGTAGGTAACTTAGCTAAGAAAGGAGTGTTTTTCCCCTGGACACAGAATCTAACCTATAGTTTTACTTGATTTGGCAGCATCCCTCTGAGCTAATCTTTAGTTGAGGATAACAAACTCACTGACAAGAGTGGGCTGGGATACAGAAATGCTCCAGGCAGCTTTCCTGGAAAACAGAGGAGGGCTGTGGTGCAAATGTTGAAAGAATCTTTTGCAAGGTGCTGTTGATGATTATGACCAAGAGTTGTTTTCTGATACCACCTACAGAGCTCAGTATAACTTTTGATGCAGCTGAGGTAGGTGCTGTACCAAATCTGCAAAGAGACTATTGTTGGTTGAGGAATGTGCAACATAAACACCATCTGTCTTCAGAAATACTGCACGGACCTGCAAGCCCAGGTTAGTCAATGTTTTGTGGCAGGGTCTTCTTCGACTTCAGGGAAACGGCTACAAAACACTGGGGCTGTTTAGGGTCAAAGAAATTCTTGCAGTCCTTTTCTTGCTCCTCATCTCTGCTTCCTCTTTCCTTCTGAATGTTAGTGAAAACATCTTCCCTTGAACCGCCTTCTTTGCAGCACAGTGAGACAAGCTCCCCGGTGCTTTGAGAAGCTCTCTGATGACCAATATTGATGGAGCTTGGAAAAGAAAAGGGTTTCCAAAGACGTGGCACTTGGCAGGTCTTGACATTGGACACTGCCTCTCGGCTGTCTAATCCCTCCCAGGGGGCCTGGCTCAGGCAAGAGCAGAGCAGGGACCTGGGAGGCTGTGGCAGACGTGGACTTTGGGCCAAGTGATTTGGGCCAAGCGACATCTGCCAGTAGTGGGGAAGGGCACAGATGGACAGAGAGGCAGCAGAAACAAGGCGGCTGTGCTGACAAATCTGCTCAAACAGTGGATCTTCAAAACAAATTACAGATCTGATGAGCAGATGCCAGAAAAACCTTCGTCTCTGAGGAAAGGGAGTGGGATTGCTTTGGAAGAGGACACTAAACAAGGGCAAGAACAAACCCACCTTCTCCAGTCTCCTACCTTGCTCCATGCTGTATTTTCCTGGCTCCATGCCCTCAGGAGGCGGGAGCGCCTGGGTGCCCTGTCACATGGGTGGGCACCTCATAGGCACCCCGGGCAGCTTTGTGGGGAGGAGACCGGATTACTCCTCTCTCCTTGAAAAGGATGAATTTCCTCCCCCCCAACATTTTTTCGTGTCTTGAAATATCATTCAATGTTTCTCCAGAAACCTCCTTGTTGCCACAGGGAAAAACAATATATACTGCAAAACGCACTAGTCAGTTGGAAATTGCTTTTGATAGGTGAGTTTTAACCAACACTTGTTCAAATTTCATCTGTCATTTCTGTCTCATCTCCATCAGCTTAATAGCCTGCCCCAAGAAGGAACAAACCGGCTGTTTTCGAGCTGAGCCTGCCTGGCTCCCGCAGCCCGTGGGAGCTGCTCCAGCAGCGCCGGCCGGGCTCCCGGCCCCCCCGTGCTGCCCACCCTGCAGAGGCAAAAGGCCACGCTTCACACTCAAGTGCCACAGCCCAGATTGAGGGTGGCAGCGCTGTCACCCCCATGCCGTCACCGCTCCCTTCCCGGCCCTGGCAGCAGCCCGGCCACGGCAGCAAGCCCAAATACCAACGCCGGGGACGCGGGGAGAGCTTAGAGGAGCTGGCAGCTGAGGGGAGCGACGGCGATCGGCTTTGACGACGCCCGGGGAGCCGTGCGAGACAAGGAAGGCCAGAGGGAAGGGGAACGGGACGGGACGGCGCTGGCACGCACGGGCAGACCCGGGGAGTCTTTGGGAGAGGAGAGCTACAACCGTGCGATGAAGTCAGGGCCCGGCCTAGTGAATACCTAGCAGGAGGCCATGGGGATTTCAGGAGACAGCAGCATCCTCCCTGCTAATGTCCTCCTCTTCTTGGCCTCATGGGCTGTTCACCCACCCCAGAAAATGTGGCTGGGGCACTTGTTCTTCCTCTTTACTTTTCCCTCTGTCTGCTAAGTCTGGCTGGAAAAAAATAAAATAAAATTCTCTTAGTCAAAATGCTCCCCAAAATGAACATTTTCTATCTCCTTCCAATCCTGGTAATATCCTCCTTTATTTTTTCTTCCTCTCCATAGGAGACTTTCCCCTGGCTTCTCTGTTCTGTTTTACTGTATTTTAAATGGGGATCCCTTTTAATTAAACAAAAAGGAAAAAGAAACCCTTCAGTCCCATTCAATTCAAACCAAAATGGTCTTTCTCTCTTTCAAAGAGACTCAAGGTACAGTTTAGGGTTGGACTCATTTCATCAAGCGATGAGAACATTCGAAGCAACAGAAACAGCTTCACGACACATTTTCTTATTTCCCCTTGACTCCGATTTCACAAAGTCTGAAATCTCCAATTCACACACACAAAAAAAAGGTTCCCAGCACTTGAAAGAGCAGGCTTTTGCCCAAAAAAAGAGCAAAAGAAAACATATCATTGAAAATCTTCCAGCCTCGCACATAAAACATCTCCTCCGCTCCCTGCCTCTGTGTTACTCCCTCTGGCTGTCTAGAAACAATGCAAACTGATTTTGAAGGGTGCAATAATAATAACGTGCCACACACAAACGGCAAAGTTTGCTCAAAAGAGCAGATTTCTGCTCCAAAAGCGCAGGTTTCCTGCCTCCTCCGCTGATCCCACCCTGCACGGGGGCAGGCGCGGGCAGCGCAGCAGGGCGGCGCGGTGGCCGGGTGCCGACGCGGCCATCAGCCCCGGTCGGAGCGAGCTGCCCCGCGCCCCGGCACGCCGCCGGCCCCCCCAGACCCCCCCTCGCACGGGGAACGCCGCTGCCTGCGCACAGCCGCAATTCCATGTGCCGACTCCAGCCCTCATTAAAAGGCCTTTTCCATTCCGGATTTCTCCAATATAACGGAGCGAAAGCACTGACCTGTCAGAATGGTCTTTTATTATGATTCATTTATGCCATTAATGTAATATCCTCCTCTTAGATTGCTTAGTTATGTATTAATATTTTAAGAAACTCGGCATTTTTTTTAGTTCTTCATTGTCTAAAACGAGTCGCAAACTCTCCGTGTGACAGGATTTTGATAGATGATATTTTTAGCTGTGATCGCATCTTGATATTCTGACATTAGGGACATGTTTTTAAAATATCTTATCACGTGCATTTATCTTATTTTCATTAATCTCTGTCTTCCCAGTTATCATTTTGTTTTTATTGCAGGCTCATTAGTGCTTGCTGTAAGTCTCGGGCACGTAGAAGGCATTCATTCACTTCTTGTTCATAGCAAAACCACAAACGGGAAAGTAAAACATGGATATAGGAAGCCCAAATGATCAGTGGATGTTTTGGGTTTTAATAAAAAACACTTCCAATGAATTGCCTTGCTGAGAGCGGCGGGGCATTACTACGTCCAGCCTATTTTAGAGGTTTGAAGAAGGATATTGAGGATTCAGGAGAGAGTTACAGGAATGAACCTGGAGAAATGCGAGGAAGCGACAGACCACAGGGCCTTGACCTGCTTGATCCATCAAAGCGATCGAGAGCGACGCAAGCTAAAGCGCCAAATAGCCGCCACCAGCAGACGATACCAAAGGGCTTTTTAAACCTCACAGAAACGGGGCTAAACAAAACCACCACCTGCAAATCTCGCCTGTGTGCTGCAAATCAGCGACTGGCAGCGTGTTTCCAACCGCGCGGCTCAGCCGGGCCGAGGGGAGCCAGGCCCCCACGAGCCCTGCAGCCCGCACGGCCTTTTCGCTCCCGCGACGCCAGCGGCGACGCAGCCGGCGAGGCCCCCACGCCGAGTCCCAAAGCCCGGCGGTGTCCAGAGCGGCCGCGAGGTGACACGGGCCCCGGCCGAGGAGCGGGGCGGCGACAGGGAGCGGCGGGCCAGGACGTCTCATCGCCGGGGGTAGCGCGACGGCCCCGCTCGGCTGATGAGCCGAGTCGTTTTCCTCTAGAAACGAGATGGATGATCCCAATTATATTCTTCCAGCACTGATTTAATGTAATGTTTTATTAATAGCAACAATCAGAGGAAAGCAAACAGCTCATTCCGAGCGCGCCGTTCCCCTCCTGCGTTCGCTTCCCCGCACCCAGCTCCCCTCTGAGCGCGACGCCAAGGCGTACAGGGGCAAGGACGAGGGGGGGAAAGTCACGCGCCGAACAGGGAAATGGCTCGTTAAAGCCCTCTTGACAAAATTATCACAACTGTGACAGCACTGTCTTCGCTCCCATTCTGTGCGGCTTGGTTGGAGGAAGCTGCAAATTGCTGGTTCGTTTCCTTGGACGTGAAAAGACCGGCCAGAGCTTCTCACTGTGACAGGCAAAACTAATCCGTGGTTCTGTATTGCTGCTTTTTTAATACTCGGCAGGAGCAAGAGGAGGGACACGGCAAGGCTCCGAGAAGCGGGAGCCCTTGCATGGAAAGCCTGGGGTTGGCTCCTGCCTCCGGCCCCGGTCGGGGTGCCGCCGAGCTGACCGGTAAGCACCCAAGACCTTCTCTCACCCAGGCCTCCCAACACGGGGACTTTCTCCCTGTCTGTCCGAGAAGCGGGACAGGCTTCGCATTGCATTCCCTCCGCTGGAAGAAGATGGGGGGAAACTGGATTTTCCAAGGCGCCGGGTGCCGGCAGGGCTGGCGGTTATCGCTCCAAGGTGGGCAGGAGGCAGCTGCACTGCTGGCGGGAAGGTGGACACGGGTGAAAGGGGGGCAAGCCCGAGCCCGCCGGCCCCACCGGGGCAGGGGACAGCACCCTCATCCCAGCCGCAGCTGGTTGCTGCTAATACCCTTCCCTGCGCCACGCTTAAAAAAACCGTAACGCAAAGAGTGGCCAAGCCATCCTCAAGTCAGACGTTGCCATGTGCCAAAACTAAATCCATCCTCTGGGTTCCTTCGCCCCTCAAATCCTCCTTTTTTTAAGCAGCTCTCCATCACCTCCCTGTCTGCTCTTGCATTTGGAAGCCTTGTTTGCTTATTTATTTATTTGATTGCTTGTTTTAATAGTAATACAAATCCCTCTAGGCCAGTGGTGATAAACTCAACGGACATGAGCTTTATGTAGTTTATAATTCCAATTTCTGCTCCTGGCTCAAACATGGAATTTAAAGTTCTCTTCAATCACGAGTGCTCTACATTGTGGCTAAATGATTTCTTTTCCCCCCAGAGAACCATTAATCAGGACCATGATCTAACATCTCTCTCTCTCTTTCTCAAACTATTCTAGTGAATTCTTAAAAGAAAGGGGTGAAAAAAAGGAAAAGGGAGAGAAAGATTAAAGGGAGCAGGTGTCACATTTATCTTATTTCCAGCGCAAACACAATCAACAAGTGCCAGGCTAAAACCAGACCCTAAACAAAACCTGCAAAATGTTCTCTAAATAAATGATTCTTGGCTCTCCGCTGTTTGCTTTTAATTTGCAGGCATCCTCCGAACGCTTCTGCCGAGCAAGAGCAGCTTCGGGAAGGAGCTCAGCCGAGCTGGGTCCCCGGGAAGGTTTCTGCCGGCCGCGTCCCCGCGTCCCTCTCTGTCCCCCTTCCCTCTTCTCCCAGGTCGCCGACCGCCATCCCAAAACCGCCGGCACCATCTCCAGCACGAGGTCTGTGCGTACATCCCATTTAACCGCCGCTGCAGGGACACGGGGCTCAGGCGGCTCCCAGGCCTGGGCCGAGCCTGCACGGCTCCGAGCAGCCGGGCGCCCCGGGAGGGTGTCTGAGCACGAGGAGCTCTCACAGCACCAGCGCAAATTCCTCAGCACTGATCAGAAACTCCAGATGTATCCAAAAAAAGTGTTTCTTCAATTGGAAATTAGAGATTTCAACAAAGCAGGCCTTTGACAAAGATGTTCAATCTTCTATGGAAGGGATCAAGAAAAAAATCAAACCACACTATCAGCAAAAGAAAACCATAAAAATCCTTCCCGGAGTCAAAATATTTGACTCAGTGCTACAAATTGAAAAGGAAACTATTTGTGAAGCTTTTGTGAAGCTTGGCATCGCCTTGAACCATTGCACTGCCCCACGGGAGCTGCTCTTTGCACCTGGTGACCACATTTTCTTCTGTGCTTCACCTTCCCAGGCCAGACCACCTCTACTATACTATATATATATATGTACACACACACAGGTCCTGCAGGAGACTGGTCTCTGCGGCAAGGAAACTGCAACACCACCCGGGCACTGCAGCAGCATCTCCAGCCAGCGCACAGGTGTGTTTTAATCCCGAGTCCAGTCTGAGGGAGCTTTGAAGAGGCGGCGGACCCTGCTAAGCCAAAGTTACAAAGCTGGAGTAAAAGCCGTGAGGAAATCTGTTCATTTTGTCTCCGTTTTCCTTGAGCAATTACTAGGGCAGCGTGTGACCCCACGCAGCAGGGGCAAAGTGCAGTCCCTCCCACGCATGCGACATGCAGGCTGCGTCCTGCAAAGTGCATGACACCCTTCCCTCTCTCTTCCATTTATTTCTAATAACTCAACTGCAAGCACTGCAGGGGAGCAAGGAGCTCCTCCTGGATGCCTCTGCGCGTAGAGGCAGCCTGCGGATATGATTTCTGTCCAGGCTGAAGAGAGGAGTCCTTCCATTTTCCAGCCTTCAACAACATGAGGCTTAAATCCTGGGTCAGACTGCTAAGGGACCAGATTCATTACTGTCCCCTGGCAGCTCTGTGCCACTCTGATGGGGCAAAACGGCTGTAAATCTATCCGAAAGGATTGCCCTTGGCCATTTCATTTCGCATCCGATGCAGCAGAGCAGGAGACTGGTCCCAGAGCTTTGCTCCTTCCTCACGATACGCCAAAACTAGAGAAATTTGTCCCCACAGGAGAAAATGAGGGGAGCATGGCAGTTTTGATATAACGGCAAGGCTGGCCGTTCTGCTTGATACAGCCACCTTATAAAATAGTCACAATAAATATAATCAGGCAAAGAGTGTGGCCTGGCACCGGTCCCTGCTGTCCCTCCTCTGCTGGGCAGCTGCAATTTACTGTTCACACCAAGACGCTCGATGCCTCCCCGCACCAGCCGCTTCCCCGGGCGCTCAAGGGAGTGCAAAGGCCCCCAGAGCTGAACGCGGCGGCAGCAACACCGGCTGAATTTCAGGCTTCAGAGAGACGTCCTTCCCCCAGCCGCGCTGTAAAGCCAAAGCTGAAATGCAGCGTTTCCATTTAAAATTGAAACGTACTGTGCGAACCCATGCAAATAGCCAGCCTGTTTGCAGCCACAGGGGAAGGCTTTTGTTCTGCCCCAAGACTGGAAATTTTTGTTAAGCTTTTTTCAAATGTTGCAAACAGCTGGATGCTGCAGGAGATGGAAAACCAGGCTGTGCGCACGCTCCGGCCCGGCGCCGCGCGTGCCGTGTGCGGCTGTTGCAGCCACCTTCCCCGGGCTCGGCGGCAGCAGCTTGTTCTGCTCAGCGCCCAAGGTCCCCGGTTCAATCCCCGTCGTGTCTCCAAGACGGCGGCTGTCACGTGTCACCGGTTTACACAGGCAGAGCAAGGGCTCTCGGAGGATTTGTGCACTTTGTGTCCCAAAAAACAGGAGGAATTCAACCTGGGCATCTCCCCTTGCTGGGAGCCCGGCAGCCTACCCCGTCCTTCACACATGGGACTGCAACATTTTGCGGCAGGGACGCGGCAGTGGCACTAAGCAGCGGCTGGGGATGCTGTCCCGGGTGCCGGTCCCCCAGGTGCTGTGCTTAAGGGTTCGACAGCAGCCAGAGCAGCTGCTGCCGTGTTTTATTCATGCACCTTGTCTGGGGATGCTGAGTAGTTTGGGGCCAAGAGTGGAGGAAAATGAAAAGTAAAAAGCTGTCATTTCGCAGGCACAGCATGCTCTGCTTGTGGCTTTACCAGGCTTCTGGGCAGCGGCCGGGAGATTTCTGCCTGCCCTTCCTTGGGCTACAGGGTGGCAACAGCATGATTTCCATACCTCTCCCCACCGTGCCATACGCTGCCCCTGTACCACATGCCCCGATTTTAAAGCCATCGCTCCCGGCTCCCTGGTGAGCCGGAGCATGTAAATCCGGGCTCTTTATGCCAAACAGGCAAAACCCTGGGTCTGAGGGTTTCCCAGACCAGTGGCATTCATCCTCTTCTTCAGTCCTGCCCACCGCTAGCCTGTTTCCATCCCCATTGCTCTCCCGTGATGACAAACCTCCTCCTCGAGCATCGTCCCCCACCAGCTATTTCAACCCTAGGCTCCCTACGTGCTGCTGCCAAACTTGCCTTTGCCCCAGTCTATCCCAAAGTCCCCCTTGTCCCTCCAGCCAGCAGAGTCCGGGCGGTGCGCTGCCTGCAAGCTCCTTGTTTTGTGCTCAAAAGCACATGGCCATGGGCCTGTGGGTGGGAAATGATCCCACATCCCAGCATCTTGCTCTGCCATGACCGATGGTAGCTGAGAACATGCAACTCATTTCATGGATGCATGATGCAAGGGGACCAGAAGGGGAAAGAGGCCCACTGATGCTCTAAGTGCCTTACTGATTTAGCTGACGCCGGCAGATCCACACAGCCCATAAACTGTATGATTACATTTATAGTTATGTTCTTACTAAGCGAAAAGCGAGGTAGGAGATTAACCATGTGGAGGAGGAGGAGGAGGAGGGGAGCATGGCAGCAGGACCCTAAATCCTGGGGAGCTAATAAAAGTCGAGGGCAACGGGGAAGAAACCTTGCTCCACCAGTGGTGGTGAGCTCCACCACCGCTGCCCGCTCCAAGCCGGACAGGGCTTCCCAGCTTGGCCTCCAGCTAGCAGGGAGCAAAGGCTCCGCTCTGCCGCAGCCTCCAGCCCTCGTTAAACCTCCGCAGAAGAGGCCACATTTTGAAAGCCAAAACGTTCCTTGCAGAGGGAGGCAGAGGGCTTGATAGGAGAGGAGGCAGGAGGAACTAAAGTGCTCTTACAGCAAAAGATGGGAATTGCTTGATGAACTCTTGTGCAGCATTGCTGGAGGGCAGCCACATCCCGGAGGAAAGCTGCTTGTCCCCGCACGGCAGCCCGCGGTCTGGAGGAGAAGCGAGCCGCAGAGAAGCGCCAGCAGCCCCCTCGCCCACGTCTGGAAATTCCCCGGTACCGTCGGTGTCCAGGCAGCCCCTTCACGCGAGAGCCGAGCGCCTGGGGGCTGCTCGCCGCGGCGAACCCGGACCCCTTCTCGGCAGCGGCTGTGCCAAAGCCCCCCAGGGCTGGGGGCACAAAACGACCCCGAGGAGGGTAACACAAGCAAGCTCTTGGGCTGTGCGCAAGGTGATGTCCTGCTAGATTCAGGGGAGAAAAAAAGCTTAACGCAAACGGGTAGCAGGAGATAAATACGACAGTCCTGGTGCCTTGGCAGCCGGTTGCTTGATGGAGAACCAAGCTGCCCCAGCCGGAGACGGGGTCAGAGCCTCCTAAAGCCGATTCCACCTCCGCAGCCCTCACCGGCCCCGCGAACAGACGCAGAAACACCCGGACCTGAGCCGGCAGGAAGGTCGGCACGGAGACGCGCACGCGAGAGCCCAGCCAGCTCCTTCCCCGCGAGCTCCCGCAGGAACCGGCAGGCTCCGGAGGGCGCAGGGGATTGCGGCGCAGCGGTTCCCCGCGCGGGGATGAACCACACTGCTCCGATCGCTGAGAGCTCAGCGACAGAGTTATAGACGGCCGCGTGCGGAAACTGTGAAGGGTGTGAATGCAACGGAACAGAAGAATTATGTAGAAAATAAAGGTAGTTACAGTTGCTTCAAAACATTTTCTCAGCTAGGGCTCAGGGTTTTTAATCAACATTCTTTCTGTTTTTTTATTGCAAGTTCTCCGTTCTGCCAAATGTTTGCAGAAGGAAAAAGAAACTAAAGGAAAGAGAGAAAAACAGTTTTAGCTGCCAATCTGTTGCTTGCAGAGCCCTGAAAAGCACCCTGAGAGACAGACGGGCACGCATTATAAAAAAGGAAAAGGATTTAGTGCATCCTCTATGCCGAAAACCCTTTCTAGGCCCCTTCCCTCCTGAGCCCTCCCATGTCCCCAGCAAGCTCTGTGTCATTAAAGGAGGTTCCAGCCCGCACCAAACTCATCCTAAACTTCCTGCGTGCTCCGGAAAGCCTGGCTCACCCCTTCCCTCTCCAGGAAAGAGTCTATTCCGGTTTACGGAGGCCACAGCCCCTCTCTCCCCGCCGGCTCTGGCAAAGGCTGCTTTCGTTAGAAGCAGCTGATGGGGCTCTGCCCCTTGGGATGCTCAGATAACGCTATCCCCAGTTCAGCATTGTTTTTTCAAAAACTAATTTTCTTCTTAAATGCTTCCTCCTTGCTCCGTGCCAGGAGTCTAGAAGTGGTACAACTGCCTCCAAAGTCATGAAATTTCACAACCGCTGCAAAAGGAGATGCTCCTTCCTCCCCCCAGCCGGCAAAACCGGCATTCCCTTCCTCTTGCTTTCTTGTTGTGGAAGACAGTGATTTCTCCCTTTTCCCCAGAACCACAGGGCTAGAAATGCGTATTTCTCCTCCTGCTCAGCACAGGGACTCCTGCAGAGTCCCACGATGCCAGCGCTGGCCGCTCAGGCCAACCAGGACGTATGAAGACACTTGCCATAAAGCTGCCAGAGGTGACAATTTTGGGTTGTCTTCAGTGGAGGACAGCTGAGAAGTCTAAGCGCACCCTTGCCTCAGTCTTACCAGACCAGAAGACCAAGCATGAGCCTAAGCACAGGGAAATCCCCTCCCTAAGGCCACATGGGCAGAAGAGCTAAGATAAAGATAGATAGATAGATAGATAGATAGAGATAGATATATGTATATATCCATATATATATATGCACTTGTCAAGCTAGCTGAGGCTCTGAGAGGAGAAAGCTGCCAGCCTTCCACTGCTTCACCATGCAGGGAAAGAGAATTAGAGGGGCAATGGGGAGAGAAACAGAGAGAAACATCCTCTAAAGCTTGTTTTTAAGACATCCCTTCCACCCAGGGGCTTGTTTTAACAGCCCGTGCTGCACACTAGATACGTCCCCTTTTATTTACGATGATTATTATGGGCTGCTGCGGGGTCCCCCAGATCCCAGAGAGGCAGCGCTGGCTGCTATTAAGGCATTTTGTCTTTCTCTAAAATCACATAAAGACCTTCCCCGTGCTTCTCCCGCTGTGCAATAAAAAGCAAAAGACAATCTGCGGCTGAGCTGGCTGCTCTGTAGCTGGATCGGCAAAGCGCCTCGTTAGGCACAATAAAGTGCTCTCCTCAAACCCAGGACGATCACCAAGGCCAGGGCAATTGGGCCAGGCCAAAAGGAGTCCTAGTGCAGGGCAGGGCTGGGCGGCGGTGACCACGGCGCCCGTGAGCGGAGAGCCATGGGGTAGACACGGGTACAGACATGGGGTTTCAAGTCGTTTCCCTGCTTCCTGATCCAGGTGAGGCCATAAGGAGATGGGACCGGCTTGCCCGGGTTGTGTCCCTGTCACTGAGCGGAGAGCTGTCACCCGAGGACGCGGGCTGGGGGCCGGCACTGCCGGCGCGGGTGGCAGCCACGGCTCACCCAGCCCCTCTGCGCGGAGCTCGCCGGGCTCCAGTCCCGGCCTCGGCTTTGCTCCCCGCAGGCAGGAGCAGCGCAGCGGAGCATGCGGCCAAGCCAGCCAAGAGGCATTTCGGAAAATTAATCAGTCCAATTGAAATGTGATTGATTGAGGATTGAAAGCCACAATCCAGCAAACCCTGGAAACTGTAATAGTCTAAAACCCTCTTAATTTTTAATGTTCTTTCTCTTTTTTTTTTTTTTCCTCTTTTCCCCTCATGGAGGTGGCTTCACGCCAGGATGTTTATGTGTAAACAAGTCAGCTCTCTCCCAGCTGACTTGGGGCACCCGGTCCAGGGAGGCTTTGGAGAAAGCCAGACCAGCCCTGCCCCATGCTCCCCAGAGCATGCACTACCCTTCCTGGCCTGCTACCCCTCAACCCAGCTCAAGAAACGTGCCAAGAAGGCAAAAACAGAGGAGAACATCCTCATGGCATTAAGCTTGCCAGACACCAAACCTGGAAGTGGGAGTCCTGCTCCTCCAAGTCTGCAAATATCGTGACAGCAATGGTGACGCCAACAAGCCCATGCATCCCCTCCGGTCACGCAGCAGCCGCGGAGCCCCCGACACTCGGAGCTGGGCAACGGAGAGGAGCGATTTGCTTGGACATCAGTTTCAGTGGTGACATCTCCTTGACGTTGAGGATTGTCCTCTAACATAGTCAGCAGACCACTGCCCTGAAACTAAGAGCAAATCTCTGTGTCTGGCAAGTCAGCTGTAATCCTAAATGCAGCACCACAACCATTTGGTGCAGCAGCGAAACCAGGATGTCGTACACAGAGAGCGCCAAAAGCAGCGACGGAGGACGTGCCTTGGGTTAGCTACTCCTTGAGGCTCAGCCCAAAGCTACCTGTCAAGTATTTTGCCATTGGAGCAGCTCTGTAATTAGCAATGGATGTGAGCATAAGTTGCGACTGGCTGCCTGGTGCTATTAGTGTGAAAATATTTCTGTTTTTAACAGATCTATTTTGATTTTTGGCTCCAAAGTGAAAATATCTCTATTTGTTCAACATTTGTTATTGGTCTAGGTTTGTAGGGTTTTTTTTTTTTTTTGACACAGTGTCAACATTTCTCAAGTGGGAAATAAAAACAACACAGTTCAGTTTAAAAAAAGACCAATTTTCTGCCAGCAGCATCAATGGAAATGTTTCATATAGGTCCCGATGAAGAAATCTGAACACATGCCATCAGACCCAAGCTCTGACCTCTTCTAATGGTTGTTGTTGGACTGGTTTCTTGGGGAAAAGAGGCCTATAAAATCACACCTTCTCTGTGTCTGTTTGTTGCCTTTCCACCACCAGTCCTGTGGCATACCTGGGCATATTTCAAGCACAGATGGGATGAGATCTTGGAGATAATTGGGTTCTGACGAACTTCTTGAAAATCAGAGTCCAGATCTGGATACATTTTGTTCTCTAACTGAAGAAAAGGTGCTGAGCTCTTATTAAACACAGGAGAGTCTCAGACAGATGACAGCCCCTAAAATTTCCCAGCTGGAGGGCAAACTAGCAGGAGGAGTTTGCACCTTCCCTGGTCTAAAGTCCACCAGTGGAGTTCAAAATCTAATTTGAGCAGGAGCAATAATTTCCTCCTGGCTTGTCTGAAGTGCCCTGCCCTGGAAGTGCCCTGGTGTCACCAGTATGATGGCGTTTCCCACTACAGCTTGGAAAAAGCACCCAATGTCAGGCCAGCCTGGAAAACTCAATGAAATGAGGAAAAAGCAAGGAATCTATCTTCAACCTGGGGCCATAACTCAGCTTCCTAGTGGGTTTTCATTGTGGATTTTTTTCTGTGGGACTGTGGGGCTTGATCTCCTGGCGGTGCTATGCGACACCCCGGTGTCCCCGGTAACTCTTGCTGTTCCCTGCATTTTGGCCAAAAGACGTATCAAACCTGGCTGTGGCATTAAGGCCCCTGTGCATCTGTCACAGTGCTGGGTTGCTCCAGCCTTTATTAGAACCGTTTATTTATGTCCCACTCTGCCCCGAGAGCCTTTCTGAAGTGTCTTTGCTATCTCCAGCAGCTCCTGTTAAATCTGGAAGACAAAGTGTTAGCTCTCTCCATGAGGGTTTTTTATTTTTAATAAAACTTGCTTGTGCTGTTCCCCGAGGGACTTGTTGAAGTTGCTAAAGTCAAAGATAAAATGTTCTAGCTGCTGTTTCCTGGAGAGCGATGCTGTGCTTTCTCGTGAAACTTCTTTAATGAACATCTGTAAAGGACAGAGACAAGACCAAGCCTCAACGTGCGGTTCAAGTACCTTTGAACTCTGGAGATGCCGGTGGCTACATCCAAGTCCATTCTTTCCAGCTCTTTTTCTGACGGTTTCTAATGGGCTGAAACAAAACTTGAAAGGGAACAACCTGAACGTGGGAGAAAAAACACAGGTGGTTTTGCCTCCGTGCTTTGCGGCTGTCTTCCAGCTCCCTGCCAGATCTCAGAGGCTTCACGGGGCCCCTGAGGAGGTTCAGTCCCGCAGGACTCTGATGGTGCAGGGACCACATCATTCCTGCGCCAGGCAAGAGGCAAGCTCCCCGGATCAGGACGCATCACACCATGAAACACCGCTGTGGGCAAAGACAAGCCCAGGCCCAGAGGCAGCTTAGCTCTTGGTTACTCATCAAGGCTAATTAGCTCATACCCCGTGCTGGGCTAACGAGGCCGTGCTCTTGCTGGTCTTGGAGCTAGCAGTTGCTCAGGGGGTCTCCGCCCTGCATCATGCCATGCAGGAGAGACATGCGCTTACAGAACAGGGCTCCCTCGCATGCCACTTTTGACAGGGAGAAAATGAATTTCACCCTCATCAAATCCTTGGCAGAAAATGTCAACTTGATGCCAACAGGAAAGAAAACCTAATAAATGAAAGGAAGCACCAATTCCTTTTGGATGGTTTGAACTGTCAGTGTTTTCTGGGCTAAAAGTTCACTTTTTATTATTTTTTAAACTCTCTTCCTCTGCTGGGACCAAGCAACACCCCCGTTAGACATCTTTCCACCAGTATCCATGAGTCCACACCATGGGTAACAGGGTTAATATTGCTTTGGCATGAAAATCACATATCCCCAGTGCCCAGGGCCATCCGTAGGTTGCTCGGTCAGGCTGCCTCTCCCGTGACACACGCAGTCTCCTCTTTCAGCAGCGGGTTGCCGTATGTCGCTACCGTCTCCCCTCCGTCATGCTCGGGGCACTGGCACCTGCGGAAGGACCCTGGTCCCCAGAGGCGGGTGCTTGTCCCCAGGTTTTCTCCCCAGGGCCACTGCAGAGCCTGTCGGACTGAGAGTATTTCAGCAGCCAGCTGAAAAGTGCTTCCACCCTCCCCAAGCCACCCACTACTGGGGAGGGGGACTTAAAACGAAAAATCACATTTTCTATGGAAAACAGTACTTTACACACAGATATAAACTAAAGCTCAAACCCAATTTTCTATTCAAGGAAAAGTTTTGATAGGAAGGTTTAGCTGACCCACTCCAAACTTCATAGAGCCCCTAAACCCTAAATTACAACCCCCACCAGGACTTCCAGCTTTGTACACGTCCCTCCTGATCCTACGAGTCAGCACAAAGGCTGGGTGGAGAAATGGCTTTCTTGGCACCCAGATCTCTTTTCTGATTATTATTCTGGTCATTCACCCTCTTTCTCTCTCAATCTTGAGGAAGGAGCAGTGATTTTGTGAGTTGGAATTTGGATGTTTTCCCAGCCTTTTTTTCCCCCCCTCCTGTTAATTAAAACTAATAAATCTGCTCAACAGAGTTTGCAGAGCAGGGGGACAAGGTACAGTTATCTTGACACAGCAAGGCCATCTCGCTCATTCCTCCACATCTCCTACTTATTTAATTTATTCATGTATTTATTCAGTGCTTGAGCCCATGCCAGAAATACGCTGCTGATCTGAATTTCTCGTCACCGCTACATGCTGTCTCCTTTGCTTGCTTTCCCAGGGAAGCAGTCCCACAGGAGCTAGTAATCATCAACAATTATCATGCTATGCTTCCCCAGACGTAATCACAGATAATTCAGAGTAACCTGGAAGCAAAGGGAGTCCATGTCAGACAGGACCTACACGGTCGCTTCCTCCTCACGTGCCATATCCCCCCGAGTGCAGAAGGTGGTGAGATCTTAGGTTCCAGAGAGGTGCTCAGAGAAGGAAATGTGGTTTGAACTCATTCTCGCCTCAAGGACTCATCAGGGAGGGTCAGAAAAAGGGGTCAGCTGCCCACATGTGGGTGTCTAATGCCACCTGAGACTTTACACAGCCCACCTGGTCTCCCAGCCACCCCAGAGAACCTGGGTTGCATCAGCCAGCCCGGTGAAGATGGCTCGGACACCCCAGGGTGTCCCGAACAGCTCTAGATGCCGATGTCCAGGCACCTGAGTTATCCCCCCGCACCCCTCTCCAGCACAGAAAATGCTTCCGCCAAGAGGACGCAAGCAGTGCCCCTATCGGGTGCCGGATCTGCGGCAGGATTTTGCCGGAGGTGCTGCCCATCCCTGGCTTTCCGACCAACACACCGAGGTCTCCTTCCCTCCCGGAGACGTGGCACGTGGTTGTCGGTGGAAAGCGGGTCGCGGTTTCGCCCTCCTCCCGCCTCACCCCACGCTCAAGGCCACGAGGCACCTGCAGCGCGGAGGGGGCTGACGGGCCGGGCAGCCGAGCGGGGCGCGGGCCCCACCGACTGACTTCCAGCGGCAGAAGTTTGGGCACAGCGGCTCCGCTCCGAAGGGCTGCGCGGATGGCAGCTCCGGTAGCTATGGCAACCAGCCGGCCTTCGCTGCAGCCGCCCAACTTGGCCAAGCCGGGCTCGCGCGTAGAAACGAAGAGGGACGGCAGAATGCAGATGACCTGCAATCCCTCCAAGCCCTTCCAATCGATAGCATATTAATTTTAAACCGCGGGAGTTAGGCGAGACGTGTGTAAGGATGAAGGAACGAATCCCAGGCAGCATGGATGACTGGAAAAAACGCAGGGGAAAGGTCCACAGAAGAAAAACAAGCCGACAGCGCATCTCTTCCACCGCCCCGACCTCCAGAAGAGGCCAGGCTAGCGTCAGCCAGAGGGTAACAGCTTTAACTGGGGATTCAAGTACCCTCCGCAAGAGCCGTCGCTTGTCGATGCGCGTGGGGAACGGCTACGCCGCAGTGGCTGAGACAGAGCACACCCATCCCTCTCGCTCGCCCATCGCCGACACGTCGGCACGACGTCGCGGGAGGGCAGGAGCTCCCACCGAAGCGGGGCTGCGCCTCTCTGTGCGGGAGCAGAGCAGAACGGCGCGGCCAAAGCGTCACCAACGTCAGCCTTCGCGGCTGCGTTTGCCAAGGCGACAGTCCACGTTCGCCTGGAAACCACCACCATGAAATATCACGGCAAAACGCGAGTCCAGCGAAAGAGCGGCGAGGTGCAGGCTGGGCCGCCCCGGTGACCCACTGAGCGCTCTCCGCACCCTCCCCTCACCTGCCCTTCGCGGCGCTGGGGCGGTTCTGCCCTGCCGTAGTCCCTCTCCCGCACACCAGACTTCGCGTGGCCACAGCTCCCGTTGCTTTGGCTCGCTGAGGGCTGTTCAGACAATCTCTAGTGCTCCTTTGGCCCTTTTTACCCCCAAAGTTCAAAGCACTGCGTGAAGTCCTCCATTCCTGCACTACAGAGGCGGAAACTGAGGCAGAGGGCAAGAGACTTGCTCCAAGTCGCCCACCGATGACCAGTGGCAGATGTAGGAACTGTCCCCAGGACCCCGAGTCCTAGTTTTATACCCCAATGAGGCAGGTCAGCCTGGAAATCTGTTTATGAAACTATTTTTTCTTTCTATTTCAGATGGCTTTTCAGCAAAAACTAAAGGAAAAAAATGGAAAATTCGACTTTTGGAAGAAAAGTTATTATTTTCTTTGCAGTAAACCCCTTGCCTCAGCTTTTCAATGAAAACTTCCAATACATTAAAAGTGCTTAAATGTTGATTTTAGAAAATTGGTCACCGATTTTTGGGAACAATCGCTTTTTAGAGGAAGCTGTTTATACAGATAACCACAATCCTTCTCTCACTTCAAGCAGCATCTGTTGTGGGAGAGAGCTGAGATGGCAAACATGCTCCCTCTCAATCCATCACCCAGACGCAAGGAAGGAAAAAGCACTCAAGTTAAAGGACAATGTTTGCATAAGAGCGGCTGGGCCACAAATCAATTCACACTGGAAATCTGGAGACGGTTTTAACCAGAGCGACGGATTCCTGGAACGATCCTCCGGTGGGATCAAGTGGATAAGAAACATTATCCTTTTTAAGATGGAGCTGGAACAGATGAGTAAATTCATGAAGAATCGCACTTGATGGAGCTGTCTTTGACTTGAATGAATCAGAAAGGTCTGATTTCATATTTCTGTTTCATGCCAGAGGTCTCTCAGCAGTTAGAGCTCTACTTAATGATCCATGGAAAGTAACTTAAAGAACATTTGCTATTGAATTTCCCTAGTCTTTCCCATCCTATTTGCATTTAAAACTAGTTTTCAGATGCTGTGCGTGGGACAAGACACATTTCTATTCAATATCTGTCCAATTTTCCCTGTTGCAGATTCAGTCTGGCTGCGCTGATTGCTATTGATACAGATGGAGTTGCGTGAGCATCCAGCGTTTTCTTGTACGCTGGCCCAGGAAATCTTGCAGGGAAATAGTTGCTGCAGGACTGAATGTGCTGGTAGAGCCAAAATGTGCTAGGGTGAACACGGTGTTTCGATCACCGAGAAACTGGGGGGTTTGAATCATTCCCCTTTCTTAAATGAGGACAAAAAAAGAACTTCTGGCCAAACCATGAGTAGCTACTTCAGAAAGAACTGAGCTCAGGTAGCAAGAAACGCGGTGCTTTGACTGTTTCAAAGCATTTCTTTTCAACCTGCATGGCCTTTGTATCAAAATGCTCCTATTTTTTAGAATAAATTGATTTAAATTTTAAAACAGCAGGAAAAGTCACTTTGAATTTTAAAAGAAAAAAAAAACATTTGAAAATGTCAGAGTGGCTGAAGAGGGAAAGCTATCGACAGGCAACGCCGAGAAGGCTAAAGCCTCTTTCACTTAGGCTTTACTAAACAGATCAACTCTGAGTTGGTGTCTGACACAATTAATGTGACGGAGTAAGAAATTGGGCTAAGGAGGGACAGAAGAGTTTAGAGAGCACTGAGCTAAGGCAGATGTTTTCGTGTCGGCTGCACCATGCCAGCTCCATCCCGGGAGATGCTCGGAGAACCACCGGCAGCGAGTGCAGAGCCAGCGAGGTGATATTTGAGACCGTGACGCTGCAGAAATGTAGAAAAGGGCAGATCTAACACCTGCCTTCTAAAAAGGGAAGAGAGGAAAATTAGTTTGTCTCTAATTTTCCAAAACATGCTGAAAGAAAACAAAGTCTATGCCAGCACCTGGAAGAACACGGGAAAATGAGTAACAGCCAAAATGAATTTGCAAAGAACAAATTGGGTCAAACCAATCTAATTTTTTTCTCTGACAGGGTGGCAGGGCTGGTGCTTGGGGGAGACGCGGGGATGTCATCTATCTTTGCTTTGGTAAGGCTTCTCAAGCTGTCTCCCATGACATTCTCATCAGCGTGCTGGGAAACGGCTCTATATTGCAATTTGGCTCTACCTGGAGAGGGATTATCAATGGTTCCCTGTCAGAGAGGAGGGATGCGTCTAACAGGGGTCTCTCCTGATTCTGGGACGATTCGATATTTCAATTAACCTCCCGGATGATGGAAGGGGGAGATGTTTATTAGATCTGCAGAGGGCTCACCCCAGGAAAGGCTACCAGCACTTTAGAGGACACGAAACCGATTTCAGACCAGACTAGGGACCCCGCAATGGGAAATTGGAGAATTAGCCTGAGATATCATATAAAGCTGATGAAATTCAGGGCTGACCGGCGCAAGTCTCGACGCGGAGGCACGGCTTAATCGCTCGCACAAACACCAGATGGGCGAAGATGGGCTGGGCAGCAGCTCAGCAGAAAAAGATCCAAGGTTGTATTTGATCAGAAGGGGAACAGACTGTGGCAATAAAAGGCAAATGGTTGCCTGCAGTGTTGCCTTAGAAATGGCTTAGGAAGAGTTTTCTTTGGACAGGGGGCGAAATAAAGACACTTTCTGGGACCTTCTGTCTGGATTTTCTGATCAATCATTTGTGTTCCGCAAAGCCAACCTTTGCTGCTGCTCCTTCTGGTTCGAATACACGGATATTTCCACCAGGAAGTTTCCGATCAGCTCCATTCACCGCGTGGAACGAGATTTGCATGCTGTGCCCGACACGCTCTCCCCCCGGCTCTTTTGATCTTTCACGCAGAGCGAGGGATTAGTATCGTTTCAACAGCATTTTCAGAAAATTGGCAAATGGCGCTTGCATCGCACTGGAGGACAGAGGTCCCAAGCCGGCCAGCCCGTTCGGGCAGCTGCGGCGTGATGGGGCTCCTCTGCCGGGCTGCGGGAGGAAGGAAAACGCAGCCGCTCCGGATCTGAGCGATGGCTCTATCCTGTAGCAACTCCGCTGTAAACACACACAGCGCCTAATAACTGCACGCACAGAGAGGCCGCGGCTAATAGATTGTACTGCTTGTTGTTACTGTACTAAGAACGTCCTGCTAATTTTTTGTTTTCACCAAATTTTTCACTTGAAATACGAGAGTGGAAACACAGCCGTGAGCCGCATGAAGAAGAGCGGCAGAGCTGCGGCTTCACTGGCTCTGTGGCACCGGCGGGGACCAGGGCTCAGAGCCCGCGGGGGCACCAGGCTCGCCGCCGAGCAGCTTTCGCCCCGCGCTCTGGGTCCGCGGTGCCCTGCAGTCCCTGTGCCCCAGCGCCGTTCCCACGCCGGATGGATAAGGAAGGATGCTCCCCGTCTTGGGAGACAGTGGCTTCTTCCGAGAGAGAAAGTAAGCCCATAACCAAGCAAATATCGTCATTTTTGGCGGCGTGGCGGATGAGCGCCAACATCAACATGGCAAACGCGGTTCGTCCCACTCGAAACCCAACCTCTTTGCCTCCCAAGCACACCCTCGCCCAGCCACGCTTCACGCCGAGCCCCAGCCTCCGAGCCGCGGGAAGCCCCGGGCAGCGGAGCCGCGGGACGCCGTCGCCGCTCGGCAGCAGCCGGCAGGGAGACCCGGGGAGCCGGGCGAGCGCGCGGCAGCGCCTGCAAGTGTTTAAACATGCAAACACACAAACCCTCTTACCAATCAGCACAGATGGAAATATTGATGCTTGCATTAAAAGTAAATATATTTTTAATTAAATCATTTTCCCCTTTGCCATTCAAGGGGCGTGAAAGCACTCATAAAATTAAACTGCTGCTTGAATTTTTCTCTCCCTCGAATTTTCTCTCTCTCTGCTCTGACACAGGCACAACTTCCCCCTTTCCCTTCCCACCAGCCCTACCCAAGGCACCGAGGTCTTTCGGCTCCTTAACCCCTTGCTGGTGCTCTGGCAGGTGCCAAGGCTCGAGCAGAGCCGTTCGCTCTCGCCGCCTCTTTCTCCTTTTCCCTCCCCCAGCCCCCAGCGCAGACACTGCTCCGAAGGGCTCATTAATCAAAAGGCAATTAATTCCTCATCACGGGGGCAAATAACAGATACAGACGTTCAATACCCTCCTTCTTCCACGCTTGAGCGTTTCTCTGATTCCTGCAAACTAAAATAAAAAGAAGCCAAAGCAAGAAAACACCAAATGATTAAATGCTTCATTAACATCCCGCAAGGCGGGCGGGGGGAGAGAGGCGGCAGCTGATTTATCTCTGTCACCAGGGAGACAAATAGTTTGGAGGGGCCGAAACGGCCGCCGAAAGAAGCGGGGTGCAAAGCCACGGCGAGCACGGCACGCGGGGCCGACGCGCGGGAAGCGGCACGGACGCCCGGCGGCACAGGGGCACGGCACGGCACCCCTGCCCGTGTCAGCTCTTTCTCTGCAAAACGGGACTTTTCCCCCCAAAATAGGAAAAAAATCCCTTTTCCTTCTTTCTCCCCGTTGCCCCGGGCTCCCTCCCTCCCTGCCGCACACAACATTGCTGCACTGCTCCCAGCACGAGGCCCTGATCTCCGTCAGGACCACTACACATCCCGACAACAACCCACTACCCTTAAAACATAACTAATGAGCAGATTCATGGTGTGGAAAAGAAGCTATTGCTCGTCGTCATTTTGTTGCTGAGGAGTCAAGCAATCGCGGTGAGCTTTGATATATAAAGCTGTTGATCCACTCAGCCTCAGTGTCCCAATCAATTAGCCGATGATCACTGCCTATAGGAAAATTAAGAGTAAACTATGATATTAGTTCTTTAATCACTGAACTTACAAAAAACACGGTGCACGATTCAAATGCTCAGTTGGTATCATTAATCATGGTTTGTAGCGAAAAATAATTTTATATTATTAAAGCAATTACCATGTAATCATTTACGTTAGCAAAAATTCATTAATCTTTATTCATTATTCAATCAGATCACATTATTTTAGCCTATTCGAACTTGCCATTTCAAAGTGGTGCAAAAAAAAAAAAGAAAAAGAAAGCAAAGAAAGTCACAAGAGAAACTTTTTATAACACTAAGCTACAAGGCTTGGCAGAAATTTGTTCCAAGCATAATTAATGCAAAGGCACCGGGTCTGCAGGGGGGACAGCGAGAACCTTGTCGTCCCCATCGTGTTTATTTGCTGCTCTTCTCTACCTAGGGCTGTTCTTCCCAAGGGCTCAGCACTCGCAACTTGGAGCAGATTTCTTCCCCTCCTATTTAGTCACCTGAACACACAGCCAGATTGCGTGTTTGGAAAGCAGCGGCTCTCCTTCCGAGCCCGATGGGCGGATTAGCGGAAAAGTCAGCTGCGTTGGAAGCGCGAAGGGTAACGCTCCCCGTCCCAAACCTGCCCCAGAGCCCCCTGCGTGGCCGCCCGTGCCCCTCCGAGAGCAGCGGGCCGTGCGGGCGAGGGGCAGCGCCGCTTGCGCCTTGCAGCCTCCGGCTCCGGGGGAATCCAAGCTGCGCAGGGAGCCGAGCGCTGCCAATCTGGGTCAGGCTCTTATCTGCCGGCAAGCAAAAAGGAACTGCCCCGACTTCTCTTTCTTTATCTTCTGAGATGAGTGGAACTGCAGTGCTCATTATTATAATTATTTTACTTTAATAGTCAAAGAGGTTAGCAAAGATCTTTTGATTCTATATCCATGAATTTATCTTGATAGTTTTTCCTCCATGGGGGAAAAAAAGGAGAAAAGCAAGCAAAGCTTCTCCCGGGGGACGGCCGCTGCAGGCTCCTCTGCACGCCACTCGCAAGCTGGGCGGCTGAACCCCGGCTTTGGTCGGTGGCAGGTTTTTCCCTGGCCCGCAGCCCTGCAAGCTCCCCTTTAAAATCTTCGTGCCACAATTCTGGGCTCAGATCCTGCCTTTTCTGCGTCCCTGTGAATTACCCCCGCTTGCCTGGGAGGCCGGACCCCCCTCCCGGCTGCGGCCCGCGGGGCTTGCACAGCACTCGTGCAAGGCAGTCCAGCACCCATGGTGTTCGCCTCCAGCGGGCAATTAATACATGTGTTAATTGCCCCCCTCCTGGCTTTGGGGCTGGCCGGCAGCCCCCGGGCCCTTGCAGGGCAGCGATCTCTCAGCCACCCTGGCCGCCTGGGGACACTTCTACAGCATTGCCAGGGCTTCTGCGAGACCTCTCTGAGCGTTGCCCCTTTCCTCCCTTTTTTTCCTCCTTTTCCCCTTTCATTCAGCGTCACTGGATGCAAGAGGCAATGAGGCCTCAATGTAAATAAGAAGAAAAAGAGCAATATCGTTTTCGTTTGGAGCACGTAACAGGTTGTCATGGGGAAGGCGTGTGGGTTTTCTCTGAAAAGGGAGCATCGCCGATGACCTTTGGAGAGCGTTTGCTCCGAGCCAGCTGCTGCGTTCACAACAGCCCCGGGCTCCGTGAATCCGCAGCCCCGCTCTCCCGTCTGCTCCGAGCGAAACGCCATGCAGCCCTGTCGCACCTCTCGCTTCCAAACCTGCCTGTCAGACCTCCATCTCCAAGCTCCTTCCTAGAGCCAGAAGAAGCCTCTAAGGCCCTATCCTCCAGAGCTTGGCGCTGCACGGAAGTCTCCGAGGCCCTGGGAAAATGCCCCTTTGCACCAGAGGTCCAGGGAGCACCTGGAATTTGCCCCAAAACGAGCCCGTAACACGGCTCCTCAGCACGGATCGGTAACGGAGCCGGAGCTGCTCCACCTCGAGCCTGCGTAAAAGCAGAGATACCTGTAATTGCAGCAAGGAGCCCCGCTTTGCTGGGCGGATAAAGCACAGGATCAACAGATCATGTTTCTTCCCCGTTTTTGGCAATGATTCACCAGATGATTTCAGGGGCTTTAACTCCCCTTGGTTTCTGGGAAAACTACAGGGGATAAATGCTAATGCCCCACCTCCGCCCAGCGCCTGGAGATCCCGAGATGGGCTGGACGGAGCAGCTCACGGCCAGTCTGCTTGGGGCTGCGTGGGGCAATCCACACAGACCAGCAGAAGGTGGGAACTGACTCAGACAAACCAGAATGTCCAGAAAACGCAGAAATTCAACCCAGCTGGACAGGGGGAGGTACAAGGCTTCAATGCGCAGTGAAAACACTTAATTCACCAGCAGTGCCCATGCGGACAAGCCTCCTGCCTTGCCCAGGCCCTGGCAGCGCAGACCCCTCCGTGCTGACTGCTGGGGCAATATCTCAGCCAAAGCTGCTCCTGGCATTTGCAGATTGCTCACAAAAACTCTCTCCAGCAAAGCACCTGGAGCTGGACGGCCCTGCCCATCCTCCCCTTGCACCCCCTCCACGCGCCGGCCCCCCTGCACGCGGGGACGTGCCTCCGACGTGCTCCCGGGGCACCTCAGCAGGGAACAGGGACGTCCAGGGCCGCCGGGCACGGGCTTTGCTCGGCACGGGGCTGAGCCGGGCTCCGAGGCGGAGGCGGGAGGTCTGGCTGCAGTCACGTCCCCCATCCACTTTGCAGGCTTGGTTTAGTGCATCTGTGGTACGCTCTGCAAGCAGCTTAAAGAGATTTTGATAGCATTGCTGGGAGAAAATGAACTTGTTAATGCTGCTATTTGCTGCAAAAAGGATTCACGCCCAGAACACTTTCTCGCAGCAATGATCATTTTTAGCTGGGAGAATGAATTAGCCTTCCACCGCAAAGCTATTTACATGGGGAAGAGGTCAGGCGGGCGCAGCAAGGTGACTATTTGGGGGTAAGGCCCTGGCCTAGCCTTGAGGAGATGCAGGTTTACTTCTCGCTTTTAATTCTCCATTTGCAGCCACCCTCCGCCCTCGAAACCTCTTTGCCTCAGCGCCCCAGCCCTAGCACAGGCAACGTTTCAATCAAAAAGACACCAAAAAGATGAGGAGCCTCAGGGCTGAGCGTATCCGCCATCCCCCACGGCAGCCCCCGAGGCCTCGTGGGGCCGGCGGGAACGGGGCCAGCATGGTCTCCGGGGGAGGATAAATGGGATAAACCAGAGGCTCTGCCCAGGTCCAGGGGGACCCGCGGAGGTAGAGCCTGGAGGCTCCCGCAGCCCGGCAGCCCCCCCGCGATCGGCCGCGGCCGGCTGCTCCGGGCTGCTCGGAAGGAAACGCCGCGAGCCCTCGCCGGGCTGTGAGCAAACTCCCCTCAACCGCACCGTTTATTTCCCTCTCCGGCTTCCCGTGCTACTAATTATCTGAAAGAGATTGATAAACCCGCCAGTTGCCGCTCTGGTTACAGGTCACTTACTGTGGTAATAAGAAGTGCAGAAATCAATAGCCATAAATAGCGGTTGGGAATCAAATTCCCCCAATGGCACTTTAAGCGCGGAGGTTTAATTACGCCGTCGTCTGGCGCCCGCTGCCCGGGAGGAGCGGGGCAGAGCCGGGGCGGCGAGCGGCACCCCGGGATCCGGCCCGTCCTTATCTTCCGTCGGGCTGCAGAAGCCCCCGGGAAGGAGGGACGCTGGGGCCGTTGAGGCTCTTCCAAAAGCAACACAGCTTCACACCGCATTTAGCTGCAGGCAGGATTTTAACGCTGCCTGGGCAATCCAGAGCGAAAGCTGCGTGTGAGTTAGAAACCGGCTGCTGCCAGCCAAGTAGGAACAGGTGGAAGGCATAAAGAAAACACAGATTCCTTTTTTAAAAAGCAAACGAGGGCTCACGCTTGGGACTGCTCACCCCCACGCGCCAGCAGGGCTCGGGGACGGTCCGCACGGCAGCAGGCGGAGGCCGTCTGCTTTCGCAGGGGTCGGGGATCTCACGGCACGCGAGCGAGTGGCTCCCATCCTTGGTGGCCTCGCCGGAGCCCCGCGGTCAGCGTCACGCTTGGCTTGAGGTTTCCACCAGTCATGGAAACGACTGCCAGACAGGTTGAACTGGGAAATTGGGAGTGTTACTGTTTATCATGGTTAGAGATAAACTACCAGACCAAGGCGCAGGGCAGCACGGGCTTTGCCATGCCCGGGTAACCGGTGGCCTTTCGGGAAGAGGTTTGGAGGCGAGGGAAACCATCCGCCTGTTCCCCACCACTGCTCCGAACAGCCGGACTCCAGCTGGAGCGGGGAAGAGCGGCACCCAAGGAAGAATTACTGGCAAAAAAGCCGAGGAAGACTGGCAGCGCTCACGTTGCAGAGTGCCCAGCTCTGCCTCCAACATCTGCTCAAACACCTGGGCCTGGGCCGGGGTCCCGGCGGCCCTGCCCAGCTCCCAGGGGGACCGGTGGTGCCTTTCCCCTGCCCCGGACCGGCATGATTGCTCCTGGCAGGATTCAGGAGATACTCGCTCCAGCGACAAAGTCTCTCGCTCGCATGCAAACACGCTGGGGTGGCCGCTTCTGCGCCCTGCCCGCTGCTCCATGCCATCCCCTCTCCCTGGGGACGGGGACGGGGGACGGAGCACCCAGCTCGGAGACGGAGGCTAAAACACTTTCCCTCCAGGAGCAGATCCCTCTAGCTATCAGGGTATAAATATGGTATGAGATAAATACTGTCACGGCACATTACCCTGGTCCTTCCTCACCAGTACACAGTGCAGACAGAGTTACACATCTATTTACATGTGCATATGTATCTCATTATCCTATATAAACTGTATATTTAACTCTCTATTGTGTATGCTTAATTTAAATGCAGCTAATTGCCTTCAGTAAATATATGTGGGGATTAACCATATTGAAATTAAATTCATTGGTAATCCCCTCGGAAATAAACACAGAAAACAAAATAAACACGTAAAATAAAAGCAGAGGGCACCGCAATTTTTATGTTTGGTCCTTGCAACCCTACACGAGGCTGGAGTTTTGCTGGAAAAGCGGATCGAGGTTTCCCCGCAGCGCGGCACCGGCTCCCCTTCCCGAAGCCCCCCGAGACGGCGGCTCCCCGCGGCCCGCGGCCGGCTGCGGCGGCGGCGAGGCTTTGGCCGGCACCGCTCTGCCCGCGGCGGCTGGCTGCGGTGGCCAACAGCTGGCCGGGCAGATTGGCGATGGGCTCCGGTGCCTTCCGCCCCGCGGCCACCGCTTCGGATACGGCCCCCATCGGCCCTGGCGCAGTCATTACCGCCGAGCAGATGTTTGATAGCGCGTGCGAAACGGGCTCGGGGGGCCCGGCCAGCCCTGCGTGCCGCGGCACGGCTCAGCGTCGACGCCGGCAGACCCCGTTGATGCCACCAGCCGGAGCCACGGATGACCGCCCCACGCCGCGGGCCGCCCCGGGGCTCAGCCCCACGCTGAACCCAGCCGGCGACAAGGTCTTCTCCCGGCGGCAATAAAACACGCTCTCTAAAAAGGACATTTCAGCTCTCCCCTCTCTTTCTCCACCCTGGAAAGACGTGCTGTTTGCTGCCCCTGTTATTCGCTGGAATATTTGGGGCTCAGGGTCCTACCTCGATTCACGGGCGCGAGAGGGATCTGCATTCGGAACAGGGAAAACCATCCGGAGCAGCGCTGGCGCAGGCTGCCCGCCGGGACCGAGCCCGTTTTAGCTCCCATTACAAGACGTTCTACAGAAGCAGGTAGAGAAGCTTCTGTCAGGATTGGTTTAAGCCAGAACGGTGCCATCGAGCAGATCTTACAGAGGGTTTAGTGTGCTAAGGACTTACGTAGGACCCAAATTCGCTGCTGACAATTCGGCACATGAAGCGTCCCCACTCTGGTCCCTTGGATGTTCCCCTGGTGTTTCTGGTGTTAACAGGAAAACCCTGACAATGCTAAAATCCACTATTTTACAGTTTTGCACCATACCAGTCTAGGCAGCCCTCCCTGGGGCTGTGCTGCTAATTATTTTGTTGGGATAATTTTTGTCCTGCTCCTTCACACTGGCAATGAACGTGCTGGGGAAGAGGGAGGCTGCGGCGAGCTCAGCCTGGGTCCAGAAGGGGCTGTGGGCCTTTGACCCCCGCCATAAATGCTCTTTTTTATTTTTTTCCCCCAGCAAGATGCTGATTTTTATGCACCTGCTTCAGATCATTAATTTATTTAATCCCACGCCTCAGCAGTTTGCAGGCCTCTGGCTTTACGGGGGGAGGAGGGGGTGAGGAGGGGGAGATGCTGCTCCCAGGCCTGACCCAGGGGCCCCGCAGAGCCCCTATCTGCCCTCTGCAAGGGCAAAGCCACCCCCCCTTCACTCTCTTCCCTTGCTATCCCCCTTTCAGCCCTCTCCTCTCCTCTAGAGAGAGGAACCAAGGAAAGCCAGGCAGCCTGCAGCCAGCTGTGTTTTCTTTCTTTTCTTCCCTTTTCGCCCCTTTTCCCTGCTAGGTGCCTCTCTTCTCTCACAAAGCCCTCAAGAAAAAGATGTGTTGACTATTTTGAGCCCATATGTTAAATTCATGTTCTGGCTACCGGCCTGGACCCTGGGTTAATTAACAGGAGCAAAAGGCAGAGGGAAGATCGGTGCTTCCCCAAACACACACACACACACACGTGCGTGCATGTGCTCCCGTGTAGGGCAGCCCCGTCTGGGAGCGGGACAGACGGCTCCTGGGTCTCTCCCCTTGACCCGGAGACCTGTCTTTGGGAGCGAAACACAAGCAAGACGGCAGGGATGATTCGGAAAGGTCGCCTGGTGCAGACAGCCGGAGGTGCTGCTCCTGCCAGGGGAGGCCTCACGCTGGATTCGGCGCTCGCTAGGAAAGCATCACTCTCGGATTCCTCCGGTCGCCTCACTGCGGACCTGCACTCATCCTCCTTGGACAACAGCAGCAGCTGCTTTGGGGCTATTTTCGCCCATACAAGCACCTCTCTTCACGGGGCACGTGTCTCACCCATGCAGCGTCTGGCTTCCAGACATGCAACTGATCCGGTGCTCTAACTACCAGGTGACGCTGCCCTCCTCATCCTCATCGTCCCATCCCTCTGCCCTCTCTGGACCAGCACCACCACCACTCGTACACAGGAAAAGCCCATGTGTTACCACGTGGCCCCGTGCAGTGGTAAATAGCCTCCTTTGAGCCTCCAAAGTGAGCTGCAATAAAACCGATCCATCATTCATGGAAGCCTCCTCTCCCTTTGGACCAGAGCAACTTGTTTGGCAACAGAGAGAAAAGAAAAAAAAGAAACCCTTGGATCTCTTAATTTGACAGGGCTGGGAGCTAGCAGATGAATATCTTAAATAACTAATGGTGACTCAGAGGAGCGTTCAACAAAGATAACATTGTCACTTCTTCTCTGTTCCTCTTTTGTTTCTCACTCTTCAGCTTTCCTGCCAGTTTATTATCTCTTCAGTTTTCCTTCTGATGATCTTGTTACTATGACAGGATGTATATTATCTTTGGCAGCCTCTTCCAAATGTATGACCTGTTGTATCAATGCACGGCAGGAATAAACAACACGAATGCATGCAGAGGAATAAAAGCACCTTGCAAAAGGATGCGACGGCAAGAGGAGGGCCTTGTTTGCCAGTTCATGGGTTTTAGTGGATGAGGTTATGTGGGCTCCCTGTGCTAGCTGTGTGCGAGGTAAGTATCAGCTCCCGGTGGGAGGGTTTCTCTCTTCCACTAGCTGGTCTCCAGCGTGGACAGTTTCCTAAACTGAATCTTCAGCAGTCCAACCTCTGGGCTTCCCATTTCATAAATTTACTGTGCATTGCTAAATGCTTCCTAAAGCTCTGTCCCAGAAGTAGTTGTGTTTTAGAGGGGCAAGGGTGATCCGTGTGCTGTACCGCACGACATCCGCAGTTAAAGGCAGCCCTAAGCAACAGTGAGACGAAATGATAGTATCAGCAAGTGCCACTGGCAGCAACAGAAGTGCTCGCATTCAGAGCATCGTTGGCATCATGGATTACAATGCTATGTTGATTGCACGGTTGCCATTTCATGCTGTAATTTTGGTATTCCAGGGCCTGTAAGCCACAGCTGGAAGTCTGCAGTCACCACCCTCCAAACACTGCACAAAGCCAAAACTCAGTGAGGTGGTCCCAGTCTTCGCTTACGATAAAACACATGCAACAGTGGAGATCACCCATTTCAAGAACGAATCATCTCCCTCAGATCCAAGTTCCTTGCTCCCAAGGACCAGAGAGATTCAGTTCCAAGTTCTGGGCTGAGCTGTTAGCAAAGTGCAGGCAAGTGATAAGGCTTGGCTCTGCAGAAACTTCTCCAAAACTGGGAAAGGTCTGGATAAAAGACTCTGGTCTGGTCTGTCTTTTTGTGTAAGTCAGTAGAAAGCCCTGGGGAAGCAGGAAATCTAATTAGGAATTAACTCCCTGGGTGAGTCTAAAAGGCCAGGTCAGTCTAAGGGAAAATTGCTTGACAAACAGAGCCACCTCAGACTACTTTGAAGAGAAGTGCCACATGAAATTTTGATATTACTAACTATTTAATAGATCTAATTTACAAAGCAGTGTTGCTCCCAAATCCCAGAGTGCTAAAAATCCTGCAACCTATTTCTTTACAAGAATCACTTCAATTCATTCATGGATTTTAATGCAGCAAGCTGTTTAACAGCTGCAAGAAATGTTTTAGGACAGGACTGAGCCCTACAGGAATGTACCAGCTCTGCAATACCTTCAGCAAGTCTGGAGAGTTATGTCACTCTGATACAACACAAAGTACCAGATTTTTTTCAGTCAGCCTGCTGGCAGCCGTACTACAACATGTGAAGAAGTCATACAGATCCATGGTCACTTGAGAGCTATCATCAAGACAGGCAACCTTTGCTCAAGACAACTAAAAATCCCAAAGATTGTCAGCAGAGGTAGAGGCACAGAAGGAAGAACCCACTTGCTTTGATGCCACACAATAAATCAGTAGTGGAGGTGGGATTAAAACTAGATATTGTCCAAGTTGTTTGGTCAGAGGCTGGCCTGCCTACTAGAAGAGGGGAACCACCTGCAGCCCGTAGCCAGGATCCGTCCCTCCCAAGCAATGCATGCAGCCTTTCGCCAGCCTCTGCGAACCCCCTACTCGGCTGGGAAGTGAACGGCTGGTTGTATGAACGCTTCTGGGAAGTGGCTTCTCACCGCCCCCGTTTGCAAGGGTCCCGAAGCCGCATGTCAGCAGCTATGCTTCTGTCATGTCACCAAAACACAGGTGTCCCTTTAGGTGATGTCTGCATGTCTGGCCATGTGATAGAGGGAACGGGGACATGTGCTGACAAGACAGGGATACATCCATCATGTGACCAAAATGCAGGTGACCTCCAATTTCTGATGAGACTCATGCTCTCCAAGTGACACGCGCTGTCCATGTTTTAATCAGAGGATGGTAGCATTTCCAAGTCAGGTGGTGGGAAGTCATGCTGTATGGTCCTCAGATCCCTCCTATCCCGGTCCAAAGGTTGTGCACAACATCTCAGCAGTGATAAAGGCACACTGCACTTGCACTGGTGCCTCACAAGATCAGAATTTAGTCCTTTGTGACCTGAGGCCCAGAATTTTGCCCAGGATGGCAACATGATGTCACAGTGGCACCATACAATCCCTGCTAATATCCCCCAAAGTCAGGCTGGACTGCAGCCAGGCCCTTGCAGAAGTGTTCTGAGACGTCAGTCTTCACGCAGGACCAAACAGAAAAGCACCTGGGATTTCGGTGAGTCTTCCAAGAACATCGGAATTTTTTATAAATGTTTGACTACCTTTTCCACTGATGGTGGGTTCAGGGAGGCCAACGCTGAACGCGGAAAACTCTCCATGCAACCAGATGGCCTCACAAGTGAGTTGCTCCATCTCCAAGTAGTGAGCAGAGCTAATTCAAATCAGCTCTCATTGACCCATCTCAACTTCCATGCAGACAGATTTCTTGTTGAGTTTTTCAGGTTGCTACTTGATCAGAATCACTCTCACTGCAGCTTTTCTTACGCCATTTTGGGTTTAGAAGATCTTGGGTTTGGGTCCATACCACTGACCATTAGAAATGACTCTACAGACATATATGACATTATCCCCACACGCTCTGCTCCAAGGCCTACCTAGCAGCAAGGAGACCCTGTGCTCCTCTCCTGTTGAAAAGAGCTGTTGAATAAGTCAGCCAGAACTTCTCGTATGGCCTCCAAAAATCGTGTAAGCCTCCCACCCTGTTTTCCACCTGGAAATTTGTTTAAAATTTAAAATTTGTCTCATTGAACCCAACTGGAAATAATCTGCCTTTTAGCCTGACAAATCTCTTATCTGTGAAGGTTGCAAGCATCCACAAAGAGTTTACACAAGTACCTTGATCAGTCAAAGACATTCCCTTTCAGAAGCTTTCTCAGACCAGAGTCTCTGAATGTACTACGTGATAGAGACAGTTGAAAGAAGGTAATAAGCATGTTTCACAACAAATAAGGAAAAAAGAAAAAGACAAGGACTTCTTCTTTCATATCGAATGCTTATGAAGAATTTCAAAAATGATTTCTATGCGTGCTGGAACACAAACACGAAGATAAAAGAAAAAAAATCTGCTCTGCCCAGTTGGATTTCATTTTGACCAAAGAACAACCTATTTTCTCATGATTAATTCTCCCTATTCCCTCTGTTATCATAAGCTGGAGAAAGCAAAAATACGGAAGAAATGCAAATAAAAAAATCACTGCTTGTTCTACTTCACCGGATGTACTCGGTTTGCATCTCTTTTGGAAGTGGAAGCAAACCCATACTCAGTGCAGGAATGGGATAGCAACAGTGAGAAAATAGTAAGGAATTCAGAAGACTTTCCCTGTGACTTGCTGTTTCTCTGCTTTTAAGTTTGAAGCTGTGGAGGCACGTCCCAAGGCAATTTCATCTGTGTTTCTTACTCAAAAGAAGGTGCAAGAGCAGGTATGAGGCATCTTTGTCCCTGAAGCCATTGCCAGGGGTTGTATTGAACAGGCTGTTGATCTGCTCCAGGATGGTGAAAAAACCTTTTGGGAGCAAGTTCTGATCCTTTGTAGGAGGCAAGGCCAAAAGCCTGCCAAACTAGGCTGGCTGGAATGGTCCCTGCCTCTGTGATTAAGGGGATTCATAAATATTCAACATTTCTTGGCAGCTGGGAGTGCTTCAGTTGTTCTGAGTATCTCAAGGGGGAAGGGAAAGGCAGAATGAGCCTTAGTATTTCTGACACCCCGCAGAGACAATGAACCAGGGAAGGAGAGTGCTCATCTTCTTGCAGAGAAGCATTTCACATAGGGCGATTTTAATAATTCAGCCTTCGACTGGTCTATTTAAATGTTTGATGCCTGCAAGTTGTGCTTTAAGATCAGGCCTCCTACGAACCTGAGGAGCTGGATGCTGGTTGGGTGCTATCTGCCTTCCTTGCTGCTGGTTTAAACGTGTTACCAAGGTACAGCCTAAGCTCAAATAAGGGCACAAATAATATTTCTTCTCACATAACATGAAATACTGGAGCTCTCATGCCATGGAAACGTTTCAGACATCCCGTTTCAGTTTGTATTTGGAAGAGAAAAAAGAAAGAATAAAGTAGTAATGATGAGTAAAAATGCCAAATTCCACTCAGCTCATACTAGAGATACTAACCAATGCCCTGGGAAAACGGATGGAAATATAGCAACAATCATGAGAACATCAGCACAGAAAGGATCACTGGGGCCCTGGTCCGGTCTCCCCTTGCCACAATCGAACTGCGTTGTAGTTAAGGATTCTGGTCAGTCTGAGCAGCACTGTAGTAGCAGAAGGCCCATGGGCATCTGTAAGTGGATCCTACAAGTGCAATGACCTCACTGAGCAATTGCCATCTTGTGCATCATTGCTGAGCACATCTAAGGTAACAGTCCAGCTGCTGCTGTATTCTGCTGGGAGAAGACCTAGTCCCTTTGGCAACCTCATCCCTCTGTTTTCTCTGTTTACTGTAACTGGGCATTCAGACTTTGGAAGAAGGTGCTTTTTCCAGATTTCTGGTCAGGCACCAAGATACTAGATCTCCTGCTTCCACATAGGAGCAGGATGTGGAGTTGGGATGCTCAGTCTCCTTTGGCCACTCTGGTGTTGGCCATTCTCACAGATGGCAGATTGTGCCAAATGCATTCTGAGTGAGGCCAGGTTGGGAGACTGCAGCATTCAGGGAACTGGGCCATCATCAGCTCTCCCAGCCGTGGGCACGTTGCCACACTCAGAACCTCTCCATCCCGCTGCCAGAGTTTCCCATCAGCTATGTTTGCAAGAGATCCTTCACTTCCATACCAGATCCTGATCCCATAAGCCCTTATTCTAAATTATCCATGAAATGCGTGGGCATGAGTTATGCATGAGATGAATTATCCATGAACTGGGTTGGTCGCCTTCTCTCTCTGTCAACTCTGTAGGTTTCAGCCAGGTATCAAAGCATATGGGAGGAAATGTAGGCCTCATAGCTTTTTTTCCCCAGAGTCTGCATTTTACATAGCCTATGTACATAATCTGGGATGGAGCTTAAATATTCAGTGGGTCATGATGGAAGAACAAAAGCGGCTGATATAGAGTGCAGAGGGTCAACCTTTCCCCGAAGATTCAGTTTCAAACCCTAACTCATTCAGTGGTTTTTCATTCCTATGAAGAGGAATAGCTCCAAGAAAGACTGGGACAACTTGCCATTCTCTGACAACACACTCCCACACCCAGGCTGGTGGCAAGTGTAGTCATCTGTAAGTGGATCTTGAGATTCAAGTCTCCTCTATATGACAAACAGAGCAAAGTCTTAGCTTAATTTTAGGTGGATATCTCCTTGTGCTTTTGACCTGAATATCTATGTCAGAGATGTGTTACTGTTCTTGAGGTCAATTTTGTCAAAACTGGTCTGTTTTGAGAAGGAAGGCTAGGAGATAATTCTTAAAACCCAAGTTTCTCTGTGCAAAAGCTGGGTTTTTTTCTTTTTCAGAGAATTCCTGACCAGCTCCTTGCTATCTTGAGGCCAATCCCCAGGCAAGGCCACCACAATGCCGGCACCAGCTTCCCAGCGAGCATGGCAAGCGCTCTCCCACTGTGCAGCCAGAAGCCTCTCCCCTTGCCCTGAGCACGCCCTCTCCCACACGACCAGGGCCATCAAATACGTCTTCCTCGACGGCTGCCGGAACGTCGCTGCGCCTCGCGCCACAGCCAGTGCAGGTACCCACGAGGTCTACAAGGAGTCCGTCTCCTGCCACCCCAAGGCAAAGCGCATCCCCAGGGCAGCTGCGGACTGCTGGCTCCCCCTCCCCGAATACCTCCGCATCTTCCACACCCTCCCCACGCCTCCAGAGAAGCAAGCCAAGGGTTTGGGGCACTCTCTCGCCTCCAAGAAAAGGCTGCCAGTGTTTCGGCAGCTGTGCGGGGAGGCTGTGCCAGCCACGGTCCTTGGAGATGTGTGTCTTGAAACCTCCAGCCAAGAGCTGAAGGAGCTGTCTGATGCCAAGGCACCGAGGGAGGGAGAAGAAAGGCTGGAGGCTGAGGCAGGCAGTGGCCTGCTCCCCTTGCGACTTGGCATGAACTGACTCTGAGATAGTTTGTGAATAAACCATGGGATCTGTGATGTCTTTATGTTATAAGGAGGTCAGTGGAGACGTGGGCCCAGCTCAGATTCTTTGAAAGCTGAGGGCTAGTAAAATGGGAGGAAGGAAAGGTATGATATGGCTAATCGGGATATACCTTCCAGGTGGTAACACCTTTCTCTTCTGGGTGCCTTATATAGTATGACAGACTGCAAATTAAATAGACGAGAAGATTGCACAAGGGCGGCCATCCAACCCCATCCCTTTTACTCAATCGTCTCAGCATGCTAGAGGTAGAAAAAACTTTCTTTCTCCACATCCTGAAATGCAGCAACATCTCTTACACTGACACCCAGAGCCCCTTCACTGAGCATCCTCTCCAGATGCTGCTCTGTAGAAAAATATATTGAATACAGAGAAAGTATTGAATATATATAGGCTGTGACAGAGCAAGTCCCAAACACTACATGGGAAAACAAAAATCATGAAAAGGAGAAAAGAACAAACAAGAGATCTCATGTGAGAGTGTCCAGTGGGAGATTTTCAATGCTTAAGTCTAGGCACAGAATTTGCCCCACAAAGAAAAAGAGATAATAAAGATAACCGGATTCAGTCGTTTCGGCATGTGTATCATTCTTGGATATGCTCATGATAGAAAGTGTTTACATCTGGAACATCACAGCTCCAGACCTACAGGCACTTTCTGACTGGGAACATCAAACCAGCCTCAGCACAAAAGAGGAAGAGACAGTGGAGATCACAACAGCTGGAAGCCCAAAGAGGAACAGGGTGCTACTCAGAGGACTTCAGGGGAAACAGGACAATTTGAAAACAGGAAGAAAATCAGATGGGGAAAAAACCTGAGATCTCCACAGCCTTGGAAACAGGCTGTGTTTGGGGACTTGTGAGTGGGGACTTTGTAGGAAGAAATGATGAGCCTACTGCTAACCTGGAACTAGAGAACAGAGGGCTATGGTATCTGCCAAGGGCAACAGGACCCAAGAAATATCTTGATGGGTTTAATTTAAAAGCTACTGATGGTCCTTGACCTTGGGCTAGTGACTGTGGCAGAAACCCACTGGAATTCATCGCAGATGCCAACACTAAACTGGAAGGCATTCAAAGAAGGAAGTTTGAGTGCTTGCCAGAGGTGTTCTTGCAGTGCCAAGGATGCCAAGAGGATCCAGTTCAACAGGCCTACCAAATGCTGATGCTGTGAAGGAGGTCTGAGGGTGCTGAGCTATTCATGGAAGGAGGATTCTTTTCAGAGAATACATTCCCCTAGTTAACTTTGGATATTGCTGAAGATCACCAGAGTTAAGGCTGGCAAATCTCAGAGGAGTACTCTAAGAAAGAGAGACCAATAAAGAGAAAAAGAGAATCATGTAATCGCCATATCTACTTCCACAGTGCAAGGACTGGAATCAGACTAGTGAGGATAGACTACAGAAATAGTATGGGTTAGATTGACAAAAATAGAACTTTTGGGGGGAAGGACTCTACCATGAGTTCTTAGGTCGTGCTGGAGATCAGGTTTAAATCTCCCCAGTCAGAATGGGACTGAGTCATCACAGAGGCTTTAACTTTTGAGGCACAGATTGCAGAGCAAATGTTGCTTATTGCAGGCACCACTTATTTCTGAGCATGACAATAAACAGACTTTGTCTCCAAATGGTTACTGATCTAGGAAAAGGCAAGGCTATTTTAGCTGCAGTTTAGTGAGTGTGAGGACATTACAGAAGAGGTTGACCTAGAAAATAAACATGGATCCAGTGATCAGAAGTTGATGCCATTTAAATTAAACGGAAGGAGAAATTAAAATAGGTCAGTAGCTGAGGTTATCTGCAATGAATTAGCATACAAAATTACCAGCATGGCAGCAAGGAATTTTAATGCATGTAGCAAACTGGGAGTGGAACCATATGCCTTGAGTTTACCAAACACAGCACCCACGCATAAGCAAATGGGGCAAAAGTAATCAAGACAGCTACGGAGCCTTTATTCCGACCTCGACAGCATGCCTGGATTTCTAGCTAATATAGGAGAAGAGCAGAGAACGGGGTCCAATGTAACATGCTTTTATGGAAAATAGGTCATGCCGCACTGTCTGTGTGACCACACCACCCAACAGCCACAGCCCGAACCCAAGGCCACACTCTGCAGAAAGGATCTCAACATGTCAAAAATCAGATTGGGCTTGAAATAACACCCCAAACTTCCTCCATTGAACAGCCCAGGAGCAAAAACTGCCTTGTTAGTGCCCTTGGCAGACAGTCACTTAGGGTAGCTACTCCTGTGATGAAAATGAGATTCTCTGACAGACCTTGAACTGAACCACAAGGACATTAGTCCAGAGTCAGTGGACCTGACGCTAACTGGCACCCTTCTTTGAGAAGAAGACCAACTCTTTTAGACAAGAAAAACCTAGTAAATCTAATCTATGCGGGCATCAGCATAAGCTCTGCAGTACAGGAGATGAACTCGACAACAAGTGCAAGTGGAGTTCACCAAACACTGGCCAAGGGACACATCTTAGGCATTTCCATTGATGGATTTGGCACAGAGAGACATACTGGATTGAGAGAGATTGCTAATGTCCCAAAGCTGAGAGGAATCTACACAGAGGACAGCTGGAGCATCTTGTTGGAGAAACTAAGTGACCTTGAGAAACAGCAATGGCACAAAAATCTCCTGTAAAAGGAGCATCTGCACTAAGCTGGGAGCTCATCCATTGGAAACAAATGAGGGGGGAAAAAGGCAGAGATGAACTTGCCAGTCATGGACGGATGATAAATCTCTGATGCAATGTGGCTCTGAAAAAAAAGGCAAATATGATAGGCGAAGGTGCCAGGAGAAATATCCCTGCAGAGAAAGACAACTGTTTCTGTCATTGCACAAAGCCCTGAGGAGGCCTTGCTTGGAGTACTGGTACAACTCCAGCCCACCACCCTCAACAAAGCTTAACTGAAACGAGAACAGCTGGATAAGGGGTGTGATGAGGATCAGAGACCCAAAGAGCTTGGCTCATTCAGCCTGGCAAAAGGCAGACCACAAAGCAAAGGGATGCAGCTGCTGTGTGAACCAATAGCTATGAGAGGAACATTTTGGGGAGAGGGTGAAAAGTTATTTGAGGCTGGCATTGGAAAAGAAGGGGAAAAAGAGCCTAAGGACATGTTTCAGCTGGAATTAGAAGATGCTTTGCCATTACAGGAGCAAAGCTGTGGGGTACCCACCAACTCAGAGGAGCAAGGGGTGAGAAACCAAACAAGAAACTAGATCTGTTTAGGAAGGGGAGAACATAGCTAATATCTATCCTTGAGAGGAATTCTGGCTTGACGACCAGGACATTCTGACCAGCACACGCTCTCCATGCCCCAGAAATAACCAGTTGCAAGATTCCACTTTTTTGGTAATTCTGTCATGTTTGCATATGTATTTCAGTGCGTGCCTCTCTCTGGCCTGAGTTTTGCTCTATATACTAGATTTTCTCATCCTGACAGGCAGTCCTGTTACTGGAACCTTGCAAACTGGATGAACTCCCCTTTCATTAATAGCCATATGAAAAGCAAAGACAACTCTTTCTTTCCCAAAATCACAAACCTTTCTGTACCAGCCAGCCAGCCCAGCCTTCCCTCCTGGGGGAAGCATTAGCCTTGCCCAGATAAACAAATGACAGAGAGCTGCTCACACTTTACAGCTTGATTTAGGGAATATGACTTGCCCATCTCTCTCCACCGAGAAACAGCATAAAGAGATGATCCCCTCTGCCCCAGATTTAGGTGGTATAAATACAGCTCATGTTGCTTTATGTGGCTTGGTACCCCAACTAAACTGTGCCTGCATTTCTAATTATAATCAGACTGGTCTGTACAAAAGTAGAGACAAAGCTCTCTCTTCTCCTGTTCTGTGCTGGGAATGCATGCATGAGCCTGGGCACATGAGCCAGCTCTCCCTGCAAACCTCCTGGCCTGCAGTGCACTTGCTTCTCTGCTCTCCCTGGAGGAACTGAAATCCTAGCTTTCCCCACACTCAGAGAAATCTCCCTTTTTATCTGCTTGCCACCAAATCTTTTTCCTCCTGCCAGGACCCAGCCCAGAGATAGTTTCTTCCTCTCAGTCACTGTTTCCCAACCTCTGCTATCTACTTCTCATTCACTTTTCATATAGACCTTTCTTCTTCTCTGCTTTTCTCCCCTTTTCATTCATCATCATGCAAAACCCTCCACCTCCCACCATTTCCCCAAACACCTTCTGCCCCCAAGGTCTCTGCAGGTGCCTTATATACATGTGTGAAGAGCAATCAGAGCCTCACCTCCAGTGATTGGAGTTGAGCCTCCACAGCTGAGAGGTGAATTTGATCTCTGCTGTTCTGCATGTGAGGGATGAGCCTGGGGGGTGATTTCTGCCCGAGTGCGACATGCTTTGGTGTTCAGGGGACGTTACACCATGCCATGGAGATCAGAACAGCCTAACGGGGCTGGCGCAGCACCACAGGCAGAGACCTGCCTCTGCCTTGGCTTCTGCACCCCGTGCTGTGCTCCTGCCCTCCAAGGGGGAATGTCTGTCCAGCACCTTGTAAACGAAAAGCACCGACTGCTCTAAAACTATTTTACCCCTCCAGCCTTCGTCAGCGGCAGGAATGCCAGGGAATCACTGGTGCACGGTGCAGGGCTGCTCTTTGCAGGGCAGCTTAACCATTTCATCACTGCAGACACATGGCCATGAACAGAGAAGACCTCTGCGGCCACAGAACTTTGCAGAAAGCCATGAAGTTTCAAGAATAAACACAGCAAGTGGGAACTTGTGCAAATCTCTGCTGGCTTGTATATATATTTGTGGCTGTATTTTCACCTCCAAACGCCCCTGCAAAGATGGCCTCATCTGTGAACGTGTGCAGACAGACATTTGGGCATGAATAGCTAAAGGTGTTTTATTAGCATGCCTTTGCTCACAAGTGCCCACCAAGCAAGTGCTCACAGGGAAAAGCAATTTACTTTTCCCCCATTCAGCAGCATCCACCTGTGGCAGGCTGGATCCTGAGCAGGGCTGAGATCTGTACGAGAGGAAAGACCTGCTCCCCACAGGTGCCATCACATTTAGGCAGGCGATGGTGTGTGCAAAAACATGTTCATCTGCGAATATCGGAGCAAATCACCACCTTGTGATTATTTATACGAAGATCTGTTTGTAGATGAATTATCAACCAGCCTGAAGCAGAGCAATGGAGCAGTCACTCCACCTAACCTGTCAGCAGGGAAGCCACCAGCCCACTTGGGATAGTCATTAACAAACCAACTGATCCCCCAGGTCCCTCCCTCCCCGCGGGGGCTCCGTGTGCCTTGAAACCCAAAGTCGCGGATCTGCATCTGCAAAGGAGGTTTATGGGGACCAGCACATCAGTGCATCACCAGCGGTCGAGGGCTGCCGGGTCAGAAATCAGGGCTGGACAGGGCCAGGCCAAATCAAACTTGCAAAGTATAATCTGTAAATAAGAATAGAGCAGAAGAAAGACCAAAGAAAGGAAGGGGGGGAGGCAGAGAGAGGGAGTGTAAGATGAAATGAGGAAGTGAAAAAAAATTAACAGCTTTCTTTATTCCTTTTCATTTATAGACAATATTATGCTTCTGCACAGAAGGACTAATTTAGCCCTCCGCAGAGCCCCAGTGACCCTTTCTAATAGAAACCATTTAAATCTTTAAACAATTTACATGAAAATGTAACTTTGCCACGAATATATTTCTTCCCCCTCCTGCTCCCATCATGAGTGCAATCCTTCAAATCTCTGACAGCTTCCATTATCTCTTAATGAAGTGAGAGCATCCTTCTTAGGAGACGCGCCGGCCCCGAGGTTAATCGCCGAAATGAGGTTCACAAATAACAATCAGAGGAGGGAAAAGAAAAGGAAAAGAAAACACTTAAAACAGCTCAAGGGGGCGGCTCCAACACCCAGAGCCTTGAGGTCCGGGAGGGGAGCGCTCAAATCCTCCTAGAAGGCCAGCATGGGCGGATGGGTGACCCCGTCCCTCCGTCGTGCCTGTCTTTAGGAGACTCCTGGGCCACCCTTGTGGGGCTTGGAGCGCGTGGATCCATGCTGTACCCCATCCCATGCCCATGCCAGGGTGGCACCTCATCCAGATGTCCGACACGGTGCCTGAACCACCACCACTGCTGAAGCACGGTGGGCTCTGAGACAAGGAGGGAGCCACCACGGGAAGGACGGAGAAAGCAAGCCCTGAGGCTGTGAGGAGAGGAACAGGAGAGACAGGGCCCAGACAAGGAGACCTATTTAAAATGCCAGCCTGGGCCATGCAGGGCGGGTGGGAACAGGGCTGCAAGCGTGTTCCCATGCACTGAGGAGACACTGCTTGTGGCACTGACTCGGGTGTCCCAGAACATGCCCCAGAAGACCTCCAGTCCTCTGGCACAGCTGTCATCCTTGGACACATCAGAATCATAACCAAAAAGCCCATGGAGGACAGCATCAGAGTCACCTTCAAAACCAGGCTCCATAAGCTATAGCGAGAGCAAGCCTGAAAACGGGAGTTCACGAGCATCTTCCAAAGCATATGGGATTCCACAAGCCCTCGTAACACGTCGCTACACGTATCGGGAGAAATTATCTGCAGCACACCTACAGGGACAGGCTGGGACACAGTGACACACAGACACGCTGGGTGCTTTGTATTTTGCAACAGGTATTTCCAGCCCGAGCACCGACTACAGACCTTACTGAGTTTGCTCACTGGAGAAGGTACGAGGCGCTGGGGCCCACGCACAGGGCGTTGCGGGTTTTGGGGCTCCTCTGTTACAGGGAGAGCGGCAGGAACTTGGAAAAGCAGAAGAAAGGCTGTTGCTCTGGGCTCTGCCCTCCATCAGACGCTCCCTGCTCTCCTCCAGGCTGGAGAACTGCTTTGCACAAGGCTTAGCGGGGATGCGGGGGAGGTTTAAGAGAGAGGACGTAATGAAAAATAAATGTAAAGGGCTGAAAATGAGGAGAGAAAGGCTGAAAAACTACTGAGCTGACAGGAGCCAGTGTGGAGAAAGGGGAAGAAAATCAGGGAGGTCTCAAGGGAAAACAGATTCACAAGAAGGGGGACTACCGACTCGAACAGAAGAAAGATGAAAGCAGAAAGTAACAGCAGAGGAAAATAAATAGCTATTTCTAGAAAAACAATAAATTTTGAAATACTCTGGGCTGGAAGGAAGAAAAGAAAAGACCCCCAAGAGTTAACAATTCTGGTTGTTAAAGCTGCCAAGATAAAGAAAACAAAGGAGGAAAAGGAAAGTACGAACACAAAAATGAGGAGCTGAGCAAGGCAGGGAGCTTCTCTTTCAGCAGCACTTTGCTCCTGACGGTGCACTCCACCGGCGCGGCGTGGGACCAGGCGGCCTCAAACCACGACTGCATCTCTCCGAACAAAGTACCGTTTCCAAGCACCGTACCTGAACTGATACCGTGGGGCCTCAGCACATTCGGCATCACATTTCCTCCAGGCCGAAGGATCGATGAACCTTTGCCCATAGCTAGCGAGTATCTAAGTCCTGTCCAAGCTTACACAACTTTGCTGCTGCCCAAAAAACCCAACCCTGAAAATACATATACAAAAAGTCCGTCATCTCGAGGAAAGCGAAAGTCTGTGAAGAGCCAGCACAAAATCTCTTCTTTATCCTGGGAGACCACACAGCTCTTGGTTTCTGGTTTTTCCTCTCCCACTCTCTCCTCCAGCCCGGCGGAGGGAAAGCCACGCGCAGAGGCAGAGGCACGCGGGGACGCATGCTCCCAGCAGGCCAAGGTGCCCCGCTTGCCACGTTAAAAGCAACCTTTGCTGTTGGCCTGGAGAAAGAGCATCAGGGAAACGCTGCTCATCTCCAGACGAGGCCGGGACGGAGGGAGGAAGGTGCGAATACGGCCTTGGCTGTCACCAGCGAGCCGGGGGCTCGGTGACCCTGCAGCCCCCGCGCTGCAACCCATCGGGCTGCGCCGCAGCTGAACGCGCCCGTCTTAAATCAAATCCTCCAGCTGCCAAACCTGTGGCCCTCGGGCAGGGGATGACGGATCTCCTTGCTGATAAGTGCACAAGACAGCTATCAATCACGACTAAGTGGAGGCAAATCAGTCCTGATCTGTGCAGGGAAAGCCTCGTCTGTCCAGCTGATGTCAGCTATGATGCTAACTCTGATTTACATCCGCTGTGACTGCTGGTGCCCGACAGGTCACCCAGGGCAGGAGAAAGGTGCTTGTCCTGTCCCGCGGGCTGGAGCTGAGCCTGTGATTCAAAGGCACGTGCTGAGCGTGAACGCTGGCCCGGCCCTCGTTACGATGTTCCTGCACGCGAGCTGAGGGGGCGAAGACAAGGACAGGACCGAAGCTCCAGATCGCGCAGGGTCTGCCTGGGGCTCCGCACGGGCAGCTCTCCTCAGGTGCAGAGGGTGGTGGAGCGCTAGCAGCACGGCGGTAGCAGCGGCGTGTCAGGCCTGAGTGGCTACAGCCCAGCGGTCCTCTCCAAACAGGGCTTTTAGCCAGTCCCTTCCTCCCACCTTCCTCCCTCCCTGCCTCGGCACGGCGAACGGGAGCGAGTTAACCCCGTAACCTTTAATCAAGGGCTTGTGTACACGGAAAAGGATTGATGGAGCTTGTCTCCCTAACGGCCTCCCACCACGGCTCCGATTACACCATTAACTCCCCGAGCTGAGTGCCTGCGCTGCTATCGGCAGCCAAGAAATAATGGCCCTGGAAACCGCATTACAAAAACATCACTTGAAAGCAGCAGGCCACAGAAACGGACATTTTCAGCCCGAGGTGCCTGGCAGGTCCGGGAAAACCAGGGAGCTGCCGGCAGGAGGGAGAGGTGGGGGCACCCTCCTTCCCCGCGCGGCGTCGCGAGGAAGCAGCCCGGGCGCAAACAGCACCTCCATGCAGGAGTTTGGGCAAGTGACAGCGTATCGGGGCCAGAAGAAGCAAACACATCCCTGAGAGCGGACGATCCGGGGGAAATCCCGCCACCCGTGACCCGGCGAGCCAGTAAACCCAGCGGTCTGCAGAAAGTGTGCCCTGGCCAGGGGGCCGGGAAGAGGCCCGAGCCTCAGGCCACGAACGTCTCCAAGACCTCTGATGTTCTTCCTCTCCGTTCTGAGAACTAAGCGGTTTTCGAAGGGTTTTGTGTGCACAGAAAAGAGCTCTCCTCCCCAGGTCGCCTGCTGGGTGCAGCTGAGACGTGAGGTCCATGGGGCTGCATGTGGCGACAGGGGAAACGTGAGCCAGCACCTCACACCGCTGGCGAAGGGCAGGGCCAGCAGGCTGTGGAGACGGCCTCGTTTCACCCTAAGGACGAGCGAACCACCACCATCAGCCAGAACATCTCCAGCAGGAGCAAACAAGACTTTACCTACAACAGGAGGAAGCTCTTAGCCAGGTCTTCACGCATTGCATGTGTATCAGAGTCTGACTCCGAACTAGGGCGGCCTTGCAGCTGCATCTCCTGCCACTCAAGTGAGTGCTGGGATTATGGATTTTCTGGCTGTTTTGGGGTATGGGACTTTCTGTTCTTCTTGGTTCAAGCCAGAAATGTCACCCTCGCAGTTGACATATCCTTGCAAAAAGCTTTGTTGTAATAAATTGCTAAGGGGGTGGGGTGGGGGGGGGACACATGTAATTAGAAAATCCCCAGCCAGCTCCAGGTCATGGGGCTGTGGGCTTCCTTCTGCCCGGGTGATGGGGAGTGGGGTGGTGGTGGTGATGCAGACAGCACAGGGACGGGGTCAGAGCCGAGCCGGGGGCTGCCGGGCTTTAGGAGCCGTAACGGGAAGAGAGGTGGCAGAGAAAAACCTCAGCGCTCCGGGCCTGCCTGCAGCAACCGCCAAACCAGCTAGCGTTGGACAGGGAGCAGAGGCTGCACGGGGTATCCTGCTCATCCTGGAGTTCATTGCAGCAGCTCCCCGAGCAGCAGCATCCCTCCTCGTGCCTCCACGGGGTGGGAGAAACCCAGCCAACAACCGGCAATTCGAGTGGGGTCTGGCTGTTACCACCCTCCCCGAATACAGGACGGAGCCTCCTTCCCGGAGCCGCGGCCGCTCCGCGGGGTGACGGAGCAGGCGGCTGGGGCGAGCGCTGCCCTCCGCGCAGGGAAGCTCTTCCTCCTGCCTCCACCATCCGCCCCAGCAGGACGCGAGCGCCTGGAAGCGGGATGCTGCTGACACCCAGCGGCTCTGTGCGTCTTGCAGGAGGGGACTTGCTCCCTCGCCCGTGCAGAGGCCATGTCCACGCTCGCCCCATCGCCGTGCCCCGGCCTTCCGCGGGGAGCCGGGGGCCTTCGGGGACTCGCTGCGGAGGACAGCGTTGGAGCCCCCACGTCGCCACGCGCTCGCGGCTGGCACGCAGCCCCGCGCGTGGCCCCGTGCACGGCGTGGTTTTGCAGCGTGGCAGATCGGATGCAGACGCCGGGGGGCTGGGCCCCACTTCTGGCACCGCAGTGCTGCCTTGCACCACGCGGCCGGGGAGAGGCTGTGCAGCCTCCTCACCTGCATCACAGCGGCATCCACCCCTGCAAACAGCTACCCAGTGCCCTTCTGCAAGCTCCTACGTGCCAGATGAACGCCCTACATTGCCACAGAAATGCTGGAGAGCGGGAGGAGGAGAGAGGTTGGGTTTAATTTCCTGCGAGATGTTCTGCCTGCTGCTTCCCAAATCCCCCTGTCAGCTCCGGATGGTGAGCTCCGACCTCTGTGGATCACAACTACTGCAGCAGGAAGCGCTGGGATTTTGGGAAGGAGCTGCACAGGGAAGCTGTCCGGATGAACTATCCTGTGATAGCTCCGCTCACAAACATTTTGACTCTAGGCAATGAAGCAGGTTAGAACGGGAAGTGGATTAAACTAAGTGAGGAAACGCCATTCGCATTGCGGATGAAGGCTGTCTACACAGGGAGCTATTCTAGAGCATCAATGGGGCTTTTCAATCCGCTCTGCACATCATTTCAGCCCCAAAGTCAAGCAAGCAAACAAACAGCAAGGAAAAATAACAACAAAACTGTCTGCATTTGGCACCCTGCAGTGCTGAACCAGAGAAGATACAGCCTCTGACCTGAAGAACAGCAACAGCTAAGACGGACACAGAATGCAATAAAAAAGGGCTCGGGAGCAGCACTTCACTGCTGAGAAACACAGACATCTTCTTATGGCCCTTCACTTTGAAAGCCTGAGCTAGGGAGAGCACCCAGAGGCCACTGAAACAGAAATGCATTTTTAATTGTTTGTTTTACCAATTGCATTGCGTTTAGAAGCTGCTGCTGCTGCTAACAGGAGCCGATTGCGCTGAGCGCAGGGCAGCAGAGCAGCAGCTCTTTAGGCCGGGAAGCATGTGAGCAGACACAGACTGCCAAGGGCAGCGACATACCCAAGGGAGGTTCTCCCAGCGTTTCATAGCCGCCTGGCCACCATCCCAACGGCATCCGAGCAAGAAGGCATGCTTCCTCTGCAAGCAGAGAAATCAAATTGTGGGTGGAGAAGAAGAAACAGAAGGAATAAATGAAAATCACTGTGGCCACAGCACATGGGCTGGCCCACAGATTTTACTTGTTTGTATTCTTTCAGAAAGGGTTGGTGGCTGATTTAAACAAGATAAGGAAACACTAGTTGAAGATATGGCACCAAAACTGGGCTACAGACAGGGACGGAGTGCAAAGTCTGGAAGTTCATATCTAGATCCTGTCTTCAGGCCTTTGCTGCCTCTCCTCTCCTAGGCTAAGCGGGGCCGGGAGGAGCCTCTGTGCGCCGTGATCTAGGGAAGGATTCAGCGGTGTCCCAGGAGTGCAACTGAATGCACTAGATGAATTAATGCATCATTTTCATTTGTAATTTCTCAGCCCAAATGAGCCTTGTTGGCATACACTCGCACGCACACACATCCAGCTCTGGAAACAAACTGGCTGATTACCACCAATTCTATTACCATTATTACGGGCACAGACAGCAGATCAATGTCTACTCAATAAGGCAAACCTGGGTGCCAGCCTCTGCAACGAGGCCTCCTTCCCCCTCCGTGGGGACCCATGCACGCGGGGTGTCTCGCTGCCGGACGGTGGACCAAATGGAGAAGGAAAGGAGGTGCTGATCCACTTCTCATCCCCACAGGTGTGATGACTGCTTGTGTCTCAGCATTCGGGACCTGATCAGAGCAGTCTTCCTCACGGCAGGACTCTACCTGTCCCTTGGCAGAGGGGTGGATTACTTAAGGGTGGAAAAAAGATGCATTTCCCACACTCACATGTGCCTTAGCACATGAACCACACTCCAGCAGTGAGGATGAAACTCTTCTACTACCCAGCCATAGCAGAAGACGCTTCTCCAGCCCTGGCTCAGTAAGCACCTTGCACCTGAGGGATTAAAACACAAAGATCCTGAACTGCTCTTTCAGTTGGCCCTGTCTACCTTTTGCAGCCTCCAGCTCTGTGCATTAATAAATAGCTCTGCCCCATCTTCCTGCTCTTCCCAGCTTGACACTTTCTCAGTAGCTTTATTTCTTCAGTTTGCTTTGTTCCCAAACACACCAAAACTACTTGCTCCTATTTCTTTTGCACAAATTGGTTTTCTCTTATACACTGTCTTGGAGAGCACTGAAGAAGGAGCGGAAGAATCACAGCCCGGTCTCCTCTCAGACCAGCCACTTTCCCTCTCTCCTCGTGTGCATTCAGAGGCAGCAAGTGGGGACAAAAGCGAGGACAAAACAGCGAGCAGTGGCTGCTTCACAGCACAGCTGGGGATCATTTCAAGGCCGCCGCTCCAGCTGTGGTGAATGACTCACCTGCTTCAGGGGTGAAACAGCTTGTGGAGCTAAGAGAGAAGACATACTGAATAAGCGAGTGGTGTTGGAGGTGTGGGGAGAAGGAGCTGCAGACCCCTGCTCGCTGCTCCCAGCTCTGCACCTGCCCATTGGGTACCGACAAGTTGCTGGTATCAAAGTGATGTGACTCACCAAGGAGCTGTGGCAGCAAGGCAGGAGGTGAGGAAGGTCCTGGAGACCCCAGAGGGGCGAAGGTGGAGGGAGGGCTGTCTGCAGTGTCTCTAGGTTGGTGCTATCCCTACAAGACCTACGGAGCGGAGGCAGAAAGACCTCATGCGTCAGGCCCTGTACGTGGGTCTCCAACTACAGTTATGGGAAAGCTCAAGGTCAGCTTGAAATCCCAGCGCAGACACGGCTTGAGTCTCTGCGCTGCTCTGAACGGCTGCAGAGTCTATTTTCCTCACTTGGGCTGACTCATCGCAGCGCAGGGACCGTCTCCTCTCGGGGACATGGGGCGCCGGGAGCTCCAGGCGCGGACGTGTCCTGCGCCGATTTGGCCACCCGAAGGGCAGGAACCGGACGGGCTCAGCGCCGCCGCGCTGCCTGGAGGCACCGTGCCCAGGGAGACTGCGCTGCTGTAGTCTGGCCAAGGGTGATGAAGTCATGGGTAGCTTAAGCCAGGTCTTTATCTGCCAGGATGAGGCAGGATCTCCTTGCCAGTTGGGGATGACAGAAAGCATCATTCACGGCTGCTCCCAGGCGGGAGGAATCCAGCAGCACAGCTAAAACCCCGCGGCCATTTGCAAACGGGAACCTGAGGGAGCCGCGCGAGCGAAGCCTCCCGCCGCGGAGGTGCGATCCTGCACGCGAGGACGTGCGTGTGTCGCCGCAGAGCAGGCTCGCGCTGTCTGCCCGCTGCCCTGGCCCGGTGCCACCGCTCCCGGGTGAGACCCCACCGTCCCGCCTGGTCCCGAAAGAGGCAGGAGGCTGCACGCGGACGCCTGCTGCCTACGGAGAGCAGAGCGCATCGGCGGCGGCACTCCGGCCGTCTCGGCTCCCGGCCTGGCCCGCGTCCAGCCGCTGAGAGCGGGGATATTAGCTCCACTCAGACGAGCCTGTAGCTGGCCTTTGAACAACAGCTGAGATACTGGGTTTCAGGAGTCTGTGCAATTCATTACTCTCCAAATAAACACAACATGCGTCACGCCCCAGGGCAATCTGTGCACCAGTAAATCCCAGTCCCTCATCTCCAGAAAGCGGTAACACCAGTAAGCTGCCAGTCCCTATGTACAGAGCTTCGCTCGCCCCGAGAACCCCGTGGACGCCGTGCTGGCCGCACAGCGGGACGCGGCCGTGGACAGGGACGTGGGGACTAGCTGCACCGGTGCAGGGCTGTAGGCAGACGTTGCCCTGGGCCCGGAGCACCTCGCAGGGGAGCGTCGCAGGCGATTCAGTGCCGTGGCGGGGCTGGGCCGTCCCACCCGCGAGCAGCTGCTCCCTGCCCCGCGCGCGGAGCCTCCCCGTAATCTCACGCTGCTGCTTCGCCCGATGCGGCCAGAGGATTTAATGAATGAATTAATTTTGCTCTCAACTGGGTGCGACGTGCATTCAAAAGCTAGAAAACAAACGTTTCCCTTCCCTAATTTATTGTGTCCCTTTTGATTTGTCATACATGCCACCGCATGCATATGATCTCTCCGTCTTCCCCCCACCAGCCAGGCCCTCAGTTTCCCTCACCGCAGAGATAAACAACTTTCCCAGCACCAGCCGATAGTGCTGCACCGTGTGTGTCTCCTTCCACCCATATCCGCTCGCTCTGGCACCGTACACACATGCTGCTTGGGAGCCCAGCACTGATGCTGGATCACTTTTGTGGGTCGTTACAGCCAGAGACAACCACCTCCCTCCTCCTGACAGCAGAGTCTTTTTTTTAATTTCCCTCTGAAATGTATTTATGCCCATTTTCTCCTAGGACAATTTTATATTTAAGCTTCTGTATCCTTCTGTATCCTTCTCCCTCCGTGGTGCTATTCACTGCGATATATATATAGAGGGAGTAATCCTGTTCCCACTCAACTTCTGTTTTGCTCAGCTTAATAAGCCAAAAGTCTCACTGCAAAACATGCTTTTCGCTCCTCTGGCCAGCCTTTTTTCTGCTGTTCCAGTTTTTGAATGGGTGCCGCAAAAATGGTGATCACATTGTGAAAACCTTTAACAAACTACTTTTAAACGAACGCAACACATCCAAGCTCGTGCTTTTTTACAAAAGTGTATGTGAGATTGTAACTATACCCAAAACCTGGGTGCAAACTGACCAGGGTGCTGTTTTCTGCCAGAAATCTCCTAAGGACCAGGGGACCATTTTGCTCAGGCCAAATCTAAGATCTCAGCTGGACAAGTCCTGGCTTCTCCATTTCCTAGTTTGTTCCCTCCACATCAGGGAATCATCATTCCCATTCCCATTCATTGCCCTGAATCCTTCAAGAGACCTTAAATGTCCTCTGGCCTGGCCAGTGGGTAATATAAACTGTGCACAGCTGGGCTGCACCCTGTGCTTCCTAGCACGGTCTCCCAGCCCTGCCATGCTCTGTGAACCTAGGACCTAGCTTTACTGGGTCAGTGAAACATCCCCTACAATCTTCCAGCACTCTTTCCTAGCAGTCATGAAAGCCAAGCTCTAAACCCTGCACATTTTCAGGCAAACCACTTCTTTGCCTCTTTCAACTGCAATCTTGCTATGCATTCGGTTCTGTGAAGCCTGGAAGACAATTAGAGCCATTAAGAGTATTGCCACTGTTAAAAAAAATCATTGAGAATTATTTCTTCCATGTCAGACTTAGAAAGTAGAGCAGCAGATAAGTGGTTAAGTGTAAAGAATCGTCTGCTCACACAGCGACGGAGCTTCCCGGGACAGAGCGCAGAGTGTCAGCATGAGAATTAGCATCTGCAATCCCTCCCATAATGAGAGGCCATAGGCAGTCTACTGGATCAGTGCCTCTCACTGAAGTGTCCCACACACAAAGCTGCTCTGGAAAGCAAGCAGCTCTTTAGGAAGGAATAACTGTCAGAATTTGCAAAATCCATTTTTTCCATTGGCTCTGCAAATCCATTTTAGAATTTGTAAATTTGTTCTAGGATTAGATTAATAGGTTTCATGATTTTTAAACCTTTTCTTCTCTCTCCCCCTCCCCTAGACTTTAGGAAGCAATCAAAGACTGTAGCTCAGCCCAGGTTTTAAAAGTAATAGTTCCTCAATCACAGCCTTGCTGCTGAGATGTCCTAGCAGGTTTTGGTACATAAGAGGGGGAAATTTCCCATCCAGAACATCAAGAAATCCCAGTGCTGTTCCCTCCTTACAAACCAGACACTGATTCTGAGAAATATTAAACCCAATCCTGACACTTGCTGAACCTTCCTGAAAGAAAGTGCATGCCACGTTCAGCAAAGGAAAGCCAGCGAGAGAAGCCGAGGCTTTGCTTTGAATTGCCTACAAACATAATTACAGCCCTGCAGGGCCAGAACTGTCTCCAAAGTCAGCAGCCTAGCAAAAACAGAAGAACAGGGTGAGCATGCTGTGCTAGTATCCAGAATATCTCACAAACTCCAACAGTTTCAGCTCAGGGACTTCCTGAGCCAGTGATGGTGGGTTGGTATCGATCAGCTCTTGAGGGATTTGTTTTCTGTGTCCATGGCCAGCTGTGCCTTGAAAAAGGCCCTCTCCTCTTGGTTGTGTAGGGATCCCAGGGAGACTATTCTCCTCACGCAGACATCTACCTTCACTGTCTACAGCTCTTCTGGCTGAGCATCCCTCTCTGCCCTCGGACATCCAGGTGGAATCAAATGGGACATCAAGACACGATAGCACAGTGAACCTTAACTCACTCTGGGACATACGCCTGGTGAACCTGCTGAAGCAAATCATTCATCAGGTTCCAATAAAAGGTCCCACTGAGTAGCCCCAAAGACACTGTCTCGGCTCCGCTTTGCTCAGTGTCCGCATTTTTCCCAGCTTGGGCTGATGTATTCTTAATTAGCATCTTAATGTGAAGAGCATATGCAATGAAGCATGAAAAGAAAATCCCCATCATTTAAATTCATTAACAGTCATTGAAAGTCTTCAATGCAGAGGTGGAATTATCTCTGAACTCCTTCTGAGAGGCCAGCTGTGCTCACTAAACTGTGGTGGATGTTGCTGCATTGCCTTATTTATTTAGCTGCCTCCAGGAGGTTTGCCCCCCTAGACTACTACAGATTGCCCTCACCACATCCTCTGGGTGTCTGTGCCAGCGTGCACATACAAGCGTAACCATAGCCATCATCATAAGTCCAGATACAGAAGCACCGTTCACATGTTAGTCATGGAAACTCTGCCAGCGCATCCCTGCTAAGGATGTTTACAAGTCATGTTTGCCACAGGAATTACCCTCTCTCCAGTATTTGCTCTTTTTCTTATACTTGCAGTGGGGGATATCTCCAGCAGCTACTGTGTTTCCATGCTTAACCCCAGAGTCGTAATGATTTTAAGGCAAGGGATGCAGACGGTGTGAGAACGCTCAGCCCGGCTGTGTCCAGGGCGCATCCCCACGCCGGGCTTGCAGGAGGGTGCGAGAGCGAAAGCAGGATGTGTCTGCCCAGATGTGTCCGTGCCCAGATGTGTCTGGATGTGCGGAGCTGGACTCATACCTTGTGCTCCACTGCAGTGGGAAGCGTTTGACAATGCAGAACAAAGGCTCTGAGAGAGACAACGTGCCTGCCTTGCTCTGGGAGAAAAGAGGGATGGATTAGCTGTGTCAACGCATTCCCAGTAAGGGTGAGACAGGCTCTGACTGACTGTGCAGAACTCGCTGTGTTGGTAAGGCAGAGTTTTTTCATCAGCTGGAATCAAAGAGCACTTATTTTTCCACACCACTATCCCAGTCTTCTGTCCTCTTCCAGTTTGCCATCAGCCTCTGCCATCACCTCAACAAAGACCAGTGGTTGCAATCACCTGACTCCGTTCCTTGGTCCACCAGGCTCGCACAACACCCTCCACTGAAAGTCCATGAGCTGGGGCACAAATACTTGATTGCTGGCGGAGTAATTGAGGTCACAGGCCTCAGAAGTCATCACACGACATACTGGGTTGGGCAAAACCTTCCCATGTAGGGTCCTTCCCATAATGTGCCTGACAGAGGCAAAGAGCTGGTCAGACGTAAGGCAGGACTGGGAGGCGCTAGGAAAAGCTGGTGCCAGTGAAAGGGCTGGAGACTTGCGCTACTGAGCGTTCTGCTGCCTTCCCCTGTATTTTGTCTGTGCTGCATGTTTTGCTGGAGACAAATTTTCAGAACCAAAGAGACAAAGGAATCAGAAGAAGCTATTCTAGAGCAATTACAGTGAAGGTCTCGCTTACAGGAGAAATTCTGGTTGAAAGGAAAATGGGCTTATAACCTGGAGCAGATTAGTCTATTTTAGTGTGTTTGAAGGTTCTTAAATTTCTTTCACTCAGCTACAGGCCAGTTTTATAAGCTAAACCCAAATTAACTGTTAAGAAAGAATAAAGCATCCTCAAAGGGGTTTGAGCTAGCTTAAATAAATTTGATCCAGGTCCTATTTGAATTCAGTCCATGCCACTTTTGGAGTTCCTGAGGTGGAACTATCTGTGGAAGGAGAGAGCAACCAACCACACAGATCCAGAAAGCCCATGGAAACGTCAGGTTGTCCACACGTATGTATTCTTGGAGGTCAGTCTTCATATGCAGGTTACAATCATATCATCTTTCTAGTGACAGAGCTGCAGGAGGAATGACAGGAGTGTCTGAAGAATGCAGTGATGTGAAATTCTTTCGGCCATCTTTAATAAATGATACAAAGGAGCTTTTTCCTCTGTGCCAGAAGATTTTCACATTGGGTTTTAAAGAGATCTTTTATTTCCAGAACAGGAAAATAAAATCTTCTTCACTCAAAATACTGTCTTAGGATCACATTTGCCTCAAATTAATTTTTAAAATACTTTTAAAAGTGGTGAAAATGAACCTAAAACAAACCAAACCAAACAGGAAACCATTTCATTTTGGGTTGTACAAACTCTTTCATTTCATCTCAAGGGCTTTGGGAAGGTGGAGAAAGCTGGTGTGCATAGGCTTCTTTACAGCAAGAAAAAAAGCTGAAAAACTTTCTATTTTGAGCTACTCCAAAAAAAAAATCTCATTTTACATTTTTTTCAGGTTAGGCAGTAAAATGAAAAAGCAATTATTCATGCAGTTCTCATCAACCATCCATTTACAAGTTGTTTATAAGTGATTAGTCAATCTTAGACGCGTGTCCCAGACAGGAGCAGCATGTGTTTATTAAAACCGTCAGTGGAAGGTGTCGAATGCAGTCGTAAGCCATGGTTGAAAAGAATCAGCAATCCCTACAGCTATTGATCAGTTCTTTAGCTAGGCCATATTTATTACAATAACTCTTCATGGTGTACTAATGACTATTTATGAATAGACCTGTAATGTAAAGCTGAGTTCTTAAATGGCAAACTCAGGTCCGGATCTGAACTACTGATAAATTTTGCTTGACCCTGTCTGGATCCCAGGACACGGGTTGTCTCCTGGAGGTGAGGCACATTCTTCTCCAGGCGCCCCCGGACAAAGCTATAGAGTATTCTTCATCCAGGACCGTACCCCGTCAGCTTCCCAGAGATGGAGCCATCACGCTCTTTCCCACGGAGGTGACTTGGGTAAAATTACCAGACAGTCCTCTGTACAGATCGCACGGTCCTGAGCTGAGCGTGAGCAACATGGGTATGAAAAGACCAGGCCTTCAGATGCTCTCAACAAAAATAGGAGGATTTATTCTAGCAAATAATTCAGCCCAGTAATTCTATTTTTCTCTCTCCTACTCTCTTGCCCTCCCTCTTTTTCTTTCTTTTCTAATAAAATAACCAAATGACAAGGACTGAATTCTGCAGCAGGAAATTTTTCAACCCAGGCCTCCTCCCAGGATAATCTATTATCTTCACAAATTACTGCAGACAGTTCTTTATTGTTTAAAACCTTTTATCCAAATAAATGCATAAACCTTTTGGAAGGGAAAGAGGGTGGGGAGAGATGAAGAGAACCAGCAATTTAACTGAAAACCTCCTTCTCTCATTGACTGTTGTGTGCTAAAAAAAAAAAAGAAAAGAAAAATTAAAAAAGAAAAAACTAGGAGAGGAAAAAAAGAATGAGCCCAGGGGAACAGAAACTGGTGATCTGCAATGCGTTCCATTAGAGCTCCCCCTTTAAATATTACCCGTGTTTGTTCTCGGCAGCCTGATAAATATCTCGCTGTGTTGAGATTGAAAATTGATAAGCCATGCGACATCAATCTACCGCAGCTCCGCAGCCTCCCCGCACACTCGTCACGTTGGGCCGGGCCCCAGCTTAACGAGCTGCTGGGGTGATGCCACGTCAGGAGCCACCCACCCGCCCGCGAGCGCAGCCGTATTCTGCTACGTTAGGCCCCTTTGGGCGGATATTTCCCATACGCCCGAACACAAGCACGAACGCGAGGCCAGACGCGAGAGCAGCCGCCTCTCCCCTCCCCGCCTGGCATGCTCCGTTATCCCCGTTTTGGGATTAGCTCTCCGGCAGCAGGGCGAAACGCAGCCGGGCGACGCGGAGGGGCGCTTGGGGCCGAGGTTCAGGAAGGCGATGGGCAGCGAGGTTGGGGAATTTGTCCTGGTTTGAGGGCAGGCGGCTGATTTCTAGTGGCGTGAGCAGAACGGCACTGCGTGGCAGCTCTTCGCGACGCCCGCCCACGCTTTCTGCCTCCAAGGGCAGGCGGAGGAGCGAGGCGGCACCATCCGAGCCGGCCTCCCAGCTGGGACCACCGCGCGTGCATTTACGCGTGCGGATGAGCGTGGCCATCGCGGGACAGGGCTGCAGGGTTTTGCCCTCCATGCATTGCCAAGGGAGAGCCAAATCCTAATGCTCTCATGCCCCGCTGTCCCCCCAGTGCCCTCGCTTGGCATTTGTTTTTTTGTGCCCATTTCAGGGTCAGGGCATGGAGTGCATGAGCTGCGCTCCCTCTCGGGGACCAAGCCAAAGAGACCCCTTCAAAGCCATCCAGAGGGCAGCTGAAGTCTGGCCAGGGAGGGGATTGAACCCTCCTCTGCCATAATCAGGGCTGCTGCCTTCACTGTGCAGTGGTAGTTCGTCATGAGAAATGCTGTGGGTCACCCATGGTAGCACAGATGAAACACCCGCGAGGTGGGAGAAGGTGGAGGTGACCTCCTGAACTTCCACCGCGGCCAGTCACCCCCTGGACGCCACGTGCCTGCCTTCCTCCCCCAGAGCTCCCCAAGCAGAGCACGGCCTGGGTCTGGGGAGGCAGCATTGCACTGTTTGTATTTTAGAGGGGGGAAACTGAGGCAGAGAGAGGCCTTTCTTTGCTGAGGACTGCATGACTTCCGACATGACATTCCCACGTGGTCCAGGCTTCTGCCAGTGCTTTTCCCACCATGACTGAACTGCAAGGGATGGAGGAGAGATCTGCGGCTGGCCCCCCTTGGGGATCATCACAGAGATGGCTATTGATGAGGAACTTAGTCCAAGGGCTGGTGGCAAGCCACCACCAAGTCCATGACTTTGCTGATGGAGCCACTTGCAACACCTCTTCTTCGCACAGCCAGGACCACTAGCCCAATTTGGGCATCCTGGCTATCACTGGCAACTCAGGGCTCCCTCGGATTAGCTGGGGACCAAACCCAACTTCTCCTTTCTCTTCCTTTTCCTCCTCTTGCTCTCCCAGACCCAGACAGGGCCTCTGCCACAGCCTCAGGCTGCTCTTGCCCACCGCGGTGAGCAGGGGGAGCGGGGCAGCACTATCTCACGCGGCAGTGGGAAGGTGGGTGCAGCACTCGGGCGGGAGGAGACAACTTGCAGCCATGCGCAATGAAGATGTTGCCCAGGAGAGCAACTCCTCTTGTCGGGCCGCTGCGCTCCTTATCAGGGAAGCCTCGTGCACTCTGACAAAGCACGGCTAATGTTCTGTTTATCACCTTCGCAGCTGCATTTGGACTGTCAGGAGATGAAGAAATATCCCCAGAATTAACAGCAATGTAACAGAGGGAGAAGAGCCAGGGGAGAGGTTAAGGCAAGTGCTGTTATCTAAGAAATAGGCTCATAAACTGTCTTCAATGAAAACGGTGTGTGCTTAGATGGCGACACCCCTCCCGGCACCCAGGAAGGTACTGAGCTTTATCCTCTCTGCTGCAGCACCCAAACGTGAAGCAGGCTCGGCGCAAGCGCCTCTGCGGCGGGAGTACCGGGCTCTTTTCCCTGGCCACTTTAGCCTTAATGGACGCTAACGCTCTGACTATCAGGGTATGTCTAATCCCATGAGCCCCGAGAGAGTTAACATAAGTCCTCGAAGGCCTGAGTTGTCTTTTCACATGTACAGCACTTAGTATGAATTAGCCATGCTCACTCATCAGCACCCAGCGCCAGGAGCAGCCTCCCGGCCTGGCATGGGCCCAGCTGTGCTAATGCAGTGGCCCTCGGTTCCTCAGCGGCACTGAGGAGCAGCTCCTCCAACACACGCTGGGCCAAAGGGTCCCAGGAGAATATTTCAGCATTGCCACTTCCTACAGTTTTGCCTTCTCCTGCAGAAATTCCTGATGTGCTTTCCGGGTGCCCCCACGTGTGTGTAGGAGCACGCATGAGTGCGACCCTCATCTACTCCTGTGCTACTCAGGAGAGATTTTAAACTCATAGTAAGTGAGATTAAAGCCTGGAGTAAAACAAAGCACAACCGGCGCACAAACCCACAGCCGCCAGCCAGCTAGGGCTTTAGGGATAGGAAAGTGGGGATACTCACAGCGTGTTTGCTAGGGTTCAGAACAGCTCAGAAACCTCCCCCCAACAGGGACTGGGTCTGCCAGACACATCACCACCGCAGCGAGGCAGCTTGCTGCTGCCCAGACACTTCTTGCTAGTTTTTAAGCCTGGGGAAAAGTGCAAATGTATTTAACTCCCGGGCTGGAGAGGAGGGAGCCCACCAGACTACAGGCCGACACGCTGAGTTGAGGGAGACACTACCAAGTCCAGAAAGCAACTAAATGCAGTGGAGACACTGGAGGAAAGCGGGGAGGGACAAACTGGAGGGATAGGATGAAGAATGTAACTGCTCAGGAGAGCGACACTGGAAAACTTCATTTTTGCTAGCTGAGGCACTGGTATACTCTTCTGAGAGGGGCTTGCCTGGGTAGGACCAGCAGGAGCACAGGGAGAGGGCAAGATAAGCTTGGTCAAGTATGCAAGGTCTAAAAGAAGATAAATCCAGTGTTGCTCACAGATCTGGAGCTATTAAGTCTCAAAGCTTTGAATTAAGAGCTTCCCAGGAGCCAGCATGGCATCTCCACTTATTTTGGAGAAGGCTTTCAAAGAACCACACATTGAGTGTCCTGCTTGGCCACTATACACCCATCCCATGTGGAGAAAGCTCCACATCTCACAGCGAGTGTCCCGGGGCCATCCAGCCTCTGTTCGCTGGGATCCTCCAGAAAGCCGGTGCTGCCTCTGCCTTTCACAGCCGGCAGCGATGCCACGAAGTCTTCACAGTGTCTCCTCGTAGTTCATGACCTTGCGATGCTGTGAAAGGGCCACGAGCTGCACTGTGCAACCCCAGCGTTGCCAGCGTAGCACACTGCACTCGCTCCTTCACGGGGTCCCAGCAGCAGCAGGAATACAGGCCCAGGCTATCAGGAGCGCCAGGGCTTAGCGTATTATTGCTTCCACAGGGACCTGTACACGAACTGGAACAAAAGAGACTGGAAGGAAATGGCAGGGTGTTTCTCCACATCCAACAAGTGAAAAGTACTCTGCAGAGCTGGGCTGATAGAGCCGTTACTTGAATTTGGCACCAGAGGAATTTCCTTTTCAACATCCCCAAACCAAGAGCTTGCCACCTACACAGGTGTTTTTTGGCTCAAGCTTTTGTTTTATCTAGAAAATCAAGAGGCACCAATGCAGACATGGATTTGCTGATGTGAGCTCTGCCGAGCAGGGTGGAGCGAAAGAAGCAGACAACACATCCTCAGCAGAAGCGCACACTCCTCTTTGGTCAACCAACGAGCACAGTTCATCCCAGCCCACTCTGCACCCACCTAGGTCTCTTGGCAACGTAGCCCAGCCCAGATCAGCAGCAGGACATCGACAACCAGCTCCTGTCCCTCCCCTTCGCAAAGGGTTTGCCACTTCCAACCTGCCTTTCATGTAGCGCACTTCACTAAAAGCCGTGCAAAGCGAAGCACTCCCCGCCCCCCAACACAGCCCCCACAGCACACCAGCTCAGGGCCGTGCTGCGCTAATCCTCTGCAAATATGCAGGTTTTCAATTTGCTTTTAAAGCATCTCTGAGGAAGGAGCTGTCAGACGAGAGCTCCTCAGCTGCAGTGCACTGGAAGTCAAACGTTTCACCTAGCCAGAGCATTCGCTCGAGCCCTGCAGCGAACAGAGTGGCCCTGGCACCGTGTGCACTGGCACCGTGTCCCCATCCATCCCGACAGGGTCAGCTTCTGGGTGCCCTGCAACAAGCCACAGACTAAATCGCGCACTGCTCTCCTTCTGCCAAGGAGGAATCGGTCCCATGGTGGGGGAGAGCAGGAAAGCCGGTTCCAGACCTTTCAGTGTCAATCCAGGGTGGCACAGACTGATCTGGAGATGGGAAGACTGCTTGAGGCATGTCCCATTGACAGCTTACAAGAGAGGAGACGGTTCCCAGCATACACTCCCTTACAGCACATCTCAGCAGCCGTCCTTCGCACCCTCACCCCAGAACTGCAGATAATAATCCCAGTCATGGTTATGACCAGCAAGTCAGTTGCCTTTCGCACCTCCATCACAGGGCCTGCGATGGGGATGGAAGGAGGCAGCGCGAGCAACGTCTGCTGGTACCCACAGCGGTACGGCCGCTCCCATGTTTTCATGCTCAGACATAAGCAATTTCAATTTCATTTGTTGCCTGTTGCGTCGGAGAGATGCAACCTGCTCCCCAGGCCCCTGCACGCCAGCCGCAGTCTGGTGGAATAGAAATGATCAATTAAGCTGGAGACACATGGCTTCGTGAGGCCGGAGGGAGAAGCACGTCCTGGAGAAGAGGGGAGAGGTAGTGTCACCCAGTGGAAAAATGACGGCATGCAGAGGCAGTATTTCCTCTTTGCCCAGCTATCCAGCAGATCTCAAGAGAGTTGAAACACTACTGCTGACACTGCTGCTCTGGCCAGGGAGATCTTAAGAAGGGAAGTATCGAGAGTAAAACACTTCTGACAGCTGCTACCACTCAGCCACCACTCCACAACCCCTTACGGTTGCCCTTCAGAGAGAGGTGGGTTGAAAGGGTCTGATCACCGATACGGGTCCTCGCAAGTGGCGAGCCTCCATTTGTGTTCTTGCTCGGTGCGTGCAAGGGAGACAAGCCAGAAGAAGCTGGTTCATGCACAGAGGTTGCTTTGAGAGTCACCTCCATATGGCAGAAGCCAGGCTGTGCTGGCCTCTGCGATGCCCAGCCAGGCTCTCCACAGGGCTCTCCGTGCCCCGACACTGTTCACTTCAAGGACACGGTTTGCAATCCCCTCTCCGCTCCTGCATCTTTTGCGTAGTGGCTCCCGAGCCGCGCTGCCCTGCGGGGCAATCCAGCCACGAGGAGGGAGGCCCCAGCGCCCTGAGCTGCCTTTACACAAGAAGAGGCTAACTGGCTCCTTCTCCGAAGGCCATGGCAGATGCTTTGTGGACGTCAAGGGCTGCCTCTGTCTCTAAGCCCCTCTGGACAGCTCCTACCAGTACAGCAGTACCAGCCACCTCCCTGCCACACTCCCAGCCCTGTGATCTTAGAGCTTTATCAGGAACCCTCACAAAGGCAGTTCTCATTGTCCCAAAGATGGGGAAACTGAAGCACCATTAGCATGTCAAAAGCAGGCAGGTGAGTCCTTTGATACTTCAGAGCTCCTGATCCCTCTGTCTAATTGAATTCACCTAAACTAGGTGAAGACTTGTGAGAAAATCAGGAAGATCTCTAGAAATGCAGGGGTCATTGCACAGGGAGGTGACTGGTGCGTCCTCTGCTCTTCGCTTTAACTGCTACTGCTTTGCATGAACATTACTGCTGGGCTGCGGAGGCTGAGAAGCAGCCACAGCATCTGCTCTGCTGCTTCTGCTGTGGAGGTGCTGGGGTCCAGTGTGGGGCCGGGAGTTGGGGCTGGCCCAGCAAAATCCAGTGGGGCACGTGAGTGTGGGCCTCATCCGCCGCAGGCAGCACCTCGTTCTCCAGCCAGCCCTTGGGGTCCTTGGAGACGCTGGGACGCTGCCAGCACGTCCTGCTAGCGCACGTCCTGGTGGGTTGGACCCACGTGGAAGGCTGCACCCCAGGAACGGCCCCCCGGGTCTCCGAATGCCACCTCGCCGAGGGCATGAGCCGAGCTGTCAGAACAATGCGATTAGCCACTTAATTCTTACTGTTAATTAACTTTTGCGTGCTCTTGCACCTTTGTCAAGGTATAGCCCTGCTCTCTGGGGTGCTCTTGGGAAAGCAATTATGTGCTAGTTACTCTGCAATTAATTACAGCTTTAAAAAGACCGTGGGAGGGCACCTCTTCCTGTTTGATCTTGTAAATGCTTCATTAAAGGCCCAACAAGGAATAGAGTATGTCTGTAGCTGTGCTCACCTGACAACCCCGTCCTTCTCCCCTTTGAGGAGGCAGTAGCCGTAGGTACTTATACTTGGTCTCAGAAAAGAAGAAAGACCAAAACCTGCGGAGTTCATTCGGTATGGACATCGCACACCACCTCAGTTGCTTTCCCCTCACTACACAGGCTGCTAAAATTAACACTGAGAATCTCTGTTATTAATAGGGAAGGATAGGTGATACTTTCCTAATGAAACAGCTTCTCAGTAAGAAGGTGAGACTGCAAATGAAACCAAACTTGTCACAGACACTGTCTGCTCACCTGGAAAATGTTGACTTGTGATCCATTGTGTCCTGCGAACATTTCGACTGAAATGTTTGGGGTCAAGCGCTAAACATAGTCAACCAAGAGAAACTTTTAAACCAAGAAATGGACACTTTAGGGCTAGCCATTGAGTAGTGTTTAATGAAAGACGTTGAGGATTTGATTCTTTTTAATTAAGCCATCAGAAAAAAAGGAACCTGTTAAAATTTTCTCAGAAAAAGTGCCATTTTTAAAGCCTGCTCCAATGAACAGACACCATTCAGTTATACAATAGCTCCTTTGTTTTCTGCATTCTCACCCAGTTTCACAGTGAACTGAGCAACATCCGTCAAAGCACGCGTTAAATGAATAATTGAAAGGGCTGTGTTTTCTGCGGCAAGGAGCAGAATCTCACCTCAGGTACATGGTGCTCCTCTGAGCAAAACACCCCGGCGGAAGGTAACTGCGGTGGACAAGACGAGGAGCTGCTGGCTGCAAAAGCCCTACACTGAAGGTCTCCTCCGTGGGCCGAGGATCCTTGCCTACAGTGACCTGCTCACAGGGTGACACGGTGTGACGACACCACTGACCAGCTTGGCCAACGGCCCAAGACTCCTCGCCGTGACAGCCTTTGCCCCCACGCTCCCGAGCGCTTGCGGGCTGTCTTCTCCCCCTCCTTCGGCCCAGCCCGTGCAGGCAGCGTCTGGGCCATACGGCGGGTTTCTGCTCTCCAGCTGGCACTTGCGCTCTGAGGAGCTGCGCCTTTTCACTAGCATCCTCTCGGGGAGCCGGGGGGGATCACAGCAGCTCAGAAAAACTTCTTGCTTGGATTATTTTGGACACTGCTAGCAGCTGGAGTGTGTTGGAGGTGCTATGAAGCCTGGAAATGAAATGAGGGGGGAAAGAGGAAAGAACAGACGAGGAGAGAAAGTAAAGAGTCCATTTACTCGGGGCTGCCTTTGCTGTTTCTGCATCTCTTAGCTTATCCACTGGATACTGAAAAATATAGTCTTTGTTATGCTAATATTGTTCTTGTCAGCACAAACGGAACGGCTGTTCTCCACCCTTCCCACCGCCGGCTCCTTCTCACATGACTGGAAGCACCAACTCAGCAGAACAGATGGGGCCATTTCTACCGCTCAGCCTGCGATTGCGGGGACATTTTGTCTTTTATTTTAGCTTTCTGCTTTCTTCCTCTCCCTTTGAACTGATGCTGGGAGAAATGAAAGGAAGAGCTGAAAGGAAGGAGCACAGGTGCCAGGAAGGCTGGGAGGTAGCGGGGCTGCCGCGGCGCTGCCTGGTCCCTATGCGCAGAGCTGGCTGGGCTCCCTCCTGGGCGGGGGTGGAAGGAGAGCTTCGCCCTACGGAGAGCTGGTGGGAGGGGAGGGCACTTGCCCCACGCAACATCCGACAGCGCAGGAGGTCTAGGTGGGCTGTCAACAATAAAGAGGTAACACTGGCCGTAGAGGGCCGAAATCCTCCCCACGTACACGGAAATGCTGTCCTGTGGACCCTGCGTACGCAACAAACCCTGTGCAATGCCCCGCTGAGCAACAGGGCACCCTCCTGAAAACCGACGGGTCTGTTCGGCTCTGCCAGGCACCCTGCAGCCCCGTGACTGCGAGACATTTCTGTGCAGCTCCCCCAAAGCCCGGCAGCGAGGACAGTGTGGCAGAGCACCGGGGAAGATAAATGGGTCTCATGGGGACGTAACTCCAGCAGAGAATCAGGGATGGTCTGTGAGCATGGAGGTTTTCACCAAGAGAAGGACGGGGGTTAATACAGGTCTTGAGGGGTCTCTGGGAAAGGCGACTGGAGGCGCGGTCTGCTTTCAACATTCATTAGCAGCCTCGTTAATCTACCCACCTTCTCCCCTCTGCCATAACTGCATAGGTTCATTTGGAGCCAGCCTGCAAGAGACGGATCTAACGCTGGCTCCGACGCTTCAACCCAACCGCGAGCAGATGCCACAAGCTAGCCCAGCAGCCCGGGAACACAGGCGGCACCCAGCCCCCCCGAGAGGGCCATGCCCACCTCCTCCGTGGTCCCCTCTCCTGGGGGCTCCCTCCCCGTCAGCGCTGCCTCCGCCAGGGAAGCCTGCACGCCCGCTGCACGCGGGGCAAGGATAAATGGGAACCGTCAGTCACCAGGGCTGTCAATCTGTCAAGTCACATCAAATTTGCCATAAAAGACGTTTAAAAAGAAAACTGACATTTTGTTTTATGGCGCCGCAATGTAATGAAAAGGGAACACAGGCTGGAGGGCCCGTGCTTCCTCGCCTGGCTGCTCAGCGGGGCTGCGCAGGACTCGTCCTGTTCCCAGTGCCAAGCAACGTCTCCCCTTTTGGAGACTGGTGTCCACTAGGACTCCAGGGATGAAGGTCATCCTTGGGCATGAAGGTTATTCCCAGTATGGACTCAGAAGCTGCTCAAGGCTTTGCAGCAGCACAGGCAGAGCTGAAACCACTGCTCTGCTGACAAACAGCACCTCTGAGTCCATCCCAACCGAAGCCTGTGTCTTACCCTAGGACGCGTCACATCACAGCCTACAGTAACTCACTTGGTGAGCAGTGAAGCTGGTGGAGGTGGCTTTCCTCCTGCCCGGTGTCTCACGGCTCGGCAGCGGCTAGCGAGCCAGAGATGCTGACCGAACCTTTTCTCTCACTTCGGGCAATCCAATATCTTGCTCCCAGGTGGGTTCTCTGGTGTCTAATAAAGGTTGAGCATGCCTTGCAGCCTTTCCCTCCGCAACAAGATTAATAACAGCCTCTCCCTTGTTCCTTCACCTACTTCTGTGAACTGCGCGGAATCTTAAAATCTTTGTGAGCTGTGCCCGGCTCAGCGCTGTGCAAGACAGGACTTGCAGGCAGGCAGATGGCTGCTCCTTAAGAAAAATAGAATGAAAATGATAAGTTTCTCCCTCCTTCCCTTCTTGACTCTCTCTGCCTCACCCTGACCAAAGACAGGCCATGTTCTTGGGCTGACCCTGCCATCTTACACCATTTTTATGGAGGTGGACTTCTGAGGTTGCGTGTTCCCATAAATAATAATAAGCCATAAAATCTGGGATTTATGGAGCACCTTTCACTTGGACACTGTCATGTACTTTATAACCATTAATGAATGGAGCTGTGTGGTGCCCAGTGAAATACATCAGTCTCCGCATGTTACAGAGGAGATGGAGGCATGGAGGAAGGCGACAATTCCACAGAGGTAGCTCAGCTGGCCGGGAGCCGGCCTGCAAAGAGGACCTCCCACCCTGCCCCTACTTCCCGCTTCCCGTATCAAGCTGTAGCCTCAGCTGACATCGGTGATGTGGAGGATGATATGTCTACAGGGCAAATCTGCATCTGCTCTTATTTGTTTTGCCACCCAGTGCTGTAAGGCCTCCCCGAGAAGTCCCCATCCTGGAACATGCTGCTGCACCAATGCAGGCTTTTATTCCAACAGACCCGTCTACCACTCATTTCAAGCCGTAGCTTTTATTCCTGGTCTTCAGCTCTTAATTTCTCTCTTCTTTGGCTATTAATTAATTCTGCAAAGCACTTTGGGATACATTTATTACAAATGACACAGTAGCAAATAATCTCTCCAGTTTTATTACTGTGTGACTACAGCAGATCACCTGCTGATTGATGGCTACTTATCTGAGCGGGAGACTGACCAGCAGCCAACGCGAATTAACCCCTCGCATCTGAGGATGTAGGTCGCGTCAAGGAGTCACGCCAGTTTAATGGAAATCTGGGCACTGTCCAAGAGGACTGGAACAGCGTGTTCTCAGCAATTCGCCTCTTTTCAGGACCACATGTATCCTGGCAATGGGGCTAACAGACCTGGTGCAAAGAGGATCACTAGGCACGTAGTGAGCTGTCCCACCTAACCCTTTGGGTGCTGGGTTTCATGCCTCTGGCACTGGGTACTGCACGTACACCATCTGGAAACAAAAAAGCTGAAAACGCTGCAGGGTTGAACCACGCAGATTTCTGCTGGCTCAGTGCAGAGGATATTGTCAGTCAGGTCGAGGGCGATGTTTGCACAACAAAATGTAGAAGTCGCTGTGGGTGGAAACCAAATTGGACATGAGGTGTGCAGGTCTAGAAGAAAAAGGGTGGTGGGGGACAAATCTAACTGGGATTTTGTTAGCTCTATCTGGGAATAAATTAGCAGAACTGTCTAGGAAAGGGACACATACTTCTGTGGTTCCAGTTCCCTCCCAGTTACAGTGTCGTGATGCTTTACAGCAGGGGCTGCCTCTTAGGGTGCACTGCTGTAGGGACCTGCAAAGGCTGCAAGGTGCTGGGGGACTTGCAAAGGCTGCAGGTTCAGCTCCGCTCTGGCTGAAGAAAGACTTAACTACTGATTGCTGGATGCTCTGGGCTCCTCTCCTCTCTCCCCCTCGCATTTAATGTCCTTTCCAGCTGGCGGCACCCTCCATAAATGCCCATCACCCAGTGGCACTGAGATGGCAGCAAACACGCTGCGGTGAATGCCGGCCAGGCAGGGCTTCAGGCTGGGCTCCCAGCTGCTTCGTCCTGCCAGGGCTGAAACCAGCTTTGGTGAGCTCAGAAGCAGAAATGTTGGCAACTGTGAAACTTCAATGTTGAAAAACGGCTTTAAGGTAGCTCACGGTTAGACAATAACTGAGAGGGGTTTATAGGCTTTAGGTTTTAACTTTGCCATCTAAAATGGCAACCAAGTGCCTCAGTCCTCCAGCAGATCTGATTCATTGTCCCCTGTACCTCAGCTCTCCATCTACTTAATTTAATCAATGGAAGGATAAGACTTCACAGAGGTGCAAAGACGGCAGATGCACAAAAGAAGCTGAGGGGCTCAGATGCAAATTTTGCAAACCCAGTAACTATCTCATAGGGATGAAGACACCACATTCTTGCCTTGATCATGAGAGATCAAGACGAGAAGCAATGAAGGCCTCAAGATTCAAATAAAAAGCTCCATCAGCACAGAAAAAAACGAAGCCAAATGATCATCATCTTGATAGTAAATCTAATTAGGGCTGTTGCTGATGGTTTCCTTTTATTTCCTGAAGCACTTTTTCAGGCAGAAGGACAGATGTCGAGACCAACCTCTTAAATATCATTACCAAAGTAAGCATGTATATCGGGGAGCAAAAACTGTTTATGTTCTTGCTATTTAATGGCATAAAACAATACACTTTACAGCAACTATTAGCTGCCTAATGGCATCCCATCATTCCTCATATCAGTTAAGTGACAGATGGAGCTGACGGCATAATTAAGGCACTAAGAGTCTCATAAATTACAAAACTACCACTGAAGCACCAACCACACCGAAGGAACCATTGCAGATATCATGTATGATGAGTGTGAGTGAGGAGTCTTCATTAAGTGACTGAAACAAAGCTATTACGGGGTTTGAGAGCACCGTGAAGAAACCTTAAAGTCGTCACACTGCATCACTAATGAGACCTGTTCTGTTGCCATTCGGCCAAGCTCCTGCTAACAACCAAGGGAGGTTGGTACTGTCCTTGTTTCATTGAGAAACATAGTATCTGCAGCGGCTTAAATGGTTGCAAATTCAAATTTTCCGTACTGGAGGTAAGGGCATTTTAGCGGGAAAAACTTGCACCACTGGAGTAGTACCTGCAAATGGGGCTTGGCTGTAGCAGAAGGGAGCAAAACTGAGTCTCTTCTCCACAACCTTCCCATCAAAATTAGGTGGCATCTCTATATCTCTCACTCAGCTTTACTAAATTGCCTAATTAGAATGGCACAGTCCAGATTTTGCACATGTAGCTTTTGTGTTTCTTGATTCACAGTAAATAAATCCTTTGTATTGCTGGCTGGACGGATTTTGTGGGAATGGAACAGTTTTTTGGCAGTGGTGAAATTTCTAGCCCATTACAAACCTAAATGAAGTTGTTCTCTGCCATCTTCTCTTTTCACTTCATTCTGATTTTCTACCATAGGAAAATGAAATACTGAGCAAAATTATCATGGATAATTCTGACAGAAATTTTTTGCTCTTTCTGAGATGTGAGGAAATTTGAAATAACAACTTTTCATTCCACTTCTGGAAAAAATCAAGTTCTGCATTACTGGAACTTACATTTTGAGGAGCAAAGCTCTAGTAGGAAAATAGGATGTGGATTTTCTGTCTTTCCTCCTGGCTTTGCCTCTGCTTGTGACCACGGGTGTTGAAGTGATGGCAATTAGGAGCAAGTGAGATCTCACTGTTGTATTTCCCATAAATCTCAAACACACCACACTAAAAAGTAAAACCTCAGATCATGACCATTCAGCAGCCTTTCAAGCCAATTTCCATTAAGCCTCTTCTGTTCACTCCCAGACAGGAAGCCATTAAACGGCCGGGCTGGGGGACGGTGGGCTGCAGACCAGGCTGTCATCACTCATCGCCGGCTCCTTCATGCTGCCTGCAGACTCGGGCAAACCGCACCATGCACCAACGGCCTCTTCACACCACACCTCTCACCTTCACAGCCACAACTGCCACTCCTTATTCCCAAATTAAAGCTCAAACAATGGTGCATCGGATTTAAAAAGTCCACTTAGATAATCCTTTGGATACTGCAGGCCCAAGGACATGTGAACATCCCCCTCCGTTATACAGAAAACGGACATCATCCTCCTCCAGCTCCTCAAATGGTTCTACCCACCGAACTGCTGGTTTCTGGGGGAAGAAAGCCTTGTAAATGATACATTATAAGGCTTTTATTTTTCAGCCCAACGCTGACCTGCAATGATACAGTGGATCATTTTATCAGAACTTTATCCCTTTGATTCTTAAATGAATTTAATTCACAAGACTAAGGGTAGGGGAAGAGAACTGTCCATGGAGATACTATTTCATCAGGAAAAAAGTCACATAGAGAAATCTGTAGCTCCAACAAATAGTAGCACATTAAGGCAGACAGTGAATGATGTGAATTTACCAGGGAATTATATGGAGAGGGTAGGGGAAGTGGCAGAATTTACATTTGGTGCCTGTGTTTATTGCTTACAGCTGAGCATTATAAATAATAAATTGGGTTCTTACTGCCTGTGCTATAAAGTTGTATTTTTCCCCTTCCTCCCCTTCTTCAGATCTCACGGATTTTGTGACACGTACAAAGTACCTTGGAGCAGGAGCCAAAGGCAGTGATCTGCCGGAGAGTGGGAGAAACGCGGGGCTGGGGAAAGGAGGAAAGAAAGGAGTCACGGAACAGGGGGAGAGGAAGAAAAACCACATTTTTCAGTGTGGAACTTGCTGGTAGATGCCCTAACAAGACGCGCTCCTCGGGGACGTGGCTTTCAGGAAACGGCTCCGAGAACCAGGTCCTCTGAAAGCCTCCTCCATCAGCCCTTCCAGACGGCTGGATCCTTTCAGCCCTGTGGCCTCGGAGGTTGGTCCGCTGGCTAATGGCCCCACGGGACCTTCCCATTCCCCTGCCTCCCTCGAGCCCAGCTTTACACCCCCCGGCACGTCAAGCGACGAGGCACCGAGCCGGGGGAAAGCGAGTGCTGGGAACCCTCTCGTGATGCCCTGCCTGGGGCTGCGGGCGAGACGGCCACCACGGTGCTCCTGCGCGGCGGCAGCCTCCCAGCAATGAGGCGCTCGGAGGCAGCCCTGCCCTGGCCAAAACCACGCCTGGCCCTTGGGCAGTGCTTCCTGACATCCAAAAGCACCTTACGAATGAGACCAGCGCTGCCCTCCCGGGCCAGGACCCCGGCGCAGGAGCCGCACATGCAGCAGGTCAGCGCTCTCAGCCCAGAGCTCGGCAAAGCCACCCGGGCGGGTGGCTGGCCTTGTCCCGTGGCTGGGGAGCGCCGTGTCCCTGGGCGCACGGGGAGCAAAGGGCACCAACCTCCCCTGCGAGCGAGCTGAAACCTAACCAGGAAAAGGGCCAGGCGAGATGTCAGGGTCAGGAAACAGCGTCGCCGCTGCACTTCATCACCACCCTCTAGTCTCTGCTTTCCCGACCTTGTCCCCTCCTCGGTGCTGCCGCAGCCCTAAGCCCGCCTGCGGCCTCTCCCGCTCGTCGCCGCGGCCTCCGCTCCCCGCCAGCTCGGCCTGGCCCGGCGCTGCAGCAGCGAGGCCGCCGCAGAGCTCCCGCAGCAGCGGACAGCAAGTTATTTTCTTTCTTCTCTGTAGCGAGAAGGAAAAAGGAAATTCAATACCGATTTATTTCCAGTTATTCTTTGCTCCTCTAGCAGAGGTGCATTTAGGAGGTTTAATCACTAGGTAGATCTCTCTGCTTCCTCACGGAGCATCTTCCCTGCTGCGAAACCCATCAGGTGTTGTGTTCAATCGCTAGCACAGTTTTCTTGGAGAGAGCTTTAAAAAATGTTTTCCTGATCACTCTTCTCCTTGAGTGTTTAAAGCTCTTTTCTTTGTGAGTCTCTGGCTGTCCCCCCTCACACCTCTGTTTTTTTGTGATCTGTCTTGATCCTGCATGGTCCAGCCTAAAGTCCAGCAAAATCAGCTGATGGATCTTTTAGTGGCCAAAGCTTTTGGCTCAAACCCTAGGGAAGGCAGAACCTGGGACCAGATCAAATTGAGCTGAGTGTGGGCAGGTTGAGACTTCGCCCAGCATGCCAGATTGCTGGCTACTCTCTCCTCGCTACACTAGTCTCCTTCAGGCCAGAAGAAGAAAAAAAAAAAAAGACCCTAAGAACGAAAACTCATCTACCCTGATACATAAGAACTACCCCCCCCAGAGAGAAATTACCCCCAAAGTAGCAAAGACAACTTTTTCATGAGTTGCCGCACAGGTGATTCATGCAAGTCCAGTGAAGGCTGGCACATCAGAAAAGCATCCCAGAAAGCAGTTTCCCAAGCACCCTTCATCTTGTGATTCCTGCAAGTATCAAATTCATTGCATGCCTGGTAGGTACCCGAGCATACACGTTTCTCTTGGGGAAGTCCCAGGGAGAACAGCCAGCCCTGTGTCACGGAATAACACTGTCCTTCCACACCTGCTTGGAGCACTTACCGGCACAGTTCAGACCCAGAGCATCTGCCTGACCCTTCCGCACTTCAGTGGCTGGACTTGATACACGGTCTGCCAGTGAGTAGCGCCTGTAATGATCTATTTGGACGCTGTGTACCCAATTACAGGCACTGTATATTGGCAACACTCCTAAGGTCTTGGAGATTGTTTAATTAATTACACTGTAGTATTTCATCTACATTCATTTCAGCAGTCCTGGCCAGGAAAATAGCTTTCTCTTTTTCACTGAAAAAGGGACAAAGCTGTCCCGTGTGAGAGGCCTTTTGTTAGAAGGATTCCTTTTAATTTATCTTCTTTCTGCTTCCAATAGCACTGGGAGGATGCAATCAGGTTCATTTCAGGCAAGGAACAGGAGGAGCTGTGGAGGATGAAGCTGTCCAAAATCCAGGTATGACAGCAAGCCAGTAAAACTCAACAGTGTGGCTTGTCCCACAGCTGAAGGTTTGCAGAACATAAAAGGCAGAGAGACTGCAAATACAGGCTACGGGTTTATGAAAAGCCTGGAAGCCACCCAAATCCTTTTCTTTTTAACCTTCTCTTGCCTTTCCCTTTCTTCCTTCCAGTCTTCTGTCCATACTGTATCATGGAAGAAGCTAAAAACATGGTGGGAAGGATTTGGATTCAAGAGCCTGTGATTAAGTCCTTCATCCCCACTAGAACTTACATAGGTTGAGCTGAAAAAAAATCAGATTCAGGCTGACTAAGACAATTCCTAAACCTGTGTCAGGTTTATCTGCATGCCAGTGTTCAGCTGAAAAAGCCAAAGTGGAAAGCAATATCTGCCCTCCCCCCAGCAAAAAAGAAGTCTGAAACATTTTAACTTGACATTTTTCACAAGGATCACTCTGATTTTTCAGCACACAGGGCTCTCTCTTTTTTCAAACGCACTCCCTTATATACAAGCATACTTGAAAGGGTAAAACACTCCCACTTCTCATTTGGTGTTGAACAAAACATTTCCTTTAGCCCCAGATGAAACCATTGCTGATTTCTCCATTCACTACAAAGCCAAAACAACAAAAGAAAACTACCCGCTCTGGCTTGGGCTGAAATGAATTCATTTCCCAGCTTGTTTGGGAACCGCAGGTGCTAGAGCCAGATTGCAATGCAGGTAGCAAATGAGTTCATCAAACTTTAGTTAGCAAAAATTCCACTCTGGACTAAATGAATTCAGTCCTGACTCCTTCGATAGTCAGCCAAGGGCAGGCGAAATCCTGACAGCAACAGCTCTATGCAGTGGGCCTTGGGTGCCGGCTGCAAGAGTTGGACCGGGGACTTGTTGCACCAGTGATCCCCCACGGCCTGAGCTATTCCCCTTCCAAGATTGTAGGAGGAGGCGACTGAGTCCACACGCGGGGATGACAAACTGCCCCCCCGGAAGGGGTGCACGCGCCACACTTCAGATCAGACCCCATCTCATTAAAGAGAAACACAGGCGGTACCTCCTAATGGGCACGTGTCCCAAACCGCTCCGCCTCTCTTTAGTAGCATCTCCGGCTTTCTGCAAACCAAGAGGAGGAATAAACAAAAGGTAGAGCTCACAGATGCGCCTCACTGACCTCGCTAAGTCAACACGACCTCGGCTTGTCTGTCTAATGAGGCAACTACATCATTACGGCTGCCTTACAGAGAAGCTAATAAGTCGCAGGTATGTGAGCTGTCACCAGCCAGGGCGAACATGGAGAAGGGAGGACTGGGGCGAGGAACGCGTGGCCTCCGTCACAGGACCAGAGAGGTTACGGCTGCTCGGGGGGCTGCAGAGGGCTGTGGGAGGGGAGGAGGAGGAGATGGGGGGCAGAGGGGTTCGATGACAGCCGCCTCTGCCTCAGGAATTGGTCTGGGCTATGAGGTCCACCGGGATGTGGACTTTCCTTTGTGTCCTTTATGGTCAGATCCATCTCTTCTAAGAGGAGCCATCTAAAACGCAGGCGTCTAGGCTCCCTTTGCAACCAAAGGAGGGACTCTTCCTTGTAAAGGACATTTCTATGAGATGGAAGGGGTGACACAACTCTGGAGAAGGTGCTTCTGCCTCTCCAAAGCCTGTAAAGGAAGCCAAGAGGACTTCCTTGGATTTGAAGTCCGGATGGTTAAAGAGATGGCCCATGCAGCTAGGTCTGCCCACCTAGAAAGAAGCCTCACACGGGAAAATGTCTTTTAAGAAGAGGCCTCTGCGTCACACAGCTCCTGCTCTCCACTTCCCTCGCACAGGATTTTGTGGCATTGGGATAAACACAGAAACCCTGCTGCAGGAAAACACTACATAACTGAAACACGGGCCTTACCAAGGCAGCGAGAAGGTTTTATTATATCACGGGACATTTCTAAACAGCCTTGACCTTCATGGGGTCCTGTGACAGCCAGATCCAAACCCTGGCTTACGGGAGCTCAGGCTCCACCTTCCTAGGCGGGAGCTGTCATGCCGTTACACGTGTAGGGACACGTGTGTGTTCGTGGCTGTGTGCAGAGAGCACGATGGCGCTGGCAGCCCTGTGACCTCTGCGTATTACCACGATACTGCCAGCAGTTTCTGCAGTACTGCCGTTTACGTCTTTGCCTTTCCTGATGAAAGCACTCCCAGATCTGCACATGATGCAATCTATTTGCCTGTTTTACAAATACACACCTCTTTCCTCCTCCCTCACTCTCTCCTTCCCTGAGATAATATTGACACCAATATCCATAAAGGAGAATATTAAAATAACCTCTTCCATTACATCCTAATTTAACTACTTCCCTGTGTTGCGCGACACACCTGGCTGTCGTTCTCTGTTTGTAATGTGCTCCTTCATTCCTTCTTCGAGAGTCCCTCCATTCCATCAAATTCCTCCTCCTTGCACACTAAGCTGCAGATTACTTTTTCATAAGATGCAATTTCACCCAGATCTCATTACTTACTCTCTTAATGTATTTTCTGTATTTGTTTCATCTACAATTTCTCTCGTGCTCTGTTCTGCTGATCAAATAGTCAGTTGAGGTGCTTTGGAAAGCAACTTGCTGGAGTGCATTAACTACAATTCCTCTTACTTAGGATTCGCTATGCATTCCTGGTGCCTCCAGCCTGCCAGACAAAATTAGAGCCAGCGTGTGTACGGTGCAGAAAGGACCCTCGAATGTAGCCCTCTTGATTTATTAACATCTATTTGATAGTGGCATTTGAGCTAGCCAGGAAATAGGGGCAAGAGGAGGGTGGGGAAGGAAATTCATTCAGATGCTGGGTTTTCAAGCGAATCTCAAGACACTGAAATTTCACGAGGATGCTGTAGTGCTTCACGGGAGGTGGAGTTCAGTGTGGACATGCTCTCCTGCTATGGTCTCCCCGTCTCTTCACATTGCACAGCAATGCCAATTGCAATGTGTTGTTGGAGATGGGGTCCACCTGGGAGCCCCGGGCCAAAGAGGACATGAAGGGCAGCCTGCCTCCAAACTACAGGTCTTGTCCAACATTGCCTCAGCAAACCCAAATGGAAATTGTTCCATTTCGTCTGAATTACAGCAGTTGTAGACTGGACATCTTCCACTTTTCAGGTGTTCTGGGAAAAAATTGAAAGCACCTTTTTGGTGGAGAGATGACAAAGTTCAGGAAAAGAGCTTTTTACTAAGAAAAAAAATCACCAAAATTTTTAGATGAACCACCCTTATTGCTTAGGAACTGCAGTCGAGCACTGGGCTGTGCTGGACAGACTGAGAGCTACGGACCACATCTGCCATCCCACCCTCACAAAGAAGCAAGCCTTCCCTCAGGCAGCCCCACTGAGATGAGCTTAAGAGGACAAGAAAGGAAGAGGGTAGAAAAACAGAAGTGTCTGTGATATCAGGGAGACAGAAAAGATTACGAGGTCATTTCGAAGTTGAAGGTGGAGCCAGTGGCTGGACAAGGGATCATACACATCCTTAATAAATCTGCGCTACAGGTATAGGACTCTCCTTTCTTCTGGACCGCATTTTAGGGAGGGGGAGGCCTTGATGCTCAGCATGGGGCCTCCACCTGGGAGAACACTGCTGGCCCTCAGCACATGGGCTCTGCTGCCTGAGACAGCCTTGAGAAAGGGAGACGGTCTGAGCCGGCACTGGCTGTTGTGCCCCTTCAAGCAGAAGACTGGGTTTGGTGACCCTCTAGATCCCTTTCAGACAATTTTTCTATGGCTATATCCCATTTCTGCTTCATCTGTGGCGTGGGAACCTTCTTGCTGAGGACCAACCGGCCTTTCATGCATCTTTTGGTTTAACATGTCCCTGTTTTATCCAGAGATAATATGGGAAAACTTGATGCCAGCAGGCTGGATGAAACTGAAGTGTGAGCTGCTCCTGTCCCCGAGACCACAGGTTGGCCGTCACTGCAGTAATGGGTTCAGTGAGGCACTTCCTTTCGGGCGGTCAGATTGGCATCTTTCCTTGTGGCTTTGAAGGTGTTTTGCTCCCCAAATCCTGGGTACAAACCCCACATTAGGCAACACAATGGCTACAACCAAGGGCAGTCTTTGCTCAGGACCACATTGGCTCATCACCCTGATCATCACCAGGTGAATCCCTCAAGTATCTTCCAGTTGCACTTGGATTATTCAATCTTTGTTGGGTTTATGTGGGAATTGCTGTCAAGCTCCTATGTTCACAGCAAATTTAAAGCCAGTGCTTGTTTGCTCTCTTCCCTTCATATTCAGCGATGGACCCACGCCTGTAGCAGACAGCAGCATTGCTGGTGACAGTCAAACAGGTCGCAGCGCCTCTGTATTGAGATATCTAGCTGAGAGGGGAACGTAACAGAACAGCCTGTTCTCAGAAAGGAGGTATTTGCCATAAGAGGCTTAAAGTGCGAGTTTGGGGTCTGGCCTGAACTCAAGCCAGAAAGAAAAAAAGAAAACCCTGTAATTACAGGCAATATTTTTACTCCCCAGAAGATTAACAGGTCAGGAGAAGAATTTAAGTCTCCTTCTTTCCTGAATTCCAATTTAATAGCAAATAATCCTGCCCCTGAATGCAAAGAAAATATATTACCCTGGGGAATTCTGGTGAAGTTCAAAGGAGGTCAGACTACAAAAAGGTCAAAAATTAAACAGACGGCATTTTGTGACAGTATACAGAAAATAAAAAAGCGATCTGCCTTCCTTTCCCATACTCGCACTCCTCTCCTACCACCGAACACCACATATATACCCCTTCTTGTTTATTCTGCAGCTAAAATAAGAGGCTGGAGTCAATAACACTCCTCATTCTTCAGTGATGTTCAGGCAAGCGCACCATTTTTAATGTGTCTGGAGGGAGGAATTTATTAAAGAGGCAGTGCATTAAAAATATGCAAATGTTCCCAGTAACTACACAGGCCCATGAGGAAGCCAGATGAAATGTCATCCCTCCCTTCTCCTCCCCTCCCCATTTTTATGCACTCGGATGGTTTATGGCTCCTCCTGTTTTATACTGTAACTGGGAGCATGGCAGATATTTAATCTGTTTGGAAATAATTGCAGCAATAATGATTATTTTATTGGGTTTAACTATGTTCTAAAAAAAGGAGACACTGCAGCAATGATATGCCAAGAAAGGGAGAAGGAGAAAAGATGTTCTCTGTGTGTGTGTGTGTGTGTGTGCGTGCGTGCGTGTGCATGGTTTCATGCCCACATATTTGCATGTGCGTGGGCAGGCGTGGGGTGAGGCACGTGGGATGCGGGTGGACACGAGACAGCGCATGAAATGTGTGTTTGGCTGAGCACGTAAGGGACTTGCACGGAGCGTGTGCCTAAACACACGTAGGTGCAAACGTGACTGGCTACACCTGCGTGCTCCTGCGCGGGGTGTATTTAGGTGTGTACAAATATACTTACTATGAGCATAACTGGATTAGCTCTGACGTCTAACAGAGACTCTTCAAAACAACTAGGTAGGTTTGCAAGTAAGAACAGTCATGACAAGAGCTGCGGGACATAACAAAACACATCTCCAACACCCCTTAGCATCAAGCTGTGCTGTTCAAAGGTGTAGTTCACTACCCTGGTATGCCAGGGAAAGAGCGCAGGGATGCAGGGATCTCAGGCGGCACCGCCAGACACGGCAGAAGGGATCTAGCCCGCTGCTGTGGATGCCTGCTTTAAAACATTCTTTCCTAAGGCCAGAAGTTTCCTGTGGACCAGGAACAACCCTCCCCTACAGTTCAGTCCTTTATAGCTGAAGAAAACATCCCCAAAGAATCATGAATCTCTGATTTCCTCCCTTTCCAGCTTCCCCGGAAACTCACTTGGGCTACTCTGCAGCCAAGAGCAGCTCTTGGAGGACAACGGGGCCGGGAGAGCTGCAAGCGGTGCTCCTAATTGGTATTTGTTTCTGGCACTTCACCCCATCCTATCCACACATGGACTCATCTCTTAAGAAGCAAGTTCTCTGCAGTAGCGACTCCGCGTTCATAGCACATCCTATGCACAAGGATCCAGGCTGCCTTGTGACCTCCAGACAGGACCATAAACTCTAATATTAATTGCTCATCCTGAGTTTCTACAAAGTTCCCCCTTCCAGAGTGCAGCAGGACTGGCTGGGGGGAGAGGAAATACCATTAATTTTCTATTTCCCCAGATCTCCTCTTTGAAGATTCTGTGTTACACAGCCTCAAGGCAGCTAAAAGCCATAGTGAGATGGACTCTGTGGTCTTAATCCCAGAGAAAATGCATCTCTCAAGTTCTTTTTATATCTTCCCAACCTTCCCAAATCCCCGCCTAATACCAAGCTTCAGAGAGCTTTCTCTTTCACATGTTTTCTCTGATTTCCCCATTCCTCCCGGTTACCCCCTCCCTTCAGCTCCGGCCCCTCAGGCTGCCGCAGCAAAGCTGGGCTGTCAGAGCAAGCAAAGTTGGGCTGTCAGAAGAAACTAACATCAGTGCAGCCATGCAGTCCTCGCCTAGCTGCAAGGACTCGGCGGGTCCAACGAGAAGAAAGGACAGGTTCCTCCATGCTGCAGCACATTCATATCCAGCCTGGCTTGGTGGTACCAGCTCCAGGTCAGGAGGAACTGTAATGCACATCTTTGGCGGCTGCTCACTGCATACTAAAAGGAAGGGTCTTTGCCAGGGTCATGTAGAGAAACTGCAGTAGGACTCAAACTCAGGCCACCTCCCATCATAGCTCCTGAGACCTCATGGAAGGCAGTCAGTTCTTCCCCTTCATCCCCTTGGTTGGAGTGTACTTTCTAAGGGGTATAAGCAGTGACACATCTTAATTTGAGGAGCATTTTGAGAGATCCAGCACTCATCTCCAGGAGCAGAGCTCAGCCAGAGCTCACTGGGATTAGGCCAAGAAGAGACTGAAACTAAGATGCCTTCTGAAATCTCCTGTGTGAAAACCAGGTATTTTGAAATGCAGTCTCCTTCCTCTCCCCATTAGCAGGAGTCCTTGCCGTGAGTCTTTGTACCAGGGGGAGCAACAGGATGCAAGAAGTCTGAGCAAATTTTGGACAGGCGGGAGGGTGGAAGCAGCAGGTGATACTGCCAAGGGTCAGGGATTTTGGCCAGCCACCCTGAGCCTTGCAATACTCACATCTGCAGCTGGTCTGCCCTGGGGATCCTGAGCTTCATGTCCAGCGTGACTCTTGGAAGAGAGTCCCCTTCCAGAAGACTCTCTCGATTTTCAACTGCTCGCATCCAGCTGTTGGTCATGAAACTGTCCTAAGCACCAAGTTCTGCCTTTCCCTGAATTTCAGTGGATAGTTGCAATATGTGCAACCCCAATCATTTCTGCAGCATCTATTTCTCTCTCACAGGCTGCAGTTGTTAAACCTCCATAAATATGTTTTCTGTCAGCAACTGATGCTTAATTATTATACAATAACTATCTTAATAAATTGAAATGGAGACCTTATTTGAGGCACTTCATTTAATAGATGAGACACCATCTTTCCTCCCATAAATCCTGGAGCAGATCAAAACGTCAGAGGATCTTAAAGCTGCCATGGGAGGTGAGGCTAATGCCTGTTTACAGGCAAGGGGAACATCTCCATAAAGTCTCCTCAGACCAGCACAGAACCACTTGCTGGAGTTTATGACAGTGTTTGGAGCCCATCAGGCCAGAACGATTTGCCCAATTACAATTTTCATATGGTTTAGATGTAAACTGTATAATTGTCAACATGGTGCAAAGAAAATTTTGGGAGTAGAAATGGCCAGATGATTCAATCCCAATAGTCCCTTCCAGAGAGGAAAATCCCTTCCTGTCCCCAAATCCAGAGAGCAGTTTGACACAGGGTGTATAAACAAGATGTGAGAGGTTTTCTGAGACCACTACAAACACGTGAACACTTGTCTGGGCTACTCCAACACACATTAACCAGAGCTTGTTGCTTGATGTCATCTCCTTTCATCTCAATTAACTTCCCTTCTTTTTTCTTCCTCCCGACACTCAATTAAAAGTGTGACCAGAAGTTAATTACTCTAATTCAATTTAGCTGCAATTCCTGTGGGGGAATAGAGAAGAGAGCGTGGGTGAGGGCCTGGAGAAGGAAGCAAAGGCAGAAATGCCATTGTGGAGGCTCCTGAAGGAAAAGCAGATCTTGTGAGCCTTAACTGCGCTTGCAAGAAGACACCCAGCACAGCTCGCTCGTGCCTGCTGACGGGAAGCGGCAGTGTGCCGAGCCTGGGATGCGGGTGGCAGCTAGCAGGGGGGAGTGCGATCCCAAACAGTCCTCCCATGGGAGGAGCAGTAAGAGCTGTCCAAGAACAAGAGGTGAAGAGGAGGACAATGGCGATGAAGGCACGGATGGACAGACAGGTACAGACAGATGCGTACGTACGGGGCTGACAGAGGGCTGTGCGTGGGGATGGACAGATAGAGGAACAAACAGACGAATCAGGAGTAAGAGGGGAAGCAGCAAGTCTGACTTCCCTGGCAAGCTGTCCAAATGGATTCTGCTAATTAACTTCCTTCTCACAACACCCTGGCAGGGTTGCAGACTAATTAGAAACCCCTCTCCTGTACTGGGAAGCTGTCCTGAGTTGGCCACTCACGGCCGCAGCCCTCAGATTGGGGACATATGGCAGCTGAACGTGCCAGACGAAGCAGCATGGCTCGTCGGCGAATGTCGGCAGCTGGGAATGAGCAGCCCCGCTCAGCCGCAAGCCCTCTCGAGTCTGCTTCCCTCGCTGCCTGCAAACAAAAGGGCCTTGAGTGCAGATCAGAGGCACTTCTTGGCAGCGTAGCTGGGCCAACGTCAGCCAGACGTGGGAATCAAGACACCAGACTCCCAGGTCTGTTCAAGTTCCTCCCCACTCCTTTTAGTCTCGAAAACAAATACAAAAATGTGTCATCAGCAAACTTAGCTACTTCTCTAGTCAGCCCTGGCCACAATCATTAGTAAATAGACGGAATAATATTCTCATCTAACACTGACCTGCAAGAACTCCTTGATAATCACAATTTTTCCTGCTGAGAATTGCCCATTTCTTCCTATTCTCTTCAACAACCTTAATCTATCACATGGATTTTAACTTGCACCCCCTGGTCCCCATGTCGCCTTGATAGCTTTCTGTCAGGGTCTTTATCAAAAAAGGCTTTTGAAATTCAAAAAGAGGAGTGTGCGCATATATACTCTCTCATTCCCTTTTATCCACTGGTCTCTTAACTCATCCAAAGGATTTAAGCAGGTCGGAGAAACACAATTTTCTACAGCAGAAACCATGCTGACTGTCCCTTGTCCTATAGAAAAGCCTAAATATAGACTCTGAAAGCCCCCGCAGCTGGGAATGTGAATGCAGCCATGCTGCTTTGAAGCTGCCTGAGACCTGTGCAGTTCCCAGATGAAGGGCTGGCTGGCTCTGCCAAAGAAAGAGGCAAGTCTTTCAAAGATGTTTGGAGATACCAAGAAAGATGTCAGTGGCCCATAGATTTTCCTTTTCCTCCTCCTTTTCTTGGATTCTCTTCAGCCTCTTTAGCTCCCTGTCTCCATCAGTTAGTGCTGCCAAGGAGTGAGGCAGTGCTGGACTACACCCACCTAGGAAAGAGACACGGGAAGGGCCAGATGTCAGATGGCAAAGAAAGAAGATGCAATGACGACGAAAAGCGACTGTCCTCAGCCAGGTGCTGCCAGACCTTGGGAAACAGCCCACAAACATGAGGCTATGTCGTGGCTTGGAGGTCCCAAGACCAGGATTTTCCCCGTTGAGCCAACTTTCAACCTGCACAGAGAGCAAAGCGCTGATCCTCTGCTGACCACCTCGGATCAGCAGAGAGCAGCAGTCACGTCCTTTGGACAGACTGATGGCTGGGCATCACCGACCTGCCTTGTGGCTCCCTGGGCACCCCTCCTGCAGGAGTCTGGACATTTTGCCAATTTAATTGTCTGTAGACTGACTGTGTTCACTCCACATAACCACAAGTCTACTGCTGTACAGCTGTCCTGCCTGAACAGAGCAGGGGGTAGGCACGCGGGCTCTTTTCTGGCTGCTCACTTACTGTTCTAGCTTGCCTGTGCTTCGCTTTCCCTGCTGACAAAGGCAGGTTATCAGGATCTGCCTTGCCACTGGAGAATAGCTAAGAATGATAGCTATTATTGGATCCTCTGACCAGTCAGTGACACATTTGCCAGAACAGCGCACCTGGATTAAACTTCCTTCTCCACACAGAGCTCAGATGTCTCTAGGATTTGCTATCCATTTTCTTAATGCAACTGCTTGACAGTTAAATCCATGCCTATGTCTATTAGGGAAATGCATGTGTTATGAGCACCATGAATTCAGGCAGCTCTGTTAAATCTACTTGATGTATTCACTTCAACTCTAACCCTCTCCCCCCCCGACAAAAAAAGTTACCTATCGGCCAGCCACTAGAGCTGTCAGGTAGTGAAGAATAACACCATTACGGGACTAACGGAGAGCAAAACATCAGGGAAAGCAGGCTGACTTCACGCTGCCTGCATTAGGCACAGGGCAGCTCTGGGAAAACAGCACTTCTGCATCAAGTGTGGGGGAAGCTTAGGAGACATCAGGCTCCACACACTGATCTGGAAGCACTTTGGAGACGTTTGCTAATGGAGATTATTGCCCTGAGGGGAAATGGGAAGGCAAGGAAGGTAAGAGCTTACATTTGTAGCTGATTTTAAGGCACTGGAGAGAGCCCTAAATTGGCTCTGCCTGAGCCAGACCCAAAGCAGAGCAGCTGTGTGGGCAGAGCTGAGGAGCGTGCCCAGAGCCCTGCGCAGGGGACCCTCGGCCCATGGCCAAAGCCAGCATCGCTGAACGACGCGCCCATCCCAGGGAACTTCAGGACTTGTGGTTCAGTCTCTGGGCCCTGGTTCCTCACTTGATCCCGAGATGCAGGTAGACCTTGTAAGGGCTCCAACATGTGGCTGGTGCAGGCCAGCCCCAGCTCTGAATTGCTCTCCAGAGAAACTTCTCACTCCTTCTGCAGGCTGTAGGAAAATGAACTTCAGCTATTTGCCATTTATTGTTGAAGACCAAGGTGCAATAGCACAAATAATCCTCCCCAGAGCATCCATGCATGTCCAGACAAGTAGGCGGAGGAGAAAGACAGAAGTCTACATAGACGGGAATTTCCCTGACCAGAGAGCATCCAGATGATGCCTTCATGACCACGGACTTCTAGGACCCATCTACAGACTCTCTGGGCCTCCGTTGGCATCTGTTTTAGGGCTTAAATCAATGTTCTCAGATTTTCACCAAGCAGTATCATGGTTGAGGGATGGGTGAGATCCCTTGGACACTGGCTGGGATGGGCGAACAGGCAGCAACTTCTGCACAAGTCATACAACCATCTCTTGAACAAATGGGCTGCCCGTCCCACTCCAAGCTCTTATCGAGACTGGGATTTTTGTTGTTCCTTTTTTTTTTTTTAACCTTCCTCTGAGCTCTCGCTTGCTTTCTCAGCACCTAGTGTAATTGCTTGCAGTCTCTGAGGATCCTGGTGAGGATTTATGTAACACGCCAGGCAGCAATTTGAAAGGCTGCTTTCGGATATAAGAACTTAATGCTACACCAGCCTTGGGGAAAACGAGCTGGAAGCCTTGGGAGGGTTTTGCCGTGTTTGCTGCACGCTGGTTAAGCGAACGGCTCTGGGGCAGCGCAGGCGCCTCGCAGCTCCCCCCCCCCGCTTGCACGGTGAGAAGGGGAGGAAGGAAGAGGTGTCTTCAGGCGAGTGGCTCGCTCCTTCCATGTCTCGTCATGCTGCAGCTTTATCCAGAGGGGGATTCGGAGGCAGCCAGCAAACACGCAGAATTCCTAAGCAGTTCGGAGAGGGGAGTGGAGACGGAGGCAGCGTGGTTATTTTTTCCAGTAGATTGCATGGTTTTGCTGGGGTTTCTTTCTCTCTGCCTTTCTGCTTGTAGCAGGGCCAAAGAGCCTCCCGGGGTACCTGTTGTTTTCAGGAGTGCCACGTGAGACGGCAATCAGGACTTCTGTGCCCTTAATTATTTAGGAGAGGGATTTGGACAGCAATGGGAGGAGGGTGCTTTTAGGAGGGAAGGGAGAGTAGCAATGTTTCTGTCAGACTCCTGCGTGGGAAGGATGTAGCAACACTCGAGTGCCCTGTTTGGAGGGATGCGCTCACCGGGCTCTGCAGCACGGGCTGCGCCTCGCGGGCAAGGAAAGCACAGCTCTGCCCGCCAGCGGAAACCGGCCCCAGCTACCCCAGCCAGACCTGCCCCGCGTCCCCTGCCCTTGCCTCCCTCTCCATCCCTGCCCACGTGGGGGTCTCCAAAAGAGACCCCTGCCAGGGCTTTCCTGAGGGAAAAGTGTGCTCTCAGGAAGGCTGAAATTTTTCATCTTAGCTTTCCCTAAACTAGTGTTTATAGAGTTTTTTTCCTTTCAAAATCCCATTTACCTTTATTTGTTTTCCAACCAGGCTTCTGAAGGCAATAACACCAGAGTGAGCCTGTCCTCTGTCAGTTTGTCTGCCCTCCTTCCCTCAAAGCTTCTGAACTCATTGCAAGTACATTTGACAGAGAATTAGGGGCCTTAAAACTCAGAGGTGCCAACAAGCAAAGTGAGGATCCAGAGGCGAGCAGCGGAGAGACACTGCACTTGTGCCATCTGTGATCTAGTCCTTCGAGCACCCGCATGGGATAAAGATGCAAGAAACTAGACACGTCACTCAAGGGAACAACTTCTTTGTTTAAAAATTGATGGATTTTAAAGTTTTTTAAGAAGATGAGAAAGAGAAAAGCCTTAGAGAAGTAGTACAACCTGGTAACTACATAAAGTCTTGCACTTCTGGACATGCAGCCAGCTCCGGGCTGGCGGGGGAAGTCCTCCCCACGCACACGCTGCGGGTGCCCGCGGGGTCTGCTGCCGCCAGGGCGGCCGTGCCCCGAGCGAGGGGGCTAGGTGACGTGGTGCCACGAAGCTGTGCCGCCAGCCCCGTTAACTCCAGGCTCTCCTTGCATCAACACTACGACTAACTCAAGATCTGCAGCCTCTCTGCTCGTCTCGCCCGCTCTGCCCCCCAGTCCTGCAAGGGGGCCGAGCCGCTGGCCGGCTGCACGTGCCCTGGCCCTGCGGCGCTGCTTCCCCCATCCCTCGGGCTTACAGAGCCAGGCGCGAGCACTGCCAGCAACACACGACCCTCCTAATCCTTGCCCTGCTCCCTCTCCCACGCACAGTTCTGCTCTCATTACTGCTATGGCCCCGGGCCTCACTTTTCTTCTCCGGAGCCGCAAAGTAGCCTTTAAACTTTCACTTGCAGCACCAGCAGCCGGAGCTTGCCTAGGAAACGCCAGTGCTAATGCAGGGTCTGCAGCACCAAATAAGCACACTGCCACTTTCCTGTCTCATCCTTCTTGTAGCTACAAGGAAATTGTTGGGGGGGGGGGGGGGAACAAACAACAACGACCGAAAAAACCCAAGTAAATTAACATTACAGCTGAGATTTTACATGCACAGAAGTCAGGAATTTCAAAGTTACGGTTCCCCCTCCAGCTGTAATTCTGGCACACTGCACATATATATTAAGACATTAAAGTTAGCCCCATAAACAGTAATACAAAATACTACATGCACGCAAGGGGGCCAAACTACGATGGCCAGGGGAGCCATAATTCTAGCTAGCCTGACTTCTGTGCGTGCACTTCTCCCTCAAAAAAGGAATAAGTCAGCTCTCATTCACTTGTAATTCAAAGCTCAGGATGCTGAAAGGGAAGAGAAAAGAGAGACTGTTCTGCCCGCTTCTTCTTCCCTTTTTTTATTGCACAAGCTGTTGTCTCGTTGCTCGCGATCGATGCTCTGCCTCTGCCTGACTTTGACGTATCAGGAGAGATCTCAGATTTCTGTTCCCATCGTCTCCTGCTCTGTAGCCAGCCCAGCTCTGAAGCACCCCGGTAAGGCATACGCACGCAATAGATAAGGGATAGCCTTTGATTGAATTTACCTAATTTATACGGGTGATGGGACACAGGAGGAATATTAAAATACAAATTAGCAGCTTCATATTTCACATGCATTGAAATCTCTTCAGCAGCTAATGAGCTGTTGGAAACTTATCTGCCAGAGGTCTCTCCCCAGCCACCCCCACACCCCTTTCCCCTCCGAGAACCTCTCTCGAGAACCTCACGGAAACCGAGGAAAGCTGAGAACTGAGAGCTACGGCTTAAGTTCTTAAAGGGACAATGACTCCGATCAATATGTTTAAACAACTCTTCCTGGAGCTGTCCTTGTGGAAAAGCGGTATTTAGAAGACACAGGAGGGTTTTTGGAGCTTGTAACTACCTTCACGCCCTGCAGAGCATGATGAAGAGGAGCCCCCCGCACGAGGTGCTGGCAGGGAAACAGGCAAACCCGTACCATCATGCAGCGGCTCTGCTCCCTCGCTCAGGAGCCGGGCCACAGAAACAGGCTCATTTCACGAGCTGGGTGAGACTCTGGCCTCCGCAGGGCACAACAGCGAAACTTCCCTCGGCACCAGCGAGGGCCCCAGGCAGGTTCCTGCTGCCTGCCCTGACGGAAGGGGCAGAGGTTCCCGCCTGCCAGCCCGGGCTGAGGTTCTGCTTGGATGACTCCACTGGGGCATCCTACTACCTGTTTATGTTGCAGCCTGCAATTACACAGGATCTGCCGTATTCGGGCTGTCTTTCAGCATACAATTGCCAATATACACGTGACACATCCCTTCTTGTTCTCATAGGTCTAGTTTGGAAGAAGCAAGTTTAAGATTTGCTCTAAGGGCCTATTCCCATGTCTGCAGATGGTGTCTCTCTCAGTTCAGCAAGCCCACACTCGTATCCCACACATTGGAAAGGCGATAAAGCACCGTTGTCCATGGGAGCATCCTCTGGAGGCTCCAAGTAATCTGGTGACCTTCCTCTTGCTGGATGAGACCCTGAGTTTGTGCGGAATACTTCATTCTGCCACAGCTGGTCAGATCATGGGGCAGGTAAGTCAAGAGGTTTCTGTAATGCAGTGGTCATCCTTGGAGGCTGCACATGAAGGGCTGGAGAAGGGGCACGGCAAAAGGACCGGTCACAGTGCACTGCAGGAGGGAAGGAGCATGGGTAGAGATGCACAGGTACAAACAGGGGAGCTCTGAAGAAGCTCCCGCAATGCTGAATTGCTCCTGCAATGGAGATCGTTAGCTGGACGTGCATAGGAGATCTGCCAATAGACCTGACTTTGAAATGGTCAGTAAGAAATGCCTATGGGTAAATTAAATCAACAAGTAAAATCAATCCAGAGGTCAAACTGACACTATATGTTTAAACTAAGTTAAGAAGGGCCCTGTTGCTTCTAAATCCAGAGTTTTATCTCTGGTAACGGCCAAGCCAAATAGAAGTGAAGAAATATTCTCCTACTGGGATTTTCAGGAGAGAAGGGGCATTTTTAAGTCAGGCCAATAAGTACTGGAATTCTTTACACCAGGCCAGAGCAGCCATCCCTCCTGGAGGGGCTCCTGAGACGATTATCTTCACTGAGCTAGAGTCATCAGTAACAGGAAAACCTGATTTGCTTCACAAGAGATTAGATACAGTTCAGGCCTTGCTGGCAGTGAAGAGGTACAAGGTAGAGGATATTCCCCAGAAGCTCCAGGCGATGTAAGCCTGAGTGATACTCAGGACTCGGAGGGAACACCAACTTGCTGTGATTTATTGCTGTCTCTTACAGGCTTAATGACAGTAAATGGTTGGCAGTGCAACCTGGGCAAACTGAGAATAAACGCAGAATTAGGAGGCTACGAAGAGCTGCAAACCCTGACAAGCAGCGAGGAAGCTGGAGAGCCGAGTTGTACTTCTGCCTTCGAAAGGCCTGTTGCAAGCGGCAATGTGGTAAATTAGAGTCAGCTCACAGAGAGGTGGTTGCAGACCGTACTAGGTCATTTCCAGAGTGAGGAGGGGGAGATGCTAAGGCCAAAGTGAATCTGAAATATCCCATGGCCTTCCTGAAAAGAGCAACTGCTTCGCTGATGTGGAGTGAATCCGAAATACATCATGGGCTTCCTGTAAAAAAGGACCATGCCCCTCATGTAGCTGATCACCCTGTCCCCACTGAGATGTTGGCAGAATGGCTCTCGCTCCTTCTTGCCTGCATAGGCGATGTATTTCGGAGAGCAGGGAATAGCCCTGGCTTCCTGGCTCCTCATCACGTCGGGCCCTAACAGTAAACCTGGAGTAGGACAAGTGACACCCACATATTTCTGGGTGTTCATGGGTGAGCAGGGCTGTTCTGGACATCTCGTTCATACACACGCTGGTAAAGCTGGCTCAAACGCACGGAGCAGCACAGAGGCCACATCGACGAAGAGAGACGAGGTGCAGACAGAAGCGATCACGGCTTACCCTGCTCTCTCTACCAGCCAGGGGAAATCCCTCCCAGCACACGTACGGCTCAAGCCCTTCCTTTGAGGAAAAGAACCAGGGAACAGTTCTGCAAGAGCATTCTGCTTTCCTCAGTTTCCACTGGAGAGCTGAAAAGCTAAGAAACAGTGGAAAAAAAGATCTCCCTCGCCTCCCAAGCAGGCACTTACTGACCTCCCACTGCCACAAAGTTCATTATTTTGGATGTTTATAGAAAGCCTACATTGACCAAAACTTTTTATATTGTTTTAGAGCAGAAGGATCAGGCTGGACCAAAGCCTGCCTGGTGCAACCAGGGAATGAATAATGAATGACTTTCAACCAACCTCCCAACAGTCATGAATTCACCCCTTTTCCAGTGCTACAGAATAGCCAAATAACCAGGAACCCTCTTTCCCCATTAAAATCAGTCTGACCCTCTGACTTTTCCTCCCATTAGAAAGTAAAATGACCCAGGGAATGACAAAATTATGCTGTCAAAAACAAGACAGTCACTTTGAAAATCAATAATACCCCAAGGTGTTATTGTGAGTTAACAGCTCTCTTAGGCCTGAAGCACAGAGCTGGTATTAATTCTGCTCTCGCTGCCTTTCCCGCCAACATCCCCCGCTGCTGCTGCTACTTGAGAAAATCTCTGACATGGAATTCTACTTAAAGCAGTGCAAAGGATGGATTTTTCAGTTCGATGACCAAACAAAAAATAATCGAGAGAGACGAGAAAAAGAGAAGGAATGTGCTAAAGGCCACCCAAAATGCTTTATGTAAGCCAAAACCAAAGCATTATCCTTTTACTTTGGGGTGATTTAACAGTTACTGACTCCCACTGCTTTACTTTTATTTGTTTGTTGAAAGCAGCACTGGAGGAAAGGTGTTACTTCAGAATGAAACATCTCATTCGCAAAACGCTAAAACAAACTGTTCTGCTCTCTCCTTAACTTTCCCTTCCCTTTCTTCTCCTCAGCCAACACTGTTGCACTTATTGCCAGAACCCAAATTGGGTCTTGTCCATCCCAAAGCCATGAAAACGCGCTTTCTGGCAAATTTAAAAATAAAAATAAAGTGACAAACCCCCATTGTATGTATGGTTTCAAGAGAGAGGAAACATCTGAGGCTGGTGAACCTCCAAAGATGCTGAGGTCTGCTCCAGATCTGTGTCTTTATTTCCCAGAAGTTATGGAAACGTGTGTCCCTCAGAGAGTGGGTATGTGCACGAAGCAGGTCCGAGCTGCACTGAATACCTCTTGGCTTCCAGACTGCTCAGGAGGAGCTCAAAAAGCAGTGTATACAGCTGGGGCTGGAAGACTATCGGGTAGTTCAGAAGGTGGTGTTCAGCTCTGAGAACCCGCAACCTGGGAACGGCCAGTCAGCTGATGAGAAAAGCACCGATGTTTCTTTTCATGAGCACTGACTGTGAATAGCCAGGGCAGAACTGGCTGGTGGCTCCAGTGTGGCTGTTTTTCATGTGTGACATAAAAACAAGCTCCCGACCAGCTGTTGTCAATAAAGCTCCCGCTGCATTTTTACAAGAGTCAAAGTGTTAAATCGGCCGCCCTGTCCAACTTCTGCGTTAGGGTAATTAGCTGCTGCCTAAATCCTGCTTCCGTGCCTTGCATACCAATACAGACTACTCCTGCCTCGTCCTAAAGAGGAGAGCAGGTGGGCTGAGCACATGGACCAAGTTGCTCCACACCACCCCAGGCCTAGCTACGTAGGCATTCAGCTGCTTGCCAGGGAAAACACAGTGATAAAATGGCCAAGATAAAAGACGGGCTGAAAATGCAGAGGATATTTTTTGTTATGATTTACTGCCTTGTTTTAGTTCTATCCATGCAAAATGGCTTTTCTTCTGTAGAGCTTTGGTGCTTCTAATAGAGGCCGATGCAGCCAGAAGCTGAAAGAAATGCATTTCACAGCCTGGGGTCTCAAGTGTTATGTGATGCAACATGTATATGCCATAACACAGAGTGCTAAGGAAGGCGCAATCATCCCTCAAGCCCACCTGGATAGTCTGTACTTGGACACCACAGGTAAGGTCCCTTGCTAACTGCTCCACACCATTGCTGAAGTGAGGCCTTTGTTTCTGATAAGTTTGAAATCCCATTATTGAACCATGCTAGTGGAAAAGCAAGATATTTATTACAAGATCCACCTGTTAGTTCTTTCCCCACACGATACTCAGTGATGAGAGATGGGGACCCACATTATCCCAAAGTTTCTGCACCAGCTGCACTGCTGCAAGGATCTACACATACCACAGGCTCCAGAGGGCTCCTAGGCTGCAGGAAGGTCATGGTGAATTTAAGCATTAGTCTCATCTCCATCACTGCCTTGAAAAGGAAACTATCCAAAAGGGCCTTTTCTCTTCCTCTTGTGACTAAGGCAACAATTGGAAAACGTCTCCTGCCTTGGACTCCTTATTAGTTTAATTAGATGATTTTCTGCATGATTTATCCTGAACACTGCAATTGCGCAATCAAATCACAGATCAGTTGACAACTTCATTTAAAAAATTAGCATTTAGCAGCTTTGCAGGCTCTAAAAGCCTTGTGGACATCTGTCAGCAATGACCCCTTCTGAGAATGACAAACAGACCCCGCCTGCGCCCCCACCTCCCGTCCTGCCTGCAAGCTGGCACGTCAGAAGAATCCCCCAAGAACAAAAAACCCAAGCCACAGGGCATCCCCGCTTTGCATCTGCCTACACTGCCTGCTGGTCTGGCCTTCCTTCTCACACGTCAGTCCATGAATGCTAGTGAGCGTTACAAGCCTGTCAAAAAGCGAACAGATCCCAGCGCTCAGAGGGGGCTTGGGGTTTCAGATGCACTTGAGTCAGGCCCTGTGCTTTTGCTAAATTACGTGGGAGTCGACGCTCACGGAGAAGTTGCCTCCCATGCTATCCAGCATCAGCAAAGGCTGGAGAACCTGCAGTCCCCTTTTGAGTTCTGCTCATCCTCATGCATGTGGGTGGCAACAGAGGGATGACTGCTGCTTCTGACTTTTGCTGAAACCCGAGAAGCCTAAACCCCAGCACAGAAGATGGTGGTCGTGGATTTGCCAATTCACGGGCCTTCTGCAGGAAGCTGTTGAACCCGCATGGGCTGGGTTGGAATCAGCTCAGCACGAGAAGTGTTAAGTTTTCTTGTGCTTAGCAGACTGTCAAGAATCATTTCCAGTAAAGGGAAGGGCAGTGGTACCCGCTGATGGAGGCAGTGAAGCCATAACCATGTTCCTCGGTTTTCTGCAGCAACTGCTTGGGCAGATCCAGCAGAACGGTGGCCAAGTGGCTTCCTTTGTGTCCTCCGGGTTCAAAGCCAGGCAGAATCAATGGCATCTCTCCGGAGAAAGCCAGGCTTTGCAAGGGAGACTGTCCAAGCAAGGCGACACCATGATGGCAATGAAGCACCCTGTGCTCTCAGAGATCTCTGGAAATGCTGCTAACACTGAGTGAATTCAGACCTTGTTAAGAAGCTCAGGAATCAGCCCCCGTTCCAGATCTTCAGCAGCCTGAGACACTGATTATAATGAGCTCCACTAATTAGATTGTTTTAATTCAAAGGCCAGCAGGCTAAAAGAGATGTGAATCATGGGAACCTTTGTGAGGCATCTGCCGGGATTTCCAGCCAGTGTAATTTCTCCAAGTTGCCCACTGGTGAGTTCTTCAGCAAATGTCTCCTCTCCCACTTCTCTCCCCACAATGAGACCTTGGCCAGGAAGAGCCAGGAACATCTCCAATCTGCCTGATAGACCTACATCCCCTCCCTTCTCCAGCAGGCCCCTTTGGTGCAAGAAATGACAGCTGTTTCCCCTCAAATGAACCTCCTTCTCTTGTTCCCTCTTCATATGTTTGCTTCAATTGTTATTCAATTGCAGGGCTGAAGAGAACAACTCAGGAAAGGAGCTAATTAGAGGAAAACGAAAGGAAGTGGATTAACAGAGGAGTAACTTGGAAAGGAGGTGGTAGATGGTAAAGAAGGGAGGGGAAATGAGTCTTAAAAGGAGCAGCAAATACATGGAGACCTCCATGAGGGAGCATGCGGAAACAGACAGGGAGGAAGAAGAGGAGAGCAGGGTGCATGGCTGCTGGCTGATCCCAGCTGCCATGTGGCCAGGAGCCACCAGCACTAATGGCCCCACAGTCTCCATGCTGCCAGTGGGAAATGGGAAATGTAACATCCTCTGGGTCTTGCGCGTGTATGGGAGGTTCCCACAGTACATGAGAGAACTGATTTAAAAATAATGGCAAAGAAAAAAAGCAAGATGGAAAGAAAAAAAGCCCCATTTGAGTCATTTGCTGCTAATGCCCCGGATACCTGGATTTCTGCAGCAGGGCCTTGGATAATGTGGGAGATCTAGAGTAGCATCAGTGTTTAAAAAAGGGACCATGCTGAGCAAGGCCTTGGAGCGTGGGTTAATGATGTATAGCTTCCAGCAAAGACCCACAGCCGGGAGAGGAAAAGAAAGGATGCATGTGAGCTAACAGCTTGTGAGTCACCTCTTAACCCTCGCAGTAAAGCAAGGCCTGCCTCCCTGTCCCCGAGTTGTGCCAGCCTTTCCAGCCAGGTGCCCTGGGAACTCCAGAACAAGCCATTAGTCCTCTTTGGGCCTCAGTTTCCCCTTTTGTAAAAAGCAAAGTCCATTTCTGCTTAAGTTCAGGCACCTTGAGATCTGCAGACAAAAGGGACTCAGCAGAACAAATTCATCTGCAGTATTGATATTGGGGACCTCGGGGAGGGACAAGCAGGCCGAGATCCTTTAAGCAAGTTTTTGGCAGCACCGTAGTCAGCACAGTCCATGGGAACTACAGTGAACTACTGAATCCAGCCATCGCTTGGTTCTGTCTCCGGTACATCTAGAAATTCATCATCTGCCAGCCTAGATGGCTGGGAAGAGGCAGGTACTAGCGTGTCATACCAGCTCCTTCCTTTTAGTGGTGATATCATTTTCTTCTGTCTCCCATGCTCCTCTTCATTACCAAAATCCCCTGAAGACACCATTGATGATGGAGAGCCATTGGAGAGGCAATTAGAAAGAAGTTAGAGTGAATTACATATGCAGGGTTTATTTTCTGTTTTCTGCTATAGCTGCTGCCAATTATTGTGCAATTAGGCTGCCTTCATTAGCAAATGAGATTAAAATTAACATCGTTAATTACTCGTTCTGTTAAACAGAGGAAAGCAGGCATTTAAGGGGAAGACACAGAGAAGGTTGTTCTTGGAGCAGATGCAATAACGCTCTCCTTTTGCAGCACTGTTTCTTTTTCTTCAAGGGTTGCATTGGGTTATTCAATCTCAGTTAATATGCTGGGGAAAAGGAGTGTTTAAATGCAAGCCACTAATGTAAGGCCTTGAGGGAACACGTTTCACATTCCTCAAGAAAAATCATCACCACATGTTGCAAAACATCCTGATGGTTAGCCAGTGGGTTGTTCTCCCAAGGGACTGGAGGAAAAGCTCCTCAGTTTCTTGTGCACTAGACTGATTGCCAAATGAAATTTCCAGAGGGGTCTCCAAAAAAGCAAGCCAGGAACATGGCTCACATAGCCAGTGATGGTGCAATAAAGCCAAAATACGGTTATCGCTATTTATGGCAATGTCTTCTGAGCGCTGGACGCTTTGCAGACACTCAAGAGGACTGCTCTCCTAAGCTCGTGAACCGAAGAGGGAGGTCAAGGGAAGGGCAGCAATGCTCCAAATTGATGGAGATGTCTTTGCAAGCCAACTCCAGTATTGTTCGCTGCAAAACTCAGATATGGAGGTCGCACAAAGCGATTACATTAACCTACACTGTGACACTTTGAGGGTCCTGGAATCATAGGGCTGGAAGGGATCTCAAGGAGTCACCTAGTCCGGCCTGCTGTCTCCATGCAGAACTGATACTTCAGTATCTTTTATAACCATTGGCTGTCCAGGCCATTCTTAAAGGCTTGCACCAAGGTGGGCTCTGCACCTCCTGAAACACTACATCTAACATTCTGCATCTTTACTCTCGGAAGACTTTTCCAAGTGTCTAATTGGGATTGCTTATTATTAGCTGCACTGCTCCCCAAGGACATGGAGAACTGATTATTCCCATTCTGTTTGCACCAGTCTTTTCCATATTTAAGAACTATTCCAGTCTTGCCTGAGTTTCTCTTCTTTGGACTAAATAATCCCAATTTACTCAGCCTTTCTTTGCAGATTAGACTTCAGACAGTCCCCTTGCTCCAGACTCTTTTCTGTTGCTTTGCAACTTTCTGGATAAGCAGCACCCAAACTGCACCCAGTTCTCTAGCTGAGATCTCTCTACTGCTGGGCAGAGCAGAAATCCTATCTCCTGTGTCTCACTGGTGATACTGATGTCTAGACCCTCCTGTTTGTCATAACACCCTGACATCTCTGACTCTCAAAAATGAGCCCCAGTCTTTCCTGCAGGATTGCTGCCTAGTCAACTCTGTATTTCTGTATCCTGCATGTGAACAATTCATTATTCTTGCCTAGATGTAGAATACAGTACTTATCTCTATTAAATTGCATCCTATTTCTTCCAGACCATTTCTCCAATTTGTCAAGATCATTTTGAGAGAAAAAGAGAGATTACTAAAGTCCCTTGGAAAACATGGAGTGTAGTAAGAGCCCTGAATTTCAGCTTGAACCTTGCCAAGCAGAATGTTTCCCTTGGATCTACATCTGTCTCTTACTGCTCTGCAACACCTAAAAGCAAAACGTGGCCCCTGTGAGTGACATTTTCACAGGCTGAGACACAGGCTGCCTCTTCAAAGCATGCAGATGCACAAACAATTTACTGAGCATCAGGGAAATGTACTGCCATGGCTGCAGAACAAGTGTTCATGCTGCTACCTCTGCATGCAAACCTCAGTCAATACTGAAGTCCCTGCATGGTAACGAAGCACCTCCCTCCAGTTTGGCCAGAGTGCCAAAACCTATGGGCACTGCCAGCAAAAGCAAACACCCTGAAACTGGACCAAAGACTCAGGAAGTAGCTGCTCAATTAGACTCCTAAGCTCACAGTCAGGATTCGCTGAATGGGTTACAAGCAAGCCTGACTGCTAATCTTGTTTGCTGGTATTTCTCCTGAAGGAGTCACTTTTCTACGTGCATAATGTAGCAGCAGCACAGCGGCAGCTCTGGGCCTCTGCGGATACAAATGAGACAAGAGAGTGGGAGTCTCTTGTATCAGACCTGCTTTGGAGTACACAGGTCTTTGCCAGGAACATCAGCTCCCGAGGTCAATGAAGGCTGAGGTCCCTTATGGCCTCTCCCCTTTCTCGTACCTTTCTCTGCTCTACAAATGCCAGTGCTCCTCTTTGTCACATCGTCTGGCTCTTTAACATAAATTTAAAAAGGAGCAGCCTGCCTGGAACAGAGTCAGATAACTCCAAGCTCTGAATAAGCATGTCATGCTCAGAAGCTTATTTGTTGTCTGTGGACCTCTTGGCTGATCTAACAGAAGACATTTCCTCTCTCTACCAGTTTTCTCACGTGCGCATAAGAGGATGCACTGGCTGCAAGCAGCATCGATGGTGGGACAGAGTTCCCAGCTGCTGCCCGCACAGCCTGAGGGTCTATGGGCTGCTGCCTCCTTCATGGAAGCATCCACGCATCACAGTTTTCATCTTCCTGACATCTCTGTGAAGGTGAGAGGCGAAGTTTTCCCATCTCCCAAACTGGAAAACTTGGGCAGAAAGAGATTTAACCATCCACCCAAGTTCAGTCAGGAGCAGATGGCTACTTGGGGAACTAATGCTATTTCTTAGTCAGGGGAGATTTTCATTGTGGATGGTCTGTGAAATGTTTGTCTTGAAGTTCATTTGGCCCTCGCACAGAGCAGTATTTTATTCAAAAGCTGTATTTAAGAATGGCAATGAACATTATTAGGTGTGTGCCGACAGCTTCACGGACATCTTCAATAAGAAAAGCAATCGCATTCTGAACAACACGATACCTTGTGCATAGCAACAAGCCAGCCGGCTCTGAAGACCGCTTTCTCATGCAGACCTCATCAAAAAATGAAATGAGAAAATAAGTAGACAGGACTAGGCAGGGAATTCTTCTGCCCTTGTGCCCCAAGGGGAGTATATCCAAATTAATAGACCTTTTTCCCTGCTAATGATTCAGTGAAGATGTGGGAGACATAGGCCACAGCATCCGTTGGTGTAAATCAGCGTGTACCTGGAGATACTGCAGGAACAACATCAGGTTACAACCAGCTGAGAGTGCAGCCCATCCTATCAGGGAGCTTCCCGTCCTGTACCAGGGGGTAAGCCAAAACCATCTTTGGAGTCCTGGCTCATACTTCTCTGCTGAGAGGTGTGTGTAAGGACAGGGATGTTATTCAGAGTCTCCAGTTCAAAAGCCACCGAGAGTTGTATTGCTACTGGTAAAATTCTTGCCAAGGCCAAATCATCCAGCACTGAGACTTCCCCACTCCTCTGTCTGCTTCAGCAACTGCTTGGAGCAAAGCAGAACTGAGACGGGCAGAGAAGCAAAAGAGCCAGAGAGAAGTGAGGGGAAAAAAGGGGTGTGATGGGATCAGCGAGTTGGAAGGGACTGAGAGAAGGTGCAGAGAGAGTGCTGAAGTATGCGCAGGGAAAAAAGGGTGGATGTATAGGTGTGGGAGAGAAACAGAGATGAAAAGTGATACGAAGTTTTCATGTCAGACTCCTCCACGAGGGCAGATTTATCTCCTCTTCCTCTAGAAAATTCATTAGGCATTTGTGCCTCCCTCTCTCCCTGGCAACACTCTAGCTTTATCCGGGAACGAAACAGTAATTCATGCTCGTGAGTTCTCCTCTCCCCACAACCGCAAAATAATATAGCATCATTCTACCCCGGCTCTGATCTTTACCTCAGGCTTTTGCATGGGGTTGAAGGGGACCAGCAGAGATGGGTGCTGGGAGCATCCCGGGAGCCTGGAGATATCCCCTGAGGAATCTACAGGGCAATTAGCAGAAGCTCTCCAGTCACACCACAGCCTGGTGTGAGATCTGACCCATGGATGGACAGCATGAATGCTACCCTGGAGGGAACAACAGGAGGGAAGAGGGTTCCAGGAGCAGGGTGTACTTCTGGATAACTTGGATAATTCATCTATAACTCAAGCTGAAGGAAATTTAAGTGCCCTGTACCAACACTGTTGAATTTGCCAATGAACCTGCTATGGTGAGAGGTAAGAAGCAGAGTCCAAAGGATGTATGAAATCTTAAAGGAAACCATAAAGAAAATACAGAACTGAAGATCAACCAAAATAAAGCCAAATAGATGCCTGTGAGCAGGTAAGAAGATTCTGAACACTTCATTTAGCAGCTCATAGCCAGAGGTTTCAACAAAGTAGACAGGTTAAATTCCTACAGGCATTAATTAAAAGCAAGCTGGTGAAAGCAGAAATTAAGGCCCAAACACTGAAATAACTGTTATTTTTCCTCTTCAAAGAACGTCTAGCTTCAAACAGCTGTTGAGAGGAGAAAAAAGTATGTGGCTGTGAGGTGTGAGATGCAGATGAGAGATGTGGAAACTCATCATGAAAGGGTAAGAACAACAAGCTAGCTGAAAAAAAAATAACATTGAGATGAATCTGGCGGTGATGAAACAGTAATGAAGGAAGATGAGAAGAAGCTGACCTAATAAAAAACTGTGGGCAGCCTACAAAAATCTGAATGTAGAAAATGCAGTGAAATCCCAAAGATTTCAGTGGCCAAGCTAGGAGATTCCCACTACAAAAGACAGCTCAGCAAAACATCGCCTGGTATTCAGTTCCCCTGGTGACCTGCGTGGAAGAGATGGAGGAACACCCCAAGCACAGTGTGACTACAGCTGAAATTGAAGAACAGGAACATGCCGAGACTGCTCAAACAGCTCTGGAGTGTACAGAGCTTGGGAGAAAGGCAGAAACATCTGTTTATGAAGTCTTCACCTGCTTACAAAACTGGCTGTAGGTGCTTAACTAGCCAAGAGGGGATGTGTGGAGCAGACGTCATCAGAAGGATGACATCTCTAGGCCACGCTATCCCATGACTGCACAACCAGAGAGACCTGAAAGGACGAATAATCTTGTGATTAAGAAATGAGTTTGGGGATCAGCACATCCTGTGCAAAACTCCTGGTTGTCACAAATGCCAGGCAGAAGGAAGGATTTGGGGTAAGTCATTTGTCCTAGCTTCCTTTCCTAAAGAAATAAGAAGGGTCCTTCCCCTACCCTTCATCCTGCTCATCACTAAATGTTCTTTGTCTCTTAGCTGGTCCATGCACAGGCCCAGGAGGTCTCTGGATCCCACACTGGAGCAAGCAGGGTTTACTAAGCCTGGAAGATGTGGGTCTGCCAAATGTATTGTTCCAACTGCTGCAACGTCACAGGAGGGCAGGGATTTTGTCTCTGCTTCCCTACAGGATCGGTGTGGGTGAATGCTTCTCTCATAGAAGACCCAGTCAGTGGGGAGGTGTCTGGATCCATGCTTAGCCGCAATTCTGTTTCCTCTAGAAGACATATTTCACTGAAGCCAGACCACAAGGCAGCACAGCTGACGTCTTGTGGCAATCCCTCGAGGACATGTCTCCAAAAAAGAATCACACAGCTGCTCATCTCAGCTCCCCAAGTTACTGCTTCACTCCCTTTTTTTTTTTTTTTTTTGCTTTATTTACATCATTTTTTTCCCAACAGGTTGACAGAACACTGAATGCTTCATGGCAGGAAGGACGGTATAGCAAAAGACTCACAAAATGCTTAAGTGTCTCCAAAACACCCGCATTTTGCAGCTACAGTGCTGAATCTGTGACCGCATTATAATGCAGCTGCAATGTGCTACAGATTAAACACCAACTTGGAAGTTCACATGAGTGAAATGTCAGCTCAAGGGGTTGATTTCATTCACCTGACATTCCTGTTAATAACAATGCCTAATTAGAAAGGCTTTTAAGCATCCGTTGTATTAATTTAACGTGAAAATCTCATGGAGCTCTATTGGAATTTTTTTCCCCTGTAAAATTAACCCTGCAGGCTTGTTACACATGTTTTCATTAGGGACTGTGAGCAGTGGGGATATTTGATGAATTACAGTCAGCCCCTTAGTCTCTGAGTTTAACTTTGCTTTGTATTCCGAGCCCTTTTATGCTGATAAAACCCTGATCTGATTTTTTCCCCCCTATTAGTTTTAATACATGATACAGACTCCTCACATTGTGGCTGAAGGCCTGAAATCCAAATTCACTGCTGCCAATTTCCATGTGATGCAGAACAAAAGCCCGCAGTTCAGAGCCTTTTATACCAGCTGGTGTTAAATTCTGGTCTGCAGCCTCCTCTGCTCCATGGAGAGCTTGCTGCTCACATGGCTTTTTTTCCTGCATTTCCAGCTGCCGAGCCTTCTTTAAAGGAGCTGAAAAGCCAGGATAGGATTACCCCAATATTATTTTCCTTTATAAGTGTGACAGATACCACCCTAGCCAGGACTGAGACTTCCAGTGCTAAGGGCACAAAGTGCTCCAGCAGGAGCTAAAGTATCAACCTCCTTTGCAGGAAAGGGAAGAACAGAAGCTATTAGAGATCACACACTCCACAGCTCGGTGGAGAAAGGGACTAGCAGTCCTAATGGGCTCCACATTACACCGACGGCTGATGCTCTTGCCACGGTCCCAAACTGACTGTAATTACACATGGCTTGGCCAAGTGCCTATGGGACAAGTCTAATGCAAGTCCACTTTGAAAGCTCTTCTATACCTTAAGAGCTTAGACCTCTGAAGAACACCCTGGGTTATTTCTAGCACTGGGATTCATTAAAATGTGTTACTATGCTAAAGTCTGGAGCTCCGCCGAACCTCCCAGTTTGCTAGAACTCAGAACATGCTGGAATGATTTTAACGAGGGATCCACTTGGGAATTTGAGGGAGAAAATTTGGAGGAACAGGAACAAATACTTGACTGGCATAAATGTATGGAGTTGTTCGGCATTCACGGAAGTCTGGCATGAAGCAAACTCCCCTGTCACACACACCACATTACTGAAATTGAACCTAAATAGCAAGAGAATCACATTGTCACAGTGATGGAAGAGAACGTACTCATCACCCCGTTCACCAGCTGACCACTGCAGGGTTGTCTCCCTCGTTATATTTTATACTGCTGCAGCTTCCCTAGATCTACAATTCCCAGCTGATTTCACCTCTCCCCACAGTAAACTACTCTGTTGCCTAATGCAACAGATGTAAGAATATTTTCCTGATAACCACTGAGATTTCTCCTCTTCAGCCTTTCCCTTGAGTTAACGAACATTAATATTATCCATCCTTGATATTTATTCTGTTTCAATATGCACAGACTCTTATCATGTCCCTCCTAGTTGTCACTTTGCCAAGCTGCACATAATTAGATTTTTTAATCTTTTCTCATTAATCAGCCCCTTTGAACTCTCCCTATCCCCAATAATTTTTGTTGCTCTTCCTTGAACTTCCTCAGTTTGTCAATATCTATCTCGTAATGAGGTGCGCAGAACTGAATGCAGTCTTATAGCTGTCTTGCAGAGAAAGGAAGTATGACCCCTGCCTCCATGCATATAGTGCCATCAGTCTTTCTCTGGAGCTGTAGCCCATCTAATCTTTTGCCCTCTACAACCCCCAGATCCCTTCTGGTCATCTTCTGGCTCCAGAGTCCTGCAAGGCCCTATTGAAGATTACAGAGATCTTTTCTGCTAGCTCAGTGCCCCACCACCCTGCTCCTCCCACTCATCACACAGATCAAGTTATTAACTCAGAACCTAACTGGCAGAACAAGGGATATACAGAGACAGAAAATGAAGGGCACGCAGACATTTTGCATGCAAGCTCTTCTGAGCTTAGCCCCTCTGCATGCTATTGCATTGGCATTGCCTAAGAAATCACCCCAGTTTGTTCCCTCCTGATAATTTCTTTGTGGAGACCTGTCCTGCCTAATCTCCTAGACTTTCCAAAGCTATATCCTTTGGAAAACAGGTTCCCCAGCTTCTCTTTCTCAAACTGTGCTCTACTAAATAGCTTCTCCTGGTCCCTTCCCAGCTGTTCTCTAGTTCTTGCCTAGATTAACCTCCTCCTTCCTACCATAGGCCACAATTAACACACTGCTCTACATAGGAGCAGGCTTGGGCCAAAAAACATCAAGGCTGATTTGAAGACTGAGGTAGTGACACATTTCGGCTGAATGAAGTCTGGTTGAGCTTTCCTGTTAGGAGGCTGTTGGCATCTGCTGAGAAAATTTTGAATTCCCCCTCTTGAATTGGCCTGATAAAGGCCACCAGGATGGGAGTCCCCTCTTGCTAAAGCAGACAGAGACTGTAAAGAGATCAGGACTGGCAGCGAAATTCTGCTGTCAGAATAGCTTTGGAGCCTAAAGCTGGATAAAGAGAACTGAAACTGGGACTGGACTGGGTTTCCATATCATGTACATCCTTCTGATGACACTGCATCTCATCTCTACCATGGTTGCTCTATGTTAAGATATCCTTGAGGCTGAATCTCACCACCTGAGCTGACAACGCTTTATCTCAGCAGCTCAGCCAAGCGGGAGGACTTGGAGCAGACAACGAAGGCAGGGATGTGCCTGCTAATTACGTGCATGCTGCTCCTCTTTAGGACGGCAGGGCCTGAAAAGTGACAGCCTAAAAGAAACCAAAGCCTAAAAAAACCTGACCCACAAATTACCCGGCAAATTTTTAATTATTTTGAAAGGAGAGGGAGCCTGTTTCTGAGGATTTCACCAAAGTCAGGGGAGAAGGGGGCATGGCAGCATCTCAGAACAGCAGCCTTTCCCAGAGGTGCAAGACCTGACAGCGTAAGATGCTGAGAGATGCGTAACCCTTCAAGAGAGTAGGAATAATCCACAGGCTGAGCGACTAGTATGGGACTTAAGGCTCAGAGTTTGACTCAAGGCTCAACCACAGCCTCCATGTGTAGCTCTGAGCAAGTTTCTTCTGCGCCCCAGTCCCCTGTCTGCAAACCAGGCGTGCTGATTCTGACTTACTTCCCAGAGATGGTGGGAGGATTAATCCACCTGAGATGGGAGGGGATAGCTGAAAGAACCTCTCATTGACCAACAACAGAAGACGGTAGGACAGCCTTCCTCCCGGGACTCCCAAAGCCTTCCCAGCTCCCGTATGGCTGTGTTTGCGGGAGAGAAAAGGCAATTCACTGCCTGCCTTTGGAGGGGCTGGAGGTCCGCAAGGAGAAGGGGCACCCAGACTGAGGAGCTGCGCTGCGAGAAACGCAGTGATCTGAGAGCAGCGAGAGTTTGTACAAGGCTTTTTGCACTTGCTGCACTGGAGAAGGGGGTAATAACAGCGCGGCTTCTCGCGACCGTCAGCTAGCACAGCGGCAGCTCCAGCCCGTGTTTTCTTAGGCCTGTCTTCCCCCAGCAGGCAGCAAAGGGATTTACATAATGACGCACCCATTTTAACTGTGCTTCATTGACTCCTGACAAGATACAATATTTTTGATTAAACAGCTTCCTAGGAAGGAACTGCTGCCTTAAACCACTCGCACTTTCTCTGACCCCATGTGATCTCATTAGCGGTCCCCTCAGACACCATCTGACGGTGCCTTAAATTCCTGTCTTCCCTCTTCTTCCAAATGAGCTCTTCAGGGTAGGGACAGAGCCCTCCTTAGCGCCATGCGGTGCCCAGCTCCGCCAAGACCTAACCCTGACTGGGGCATTTTGTCACCGCCGTGACATCGGCTCTTCTGCCTCTCCAACCCCATTAGTCCTGGGGTCTGTTTTCTCTCCAGCTGCTTCTCTCGCTCAGTCCTTCTTCTCTTCCCTTCTTCCCCTATCAATCTTTGGTCTGCCTTCTCAGCTTCCCTTTATCTCACACCATATGTCTCTTTTCCTTCTGCCTTCTTTTTTTTCCTTTCTCTACTGACCAGCCCAACAGAGAGAGATAAATCTCTCAAGCCAAGGAGACCACGTCCTCCATATATATTTGTGCGACAGTCAGATGCTACAGTGACAAAGATCAAATCACCAGCTAGCTCAACAGAGAGATTCAATAAAAGCAGAGAGTTATATTGATAGGAACAAGGCAAATGGATAGTTTTGATTTTAGTAGATTATTGACTGCTCAATAGAGGCAAAAAAAGGCTTCCGAGCAGCACGGCTTAGAGAGCAACTCTTGCTGATGCAACGCAGCCAAACAAGAGGAGTGAAATATGAGACGGGGAGCACTTGGTGGCATGTCTGACAGTCCCATCATCTGCGTGAGGAATGGTCCCCCCGTCGGATGAACCGCTCACAGTACCTCTGAAAAAAAATGAGCTCTGCTTCCAGCGAAGCCTGACGTGAGCCGTGCTGCAGAGGACCCGGGGCTCCCTCACAGCTCTGGAATAGCACAGGGTCACGTCCCGGCACCAAAGACCCCCCGTCTCTCAGCAGAGTCCCATCATAGCGGACGCGGCCGGTCTAAGCCGATGCAGAACTGCACTTTATAAAATGCTGGGCGGTATTTCTCTTTGATCTGGCTCTAAATGTAGTGTGTGTGTGACACTTAAACGAAACTTGCTAATCACCACGCTCTCCAAACGCCTCATACTGGGCAGTGAATGTATCCTCGCTGCTCTGCTGCCCGTTTAATGTCCGGAACTGAGAAACTACGGGATGTGCACATGGTTCCCAGAAGAATCTGGGTCAATGCAAGAAATCATTTTTGGTTATGGCTCTTTCCTGTCCAAACCACACAGTGCAGACAGCTCCACATTTCCCTGTGATCACATTCTGCACACAGATTATTTACTTATAATCCTTCTGCAAGAGATGGAGAAATTCAGATGCAAAGCCCAAGCACCAAGAGGGGGCTGGGTTACCCACGGACAATTCCAGGGAGAGGCTCATGCACACGGCGAAAGCTGGGGCGGTGAGGTCTGCACAAAGCATCGTCAGCTCTGAGGTGACAAGGTAGCAACAAAACCCACTGGAGAGATCTCTCTAACTATGTTGCCTCCCGAGATGTTCATGGGAAAGCTGGTGTTTCTTCACCACCCTACATCGGCCAGTGTCAAGGGCATTAATGTACTAGGTAGCAGATCCCGTGTCCAACAGGCTTTCAGATCCTACTGAGAGAAGGGGGCGGATGGAGGAAAGCAGCTGATTCATCTTCACTTGGGCAGACAGGCCTGGGTCAGCAGGGGAGTGAACGGGAGAGGGGTGCCCCGTTCCCATCTTACAGGGCAGCTGGCCTGCAGATGTATGTGGGCATTCAGCCGTGCTTCATCCCACCAAGTGCCACCACACGGGCTGTGCTCATCCCTGGGAGACAACATCACCGCCAAGACGCCCGCCAAGCAACTGCAGTGCCCCGGGCTTTCCAGCCATGCAAAGCAGACCAGCATCACAGCTCTTGCCAAGTCCCTGCATATCTCCCTCTTTAAAACAGCCAGGAAATCAAGGCAGAGGCTGCAAATTTGCATCAGGTCTCAGACCTGATCCTGGAGCTTCACGTTCGGGAACGACCCACAGACAGCAGTCTGGCAGGAGGATGCAGGTTGACCTCCAAATGCAGCAGCTCACCCAGCTCTGAATGGGAGCAACCAGAATAGAAGAAAGATGATCAAGCGACTTCAACCCAGGAGCAGCAAGAAACAGAAGCATTTAAGGAATTAAATAACCAAAAACGACAAGAGGCTGCTAAAGCATCTCTGTGAGAGCCTGAAACACTGCAGATGCGGTCAGAAGTGATGCAGAGCCATCTACTGCGTTCAACAAAACTAACTGAAGAACAAGCAGGCTGAAAAGCTAAGAGAGGGCATGAACACGGGGTGTGAGGGATATTTCAGCTCGCTCTGATTAATTTTAGCCAATTAGCACTTGTCCAAAGAAGGGGGGAACCCGAAGCACTAAATAACAAGTGTGTGAGCTCAAGTGAGGAAGGGTACAAGCAGGAGCAGAAAGAGCCACTTTCAGCAGCATCTATGTCAATATTCAGAGGGAGAAAAACACCATGAAATTACTTTCTCTGCATTATGGGAAGAGAAGGAAATCTTACAGTACAAACACACTAATGGGCTACGCAGGGATCTGAAGGAGGATTGCTGAGGTATTAGAGCAGGCTGCATTAAGGAAAAAAAAAGCAAGAGAAGAAACAGGGTTTTCAGGGAGATTTCATCAAAATCGATTAAGTGAGAAACTGAAAGGGGCAGCATTCCACAGGGAGGGAGCCAGTAATCGGCCCAAACAAGTCCTGACAGAGAAAAGCACTCAAAATCCATGCTGGAAGGTAAGCAGGCGGCTGCCGTGTTTCCTTCAGTCACAGCCCAGAAGAGGCCACAGAGAGCAAAGTTTCTCCTATGCTAATCCTCTGCACAAATCCGTGAAGCCTCCCTTATCTTCCTCCACGTCCCTCCTTAAAAATCACTGCTACCGCAATGCCTGTGAAACACCGAGAGCGTGGAAGCAGCTAGTGCAGTCGGAGCGAAGCTTATCACGGTAATCAGATACCGGGTATCACCAGTCCCGTGTGCGGTGCCATGTGCTCTCCGTGTTCGCTTGTCTGTCACCTCAGACTGCAAACTCTTTGAGCTGGAAGCTCTCTGTCTGTTACAAGTGTGGTGCAGGAGGAGGGTTCAAACCCCCAAGTGAGGCTAATTCACAGCCTAACGGGGAGGCTCGGCACACGAGCTCTCTGTGCACAAGGCAGGGATGTGATCATAAACAGGATGCAAATAAAATTGTTGCTGGGATGAAAGGAGGTCCAGAGGGAAACAGAGAGCACACAAGGCCATTACAAAGCATCAGAGAGGGATCGTCACTCAGAGTCTGCGTGTTTCTCTTCTACCAAAATATTTCTGATTTTTTCCCCAAGGAAAACAAAGAAAACACTTGTCCCCATTTTTGTCTTTCCCTCTTTTCAGAAAAGAAATGAAAAATCAAACCAGGAGATGGAAAAAGCATCTAAAATGGCCAAAGCCAAATTTTTTAAAAGCATTATTTAAAAAAAATTCTTTTTCACTACAAGCAGCTCCTGAATCCTCCCTCATCTACCTTTAGTGGACTAGCTCTAGACTGAAATGAGAAAGAGATGAGGGAGCCGCACTCTGGAAAATGGCTCCATCTATCTCCACGGGTCGTACAGACTCAGGCTACAGCTGCAGCTCTGGATGAGATTACGAGCCAGAGCTAGAGAAAAGTGGGTCTTTTCTTCTTCATTTATTTTCAATATAAAAGTGCTCTAAAAAGCACAAAATAGAATGGGACTCAGCTCCCTCTGTCCTCTGTCCCCATGTCAATTTGCAGAATCAGCATCTCTCACGCAAATATAAAGACAGGTCTGCCGGGACCCTGATTCTGCACACGCTCAACTTACCCCCACCTTACAGAACAGCAACGCCTCTGCAAAGGTGTTGTCAGGATTAGGGCTGTATTTTGGCAGCTCTGGTTCTGAATTCTCTCAGGACTGACTGTGGAAGAAAGCACTATTTCTACACGTGCTATTTTTGGTTGTATTTTCTGTCAAGTATTCACAAAATAGGTGATAAAAGGTTTATGAATGATTAATAGATGTTTTAATGAATAACTAATCAATGCTTACAGATTACTATAAAGCCCGAACAGTCAATAGGTTGCTTCTAATATTCCATAATACCTTCTCCTGACATGCTTATAATCACCTGTTAAATTATGCCACTCATGTCTATAATGCCTATTAATCATTTATTAATCTTTTATAAGCCATTTGCAAATAAAAGCATAATATGAACCGTGACTTCTTATTCCTTCCCCCATGCCCAGGCATCACATTTTCTGGGAGTTAGGGGAAGAATCTGTCAAGAAGAGACTTTTTTTAGCCAAAAGCTGAGTCTCTGCATCGCTGCTGGACTATGGGTAATTTGCCACCTCCTCCAGAATTTGAGACGAAAACGGGGATGTCAAGGCCAGCTGATAGCTTTGTGGTTCAGATGATGTCAAAGTGGTGTTCATAAAAGATGAAACAGCCATGCACACAAAAGCTTCAGGAAGAAAATCCTCATAGAGAGAGAGGGAGGAATTAACTTCAAGACTTAAAGCAAGGAAAGGAAAAAATAATTGTATCTATAAGGACAGAGGATTGAAGCAAATGAACCACAGGTAGGCGAAAATAACAGAAAATCATTCCAAATAATCACAGTAAAATCAAAAGATGCTCTGACACAAAGCAAGGAAGAGAAAGAGAATTGCTAGCACAACAGTCACCTATTTCTCCCATTAGATAGGACTGATTTTTATAAAAACAAATATACATTCTCAAGACTGTACCAGATTAGCTGGAGCCACAAGAACCTGCCTCTGCTTCATCACTAGATCTCCAGAGCTGACAGCTGGAGGCTTCCTATTATATCCTCTTTTCAGTTACTTACAACCTTACCAAACTTTAACCACTTAGGGTGCCAAGCTCTACAGGATGTGTTACAACAGGATTCATCCTAACCAGTTTCACCACCAAGCCCAAGACCAGGCTATGGAAACCCCTCTCTCATCCCCACAGAGGGAGCCCTAGGTGACAAGTTCAAGTGGAGACAACTCCGCAAGAGGTACCCACAGGGAGGAAACACAGTTCCAGCTCAAGAGCAGGGCCTGGAGCATGGGCTTCACCCTTGGAGGAAGGGAACTTGGTCATTCTTGTGAAACAGTGCCCCAGAGTGATCAAGTGGTGCAACATTAAAGCGTTAAACACCCATTCAATAGTTTCCTCAATTTTGTATATGTTCCCTGCAGACATAAACATGTCTTTAAGCCAGGTAGCGGTTTCTAATGCTTACAAGCTCATGAACGGGGCTTGGAGAATACCGAGTCAGCAGCTGCAGGTTGAGGCAGGCAGTTCATCCAAACAGCTCAGGGAACAGGGCTTTAAGCAGTGTCTGGCTTGTAAAACCACCCAGTCTGGCCTCCTTCTGCCTGTGGACAGCTATTGCCTCTCGGCTGGTCCTTGCTGTATCTTCGTTCAGCACCTAGTACAGCTCAACCCCTCCATGCTGTGACTTCCCAGTGCAACCAAGAACTGGAAGGGTTAAAGAAGCCTCAGGAAAGGCAGCAATAGAGAAAAATCAGTTATGGGTAGGAAAAGCATTGAGCCTGGTTTCAGGTGGCTTCCCATGTGCAGATTCTCCAGGGCCTAATAACCTGGTTCAACTGCACAGACTGCCTTTTCTTCAACAGGGCACTAATTTAGGTCTTTCTCTTTTGCCTGTTTTCACCAGACATGTAGGAATTTCATGTCTCTGAGTTCTTCACCCTCTTTCAAATTTCTTTGAACAGCAGCAGGTTCTAAAAATGTATATACATGGAGTGTGCCAAGCAGACACACAGGCACACAAAGTTCATTTAAAAGCCTCAAAACCTTCTTCTTGTCTCCAGCCTTGGGGAGCTGTTTTACTCTCCCCGACCAATGCTCTCAACACAGTGCAAAAGGCCACCAAATCCTCTTAAGTCTTGCTGGGCAGTAGGAAAGGTTTGCTAAGTAGGTGTCTTCTGCATCGCTCCCTCCTGAGCCAGGCGATCCTTGTGGTTGGAAGTGCTCTGATTAACTTGCATTAATTCCACTCCCTCGTTTCATGCCCTGCCCCTCTCGATCCCCCCAGGTTGGCTTTGGGGCTCTGTTACGGTACCGACTGGAGGCATCTGTCTGCAGCAGCAAGAACTGGGATGAGGAAAAGGAATCTGAGAGAGTCTAAATTTAAAAAAGTAAAAATATTAAAATACAATCCCCTTGATCAGCATGCCTGTCATTTTAGCAGCATTAAATACATTAAAATAGGATCTGCACACCAACTTAATTAAATGAGCCAATTGAAAGTTGCTTCCAAGTATTAGTTTAAGGCAGAAAATACACTTATTTTGGAGCTTATGCAGATTGAATTTGTAGGGCCTTGTGGGAAATGCTAGGCATTTTTTTGGAAGACTCGCAGTTTGGAAATTTATTGCAGTGATCTGAACTTGGTTTCGTTATGAGTGTCAAGAACAATCTCAGTTAGAGGAAATCTCTTGGCTGCTGCCCACATTACGATGTCCCTTTTAAACTGATCTTTTCTTCAAAAGTACTATTGAAATATTTCAGACTATCAGTGCCCAGGGGCTGATGACTCATGTTGGCTCACTGAAGAGGCATTTCGGGGCCTGAAAAAAAGAGCGGTTACAGTATTAAACCCAAGGTGATAGTTAGTGTCCAGCACCATTGTTTGATCTCAGCGCTCAGGTGTTGTGGGGCCACCTGCAATGTGATTACTGAAATGGAGCGCCTGGAACATGCACTAAAACTCATAATTTATTCTAGGCCTTCCTTATCAATGTAACATTGCAATCAAGAATTAGTTGAACAGCAGAACAATTGATCTGAAACTATTTTCATAAATCAAACCGCCAATTTTGGCTCGCTATCTCACCGAGTGATGTGTCACCTCACTGCCAGTTCTCTGGAGGCACAGCGGTAACAAAGTTGCCTTGTTTGGGTTTAAAAGGTGAGAAAAAAAGATAATTTTGAGGCAGACCAATGGAGCCTGGATTTCAAGCAAGCCTTTGGAAGAAATATTTTAGCTGAACAAAGTCTTTTGCTCTGACAAAATTCAACTATCTTGCCTCAGTGTTTTCTCACTGAAACATTTCCTTCAATCCAGAATGAAATTGGTTACTGTTTTTCAGCAATATATTTTAAGATCTGGGTGTGTTTTTTAAATGAGAAATTTAACAAGCCTTTTAAGACAGAAGGTGTTCCAAACTAATGAGCGGAAGTGTTTCACTTAAAAAATATCAGATGCTTTGATTATTTTTGGATTTGTTTCATTTCCATCCTGCTCTGAAAAGAATAATTTGGGGTGTTCGGTACAGATTGCAGCATTTTCCTAAAGTCCTCATCTCATAAATAATATAGCTGATGACACTTTTCTCAACCTTCAGTGTTCTGATAAAATTTAAAAACTGGGACGGCATTAGCTCAAAAATCAAGAAAACAAATCTTTCTGAGGCTTTTTCACCCTCATGTTCTTTATTATGCAGGCAGTGGCAATTTTCACTTTAAGAAAGTTTTGAATAAAAATTTCACTCAGCTCTTAGCTACCTTGCCTGAGAGAGAAGCAAGTGCTATCATCTCCATTTTAGACATAGCGACCAAGATCCACAGAAATTAGGAAAAGCCCAGCCCCACGGAGCAATGCCCAGCCCCAAGGGGAGCACAAAGTTTAGGGGTGGTTTTCAGTGCTGCTTTAGGCAGGTCTGGGCTGTCTGCAGTCTCCTGAGGGCGCAGGGGACGGGGAGGCATCTAGGAGACAGCCATCCCCGAGCAGGCAGGAGCAGCTTGTCAGGCGGACAAAATCACAGCTGACGATTACTTGCAAGGAATAATTCACGTGCTTCATTCCTGTCCGCCCGGCTCTCCCAGCATCCTTTGCAACCTCTGTTCAGCTCTGCCTGGTTCAAATCAGACACCTAGAGGTTAGAGAGTTCTGTTACTCCTAATTAACCACCTCCGGAGCTGACTCGTCTCTGCTGCTCCGGAGATCATTTAACGAGCGCGGCTCACTTAGCTGGTTTGCAGCCCCGTGCCGGTACAGCAGTTGTCCAAACATCACACAGTCGAGCCATGCAGCGTTTGAAGGCTGAAGACTTCGCGGTCCAGCAGCCTGGTTAGCACTGGCCACCCGCCGGCAAGGATCGTGTGCTCGGACCGCCGCTGGGGAGCTCATGCGATCCCTGCTGCCCAGGGCCACGAGGGTGGTGGAGGCTGAGGTCTCCACCGGGTCCAGATTCATTTCAGTGGGATACCTAGGAGGTCCAAACGGAGCTGCCAACACGCTCAGGCCAGCCAGCACGGGTGAATGGCTCATGGCGAATGCTGGGCTTTAGGTCGCCTCTCTCCCCTGTCTTTCCACTAAGCAGTTTAGACATCGCATTAGCACAGAGCCAGCTCAGAGATCTCTGCTGCCTCTAAGCAAATCTCAGATGTAGGAACCAAGGAGAAACTAGTTGTTCAAAATGCCGCATTTGATTCTCTCCCAGCTTACAGCCCAGCCGCCACAAAGTGCAATGAGACACAGCCAGATTTCATCAGGACTTGGGTGTTAGTCCGAGACACCGAGGTGCTGCAGGAAATAGCATTGCAAGAAATTTTCTTTTAACTCTGAGATGGAAAAGTTGAGCTGCTTTTCAGCTGTCTTCTGTGGAATGAGACACTAATCTTTAAATTTCTTGGGGCTCCCAGGAATCAACATCATTTTGGCTTAATTCCAGGTTCTGTGAACTCTGCTTTCCAGGTAGAAGAGATGATGCACATAATTGCTCTCTTCTGCTATGGCTTAGCCCTGAAGCTCCAAGTTGTTGCTATGTAAAGTCTTCAGTTCCATCCCAAACTTGGTTTTCCTGCATGCTCTCAAACCAGCACTAACCCTCCGGAAGGCATAGCCTCATGCCCTTTATCTCCTGCCACCACCACTGCCTTCAGTCAGCTGGGAATACCGAGTTAGCAGGTCCCTGCTGCTAAGTCCCATCTCCCACAGTTGCATCTAATCCAGCAGCAGCCAGAGACCATCTATCAACAGCCCCACACAGGACCTGCACAACACTCCCACCGCTACCATGCCAACAAGCTTCTAACACGCAACTCAGCAAGAATTATTTCTCCCAGAGTGTTTCCAGCTTTTGGGACTTTTTAAAGTCCCAGATTGAGTCACTTGTGTTCCTACACTTGGAAAAGGACAATGAAGAGTCCTTTATCCCATGACCCTCCTCCAGCTGAGCAACAACACCCTGAACTATGCCTGCTTTTTCATGCCATAAAAGTCTGTCTCAGGTCAAATCCCTACTCCCATTCTCAGTTCCACCTCAGCAGCAGTTACTAAGGAGCCAAGTGGGTTATTTTCAAATTGACTTTATAAACCGACTAACTGGCTTCATTCATTCTTAGCCATCCCTGACAATGCTGGCTACATGCAGTCCTGCCTTGACACGAGAGCCCAATGGGTCACCAAAAGCTTGGGCTGGACCTTCAACCGTCAACCTTCAGCCTCTGCCTCCTGCTCTCTCACACTCTCCCTCTGGCTGTTGGTTTCAGTCCACCTCCTGTTTGGCTCATTTCTTCTCTCTCCAACATTCATCCCTGCAATTCCCCTCCCTCCTCCAGAGCACTTCCCCTCTCCTAGAAATATTTCCCTTCATTCAAATCACACAAAAATCACCTGCTTGTCATTCGTTTGACATGGAGCTTATAATTAGGTGAAGTTCCCCATTCCCTCGGTGCAGATCTCCCGGGCTGTCTCATTAGCACTCTAACGAAGGAGCTGGCCCCAGATTGCCTCGTTCCCCCCTGGCTGCCTGCTAAAAAAATACATGCAGCAAAGAAAACTCACCTCAAAGGGATGAATGATGTGAAAGCCGGCAGTGCACCCAGCAGCCCTGCTCGCGGGAGCCAGGCGAAGGCTGACATCTGCCAAGCAGGGCTGCTGTCGGGTGGACGCTTACCGGCTTTGCAGGGCGCTTGCGCGGAGCTGGCTCTGCCAGGGACAAGCTGTCCACCACAAGGGACACAGCGCCCAAATGGTTCCCACCGCTCACCAAAGCTTGCTGGTCAGGGTTGCTTAAATGGCTCTGCCTCTCCTGCTTTTTGTCTTACGCTTTCTCAGACACACAGGCACACTGTCTGTTCATGCTGGAGGACAGAGTTTATAAAGAAAGATAAAGAATTTCTGTCTCTGACATCTCTCTATCCCTGTCTCTTCAACCATCCATCTCTTCACCTCAGCCGGATGGCAGTTATCAGGCTAAACACAGGCTTCTACAGGGTAAATGTTTACCCTGTTCCAGTCACCTCGGGAGTCACAGAAGTGCTTGTCACAGCTAACAGATGACTCAGTGATTGCTCTCTTCCGAAGGGGATGTCTGCAGCTGGGCACAGGAATCAGACCCTCAAAGTGCCCCTTTCTCCCTCCGGGAGAGGGAGGGTGAGCGGCCAGATCAGAGGAAGATGCTGACACCGCAAGTGCCTGAAGCTGTACGTGATGCATCCCACCCTCTGTCCTTACCTGCTCCCATCTCTGGCTCTCTGCCTGCCAGTGTCTGCTGTCAAAAAGCAACCGGACAGTCTGAGAAGAAAAATCCATCATCAGCTACTAAGGACCAGGCCACCACCTAGAGTCCAGCACATCCTGCAAATCACTAGCGCGTCCTGGGGCATACTGCTCCCTTCTACACTCTCCCCAGCATCCACTGCTGGCCACTGATAGAAAGAGGGGGGTTTTTTGGACTCAGTAGATCCCATCTCATGTTCAGTCTATACACCCCCCAACTCATCCAGTGATCTGTGCCTGCATCCTCAGAAATACACCCATCTCTCTCCATACCTCAACCCTTTTCCTTTTTTCTTCTCTCTCTCTCTTTTTTTTTTTAATGTAAAGCAGAAGCCATCCAAGAGTCTCAGAAATGCCTTCTATCACACATGCACGCTGTGTTCGGAAACCGCGAGGGCAGGGTTCAGACACACCTATGGTGTAAAACAGGCTTTATTCAGTGCAGCCTTCAAAAGCCTGTGTGGTTCTGGGAGGAGTTAAGGAATGCTCCATGAAATACAGGGGACTTGCCCAGGCCTTCTGGCACCAAGACCAGCTCAGTAGCAATGCAGAGTCTCTCCCAGAACAGCTGGCCAGGTGTGTAAATGAAGCAAGAAGCTCCTTGTGCCATGGGATAGGGAAGGCACGTGGAACCTGCTCAGCACAGGCTTTAGGAAGTAACCAACCCGCAGAGTTGCACATGGGCATCCTCCCTATCTGGATTAGGCACCAAAACTCGAGGGCTGGCCCAGTTCCAGCCAGGTCAGAGGGAGTCCTAGAAGTCCAATGAGCTTGGTCTTACACATCAAGACAGCAAACAAGGAAAGGATGGACAGTAGGAAGAATCAGGGAGTGAAGAAGGGTGACAAAAGAAACCCAGAGAAAGACACGGCGAAATCCCTTCTTTGTGTACTGCCTCCTTGTTCTTCACCTCTCTCAGGTCTCTGCCAATCCTTTCCCTACCACGGAATAGGCTTTCTCCTCTTTTCCCTGCCCAAACCCCTTTAGAGACAGATCCTCACTCCCTTGTCTGCTGACCTCTCAAGGGAAAAGCCAGCTTCAAGCTGGGTATAAAAACAGAAGTGGCTCCCTTGATCCCACCTCTGCTGTCTGGGTTTAGTCCTCCAACCAAGAGCTCAGCATATTTCTTTAACCACTTACTGCTGATAATGGTTTCTCTGCGTGCCGCGGGTGAGTGAACACCAACCGCTCATTCCAGGCCTACAGAAAACGTGCAAGGAAACCGTAAGATTGTGTACTGACCTTTCAGACAATATGCGTGCCAGTAAATACCAGCCAGCCTCTCGAATATTAAACAAGCCACAGCCAGCCCTGCATTTCCTATTACCCCATAGTCCTTCAGGCTGCACGTGGAGTCCAGCCCTGCATCTGCAGTGACCTGCAATATCCCATACTCCTCTTCCGCACTGGACTTCAGGGGGTCCAGCCCTGATGCAGTGGACTCTCTGAACTGATTCCTGCCACCAGCTGCCATCAACTGCCACCACAGGGTGAACAGTGCAGAATAGCCACTGCGTTCCCTAGCAGCATTAACCCCTTCGAGACACCTTCCGTATTGTCCACACGGAGTGACCACTGGGTAGGCGTCCAAGACCTGCAGTTAGGCCCAAAACTCCATTCTTCATCCTAGAAAATGCTTCGGCTGCTGTTCAAAGATTTCACTGCATTTTCCCTAATTCAGAGAAATAAGTTCATATGGATCTAAAAGGATTTCGGAGAATCAACCAGTGGGCAACAAGCAGAATACATTTCCCCAGCCGCTGTGTGTTAAGAGGTTTAGAAAGTCCTCCCATGTCTGAGTCATTAAGATGGGGTGGATCCTAATTAGAGAGTGACAGTCCACCCTAGGTCATCCGTCAGTCTCTTGCAGACCCGCATGTTATACGATATGTCATGTTTTACCATGTGACATTTCTAGCCAAGCCTGCTCCCTCTGCAGTGGGCTTGCTGTATCCACCTAACGGCTTGACATCCACGAATGAAACAAGCCCATTCGGAGCAGACTTGGCATTGGTTTTGGTGGAGCTGGTAAAAAATCCAACTAAGCTTTTTCTTCCCCAGCTGTGCACACTGATTTCTACATGCCATGGAATCAAGCAAGCTGGAAAACAGAAATAACTTCAATATAACCAATCTCCTCTACCTCTAAGAGTAGGAGGCTCTGGACTGAGGAGGAAGGCCTTTTGTAAGGCAGTAGAGATGGGGATCACAATACAACCTTTCCCGGGAGGTCCCTGTCTGTTGGTCCAGCCGTTCACTCCAGTGCATTCCTATCACAGCAGCACTCGCGGGCCTTGGCTGAGGCTTGGGGCTTAGGTGCAAAGCACTGCACGAACCCAGAGAGACAGCTTGCAGCCCACAGACCTCACAGTCAAAGCAGGCAGACAGATAAAGGCAGGAGGGAGAGAAACACAACAACACCTGGGGATGAAAGGTGACAATTCAAAAATACCTACGTGCCACAAGACACCAATTCCATTGCCAAAGGGACCAAAGGCAGATAGTTGAAGGCCACCTGCCAAAGGCAGGCACAAATCTCCTAAGCAAACTCTGGCACACGAGGACCAAAGCTATGGATCAGCCCTGGGGAGATGGCTTCTTCATTTGACCTCTTTGTAGCTCCACAGACACCTGCTGTTGTTGCCTTTAATTTGATGCAGACCATGTTTTATTGATGAGTGTGAGCACCTCCTCCTTGCCTGCGCTGATGATCCATCTCATCGGTATGCCAGGCGCCCCTTAGCTCAGGAGCGAGCTCAAACGCAGCCTCCTTCACACGGCTGGTCCTGACCCTTGCTACGTGGAACTGCATAACAATTATACGGGGGTCGGGGGCCCCCTTGAAAGCAAGCGAATTCCTAAGAAGGGTGGATGTGCACTCAGGGAGAGCGCCCCACTGCCTCCCCCTCTCCCTGCTCTGCCCACCAGCGCGTGGCTCCCGTGCCATTCACGGCAAGGAACACAGGCTCAGCGCTGCCAACCCGTGCAAAACCTGCAGAAATGGCCCTGGGTCTGGGACACGCAACGCATTTCTGGGGAAAAGAAAAGCAAACAGCAGCTCTCACTGCCCAGCGCAGCTCTCAGCCATAGATCTCCACTTGCCAATTAGATTTCCTCCACCAATTTGTACTGGGAAAGACGGAGAGCAAATGCCAGATGCTGCTGGGCACGCAGAGCAGATTCGGTGCGTGTGTTTAAAGCACTAATAACTCCCTTCCTGCTGAAAGAGGGAAAAGACTTTCTCTTAATCCCTCCTTGCATCACTAATCAGAGAGAGGAGCAGATGGTGCCAGAAGTACAGTAATATGCCCATTAAAATAACCTCAGTTGCTGATGAGTTAGCACCAGACCCCATGCAGCAAACACCTTTATGAGAGCCCTGTTCCAGCAGAAAGCAGTGGCTCATGCAATGAGACAGAGGATATAAGAGCTCACTAGGAGCATCCTAGCTAAACTGCACTAGTAAGGCCAGAGCTCTCCCCCACAAACTCTTTGCTAGCACATGTGCCCAGCAAAATTTGCCCTCCAGGCGCAATTAAACTAGGTGCATGTCCCCAAGGGCAGCTGTACCCTGGTGACACTTTATGCCCAGGTGGACTCCGTGGCTCTCAGCTGACTAGCAGAGCTTCTCCACTGCTGGTTCTGGGCTTCCCAGTGCATTTCTCCCTCAAGAAGAACAAGCAGACAGAGAAGATGCTTTCCAGTGATGGATTTCCCTTCTACAGTTCCCAGCAAAAGGTCTGTACATAAGCAACCCCCCTTCCAATCAGATACAAGTCATGTCATTAGTTTCATGGTGGACTGTCCTACTACACCTGTCCAGCAATGATATTCTTCTAAATGGCACTGCTTCTTCTGAGCAGTTTCTTATAAGACTTCTATGGGATTCATGAATAAATGGAAGTGTCAGCAGTGACCATATTGCTGAGCCTTTAACCCTGTGTGGCTGACCTGCTTGTTCCTAGTCAAAAGGAATGGTGTTTAAATCACACCACCCTTCTCAGCTGTGACGGACATCAGGACCAACAGCTACTGGAGGAGCAAACACCTCTACTATTCAAGGTCTACATTTACAGTGCAAGTGCTCCTGAACAAGCATTTGAAAGGTCGTGTCCTACAGTCCAGGCAACAGTCTGCATTCTTCTTCCTCCTTCTCTGACCTCATAAATCTTCCCAGCAAAATTTCCATCCAAATAGATGTGTTCCCACAAACATTTATGCCAGGTCACATTTATGCAAGTAGCGTTTCTCAACAGAAAAGCACTGCATCCAAAATGTTGCATCAACTCCAGCTCTATTCTTTGCTCCATGCCTTCTGGAGGGTGAACACTTCTTTATCATTAATTAACTCTTTATATGACATGACATTTATTTCATTATCTCACTGAAAGTCACTGTCCAATTAGCTCATCCCCAAGGAATGGGACCTAATTAACCAAGATAAGTAAACTGAACTTTAGCAGCCTTCCTTCCCTGTAAATAAGTTTCTAGTAGGTAATTACTTAGCAATAACAACCTTGTTAAAGCTAGAATAAAGATCCCTTCTCCTCTCCTTGACTTTACTTTGAAGAAATTTCTAACTTAACTATTTCCATTTTATTTGTCACAAAGTCTCAGAAATCTTTAGGATCAAAACATGGTTCCTTCTAACATCAGCTACATGGAAGTGTTCATAAATAATGATACCTCTCTTTCCATGGCTAAAGGGCATCATTTGCTCCCGGGGCAATAGGACTTAATGAAATCTTTCCACCGGCTAAAGCAAAGGAACGTTAGCCCAAACTTGTGCCTACAGCCCAGGTGATGCCCCACTCACCTGCGGGATAGACCTGGAACTATCTCACTTCCAAGATCAACCGAATTCAGCTACAAGAGGTATTAACTGCACAGAAAGCAGAAGGCTTCCTTCCAGCTCACTGTCTGCCCCCTGGGAGCCTAGTTTGGTTGGGCATGTCAGAAATCTGATAATAACACTCCTCTCTTTCATTATTTCTTTCCCAATTGTGTTTTTAAGCCTTTTTCAGTAGCAAAGGACCCCCTCTGCCTTGCTGAACAGCAGAAGAGCAGGAGAAGAGCAGGAGTAGCCGACATCCCTTCTCTAAACGGTGCTTTTGGGGGAATGAGCATGACCACCCACGCAACTACAAATGACGGAGGACAAATGAATAACTGCCCCCATGTTGATCCAACGCACAGGCCTTTACTTGCAAACAGGTTATTTTGATTTCTTTTTCCCGCAGGTAGCATGCTAGGGGCCGTATTTCACACGCTACCTGATTTGAAACACACAGATAAAGGGTCGTGAGATGCAAGGGAAGCATCAATCTCACTTGTTCTCTTAGCATCACAGTAAATTTCACCCCTTGATTGCTTTTACTCTTGGCTGGAGGTCAGCATTTTCAGGGAGGAACTGTCCCAAAAAAGACACTGTACCAGTACGGGAGCACTAAGGTGCTGTTGCCCAAACCTGCAGCCTGCCTGGGAGCACAGGGGGGTTTCTAGGCCTGGGCAGAGATGCCTGGGAGACACCGCTCAGGCTCTGGAGCAAGCTCTCCACAAACTGAGACTGGAAATCCCGTATTTCTCATTACTGTGTTTGGCTTTACAGGGAGCTGCACTTCTACGTGGCTTTGCCGTGTGCCGGCTGCTGCAGTATGCGGAGGCTCACAGGAGGGACTGTGCATCAGGCAGAATTCGGACACAGGCCAGGCCAGGTGTCTCCTGGCTCCTGGCTCAGGGCGAGCGCCGAACACCAGAGCCACCCACCCGTGGGGCGGCACGAGGCGGCCTGGAGCAGCTACAGAGCAGTCCCATAAACAGCCCTACCTTCCTCATCCCACGCCCTGCCCGGCTTCCCCTTACTGGGATTCAGCATACAGCGGCAAAGACCATTTAAGATCTACCTTAAAAACCACCTCTCTACCTTCGTGGATCTTACGAAGGCTAAAGACACAAGCTCACTCTTCGCAGGCAGCCTGAGGCAAGCAGAAACACAGAAGAAGAACTGCCAAAACCCCTTTTTTGGGGTCATCTTACACCTTGGGGACACTTTTTCCTGAATGTCAGGCTCCATTTCAACCACAGGCACTGGGCAGATAATGGAGTTTTGCCCTTTCCTTTAAAGTAGGGTAGGGTCCAACCACAAAAGTTCATCAAAAAATGATGCATGAAGGATTTGCACGTAGCAGGCCCAGGGCTCCAGCGCCCAGAGGAGCCATGTGGAGTGAGCGCTGCAGGCAGCAGGATCTGGCCCCCCAGACCGCTCACTCTGCAGATTATTGTAGATCTCCAAGCAGGATCCACGCAAGACAGAAAGAAAAGACCATTTGCGCTGTGGCTGCTACCTAGCAATGTCTAATTACAACCAAACAAGGCTGGATGTGAACCCTTCATTTGAGCATGGTAGCAAAGGGAGGCGATACAATTTCCCCTTGCAATTCCATGTATTACTATTATTTTTTGCTACATTTTTTCTCCTGGTGGGAAGCAGAATGTCATCGCTGATGATGTAAAGCATGTGCATGATGGATGCTAGCATCACTGGGATGGCAGGGTCAATGTGATCAGATCTCTACATATGTTATTTCCTTGTTCTTCAGTTTAATGGGGCGTTCCACTTTATTATTGTATTTTTTTTAATTTTATAAGACATGTTCCATTAAATCTGAATTATGGCAATCCAGGGAAAGAAATTAGCTCATTAAAATTACAATGAAAACATCTTATAAAAAAGGGCCATCAATTGCCATTGCTGCTCTGCTGGGTGAGGAAATAAGGAAGAGAGAGAAACATGTCGTCTGAGTGGGAACAGCACCTGCAAAATCGGGATCTGCAGGTCAGGTGCTCTTGGAACAGGAGCCTGTGCCGGGAGGAGCTAACGGGCTCCTGGGAGCTGACTGAAAGTCTTCCGTTAAAAGGCCTATTTCGGGCCTAACAGAAAAGGGAATCGTTGCCCTAAAATCATGTTTGGTATCACTTCCTTCTGGCCAGCGGGACAGCAGAAATGAGTGGGCGATTTCCCCTTGGATTTCCTTCCTGCGAAGCCCCAGTGAGGCCAGGACCTCGAAGCGTGGGCGATGTGCGTTGCAACTAGAGCCACCCCGGGATTTTTTGGAAGGGAGAGAGATTCGTGCTGGAGAACAAGCACAGGCCTGGCTGACGGGAACGGGAGCAAGGGGTATCCCAGAAGCTGCATTTGGGGAGGTTTTGCCCTTTTCTTTGACACACACTGCGCTTCCCATTGGCACAGATGGCTTGTACCATGAGGCCCAGGCTCAGGTGCTCCCACATACGTCGCCGTCTTCCTTCTGCAGCAATGACATTCTCAGAGGAGGAAAGAGATTCCACCAGAAATAAAAGTGGAAAGATAAAAAGAAAGCCCTTAAGCTCACTCGTTTATGATTATATGGGGTAGAAAGCTTAGACCTATTCTCCAGTCCAATTGCTGCGTGATTCCTGCCACTGCCCTAAGCTCTCCCCACCCTTTGAGGGAAACAGCGCAGCAGCTTTCTGCGTTTTTCAGCAACATAGCAAAGGCATTGGTTGGAGTTAGAGAAAAAAAAGTCTTCGCCTGTAAGGGAATAAAGGTCAGTTCTGCTGAAATGAAATAGTTTTGGAGACTGCATGTCAATTACTGCATATACAAAAGAAACTAATAAAGTTAATCCACTAAACTGGAAAGCTGTGATAAAACAACCCTGCAGGACACACAGAAAAGAAGGTGGGGAGGGGCTGGTAAACAAAAAGGGAAGTGAGAAATGGAATAAAAGGAGGCACAGAAGAAGAAACGGCAAGTAAAAGAGGAGAAGGGAGATAAACGTGATATTCATTGCTGAAACGGTAAAAGCAAATGCAATGCGATCAGGACGAAAGGCAGAACCCTAATAATCCAAAATGTGCAGTCCTGCTGAGTTGAATGCAAGAAGGGAGTGCACTGCAGCGGGTGCACAAGGATGGCTGGTCTCCTGCCACTCCAGAAGGGGTTGCCGAGGTCACCAGAAAATCCACTTCTAATCTAAATGCTTGGGAAGCTGAAAATCTGGCTCATTTTTCCACTGATGCCTCAAGCCTGGCAAACGCTTCTTTGAAACTCTGCCCTCTCTGCCACCTTGTCTTCCAATTCTCTGACTTTTTCTTTAAGTAAAGATGACACACTTATAGTCTAAGAGCACTTAGTCCTTGAAACTCTCTGTTTCATAGTGGTAACTGCCTTTGTCCATTTGATCACTGATATGCAATAAAATTCAGCAGCAGTTTACGCACATTGGGGAAATATGCTTGTAAAACTCCCATTACAATTTATTGGATGCTTTTTGCTTGCTTCTGTGGTTGAGGAAGAATGGAAATTGTTCTGTTTAATATATACACAATGGACACGGGATATGACAAGGGAGCTCAGTCACATCTGGAAAGCAGTGCCTTGCACACCGCTCACGCAAGCAGACCTTGTTCTACCAGCTGAAATGGCCTGAGCCGAGAAACAGCGTGATCTGAATTGCCAACCAGGATAAACTGGCCTTCCTCCACTGAACTATGGGATCTGACCTGAGGGCACGTTAGACAGATTTTAGCCCAATACGGTCATGGATCTAGCATGGATCTTAGCACAGCATGGACAGGATTTCAGGGAATGACTGAAGGATGTGAGACAAGACTTCAGTTGTCACGGAAAAGCTGTTGCTCCATGACAAAACCCCATACCAGGCCCTCAGTTTACAAACCGTACTTCTGATTGAAACCACGGAGCTGGCTCCAACTAGGAATTGATCTAAGATGACTCCCCTTAGGTCACTGTTAGGTTCTTCTGCCTATTTTATCTTCCCATTGAGCTGACTGGCCCTGCAAAAACTTTCCATCATTTCCTTTAGAGGAGTCTAGTCCATGATCTGAAGAGGTGAGCAGTTCACCCATGTTTTCTCCAACCCTTACAAGCTGATTCCAGCCCAGATCCTGTCCTTGATTTGGGAATACTACTGAAAATAGGCCAGAATGTGCTAGCTGAGGGTATAGTTCACTCAGTGTATGGACACCCCTCCTGTCTTTCCACTTTTATTTTATTATTGCAATTGTTACTTTGCTGCAGGCCATTTCCTGGGTTTAATGAACATCAGGCGGGCCTTCCGCCTGACGGTTCATTAGTGCCTTCCAACAGAGAGAGCACCACACTGAAGTCATTATTGATTTGTTACATGCACCACTGAAGGATTTCCATATGGAGAGGTAGGCAGTTGAGGTGACCCTGAAAATGTGGAGTGTCACATCAAGCTCCAAATGGTAGGTGTGTAAGAGAGAGTCAGGGAATGTGGTACTGTCTCCGATCCAGCTTCGAGGCCAGAGTGGAGGCTGCGTGTGGCCAATGCTGTACTGAGATTTCGGGACCCGGCACAGAGGCCACCACTCTGACTCAGCTGCATTTGTCAAAGGGTTCTTATCCCTGGCACAGCCAAGGCTCTTCCAACCAGGGTCAACAAAAAGACTCCTGGGTATATCATACCTGATGGGAGAACTGAGGGGCGTAAAGGATTCTTTTAGTGAGATCTTAAATGTGCATTTCCCGTGGAGAAAAGAGGAGACTAACACTTCATTGCAAGTGGCAAACATATCTCAGAGTGGCTCGTTAGGAGAAAAGAAGGTCAATTAAAGCTGAAATTAAAGAACTGCAATATTAATGTTATAAATATATGGGTAAAGTGGTCTGCTAGCTTCACGCTCACATTCTCATGCACCAGGTTCCTGCTCTCCCTCACCTCCTCTGAAAGGAAAGAGAGGTATAGACTGCTTAATAAGGCTACAGAAAAACAGAAAGCGATCACCAAATAACACATTTCTTCTGGACTTTTTTCCATATTTTTCTTTTTTCCTCCAGTGAATTTTCCCCTTTTTCCCTTTTCCTGTTTATTATTTTAAATAGAAATTTTCTGCTTTCTCTCCTTTAGAAAGGGAAACAGCTGCTCTCAGTTCCCCCCCTCTCCTTTTTCTTTATCTCGAAACAAGGGAGCAAACAGGTTCCCAGCTCCTCTGGTGATGGAAATGTTCATTTCAAGTTTTTTCATCAAAACCTGATAGCTGCTTATCTGATTTTTGTCACACACATCACCTAGGACAACACATGTCTGAGGAGGCATATACATGATGTATATCAATATATGTTTATTGCAATGGCTTCTTCACCCTTTATTGCTTTGCTCTTTTCTCTGAGAGAATCTCATTCAGCTTTACCCACCGTTAGAAGCACTGTGTCATCGCCCGGGTTCAGATCAGAACAGCAGGGAGGAGTAATAGGAATCAGGTCCAGAGGAGCCAGAAGGGAGCCTCTGGGTACCAATGCCTGAGGTACCAATGCACCTGGCTGAGGGAGCGCATCCTGCTTGGGCACAGCGAAGGAGCAGCGCTGAGAAAGCGAGCCCGGCACCGGGGCCACCAGCCTGGGAGGAACATGCCAGGCAGCCCCTGAACGGCGGTGCTTCAGCTGCTCCGCAGAGCCATGCGTCCTGCAAGGCAGGGGAAAAGCGGAGGGGGATGTGGTTCCTATTTTCTCCTCGCGAGGCATACTGCAAAAATATAAATGCCACTGCTTTGCCCTGCATAATACCTCACACACACAAATACACACACACCTATGGGAAATTGGTGCTGCAATTGTTACTTGGCATTCACAAATGGTACCGTGGTGTATTAGCCGGTAGAGCATGTGCATCCCACACGCAGCATCCAAACACCCCTTAGCCTGAGCCGTCAGCAGTGGGGGAGCCTCCTCATCCCCTCCTCGTACCCTGCTTGTGCTAACAAAGCGTGGTCGGATCCAGCTGTACTGGGAAGATGCTCCAGAAAGGACTGGGGGTGCACAGAAGGGAAATGCACAACTCCATCACATGCCCTCGAGTCTGTACATCGCCCAGGCTGGGGTTGGGGGAAGTTCCTGACACCCCTTTGCTGGGAAACCTGACCCCATAATGGATGTTCTGGCAAGGCAGCATCTCACAGCAAACTAGACAGCACTGAATTTAGCCTAAAACCAATACCTCTGTATATATACATTTATTTATAAAAAACCCCAAATGCAAAAGCATGACCCGTTCTTTGCTAACACAGGCCATCTTAATAAAGATAATACATAATTATTGCTGAAATAGTTCAATGCAAAGGTTTCCTCAGTTCTAAACATATCACATTTCTCCTTCCTCCGTTTGATGTCCTAATTATAAGTATCACTGTCCGTCTGAGTTACCACTAGATTAAGGCTCTGCTTGCATTTAAAGTAGCCGTTAGCACTGCTTAATAGTGAGAGATGACTAATTGGCCATCATGTTGGTGATGAATGAAGCTGAGATGCAAGGCAGTGCATGAAAATTACCTACGATTATTGCCAAAATCTAGATTGAAGAAAACCCCCCACGTGCCCGCGCACACACACACATCCTCTTTGAACACTGAGGCTGGTCTGAAGCCCACCAGCAGCACTGAATACTGGTGGGGACATGGCTTACCTACCCGGCTCCAGCAGGTAGATAGATGAGTGTCCCATGTTCGTTCCCAGGTCGGACCCAGGCTGGTGTGAGCACCTCCATCTTCTTCACACAGGTGTGGTGCGTTCGGCATCATGGGGGTGAAAGGAGCTCTTGGACACGTGGCAGCTGGTTCCTTCCCCACCATCACCTGAGAATAATCTTGTCACATCTCACAAGTTCAGTGTGGTTTATCCGACTTTCTGTGCTGCACCAACAACACAGCGAGTGTCGTTCTTCCCTCCCAGGCCGCGGTGAAGTCCTTCCCCTGCGTGCCGTTAGGGAGCGCGTGTCCTCGGAGGTGACACTTTTCAGTGGAAACAGAAAAAACAAGGCCCCAACTGCACTGGCTCATTAAACATTCAGTGCTGTGGGGGGCTAAGAATATCAGCAAAGCAAGGCTTCGTAAGAGAAGTAATATCTTTTATTAACCTACTGAGAAAGCTAACAAGCTTCAGGCACAGGAGGCAGATACAGAGAAGGCGGGTGCCCCGGAGACGCCAGCCTGATTCTCTTCGCAGCTGTATTAGCTGCTCTGTCGAAACCTCTAAGCACTCTGCAACGGCGGTGGAAGGGGGCTTCTAAGGCTGTTGCGTGTAAGATTTCAGACTCACTACTTCTGAACCTGCTATTTCTAAGGCTACAATCATCTCTTCAGTCCCCAGTGGTCAGCACTCGGCTGTCAAAGCCCCTCTGTGTTCAACCGTAGAGGTGGCTGCATTTCGGCTGGGGTGGGATTCCTCCCTGTACGGTTTGGAAGGCTTTTTCCGGGCAAATGTTCACAGATGCAGTGTCTGATTGCACACATCTCTGATGAAGGTGGGAGGCCAGGACTGGAACCAGCCCATGCAAAACCTGAGCAAAAGTTTGCTATCTGGTCAGAACTTGAAGACAACAAAATCTTCTCGGGAAATTTCTAACCTGAGTCCCAGCTTGGAAGTTGGTCTAGGCAAATGTGGGATGTGTGATAAGAACCATAGCCTGAATTTTGACCTGCTCTTGCACTTCACAAAGAGAAGTTAGCAAAATATACTATGGGATCAAGCCGGCATGGCAGGAGTCTTAATCCTCTTTGAGACATTGGCTCAATCTGACCAACCAATGGAAACTGGCATTTCCGAAACAAAATTTTGGACATTTGGCTGGGGTTTTTTTCAGGTCACATTTTGGAAACAAAATGTGAACTTTTGCTGAGGTACATCCTCCCTGTTGATGCTTTTTGACATCCTCTTACAGCAAACGCAAGGCTCAGAAAGGAATGAGGAGAGAGGCTGATGTTCTTAGAGAGTGCCTGGAAATATTTTCCACTGGAGAAAGGGCTTCGTGTTCAGAAATCCAAAGCTGAATGCACTGGAGAGCCCACATAATGCAACTGCAATATAAAAGGGCCTGACATCCTAGAGACTGTCCCAATGCTCCTTCCCATCCATGCATTACGTGGCTCCTGGTTTACGTATCACATGAGTGAAGAGGACAGTGGTGTGTTTGTGTCCTTCTCCCGCGCTGAAGCTGCTAAGAGAGCAGAAGCACAGCACATTGTGCTCTCTCAAACGTTGCCTCACCACCAGCTCCGATGTGGATACCTATGGGCTGGGAAGCTGCTAGAGATGACAGGAGTGACATGGGAAAAAGCCCTGGAGGGTCTGGGCATGGAATTCACAACAACCCAAGAATCGCCTGTGCTTTCCCTAGAGAGCCCAGCTGGGTTTATACTGAGCTCATGCCAGGGCAAGATTTCAGGAGTGCGTGAGCGTTGCAGGGATGCCTACTCTTCTGCTAAGGCAACTAACTTCTTGTAACCACCCAGCGGTGATTTAAAGAGGAGCAGGGGGGTCTCTTGTGCTCCAAGTCTTTATAGCTAGGTGGGGTGTGTTTTGCTGTTGTGTGCACACGGAAAAGAAAAATGCTTATGATACTGGAATCACTGGGGGCTGCTATAGTCCATGCTAGATGCCAGTGCACATAGGAAGCTCTTAATGGTCCCCCCCCATCTGAAAATTCATAAGTCTCCAAAATTATCCTACAGGCAAATATAAACCTTAAAAATGCCCTTGCTCCTACCAGTCCTTTCATGCCTTGCTTGGCAGCCAGCTTGTCCCCAGGCCAGCAGGAAGCATCTGGGTTTGCGGGGAGGCTGTGGGAGGAAACTAGCTTGCCCATGAAAATATTGCCAGTTGCACCTTTTATTTCACACATTTAGCCACTGAGACGAAACAAAACTGTGTAAAAAACTAATTTCATACGTCGCACAATACCATTATTACCATAATCTAGTATAAAAGGGTGAACTTCACAGCATTGGTAAATACATTATGAGAGAGTCATTTAAGATCCCAGCTCAACAGCTGAATATACACACAGGCTCCAGCTATTACTAATCCGCCTGCATTTTTGCAAACAGGGCTGGCAAAATTATCACCTTCCTCCCGCTATGATCTAAGAACTTGGGCTCAGGGTTGCCTTAGGAATAACGAAACAGCTCAATGCATTGTTCATTTTTCCCCATGCTTGATTTTAAATATCTCTTTCTTTCCAGCCCATCTATAGCCTGAAACTGCGTCTTCTCCAGTATCATAGCAAAGGAAGCGCAGTGGGGTAACAGAGCAGCTCGTGCCTATTCCTGCCTCTCCCACCAGTTGCCTTGCTGGTCTTGGGAAAATCACTTCGCTGTGTCTGCTCCGCTGCGCAGCCCCGCAGGGCAGGGACGGCCCCTTGCTCTGCCTCTGCACAGCTCTCAGTGCAGCGGGTGAAACAACGCCAAAGCCAACCCGCAGCTCAAACCCGAGCAGTACCCAGTAACAGCCCCCGGCCCCGCGGCCCAGGCTCAGCGCAGCCCCTGCCAGCTCAGCAGCAAGGGCTCAGCCCTCGGCCCAGGGACTCGTCCTCCCAGGACAAGATCCAGAACTGCAAAATATGGAGCGAGTTGCACACCAGTTTATCCAAGGGCTTACAGTTCTCCTCATTGCTGCTAATGAAATAAGTTTCTAGTAAAAGCCTTTATATAGGAACATTTTTCACTGCCCATCCACCTTCTTCCCTTCCCTTCCTGCATCCAGTATCGCACCACGTTTTCCTTATTTCTGCACTGTCCAGGGGCTATTTTCCACGCGCTCTGCACTCAGCCAGCAGCTACACCTCTGCGCACGGACTCACTGGTGAACTGTGCGTGTCCGACGCCTTCCACTTTGCACTGAGCTCCTGCTTTCCCTGCAGTTTCCCTGCGTCTTTTCTCCAGGTCGCTCGGGAACCCTATCAGGCCTGCCTCCTGCAAGGCTCAGCTCGGGACCGATCCGGCCTCAGCCACCGGCGATGTGGCAGCGCATTAACGTGGTCCTTTGGGTGTGGAGGCCCACAAGGGCTCCCGAGGGGCAAGCGGGCACGCGTGCTCACCAGAGTAACTCCCAGACTAAAAGCATTTTCAAACTAGCCTGATTTGGGCCTATTTACAGCCACTGGTCATTCCTGTGGAAGGTATTAAAGACGTGATTGCCCGGAGGATTTAAACCTCTTGCCCACAGCCCAAAATCTTCCAGGAGGGGCACGAGCTCCTTTAAAAATACCACATCTGACGGCTGCTGTGCTGCATAAATGAACCTTCTTTTCTTAAGCGCTTGTTATGCACCCTGCAGAAGTACACGGCCTTCTGGGAGACCGCGCAGCGCAGAGCGAAAGCCACTGGGTCTAAGCCATCTGACTTCACTGAATACGGTCCCTAGTTAATCTTCCGCTGAAGATGATCTCTGAAGTACCAATCATGCAAAAATCGACTTTATGTTTGAAGGACAAATGCAAAGTCTCTTACTGTCCTTTTATAACACACACTCCATCACACCTGACACAACCACTTCTGTCAAATACTGTAGTTTAAATAGCTCTGTTGGTAAGTGATAAATATAAGAGCATACATTTGGATAACCTTATACCCTGGAGAGAGGAGGGCACCCTGGATTTATTGTTACGATGTTTAATATCATTTCATTTTGTCCAAAGAGAAATACTGGAGATGTTCATAAAGGTGAACCCTGTAAATCAATAAAGATGTTCTTGGTAAATCTGATTTTTAGAGAGGAAAGATTTTAGCTGTATTGTCAGGAAGGGGGGGGAGCTGATTTTAAAAAAAGAAGAAGAAAGCACATGGCACAGAAAGAAGTGCTTTCCACTTCAAGTGTCAAGAGGCGGAAACCTGCTGGTCTGGAATATCTTATCACAGGTTGTCAAACCCCCATGGTGTTTGGATGCCTCAACATGCCGCAAAAAGCAACCGAAGCAGAGGAATCCTTCCAGAACAGAACTCTGAGGTTGCCTGGATTTCTGTAATGGCAATACTGAGTTTCATCCCTCCGGGTTTCGGGAGTCTGCCCTGCTCTCAGCCGCAGCTCAGGCCAGGGTGGTTTAACACTGGCACATGGCCCGGATCCTGGTTTCCAAATGTCTCTCGTTGGCTGCATTAACACAAGAGAGGCCTCTGGACTTGGGCGCTGTACAGCAGGCAAGCTCCAGGGAACGTGCAGGGCTCTTAGCAAAGCACTTGCATATTGGTTTCCTCCCCGCAGGAGGAAGGCAGCTGGTTGTTAGGAGGACCCAGGAAGGATCTGGCCCCAAGCACTGGTGGGAGGCATCTCACAAGCTGAACCTTCCCAACCAGATATTACCTTGCAGGGCAGGATGTCCTTTGCTATTAAGTTCAGAGGGTGAAAACGTGAATGTAAACCCAGATTTCAGCATGTGATGACCTAAAGAGCAGAGATCCTTGCTAAATCTTTCCTGGAAACCAGTGGGAGAGTTTATAATTGTATTTTTACAGCTTATTTATGTTGGACTTTGTTGCCTGCTTCTTTGAACCTCCCTGATTTTGAAGGTTTGTTTGTTTTTTTGTTTCTCTAATAAGCTCTGTACTGCGATTTACTCTGTATCGCAGAAACCAGAGAAACCTCTCCGAGAGACAGACAACTCACGCAAAGAATGACTCAGACGTACGTCCCATCCTGCAGAGAAGAACAATGCTCCTGCCAGCTTGGCAGAATATGTTCAAATCTGTAACAAGGCTGCTAGAAAGCAAGAAGAAGGTTGGATGAGTTGTAGAAACAAAAGCCAAACCCTCTGATCAAAGAATCGAATTAGAGACAAAAAGGGAAAAGAGAACTGGCTGACAGTTAACCAGACACCCTGCGGGACATGGAGAACACGACTTAATCTCTCTCTGCTTCAGTTCCCCATCTGCAAAATGGCTATTGGCTTGCTTATCTCTTTAGTCAGTGGGAGGTTTGGGTCAGAGACAGTCTCTTGTTTTATGTTTGCACAATTTCTAGCTGAGTGGGTCTCTTACTGCTATGAAGGTAAACAAAAAAGAAATTCACAAACATCAAGACAGCTAAATCAAATTTCCAAATGATTATGTGTCTCACTGCTAATTACCTGTGAGTTCTTACTCAAGCTTTTTCAACTGGGGAGACATTCAGGACCTCTTTCTCCTGTGGGACACACAGATGGAGTTGGAGCTGGGGCATTTTTTCATTGTGAGCCTTACGGAGTCTCTTTCCTCTGCCTCACCCTCATCTCTATGAAACGTGTGTGGACATTATCCATTTTAAGACCATTACTCTCCATCAAATGGGGCTGAAATTGGCTGAGATGTGCAGAAATGGGTGGCTGGGAGGACATGCAGCTGCACAGCCCATTTCCAAGGGAAACAGACTCAAAACCAAGCTGGCTGGAGCAAAGCAAAACCAACTCTCTAACCTGAATCCAGAGATCAGTTTATATCCTCTAGACAGTCCTGTCTCCTTTCCGTATAGTTTAAGTCTCAAGGGGAATGTTATCACCAGGCAAATGAGAAGACAATCCATGTTTTTGATTTTCATTCAGTGCCCATCTTCTCGTCTTAACGCACTGAGGACCCAGTAGCTGGATGCTGAAACTGAAATATTTAAATGGCATCTGAAACACATACTTAAGAGGGAGAGGAACTATTACATAGAGGCGCTCACCAAAACATGGTACTAACTCTCCATCACTTAGGAGTCTTTAAATCCAGACCAGAAGAGCATAGGAATGAACCATGACTTACTGGACTCAGTGTGGAAGTCAGTCACTGAGTTCTTCTGACCTTGAGAGATGCAAGAGGCCAAACCAAAGCAACATACAGCTTCTTTCTGACCTGATAACCTCTGGGGCTGGTTCTTACTGTACAGCCTCTGCTGTACTGGTATCAACCTGGGGAGGTGAACCGCCATTGGAAGCCACCAGAGAAACACAAAGCAGAAGAGTAATGGAGACCTAAGGCTGGGGTTTCAATCCAAAACTACATCACTTATAGCGGCACATCCAGCCTGACCACAGGGTTTTCTAGATGACAAAAGAAAACTCTTCCTAATCCCACAGTCATAAAGAGTTCATCTGCAGCCAAATCCTCCCCTGGCTCTCCAGCCTTCCTAACCTGCCTCTTCAGATGAGCAGCCCATTTCCAGGGACACAGAAGCCATGCCACCCTGGGCACTCTCTCACGATGACAGGCTCCATCTCTGACACAGAGATGCTTGGTCTGACACAGCTGCCGTGCACACGATGGAGCCCGGCACTCAATGCGTTAATGCAGATCCCTGCTGGAGACCATTCATCGATGTTGATAGCAGTCCACAAGATTCTTAACCTCTGTCTAATACTGTCACGCTGAATAGATGGTTTGCCCTTGTGTTTGCAGCTTTCACTGCCTTGTCACGTAATATCTTTAGGGGCCAGAGGCCACACCACTGCTTCTATCAATCCAGCTGCGTGCCGTGCCTTATTGCATTAATCCTTTACATCTCTGTCAGGCTCTGGTAGGCACTCAAGGATGTTTACTGATATCCACTGCACAGTCAATTTCAGAGTGATCTTGGTATCTATGACCCCTCTCTTTACAAATCACATTGGTTGAAGGCTATAATTATGGGATATAATTAGAAGTGGAGTTTCATTTAATGGAGGCAGCAACATGTCAAGCGCCCCAAAGAGCCCACCAAGCTGCAGGCTATGATTCTTCCTCACTCCCCGCTGCCGCTGCTGCTGCTGTTTTGGAGCACACTAAATGCCTGTTGCACTGAGCATGACCTAGATGATTCTGATGATCTTGTCTCAGATGTTGTATCTCCAGCTATGAAGTAAAGCTCTGCCCATGCACTTAGTCCATCACTACACCTATCAGATCTTACAGGACCACAACAGACCTTACCAGCCAACTTAATCTGCTGGCTTTCAACAACTTCCACAGTAGGATCCCTCCCTTTTGAAGCAAGCCTGTCCAAGCCCAAAGCACATTCAGTGCCTGCACTCCCATTGCCTTCCCAGACCACTAATTCAAGCAGGAATGAATGTAGTAGCAAAGAGCCCCCTGTAATGAAGGCATGGACCAGTCTTAACTGTATTCATTGTTTTGAGAGAGGTTTGTTCTACTTCTCAATAATCATCCAGTAGCAAACAGACTGTGCAAAACATTCAGGGTACCTATGAACTTAGCTCTCAAATGCCTCCAGGAAGATGGAGTGCAGTCTTCAGCTCTTGATCAACCCAAACCTTTTATGGCCTGGTAGATTACAAAGCCGACCTTCTCCGGGTCATCAATGCTACAAAAAGAAGTCATTATCATGGAACAGGACCAAAATGCAAAGCAGAAAAAGATTAAAAGGATCAGTGTTGTGGGAAAGATAAGGACAAACCAACCTAGTCAGCACATACTGCTTGTACACTGCACCATCTGAGTGTCCAGCCCTGCATCAGCAGGACTTAATGAAAGGCCTTGGCAGCCTTTTGGGTCTAGTCAATCTTTGGCCTATGATTACTCACTGTTCCTGAGGTGTGAGCCTTATCTGCCACTGAGATGAGAGCAGCGATGAATCTCATACCACCTGGGAAACAGCAGTGAGCCACTTTTGATAGCACAACTGATATCCCCTGGAATGAGTTAGGTGAATCTGTTCCCCAGGCTGCTGAGCTCCCCCCGTCCTGGGAATCCAGTTCCTTGTGGGGCGTGAGAGCAACACGGCCTCAGCAGTCGGCACCCACCCAGGAACCAGCGCACAGCTCAAAACACGGCAGGTAACTCAGACGAGAAATGGCAGGAGCAGTCAAGCTATGGAAAAGACTAGTAGGGTCTCTGTTTTGAGATGATTAGAGGACATGTAGAGCCAAGAAAGTTCCTCATGAAGTAAAAGCAGTGAAGAGTATATTCCTAATTCAACTGGAGTCGCAGGAGTTCAGCTCCTTTTCAGGCATTGGAAGTGGTGAGAGGACACCAGGAATTTGTCTGGCAGCCTCAGCAAGGGGCAGCCAGGCATGACCTAACTCCCAAGGGCAGCAATGAAGGACACGCTAATACTGATACCTAGTGGGGAAGCTCCGGGGTTTCTTTGGAGAGAGACCATGAGAGAAATTAAAAACACAGTACTGGCTATTCATTAAAGTGGTATTTATTTACTTTTGTGTCTCCAAATAAAACCCATGAAGAATCCAAGGGAAGACGCACAACCATCACCACCAGAGAGAGACCCAAGTGCTGTTTCACAAGGAGCTGGAGCAATGCAACCTGAAAAGGGGAGGAACGAGCAGAAAAGAACCAACCCCAGCAAAGCTGTTTCTCAAGAGAACTGGCCGGCCTGGGTGAAATCGTTCCAGCCAACACTGGACTCCAGTCAAAGGGGAATTTTGGAAGCAGCTTCCCAGCCATCTTGAGTGAGAATCCAGCTCCCTCTCCTTCGCCCTGACAGAGCAGAGACTGGAGAAAATGATGAGGATTTTATAGCTCTCTGCGGTAAGCAGTTAATAACTCTCTCTGGCTATAGATCTGGGCTCCACTGCAGGACTGGAATAATTCACAATAAAATATGACTTTTCATTTATCACTCTGACACTTAATAAATACTTCCTGGTGAAGCCCAGGAAAGAAGAAGAAAAGGAGGGAGGGGGCATTGCATGCTTGTGGTCACCTAAGTGCTTTCAGTTGAACATGGCACATGGTGAAGGATGGTGAGAGACCAACAACTAAATGCAGGACTGAGACCTATTAGAGGAATGGATAGAGACACTGAAAGTGGTGAGAGCTCGGCTTAACTCAGATTTTTTGTCCATAACCACCATAAGAGGCACCTTCTGGGCTCTGGCAATGTCCCTTGTTCCTGGTGCACAAATGGCAAAGCAAACAGTGTGGCCCCTTCTCCTCTCTCATGCTGCTGTCACCCCACGGCCACCATGGAAGGAGCGGTGGCACTTCCTGCGGTCTGCGTGCCAACGGCCCGTGTGCCAGCATGCTTCGGCGGCCGCCTTTGCATGGGTTTGTTAATGCCTCACAGACATCCAGTGCTGTACATCTGTAGAAAGGCAGGAAAATGTTGTCTGTGTTGTCTGGGAAAAGAGACAAACCTGAGGCAGAGACTTGCCCCAAGGGAACCGACGGCAATTTGCCTGGGGCACCTCTCAGGAAGCCCTCCGGCAGACAGGCCAGCCTTGCTGGGCACGCACCTCTGCGGCCTCCGCAGGCGCAAGCAACTCCCATCGACACGCAACCTGAGATCGGGGCAGGAATCGGGTCCTGGTGCCTCAAAATCCCACCTGGCTCCAGAAAGAAGAGGCAGCTCACCCTCAGGCAATGGAAAGCAAGCCAGCAAGTGACACCGGCAGGAGCTGCCGTCCGCAGGCGGCACCAGCTCCCCCCGAAATCACAGCTGCCTCCGAGGCGACTGGTGCTCCCCACTGCCCACGTGCCCCGGGGCTGCTGGCAGGCTCTGCTCCCAGGGCAGTGCTTGCTTCATGGCAGCAGCCCGTGCCCACCTGCAGGGTTTCTTTGCTGAATTCCCTTCGCCTTGAGCTGTCACAGGAAACAGCGCAGACACCAGCCTTTGTAAATCAAGAGCGCCAGGCATGGCTTACTACGACACACACAGCAAAGGAAGTCAGTGGGAGCTAACCTGCCCGTGGCTCTTTGATGTAGTTATATTGCAGATGATCTGTCCACTACATCCCATCTTCTCAAAGGTTTTTCTTTCTGCATTGATGCAATTGCCCTCTCGATTCCTTGCATCTACACACTTTCTCAGCCGATCTATGGAAGAAACTCTAGTCCTCCCGCACCCTGAAGAGGCTTGTAGCAGCTGCTGCTGTGTTCGCACAAATCCTGAGGGACCGCAGAGCTGTGGAGGCCCCTGGTTCCCCTCTCCCTGCTCCCCGGCTGTTCCTCTCAAAGCGATGGAGTCCTGCTTCAGCTGAAGAGCTCACCCCGACACGGGGGAGCCGAGGATATTGCTGTATTGCTCTAAACGTTCTGGAACTGTTTTAGCAACAGAAGCAAACAACAAACATTATCCTGTGCACAATATCGACTCAGTTAATTGGCAAGTGAGGTGTTGGACTGGCCTCCTGCTTGGCTTAAATTGTATATGCACCGAGCACTGTCTCTGCTCATCATGCTGTCAGTGGGAAAGGCTCCATACAGGGTAATCACACGCTGCTGCAAACTCAGTGCTCAGTAAAGCTGCAAATCAAAAGAAAATAGCAGACAAACAAAGAGAGGAGACAGAAGGAGGGGCGGAGGGGACCAGACTGGGGAGCACAAGCAAACTTGCAGTCTGCAACCCAGCTGCACCTTCTGGGAGCTCAAGGATTCACAAGAAGCTTCTCCAGGTTGACCTGGGGACATGGGGGCTACAGAGAGACCCAGCAGGAACGGAGAGGAAAGAGAGGGCTGTGTAGCTGCACGAGCGAGTCTTGTATCTTCCAGCCATGGTGCTGCCAGGAGAGGGGAGAGCCGGCACCGGGCAGTAGCGTAACGGAAGACAGAGGGTGCCCTGCCCCTGACTTCTTGTGTGACCTTGGGAAAGTCAATTATACTTCCTTTGACACAGTTCCCACACGGCAAAGGAGCACCGCAGTCCATGTGGCGTCCCTCCCTGCTGCTTGCCGCGTAAGGGCCAGGATGCACACGTGTGCCCAGAAGTATCTAAAATTGTTCTAAGCAATTATGTGCCTAACTCACTTGGGTCTTGTCCTATTTCAGTGCAGCCTCAGGCATCCAAACGCCTCTCCGAATCCAGCCTTAGCCTCTTTGAGGCAGCATATTGTCTCTTACTGTAACTGTCCATATAAATATGTGTCTGTGTACGCAGGCACACGCACACTGCTGCTTCGTAGTTCTGCGGACAAAGTAACCGAAGGGCTGCAGAAGTCTACAAATACAAGCCAGCTCCTGGGCTGTTTCAGGCCTGTGGTCACCTCGCAGGTTTTTACTGCAGGTGGGAACATCTTGGCTACTAAACTGTGAGTCTGATTCTCTTCCCACTTTGCACCCAGGCTGCACAAGACCTCGCCTGTTCCTCCCTGCCAGCCGGTCAGGAGCTGGGCAGAAAAACGCCGATGGCCCTGCTGGTTGTTCGATGCCCACAACGGTTACAGAGTGTTTTCGCCCAGCCGACACTTCTCGGGAGCTAATGAGTCAGACGTGGAAGCACAAGCAGACCGAGGGAAAGCAAACCAGCCTGTAGGCTCTTTAGCCATGAACTGGGAAAAACAAAACAAACCCCCCACACAGCCCACATGCATTAGCAGTAAGGAAGGTGGCTGTGACAGGGGGTTAATGAACCAACTGCTCAATTCTCTGGGAGACAGGCATTTAATTTATAGCTGCCAGGAAATCCCACACATTTGGGGATCTCATTCTTGGTGGAGGTGGTGTCACATCAGAGAAGTATAGGGGTAATCTGGCCTCTGGGGACGAGAGCGGCTCTGCGCAATAGCAGCTCCATTAAAGCCCTCTTCCCCAGCGCTGTACGTGCCAGGAGGTGCAGAGAGTTCAGGGCAGTGAGAATTTACACTCCCAGGCTCTGACAGCCGCTTTGGCTAGGGTTCAGGCGTGTTTGCTAGGGAGGCACTTGCGAGAGGGTGTTAGCCTTTCTGTTAAGCTCATGTTCAGACAGGACGACAAAGATGGGAAAAAAGCATGCGGATGAGAGCAATCCATAATGCTGAAGTCAGGCCACGTGGCCGCCAGGCGTATCTGACGCACAGATTAGTTCTCCACTTGAAAGCAGCAAACTTAATTTGTTAGTACAGGACTTACTCTCCGCTTTTGTATATACTGCCTAACCCCAGTTCCCAAGTTCATCTGGAAAGCAGACGTTTCCATTAGCAGGGCTTAAAACTCAGCTCTGTCAGCACTTCCACTACAAGTTTGGAGGAGTTGTTGTAACTCCCCATAAAGCATCGGCTCCCAGCTGGAACACAGCACACAAGAGGGGGAGATATATCTACATAAGTCCCATTAACACTTAACGTTCATTATCTCCTGGGCCCTGTACTTGGAAAATACCTCCTGAGCTCAGTGCAGCAGCCAGCATCCTTACCAGATTTACTCTGCAGTCATTTGGCTGGGGATTTTAGTTAAGGTTTAACTAGATTGGCAGACATTGCTTTTCCGGTGGCTTCTGTTCCAACTCCAGGTTTCTCTAAAGCAACTGAGATGCATTGGCAGAGTATGCGGGGTGTTAATTACCAGCTACGAGCACACCCTCACATGCAATGAGATTTTTCATTCACAATCTGGAATTGAACACTATTGCAAACAAAGCGCCAGGCTGTGTGAAAAGGGGTGTTTTCTTTATACCTGCCATCAAACTGGGTGAGAGCTTGGGAGCCAGGTGGCTAGTTAATGTGGGGACAGCAAGGAGGAATAGATTTAGGAAGAGAACACCGTGAGCCAGACTAAGCACTTCACGTGTGTGATCATGTACTGCAGAATGAGTGCGCACTGGTACACTGCAGGAACCAGCCCAGGAAAGCAGGGGATGTTACAAATCCACCCTGACTCACGGCAGATGTTCCAAGATCCTGGCTCCCAACAGCACCGACCTGCCGTGGCATCTCACTGCTGTTGCTCACAGACCCTTATTTTGCTTTTCTTCATGTTTTTCAGCCTGATAAGGAACGAGAACATGAACTACAGCCTACGGTACGTTTGTTCCTTAAGAGTTGCTGCCTGTGGGCCAGGTGAATGTGGGAGGTCACTACCTTAGATGAACTCCTGCATGAAGAAACAAGGCATCCAGCCATACAGGAGCAATGTGAGAGCTCGTATTGTTTAGCAGCAGAGAGGGAGCTGCTTCAATTCCAGGCTGAAAGAGGAAGGCAAAAAACAACCGCAGCACTTTATCTACCAAACATTTCTGTGTCTCACATTAAATTGGATTTTTTCAGAGTCTGCATCTCCCTCCCCAGGAGTCAAGGTTGGAAACATCCTTCTGAGAAATGCCGACAGAGGCAAAGAGAAACCCAGAGATATTTCAGCATCACTGGTGGGTTTCAAGGCTGCAGCAGAATTTTCTCTCCTTTCCATCCTAACCTTATCTCTAAAGCTGTTAATGTGTAAAGCCTGGGACCTTGTGACTCCCATGGCAGATAACGAATAGGGAGCATCACAGGCAGTGAGACTTATTAAAGATCCACATGTCCACATCCTGGAGAGCTGCAGAGACAAATCTCTGGGAGCCCAGCAGCACACTAGGCAGACTTCTTGAGATCCCTAGCTGGATGGCAGATTTCTCCTCCATTCGCCAGTGGGATTACTGCTTGAGGGCAGAGAACACACTTCTTTCTGTCTTGTTTTTGGGAGATCTCTTCCCAAGTGCAGCAGGGGAAGGGGACAGAGAGGGAGAATTGACAATTCACACTGAAGCCTCCCAAGATTTTTGTCTAGCCTGGAGGTTGTGCAACTTCTGGGGTCTTGCTTAACACTCGGAACTAAGTCTGAGGTCTTGGCATTTAGAGCAGGATATTAAGCTGGAGAGGCGCTCCAGAAGCAAACGTGATGTGGGTGCCTTGCAGCAGCATCTTCAAAATAACCAGGCAGAAGTGAAGGCATTTCCACTGTGTTTGGAGCTGTACAAAAGACACAAGCTCTGAAGAGCTTACAACCAAAATGGATGAGACAGGGCATGCAGAAAGTGGATAGGAAGGCACAGTAATTAGAAAGGTTATTTTTGCACTGCAGAGCATAACAAGTCTCTGAATAAACCCACTCCAGCCATGCATATAGGGTTACTCACAAGCCCAAGTAGGACTGAACAGTATCCATTATCAGGAAAAGAAACCTCTAAGAGGAAACCTAGCCATTGCTACTAACGCATCAGATGACCCTCTTCAAGATACAAGTGTTTGAAGATGCTGAATATCATTTTTGGAGATGAAATAAACTCAGTCCCTGCCCTCAGCATCAGATTTCATGCTGGATTTTTCCTCCTGCAGCTCCAAGTCTCCTGGACTTTGCTGGAGATGCTGCCTATTTTTAACCTGCCTTGGCACTTATGTTATCATTCATGTCAGAATGAGGCCAGGCATTAAATATATCTTTCCACCAAAACTTCCCAGATTTCTTTAATTTAGTCATTCTAGTGTGATGCCTACTACACTTTGGGGAGCACTCAAGAACACGTCTCAGACCTGCACTGAGACGAGACTCCTGCCTCCGAAAGCAATGAGAAGTAGCATGAGAGCACGTGTACGCAGCATGTGTGATTGAGAGGGAAGCTCCTGCCCCTGAAAAGGATATTTTCTTGTGATCCCCAAGTCCTACACCAGAACTGCATTTCAGGTGCCTTGACACTCACACGTCACCAACTCGTCAGCAGTCCCACGGCATCTGCCATGGGTAGTACATCAATACCTGCTATCAGCACAACCCAGTACAACAGCTTCTCACATGAGAACTTCTCCAGATTTCAAGGCTAAGAGGTGCCGAGACCTTCCAAGGAAATTCCAGGGGTCTTGTATAACACTTACCAGTCTGACAGACTAATTGCCTTATAATTCAAACAAATTACAGTATATACTGGAAGCAATTACATGCAGATGACTGGGGTGACTCTCATTTCCTCTACAATTTCTTCTGAGCCTTTTTTTCCGGTATCAATTCCATTGATAAAAAAGTCTTGGAAATTATTAACACGCAAAACCACATTTTATTAAAGCTTATTTTAGGAGCTGTGTGTTAAACCCACATGTGGATACAAGGACTCGCGAGGAATCGCTCCTCCTCTTTAAGGTCTCAATACAAAAGCCTTCCTGCATTGCCTTCTGGGACGCATGCCAGCCAAGAGCCTGAGAAATGGTGTAGTAATAAAAATGTAACACGATGTATCGTAAATTATAAACAGGAAGGGACTGATGAGGGAGGTGGTGAGTGGATGTGCCTTTCACCTCTTGCAACGAGCTCAAAGACTGCCTAAGGTCTCTTGCCTACAAGAACTTAGGAGGAGGTTTCTCAGCCTGCTTTGCACCTGCGAGACTTCTCTGCAAAGACATAGGCTGAGTCTCCCCACACCAGAGAAGCAACGCTTCTTCACCTGGCGTGGTTAGGAATCCCCTCAGGGCGAAGGGCGCTAAGCACCGCTCAGAGCGGAGGCCCTGACCTGCGTGCGACAGAGCACTGCTCGGCTCTGCTCACATGGTTTCCTGGATGGGGACCCGCAACAGCGCAGAGGGACACACAGCCCATCCCGTCGGCCCTGCTGCAGGGGAGATGCTCTGCAGCAGACAGGCGGGATGAACGTCTCAATCTGCCAGATGCAGAACCGGCCTTCTGCGACTGCCTTTCCCACCAAGCGGTGCAGGACGTGCACACACACACACACACACACACACACACACACGCACAGTCTCCTGCCTATTCGCACGAGACTTCCTCAATAGCAAGATAGACCTGCTTTACTCAGACAGGAGCCAATCAGAAACATCTAGCAAAAAAGGATTTTTCTTTAAATTATTATTTATAAAACATGCCAAGTCCTCACAGCTTAATTTCATTCTTCTGTTTATTTTGTAGGAAGGTACCAGCTTTTCTCAGGGAAGATGAGACTCCAGAATGGCCAACAGTTCTGCAACGAGGAAGTTCGCTTACTCCCCAACACGTAGCAGAAAAGCTAAGGAGGGATTTGAGACCCTCGCCTCTCCTCTATGCCACAGCATCTATTCCCCAGACTTTCTCAGGCTCGCTCACTCTCATTTTAAGAAAGCCGTTAAAATATCACAGGTACAGACATAAGGAAATCAGGAATTTTTAAAATCTCAGCTGTTCTGTGGGACGGAAAAGAGAATTTCCTTCCTAGGCATAAACCCTGCCTTCCAGACGGTCCCACAGCCCAGCTTCGTGTGCCAAACGTCCTTCCTCCACCACCTGCTCGCCCCAGGGGGAATTGAGGCAGACCTGCCCATGCACGAGTCTAGGGCCTCCTGCATTGTACATCTGCCCCAGATTCACGTCCGCAAGCTCCTTGGCATTCCCCTGCTCTGGGGATACTGGGAAGCCATTTATTGCATGTACATGTGCCTTGGGGGTACAGCTGGCAGATACCAACCCAAACGAACGCAGCAGGAAGGAGTCTAGAGATGCTGGTGCCTGGGGATTTGCAACGGGACATCAGCAGCTCATTGCATCTTGACTGCTGAGGCAGGAAATGATGCACATTTTGTTGACCTGAGGACAGGGGGACACATCATAATTTCCTGAAGGTCCGTCTGGTGCTGAGGGAGCACTAGGTCTTGCTACACAGCTGTGACAGAGGGATGTGAAGGGCCCTTCGTCACACCTGTGCAAGTGGAAAGCCGAAACGGACCGCATTTGTGGGAGAAAGAGTGAGTATGTTGAAAGACAGATGCTGGGGGCACTATCTCTGCCCCCTGAAAATGTGGGAAAGGTATTTTCTTTTTATTTCAGAAATGACAAACCATTTTCCTGCACCATTTCCTAAAAGGAATTAAGCACTTCATTTCAAGGCAGCCCTTTTTGCATTCACTACACTGCCTAAGAAAAGTTACAGGGAGCAACATATTACTTGAGTTTTCAATGTGGACTCAAATGAAATGCTTCTGGTTTGAACCCTTAACAAAACAATTTTGCCAAAGAAAATCCTCAAAATCCTTGCTCTTCCTGGCTCCACACAGAGCCTTTTCCCTGTTTGTCTGACCCCTGAAGCACCCGTTTGTCTCCTAACCCTCCTGCAAAGATAAAAGCAAAGCCAGAGATGAAGCTCTGAGGGAACCCTGGCTCACTGGCCTCCACTGCAGGTCGTCCGCACAACAAGGAGCATCAGCTGAACCCTCGGTCCAGGGGCAGCTGCTCCGTATAACACCACTGACCTCAGAAAGGCTGAAATGTCACTGCCCCCCATGTGTGTCATTCTCTCCCATGGAATCACCCCCTCTACTTCATCTCCCCTCATTTGCTGCATTTCCAGGGCCAACCAGCCTAATGCTTGAAGTCCTACACCGCTAGGGAAGGGTGGCCCAGAGCCTTCACCGTGGAGCCAGTTAATTGACCCAACCCACAACCTTTAAGATACTGGGATTTAATTTATTTGTTCTTTTTATAAACGACCTCAGTTTATTCACTTGAGGAACACAGAAAGATGAAGCAATAACACAAGCTACTTGAGGAACCAGTCACATCCTTACTCATTACGTTGTCCTTCTTTAGCTTTTATGCACTGCGGCTCTGCTCTTTCGTGTCCATCTTAAAATGCTTGTACTGAATCTTTATTAAAAAGCAGCAGTTCTAACTGGAGCGTTAGGAGAAAAGCCGACTCCCTGCAGCAGACAGGGACTGCAGACTGCCTCACAACGGCCAGTGCGACCAGTCTGCTCTGCTGTGCAGACAGAAATCCCTGCACCGACGACAGCGTGCAGGAAGAGCCTCTCCAGGCGTGAAGGAGCCGGCTAAGAGCCTGTACTGCTGGGAGCAAGTGGGAGGGAGTCGAAGATGAGCCATCACCCAGGACTCGAAGGAGACGGGGTGGGAGACAGATCAGGAGCACGTCTCCTCCTGGCCAGCAATTTGGGGTGCAGGGGGAGGTGAGCTCCCCTCCCTCCTCCAGGATGAGAGCCCGTGGCAGGGGGGTGCAATGAGACTAGTCCAAACCTAGCCCACCACCATTATGGCCCCAGGAGGTTCAGACCTTTCCCAGCCCTGCTGTGACAGCCCAGCCCTTCCCAGCTCAGGCCGTGCTGGGGCCTTCGGAGAGCTGCGGAGGCCAGCAGCTGCAGAGACAGAGACAGCTCTCGGCAAAATGCCGGCCGTGTGCAAGGGTAAATGGCCTCCTCTCCTCCACGGATCTTCCTTGTGATGGCTGAGGAATTATTTCCCTTGGCCACCTGTTTCAGAAACTGGAGAACAGTTGGGGGAACTGAGGTTTGTGTCAGAGCTACAAACCCTTAAGCAAAGCCAGAGATCCCTCCAGCCTGGGGGGAAACTGTTTTCCCGGTTTCCCCACCTCAGACCCAAGATCTTAAAGGCAGCTTCAATAGACCCACATCTTCAGCGCTTGCCCCAGTGAGAACTCAAATGCTTCGTTTCTGATCTCCTTTGAATTCAAAATGATCAAATCTCAGGGACCTAGATACAAACCCATCCCTAGCTGTGCTTAGGCAGCCTCTAAATGCCTGTCTTCAGCTGTGGCCAAGGAACTGGGCTTGTGCCCCGGGATGGATCTATTCGTTGTAGTTACATCAGGGAACGGAGAATAGGCCCAAGACCTCCCGCTTGGAAATGCACATCCCAGGAACAAGAGAAGGTGTGAAGGGTCCATCCTCCGTACCTCCGCTTCCCTCCTCGATAAAGGAAGGGGAATGATAATTCCCCTGCCTTGCACGGATGTTATAGGAAAGCTTTCCTGCCTCGTGTTAGTGGAACTGCTTTTAGTCCCTGCTTTTCCATCCCCACTGTGGAGAGGGAGCTGTGCCCTGCAAAAGCCAGCGCAGAGTGGTATTCATGCTGCATAACCTTCCCACCCACGAAAAGGGTGGTTATTTGCTCTGGGCTCTGTTTAATTTATTAGACTGACCAGAGGAGATGAATTTAGGAGCCCTGCATCATCCTCTGAAGAAATCTCCCTCTTTATGGCCTGGCATGTCAAACACCTGCGGTAAATGGTACAAACAGCCCTTCCCTCTAAGCACCACTCATCTGTAGACCTGTTCCAGACAGAGGGAGGAAGCTGTGTGGAACTGCAGGGCTATTCTGCAGACCCACGCTGCACGGCAGATCGGACAGATTTCATCAGCTCCCACCTGGGAGCACAAGAGGATGAATTTTTCCAAAACAAAAAGTCTATGGAAGCAGACACACCAGCCGGTAGGAAAAGCGAATCAGCCCTGGCAGCTTGGACTGAGATTTCTCCTTCCAAGCACCACAGGGGACTGACAATTACAATTAAAACCAAATCCCCTAGAACAGGCGAGGTTTTGGCCGCTGCCCAGCTATGCCAGCATCACCGGTCGGCACAGGGGCCCTGCCTGTTCCCGGGGCCAGCGCCACCCTCGCGTCCCTCCCAGTCCTTCCCCCGCGGCGGGGAGGAACCTGCTAGCGGTTGCTGAAATGCAGCAGTCTCCGAGCAGACCATCGCAGCTGCTCAACAAGGCACCGCCACGCACATGCAGGCTCAGGCCAGACGTGAGGAAAGAAACCACCTCCTGCTGCAGCGGCAGTAAAAGTCCTTCCCAATTGTTAAAGCCAGAAAGAAACCAGTTTTTCTCTTTTTTTGCAGTCTCTCATCCCCTCCCCTCCTTCCCTGACTGGTACAAGACTGTACAAGATGGAGAAAAGCCAATTGCAATTAAACACTTCATTCCTCAATGAACGGCTTGGTTTGTAAACAACAACAGGGACAAAAAATTGCAGCTCTCAGCAAAACCAGCCCAGCTTTCTTTGCAAAATACCGCAGGTCTCCAGCGAGATATTGCTCCTCTCCTCATCCTTCTGAGCTCTCCCATGGGTGCCCCATTGCCCCTCCGACCCCTCTTCGTCCCAGATTTAAAGCCTATCAGAGGTAATAGGAAGAGGTGTACGCAGGCACGGAGACATCCTGGCCTGGAAGCCGTTCCTCTGGAAAAGCACTGCAAACCTGCTCCTTTAGATAAATAAATAGCGTGTCCCCTGTGAGACATCATCTGCAAAGCACTATCGTACGATGCCTCCACTGTCATAATTTCCTATGTCCTTATTGCCCGACAGCCTCCATAAAGAGCCGGCAGGTTTATGTGCCACTTAAAACCAACCTATTACTAGCAGCAAACTTCCTTCAACAAGTTCCTGTGTGCTTTGACTCAAAAGCAGGAGAAGCACCTCTCCGCGTGACCAGCCAGCGCTATCCTCACACCGCAGCAGCACCCAGGGGAGGGCGGTTACCGCTCCCGGAACAGAGCCTGGTCCTCCACCGCTGTCTCTTGGGGCAGCAGCGCTGAGCTAAGTACAATTACACCAGAAGATCGAACCCAGCATGCACAATTTATATACTGCAAGACACGACTGATGTTTCCCTATAGGCTATGCATGAAGGGAAGCAGGTTTTCTATAGATATAAACAGACACTGATATCAATGCAGTAAAGAGGGGTTGCATGGCTCGAAGGTTTGATACAGTGGGCATGTCCGGAGGCCACTGTGCTGGAGGGGCTCAAGGACCGCCGGCGCGGTTTGCAACCCTATAGCCACAGGTTCATTTGGGACTGAACCGCAGGAGCTGCACTGATCTGCACGCTGCTTTACGCTAGCCGCAGATGGGCCTGGGGGACTCGACAAACGCAAGCCCTTCCTGCAATATGCAGCGATCTCTGAACAGAAAGGGGAGAAGTACCTAAAGTCCCCTGAACCTTTCCAGCTGCCCCATACATAGATCTCTGATCAAACAGTGATTTTTATTTTAAAATACTAAGATGTGGGGTTTTTTTCCAGTGAAAAGAGATCAAAACATAAAATGCAGGGGCAAGCCCATTACCCTAAACTGTCCCATCTGCTTCACGATCAGATTTTACGCAATGAAGGCTAGAGTATTTGTTTTATTTCCAAAGAGCATATGGTTTGATTTTTAAAAGCTCAGCCACTCACCAGCAGGGCCAGCCTTCCAGCAAAGCGTGGTGCACAGCAGCTCCTCCGGTGACACATGGGACTGGTTTTTGAAAGAGCCCCTCACCCAGGCTGCGCATTTGAAGTCCCTGGAAAAACTGCCCTTGCTTGGGAGAGCTGAACAGCAGCAAAGCAAGCTGCCGAATGCAGGAATGTAATCCATCTGTCCAAAAGCGAGGAAGACTTAAAACCAAAAAAAAAAAAAAAAGCAGAAATAAAATAAAATAGAGAGGAAAAAAGAAAGGCAGAAAAGGGTTGAATAAATTTCCCCTTTGGTTTTAGACTAGTAACACCATAAATGCTACTGAATAAATCACCCACAGACCAGGGAACTGAAATAATACAGGGGAAAACCTGACTTCCCATTCATCACACTCACCCTGACATATAATAAATGCCTCTCATTCAACCCAAATGAATTAGCATAGTCAACACAGCAGGCTTACATACCGATGCCCACAGATTGCTCTGCTCTTTGCTCTCGGGCTGAAGCTCCCTTTCCGGCCACCTCCTGCCCTACACTGCCTCCTCCCAGGGAAATCAAACCAGCCCTGGCTAGACCGAGACGTTCTCACCACCGCTGGTCCCTGGGGCATCGGGGTCTCTTTGGAGCGCCCACAAGCCCCAGTGGGGATGAGCTATACCGCATGGCATGAAAACGCAGGCCCCAATAGATGCTAATCGCTGTTTCCTCCTTCCAGCCTTTCCCAGGGAGCTGGCAGAGGAGCAGCAGACCAGGAAGCAGCATGTCAGAGTCCCAGCACGGGGTTTTATCACCGGGACAGTGGTGTCTCCCTGGCACCCTACTTTGCAAGCCCAGGAGACAGTGCCAGGGATGAGCCATTCCCTCGGTGCCCCAACGCACGGGTACGGGAGAGCACAGTCAGTGAGGGCAAACGTGCGTCCACGTAGCGGAGCCGCCAACATGCAGCTCACGGGGAGTCTTCAGACGGGACCCTGCACAAACCGTACTGCTGGCACCAGTCTGGAAGGGCATACAGCAGCCCGGGCATGGCAGGACAGTCACAGGCAACCAGATTTACCCCAGGAAACCCCAGCCAGCACCTGCCGTGAATGCTGTCACTGAAACGCCATTTATCTGTGATGGAAACTAACACCGGCTCTAGCCAGCACGGACCCAGCTGCGGCTGCAATGGGACACACACCTGCGGACCACGCCGTGGCAAGGATGCGACAGGCAGCCTCCACCGGCAAAGGCCCCGTCCCCAGAGACGGAGCAGGAACACTGCTGCGGGTGAGGGGTGGTGGGACGCGCTCCCACTGGTCCCTGCGAGCCCAGGGCCACGCCGGGAAGGGAGCCCAGCCCGCGGCAAACTGCACGCGGCAGGGTCCGGCTGCGGGCGGCCAAAGTCGCAGAAGTAACATCATTTTAAAGCAAACTGGAAACAACCTCTACTGATGCTCTGAAGGTCTGAAAACACCACTGGTGGATTAAATCCATTTCATGGGGAAATATCATGCCAGGTCTGAGTGATTGCCCAGAGGTAGGCTGCAGCGATGTGAAAATGGGTGATAAATATTAAGAGACTGAGATGAGAGACGTATAATGGAATGTCTGACAAAGCCTTAATTAGAGCCTTGTATATACACTGAAAAAATACATTTAGCCGATAGCAGCACTGGGGGGTTGAGGCTTTCTACAATGTGCTTAGGTTAAAATAAACATTTATTTTAAGCACAGGCAAGTCATTTGACTAGTTAGTTTAAAGTCAAGATAGGTGAATAGCTTACAGTAAATAATCTACTGCATGTATTTATTCAAACTTCTTTTTAGCTTGGATTTCCTAAGGAAAAAAAGGCTGTTATTGCTTTGTGTTAGTCATTTCCTCCTAATACCTCTCGAATCTCTTGGCCAATTTCTCTGCGACTCAACACAGAAATAAAGGGCTCGGAAACGTTACGTCCCTCCAAGTGCAGTGGGAATGGGTGGCCCAGGATCCCCACTCGTGAACAGCTGCTAGAAAAGCCAGACCGGATGCCTGCAGGTTTCTGAAGCTCCTCTTTGCCTGCTTATAACCCTCCCAACTCCTGCCTCAAATAACTGCTCCCTCAGATAGCCCAGCACCGATCCCAGATGCATTCTGGTCAAGGTGTTATTTTCACGGTAGCTTCTCATGGCTTCTTTCCTCTCCTCTCTTTGGCTATTTAAGTCTGGGGACTCCTCAGAGCAGCGTATGACTCCACCCAAAAGCTCCCCCCAAACCTTTGCTATTAATTATCCGTATCACCAGATCTCCCCGTCACAACCCCTGCGGAGGAAAGGCGGGAGCTCCCTGCTCTGAATCACAGCTCCAGCTTTGGCTCTCTGAAAGCAGATGGCAGTTTCAAACAATTCATGTAACTGCTTCAACAGCTCCTCACCTGCCTCTGAAATAACGCGCAGAGCAACTGCACAGCCCCTCGGACCACCCTCAGTGAGCACCCAGCCGTCGCGGGTCAGACAAACTGCCCCGGATCGCCCTGGATACACCCTGCTCCCTGGCAGGGTGAGCGAGCGCTGGGTGCAAGCGCCGCTCCTGCAATGCTCATCACCGACGGCGGCGGCTGGGAAGGACTCGCGAGACATCTCGTCCGTTCCCCTTGCTCCAAGGCAGGAGTCGAACACCTCACACGTTTCTGTCAGACTTGTCCAATCTGTTCTTAAACACCGCCAGTGACAGAGCTGCCACATCGCCCTCCGGTGACCTCCTTCCATCGGTCATATTGTCACCCGCGGCCAGAGCCCTGGAAGACTAACGGTGCTTTTCCTGGGGAATGAGTCAATCCACGTTGGGGTCTTCAATTCTCCAGGGTGTCAGAAAAGGTCACACGCAAACCTGTCTGCGAATGCTGTTCCCTCCGCGGCTTCCTGCAGGCTGTGAGCTCCCACAGCCCAACACTGCCTACCATGGCGCATCGGGACCCGGGCCCCAAATACCCCCTCCGTGTCCCCCTAGACCTTTAGGGATTTTGCAGCGGACCAAAGAGACCATTAGGACCCTCTCGGCACCATCAGAGCAGCAAAACCAGGGAACTCCCTTCTCTCCTCCTACTAAAAGCCTCTCACCCAGCCCTTCAGCGCAACAGGTTTTGCAAGAGAGTCATGCATTATTAATAGGCCCATCTTTTCACCAAAGTCAGCCGTTTGCAGCCTAAAGAGCTCAAGATACCGGGTTCCCAGCGACAGAGCTGGCTTTCCTCACAAGCACACAGCCTGGGAAGAAGGTCAGCGTGCTCAGCCGCACAGCAGCGTTGGGGAGGCCAGCGCAAGCCAGGCGGCTATGAAGTGCAGAGTGCCTGGAGATTGATGGCGTTGTCGCCTGTGCCCACCACTTCTTGGTTGCCAACCGGCAGAATGGATGTGCTGCTTTGCATAATGCTTGTACTGCGAATATTATTAACCTCATATATCACTGGGGAACGCATAGAGCTCCCGTTCGCAGGGAGCACCAGGGCCGGCCCTATTCAATCTACTTCTATAAACAGAAACAAGGACCGTTTAATAAGCAAGAGGCAGCTGGTGTCCTTAGAGGTTAGGTTTTTGTGTTGATTTTTTTCCCCTCTACAAAAGATAAATATGCCCAGGAAATTTTCTGCTCTGGATTTTCATCTTGTCGACCTCTCTTAAACTAAGCGGGGTCAAGCATTGGTCAGTAGTTGGATGGGAGATCTCAAGGGAAAACAAAATCCACAGTATGGGAGGAGGGAAATACTTGTGACTTGGCTTTTCGGAGACTAATGTTCTTCTCTTTGAGCCAGCACCGAATCTCCGTTCCAGGCAGGGTTAAGATGACAAGCACAGCTGCAGAAGGCTGCTTTTTCCTTTGGGATGTGAAATCAGAGCGGGCTGGCACCTTCTCAGGAACCAAAGGGAGTTAGGCACCAGAATTACCTAAGAGTCAAGCGTCCTTCGAGGTCCTTTTAGAAAACACCAGCCTTGATTATAAAATCTCATATCAGGCTCTTTCCAAAAATAGCTATTAGCCAAGGGGTAGCTATCTAATGCCCCAGGGAAAAGGCACTGTAGCCTGCATCTCCCCCTAAATTTATGCAGCGATTACATTTGGATCCAGCATGTTTGTTTCGCCTGCTGAACTGCCCCGCATGCTCAGGGTATGTTTTTCAACAGCTCCCCACGTACTGTTCCTGTGCTGCCTGAATTTCCCTGGTGAGTAAAATGATTTCTATGTTCAGTAGCCTGTAAAGCACTTGGAAATCTTTCAGATGAAAGGCCCTCATCCAAAAGTGTATAATAAGATTTCATTATTGTATCATTTATTCTCATTATCGCTAATAGCAGTGGTTGTATAAAATGTTCTTCCCGTGATCAGAACCGACTATCTAGCAAACACCCCGGCCCGCAGAGGCTAAGGACAAAGGAGGCGTCAGGGAACAGGCATCCGGAGCTCACTCAGCTGCTCTCAGCTCCCCATACATCCTCGCCGGCTCTTTGAAGATTTTAATTAGAAGCCTGTGGAACGGTGTTACACCAGGACCTGGACCTGATCCAGAGGTATAAAGGACAACAGGCAAACTGTGAGCCTTCCTTCATTGCGGAAATCAGGCTCTTTTGGACTTAAAAGGAAGCTGGAGACAGGGCAGCTGGGAGGTCTGCGGGGACACGGCACGTTCTGCAGGGAAAGGGGCCGTTCGGATTCGCACGGCTCTGTTTCCAGCGCACAGGCTGCCCTTGGGCTTTGCTGTGAGCACACAGGCTTGCTAAGCTCTGGGGTGCAAGGTGGGCTGCAGGGTGAGGGGAGTTTCAATGAGAAATCGAGGGTGTGGGGAAACGAGGATTCCTAATTTAGCACCAGAAAAACAGGCCAGAGAGAAAATTGGGGAACAGAGCATGGAGAGAGAATGAAAAAAGGAAAGAGGAGAGAAGAGATCGAAGGAGGAGGGAGAGAAAAAAGCACTGCTCACTTGGGACAACCAAGGAAGTAGTGTTCAGAGCTGTAGAACTAATTCTCCCACGAAAATATATGAACTGAGTGTAGGATTTATAAGCAAGAGAGATACAAGGAACAGCTGGCTGAGTGGTGTTTGAATGGTAATGGAAAGTGTTTACAATGTTGGCAAAGCAACTTGACAGGCAAGAAAAGCCTAGTCATCATTTAGGGCAAGAAATAAAAGAGGCGACAGTTGTAAGATCTCTCACCACCTAGAGGGATTGAGAATGAGGGACTTCAGCATCATCCCCGCTCTTTGCCCGCGTGCCGTAACTTCAGTAACTCGTATCTCCACACAGACACTTGTAGCCGTACACATGTCAAACAGTGCAGTGACAAAGAAGGGACCTTCCTCAGCCAGGGCTTGGGGAGAACAGATGGAAAGGGAGGCAACTTGGACCTGTGCCGTGCCAGGGCGATCAAGACCAGGAAAAAGCAGTTAGAACTGGATTTGATGCTGGAGACCCAGCACCCTTCAGTCAGTGGCAATGTCTGGAGACAGTCCAGTATAAAGAGAGAAGTCTCTAGATTTAAGGGAGAAGAGATGGCTGAGATCTGACTGCAGATGCAAGGTCACGAGTTAGAAATACACAGATAAGAGAGTGATTCAACTTTTATTTAGTGTGAACAGGAAAGTTAATATCCAGCTCCACAAGCTGCTTAAAATTCATTGCACTTGAAAATTAAGCAAAGCAAAGAGCACGAGTTGTGTTTTCTCCCCAGATCATGGGTTGTCTCCAAATGAAAGAGGGAACCACCAAGTTCCTCTAGGCTTGGGTAATGCAGGAAATTATTGTCAATTCCCCCTCAAAGAAGGGGGAATTCAGTCAAAGAAAACATTTTTCAATGTCTAGCTCCGGTTCCAGCAGCCAAACCAAAGGCAAGATATATATGGTACTCCTGATGTTAGGCCAGATGATATCCAGTCTTTAGGGATGCAGAGAAAGAGGAGGATGCTCTGCTCAGCTCTGGTGTCCTCTTTCCAGGGTGACAGATCCAAGCACCCCAACGGAGATTTAAAAAAATAAGCTCAAGATGTTGTCAGAGCCATTCATCAGAATGGCTGTGACTAACTAACGTTACTGAACAGCAACTGCTTTGTCCCTTTGATCATGGCTGGTCCTCAAGTCATGGATGAATTAAATATTTACTAGTTGGTGTGACAGCTCAGGACAGCTGCTACGTCAAAACGGTTCTGGAAGGCCCGCGTGTACCTCGGAGCAGACAGGAGACGCAAGAATGCAGCAATGGTGACAGCTAGCAGCATCCTTGGCTGGTCTCCAGGGAAGAACTTGAGCCCCAGGCTCTGAGGTTGGAGGAAGCATGACCTTGTAGCCAAAAGGATGTATCTAAGCAGAATAGGAGGATTTTACCCCACGGATTTGTACTCTTCCAGACTGCACAGAGCTACTGTCTGGGCTGGTACCACTTGAAAGACTGAGCCACTATTTCTTCTGTTGTGTTCATCTCCATAACGTCCTGGGCCATGAGAGCCCATGGCCATTAGAGACAACCCAGAGGCTGCAAGCTAGCAGCCAGCCGAACAGCTAGCGCTGTGAGTAATTTCCTGCTCACACATGAAGGCGTGCTGCATTGCACAAGCAAGAGCACACACTCTGCTTTGTCCATGCCAGGAACGGCCTTGCTCAGACACCGCACACAGCTCCTCACCAAATGTCGTCTGCTGCTGAACTTCAGACAATGGACCTTGGGGTGTCAAATACTGGAGAAGTCCAAAAAAAGGAATAGCACAGGTGGAGCCGGGGAGGACTAGAAAATCTGATGATCTCCTGAAATCCCTTCTGTACCTGCTGTTTGACAGCTCTGTTGATTCTGAATACGGTTTTCTGGCTCACCCTCAAAAATCGAACAAATGACAGTGACTTTGGTTACAAAACAGCAGCACTTTAATTGCAACAAGGGCCCCGGCTAATTTAGCAGAAACCCTTTTAGCTCAGATAACTGCTCTGCTAATGAAATCAGGGCCATAACCACTGCTGGCTCCCCATGGTAAAACCTCTGTCCTTTCCAGGGAGTGAATCTCACCATAGCTTCAGAGAGGAGTTTTAATGGGCTTTAGCAGCCTTCGAAAGAAAGTGCTTGAAGGGCAAAATAAATCAGCTCTCTTACTGTGCTGTCATAAAATCCCCCTTCCCCTTAATATTCTTCTTGCATCACCTTCCAGTTCTGCCACCCTCCCTCTTTCAATGCTTAGGCTAAACTTGAAAGAGCAGATCTATCCCAAGGAGAGCAATAAAGACCCCCAAAGTTTCCATAGCTCAGATCCAGGATTTGGGAGAGCAGAACAGCCCTACAGCTCTAATCAGGAAGCAAATCCAGACCGCCTAAATGAACAAACTCATCTTAATTAACTCATCCAAATGCAATGGGGCAACTGGTGTGACACCTCCCCAGAGGCTGCATTTAGGGAAACCAGGTTCCTTTCCGCCTCTCTGCTACATGGGTGGCATATCTGTGGATTATGTTCAATTGGCTTTGACAAAGGTTGTAGTCTGTTATGACTGGGGCAATCTCCTACCAGCCCAGGGTCAGCAGATAGCTGTGTAACAGTGCTCTGCAGAAGTCACCTCTGGGACAAGCCCTTGGAAGGATCTAGTTAGACTGGTTCTAGACCTTACGGACAGCAAGGCATATGAAAATCTGGGGATAAGCAGTGCAGTCCATGCCAGACTGCAGGAAAGACAAGGATAAGGCAGCTAAGCCACCTTTGCATCCCAGCTTTTCTCCCAGCACCAACAACAGAGCTAAACTGGATCCCAGGTGTTGACTCATATTTCCATACACTTTCTAACCATTGCAAAGAACAAGTGCTTAAGGGTTTGGCTGTATTTATGCTTTTGCTTGTCTTTAATAAAAGCTGCATTTATAATGCATGATTAATTGTTTTGCACAAGTCTCCCTTTTATGGGAACCTGTGAAATGTAAGTGATTTTTAATACCACCTCACAAACATCACTCCTTCTTCCCACCCCCATTACCATTAATCCATGTTGTAGAAAGATGTAATGTTTGTCACTGGTTTATTATGAAGTGCAATGTTGCAAGTTATTTATGAGAATGCTATTTATTGAAATATTTGTGGGTAGTTTTAGCACTTCAACTCTAGGGTGAGAATCAACAACGTTTTACCCACTGACTGGCAAAACCCTCTGCTGTTTAACTACTTCAATCCCACTCTCTGGCTGTGCTCTCCCAGCAAGTTTCCCAGGGATCTGTTTTAGGGCAGCCTTTCAGTCTTGTGACTTCTAAGAGCCTGGACAGGAAAGCTCAATTCCCTCTTGTTCTCATGAAGTGCAAGGGGATGTTTGGGAAGATCTCAGCAGCAGCTGACAAAAAAAGGCAAGGAATGGAGATATTATTGAATTCTGAATGCCAGAAAGGCAACAGTCTGGTAGTCTCACTGCACAGAAAGACCATAACAACTGGCCAGAGCAAAGATCCAGCCAGTCCACTATTTAATGCCCAGTAACACAGGAAAGAGTATTAGAACAGGACAAACAGGTAGCAACCTTTCCCCAGAACACTCCTCCTGCTCCTGGTGATATACAGTATGGGAACTCTCCGATCCAGAGGTTTGCATCTGTCTTTAGCAACCGTCGAGGGATTTTTTTTCCTTGACTTTGCCCAATCCCTCTCTCAATCCATGTAAGCTTTCTGCACCCACAATGTCCAGATGGCAAGGAGCTCCACAGCTTACATTACATGCTGCACAAGAGGTACTATCTTTTGTTTGGTTTGAACTTGCCATCACCTCTTTTCATTTGATGCCTCCCCATGTACCTAGAGCTGCCTCTGTACCATCAGTCCAACAGGACAATCCCTGTTGCACTTCCAGTCTGAAAGGGAAGAGTTGGTTTGGTGGATACACTGAGCAGATAGGGCACAGTCAGAGCACAGCAGCTGCTTACCAAGAGTTCAGGGCTGCTACCTGCTGCTGCTCACGCACACCCAAGAGCAGCATCTGCTGGCACCAGTGTTCCTGCCACCCTGGGAACAGCCATCCCCAAGCCCACGCTCTGCACTGCCTTGTGCCTAGTTGCCAGAAAGCCCTAAAAACCAGCTGAGCCAGGTCCCTCTTGCCCAGCTGGAACCTCCGTCCATTTGTTCCTAGCACAACGCAGGAGATGAGGACGACAGGAGACCGCGAGCAGTCGGCACAGAGCAACTCGCAGCAGAAAGTCAGTGTCACCCCGGCAGAGGCCCTGGCAGTTGTGTTGCATTTGTCTCTTTGGCTGGGGGCAGTACAAAAGGGCAAAGCAAACTTAAGGCATAAATCTGGAGTAAAATCACACTACAGCAGTTTGAGTGCACATTGTAAGGCACGCCTGGAGTTTAACTAGGCACGAATGCAATGCAGTTCCAGGGTTCCCTTGGTCAAAGAGGTTGGCATCTATGCTTTCAGCTATTGTTTTTTAAAACTTCAGGGTAGCTTTACTTGCCACAAGCGAATCTTGTTCACATGACCACGATCTTAAACTCTGTCGCCCTTCTAAACTGCAAGCCAACTAATTCAGCTGCACAGCACTCTGAAAACACTTCCCACTTAAGCCAGACCCTTACGCAACAAAAAAAGCTTCAAAGCATCTTCCTGTTCTCCCTTCCCAGTAATTCCCATCTCAGGGCACCACAAGAGATTAGAAATAGCAGAGGAAAAGTCAGAGCCGCGCAGCCAGATTCACCAGTTACCCCAGGTGCCATTTCCAGCACCTGAGTGAACGGCGCAAGGCACCGAGCGCTCGCCCTGCCCAGCGCGTCCCGCCAGGGCAGGGCACTGCAGGGAACTCTGCCCGTACAGCGCAATTAGGAGTAACAGTGGCCACTGCGCCGAACCAGCAGCCCAAATCATACGCCGCTCCAACTGCCTGGCAGCTGCTTCAGCCAGAACAGCCAGTCCTCGGAGACCAGTCCCGTGTTTTCCTTTGCACTACGTACTGTTTCAGTAAGAGGAGAGAGGGAAGAGCAGGGGTCAGCGCGCAGCATTACAGCTGCCTCTGAAGGAACAGAGGTGAAGCCTCTCTGTTTAAAAGTGCAGAAAATGAAACATATAGAAGCGCTATACTGTGGGGTTTAGACATGCAAGCCATGGAAACCCAAGCAATCGGTTACCCTGCCTCATCCAAGCCACACTGATCATCTACAGAAATGCTCCTAAACCACAGCAAACAGAACAACTCATGTTGTTCCCCAATGAACGGGAGAAATTCCTCAAAGTTCAGACTGCTGACAATGTGGGCTAAGCACAGAGACCCATGCCAGAAGGGCCTCGCGCTCAAAAGACAGCTCTTAACTCAGGGCACGTCGGCAGATCACGAGTTCGCGTCTCCGGTCACACAGCTGACTGTGGTCAGCTGGAGGAAGTTCAGCAGCAAACTTCACGGAAAGCAGCATATTGCCTTTACTGGGCTTTGTGGGAAGATTTCTTCTTTTAGGTTTGCTTTTTATCAACCGCAGCTATCAAAGCTGTCTGTTTTCAGCAACCGAAATGTCCTGCTGGAAACTGTTTACAACACTTAGCACTTTGTGCTGAGACCACTTTCTGCAACGAAGCCTGTATTTTATTTAAAAGAGCAGACACTTTGCAGGCACGGTGTTATTGCGCTGTGACCCGAGGAGCGCCCTGGCGCGAGCAGGACACGGCGATGCTGCAGTGGTGTGCGGTCTGCTGCAGCCAGAGCATTGGAAGAGCGCGAATGAGAGGGCCACAAAGTCTGTTCAAAAGGTTGAGCAGCCATCAGCAGGGAGACCTCAATGTGTTTCCTCTCACTCTGTACATTTTTATTCTAATCCTGCTGTGTCTGTGAGTGCTTCTGTTGTGTTAGCAATAGTCAGATTTCTCTACAACATGCTTTCCGGCAGAAAATGCCATTCCATCAAAACAAGCTAACCTGATTTTGACAAAATGTCCATGTTTTAAAAAAAGCCTGCTGCCTGGAAGCATTTTGTAAAAATCAAAAATCTGGGAATTCTGAGGTTCGGTTTTAAATTGCTCTTTATTATAAATAACTTGAGTGGCGGGGGGGAACATCCCTGCTGCATTTTTGAGTCCAAAGCACAGTCACCTGTAATTCTTGAACACTAAATGCTCTTAAATACTGTGGTGGGGCATTTTGATATGGCTCAGTGACTGTTCCAAACAGAAAGGGAGACAGAAAACCACTCTGAGTCTTTTGACTAGTTCTTAGCAGACCTGATCCTACCGACTCCTAGACCCCCTTTAGAGGACCAAACGACATAACACCTTCACTCGCTAGCATTTTGTTCTGTGCTACCTACTAGGCCTGAGTCTGCTGACATGGAGTCAGAGTAATTTCAAAGTCCTCAGAGCTAGTACACATCTTCTGAGGCAAGAACGAAGAAGGAAGATGTAACTCAGACTCAGTGACTGCATAGTCTCCAGCTGGGGTTCAGTAGAGCAAATTGGCCACAGTGAAAGTAGAGACGAGTCTCTCTGCACCAAGAAGCTGGGTTCCAGCCCTGCTTCCGCTGTTTGTTCTTGGGCCATGTTTTTCCTTCCCATCAGTGCCTTCCTCCCACGGGGTTTCCCTCTTGGCAAACCACTGCTCACCACCCGAAGAGCTACGCGTTGCCACTGCTCCCTGGTATGGCTGAGGCCCAGAGCCCAAGCACGAGCTCCAAGTGCTCTTTCCCCGCTTCTCCTGAGAGCCAAAGCAGAGAGGCACAGCAGGACGCTGGGCAGGATGCCAGCGCTTAATGCTTCTGGGAGATTCTTTCCCCAGACAAGGACAAACTGGTTGTCAGAAGCTGGTCAGGCTAGGTGATGGGGTGAGCAGCTTTGTGAAGAACAAACAGGATAATAAACCCATCTTAATGCCTACAGAAGAACACAATCTCACCTTATCTATATGCAAATTGTGGTGCCTTTTTCCTCCCTCGGAGGGGGGCTGGGCTGTAATGCGGCTGGGAGCAGCAGCGCATTTGCATTCCACCAGACGCCGTTAGGAACTTCCCTCTGTTTCGTTCTGCGACTTCGGCTGTATTTAAAAACCCTTTCTGATTAGAAAGCAGCCCCGTTTGGCTGCCACCCGTTACAGAGTCACCAGAGCCTCGGGAAACTTGGAGACACCAGCTCTGACACCTTTTGTTAGCAGCGTTTGCCTCCCTGTTCTTCGTGAGCAGGCCATATCTGCGTGGAAGCCAGTCCTCCATCGCTGCAGAGTCCATCTGTCCCCGCTGTTCCCCCCGCGCCTGCACACGGGCAGTCCTGCTCACAGTATTTTGGGTGGCTGTGAGTTGAAAGGACCTGAGAAGTTAGAGACTAAAGGAAAAAAAGCAAAAGTGAAAAGTGGCTGTTTTCCCATCACGCAGCAAGTTCAGGATGGTTCCCTGCAGGAGACCTCGAGTATCTCAGAAGTCATGTGCCAAACTCTTAGGGGTGAAACAAAGCAGGAACTCAGCAAGATCTGGCTATGCCAACTACTAAGTTCTCCACAGTTTTGCAGGAACGCTGGCTTGGGGGATAGAACTGTCCAAAATGGACCAGTATATCCATGTAAACAAACTATACATACCAATCCACAGTAAAATCCTCACCCTCTATAAATCCGCATAGCTCCTTTCTCCATCATCGCTCTCCCAACTCCCTTGAAGCTCTTCCAACTCCTACTGAGGATCAGTTGCCCTCTCCAAATGCTGAGGGGGTGTAGTCATGCTTGCTCCTGTCTCTACCAGTCTGCAGTCACACGAAGTTTGGATGAACTTGGAAATCCGAGGCATTCTGCTCCTCCAGAGCCACACTCTGACGCTAGTCTCAGACACTGGCTCACAGCTTTCATGGGCAGAAAGTAAAGAGGAAGAGTAGGTGGATTTTTAGGAAAAAAATTAACAACATGGTTTTATGCAAACAGCTTAAACTTTGGGTAGGGTCAAGAGAGAAAATGGGGAAACAAATCCTTTTAAAAACCTTACTGCTTCTATTCTGTTTTCCTCTTTATGTTTTCAGTGTGGCTTTAGTGGCTCTTTAAAGATGTACTACAAAGCTTTTAATAAAAGCCAGAATGAAAGGCAGAATCCTCTTTAAGATCCTAAATCAGTCTTGCAATATGTGTCTAGACTCACAGGTTACTAATACATTAACTTTTTAGAAGTGAGATATTGTTACACACAGTAATCGCTTCAGCTTCTGCTAAATTCCCTGTCAAGCAGGCTGTGTGTTTCTGTTTAGATGGGAAGCAGCAACATTAACGATGACCCCTTCCAGAGAACATTTAATAGGCGAGTAGATCACTCAAAGTACTTCTCATTTCTGGATCTCATTCATTTAGCAGCCCTTTCCACCACTCTGCGAGCACTGAGGATACAACAGCTTTGCATCATGCACCCACTGTGCTTACTGTACAATATATGCAGGAGTTTGGTCCCAGTGCTGGAAGCGATGTGCTGTTTTTGGCACCGAGCCCACCAAATCGAAGGTTACAGTTTATACAGCAATAGCTGCTCCATCTTCACCAGGCAGTAGCTGTTTCCTCTGGTCACAAGTACCCAGTTTCTCTTGCCCAGGAATTCAATTTTTGGTGCTGTTGGCTTTCAAAAACATGTGCCCACATAGGCTTTTATTCAGCCGTAGTAAGCATATTCTTTTCTGGTTTGCAGCTGTGGGACAAACACTAGTTTCTGGTTTGCTTCTAGGCCAAAATGCAGAATCTACAAATCGTCTGCTGACCACAGGTGAAGAAGAGTGTCTAAATGAAGCACGTATTTCTTTTTCTTCAAATGAGCCAACACGTCTTAGTCGGAAGCAGTCGCTGGCCTGCATCTGTTTTCAGTGGAGATGCTAACACTCTCATCCTTTAACTGGAGAATGCCAAAGGCAAAACAACAGGTCACTGAAAAATCACCTGGTTTGTCTAGAGCTGCAGAAAGAAACTGGTTTTGAACTCAGATCTCCTGAGACCCAGCTCCATGCCCTGCTTCCCCATTTCTTGTGTAACCACAGGCAAATCACTTCATCTCACCAAACTTCAGTTACCCAGCTGTGACGGGAGGATGAGAAGCGCTTTGTTCGTCCAGTCTGTAGTTTGACTTCTCTGTGCAGACTGCAAGCCCTGTGGGGCAGAGACGCTCTCTCTTCTCAAATAGGTAGAATAGCTATTTTTTAAATAACCACCAAATGAACCACATGAATCTGTGAGCCCCACAAACTTAGGAGAGGTATCTGGAAACAGAACAGAGCAAGCATGTTCCACATTCTTCTGTGCTGCTTGCAGCCTTTGGATGCAGATTCAACCTCTAAGCTACACAATGCTGCAAGCAACTGCCCCAGCAGTCACAAAGCTTGGGAGCTCCAGGCAGGCTGAAGCTAAATTTAGATCCCCTCTTCCGTGCTTCAGCTGGGGGTTTCACAATTGATTTTATTTCTCCAGTGCAGCCAGGGCTGCTCAGAGGGATCCCTTGTTTCTCTGGTTAGTTATTACCCTCCTGCAGGGTGAAGGGGCCTGTTTGCTCTACGAATGCCAGACAAGCTGTTCTAAGCAAAACGGTGAGTGTTGAGTCCCTTCATCAAAGCGTCAAGGCTAGAAATTCATCTGTGTGACAGTGAATATGAGGAACTGTATGGAGCAGTCACTTCTGCTGCATTCGTGACAAGCTCTATGGCAGGCCAAGGGGAAAGAGCCTGAGGGAACAGAAATCCTGATCCAGAAACTGGAGAACTCCCTAGATGCTCTGGGTTGTTTTGTGCCAGATCCAACGATCTCTCCTCCCCAAGGTCCCAAGCCATTCGTAATCCACGCCCACACGCAATCCCATCCACTCCTCCACATCTGCCTGCAGCATCGCTTTCTGAAGGGCTCAAAATTATCAAACCAAAGGCTTGTCTCTTGCCAGAGCAAGAAAAGCTCAATGAAACCAAAACATCTTTGCCCTAGGGCCACTTGATGCTTGCTATAACCGCATCACCCCATTAAGGATTTAAGTCTGAATGTCTGCTTTGCATTGAGATTAATAGCAGCAGGTTAGCCATATTCCCGGGATATTAACGGCAGGGCTTTTTCCTGGCGATTTCTCATTGCTCCTAACAAGACCGAGGACTCCAGTCTCAGCAAGCAGAAAACTAAGTTTGACTACTACCAACAATTAAATGGTAAAAAAGGAAAAAAGACAACCCTGCCTTACTGTTAAGCAGCCAGAAACCAATTAGATACATTGCCTTTCAGGATCGCCGTGCACATCACTTCACCCAGGTTTCAACCTAAGCTGTGAAACAACATTTCAGAGACAATTAAAACATCATAAGCAATCATGTGTGAATACTCCCGAATGCAGCTACTAAAAAAGACACAACGACAGAGCAGCAAAGGAGGAAATCATAGTTTAATCCAACCTTTAATGGGTGTTTATTACCTAAATGATTTCTCCAATTTAAAACTAGCCACTTGTTAAAGACAGGAACTACATCACAGCTTTTACCATGTTGACTCCAAGGCTCAATGGAGATGGTGTTTAACAGGCTTATGGGCAGTGAATTTAAGATAGACCTACAGACTGAACATGCCTGATCCCTAGCTAAACCATCCTATGCCCAGTAAATGAGTGGGATGGAAGGCCACTGGTGGATGCTGGAACACGGGTGGCAAGCCAAGGAGTCATTGTAAAAAATGTGATTAGTATCAAAGTGGAGAGCAGTTGGCAAACCTTCATCTGGTCCCACAACTGCAGCGGAGCTGACAAGAGCACTTTCAAAAGCACTCCCTGAGGGCAGCAAGAGTGGCTGTCTCTGAGAGAAGACCAAGGGATCCAAGGTCTAGCCGGTTGTTGGTGACGGGTTCGAGGTGCTCAGTCCAAGAAGGTGGAGTGGGACAGGAACCAGTGGGTGGAAGGGAGAACATTCACTGCAAGAAACGTTAACCGAGACCATCAGGAAACATCAGTACGAGCTGGTTTTGCAGCATTAAGGCCGCAGCTACTGGGAGACGTTTTACACTGTGTTGCCAGAAGCTTGACCAGGTCAGCGCTTCCCCGGCTTTTCTGATGCCGCAGCACTGTGAGCCAGGCGTAGCCCTAGGGCAGCCTCCCCCGCTGCCCACCACACTCCCAGCTGGAAGAGCTCTAAGCCCACATTAAACAGTACCAATCAAACGTCCCTGACCACAGTCCAACAGCCGCCAAAACAACCATGGCGGTCTTCTCTGGCCTCAGACCTATAAGACAAAGGTCCTCCTCAGTGATGGAGCTGATGAGCCTCAATTTAGCTGCCCACAAGCCCTAAGTAGAGGAGCACAGAAATGGCTCCCACAGGCCCAGCAGCTCTGGACGCTGCTCTCTAATTGTGGCCATGAGCATCAGCCTGGGAAAGGATATAAGGCAGTGTTTACCTTTATATTAGAGGAGGGAAGGGCTGAACAGTGAAGGGTCTAATCTTACATCCAAACCCCTGTAGTGACAGGGGAAGAACTGAACCAAACCCACCTTTCACTATCCTGTAATACTCTTTGTCTTCCCAGACAGCTAATTCTGTTCTCTTGGGGATAAGTCAACACCTTGCTCAGCTATTTTTTCCCCCTCCTCAGCTGCCAGGGTGGACTCCTGTATTTGTGGCTAGTTCCCCTGACAGTCTGAAACTCGCTCAATCACCGAATTCTTAGGTCTTGGACTTAGGCCGCCCGCTTCTTCAGAGGGAACCCCACCGCTCCTCCCTCAGGGCCTCTGACCTGACACACATTTCTTCTTACTGAAGCTCACTTCATTAACCGAGCGGTACCCAGCTCTCGCTTTATTGCCTCCGTCTTTACTTCTTTGGCTTTAAGGTTTTCTAAAGCAAAGGGTTTTATCAAAGCAGATAGTCTGCAGCTGATGTTAGCGCTGCAACAAAACGGTCTACTAATTGCCAAGCCATCTGGAATTAAGCTTTTGGTCTCAGACCTGTCCAACAGCATCTCTGCACAAGGCAAAGTCAGTTCTTTTGTGTCACTGTCTTGGCACTGGCCTGCGGTCTGAGATGGGGGGTCAGTCCTGCTGTCTGTTGATAGAAGAAAGGTAGAAGGAAGACACATCGCATTTGCATGAGTAACCACCCACCATGCCAGGCCAAACATTGCCGTTGTTTTCATTAAAAGAGTAATTCGTGTTTGGAAAGAAAAGATTAAAGCGAGTTGCCTTTACTGCACAGATGGGGGGGAAGAAAATTACATCCATTACGTCTTCGGCGGTGGATTCGCGCTCCCCAAATCCCAGCGGTGCACCACTAATTCTGGTATTTGGACACAAACAAGACTCCCTGGGATGACAAACAGTCCCAGACGGGCTGCTGCTGCTACATGGCTCATGCCAGAAGTCAATGGATTGTTTTCCAACCAGGTTTTTCTCCCAGAAGAAAAATGGTTAAAAAATAATATTCTGTGGTGGTTTTGCTTCATCTATTTTAAAAGAAAAAGGTGTTTTGTATTAGGGGAAAAAATCTGGAAGGGCATTAGTTTCTTTTTGTTCCATTGCAATGTGTTGAAAGTACACATGACACACGATTGTACATCCAGGGATCTAATCACACACTGGTGCTGGCTAAGGCACTATGGCTGCTCTAGTTCCCATCAGTCCTTTAGTATGGCAGGTACACAGAGCCGCTTCCAGGACACTCCAGCAGGACAGAGTCATTTTTCGGGTTTATATATGCAGATTATTGTCCTCCTATACAGGACCGTGCTTCCTTTATCCCGTCAAGCAAATGGGCTGCATACCCAGTTAGCAAAACCTCTGTCTCCCTCACCTACCTCAGGCAGTCCAAGTACAGAGGCATGGAGGAACAGGACTTAAATGCCCCGAATTCAGCTCTAACCATCGCAGGCTGGGGGGGTGGGGAGTGCCTGCATGCATTTCGTCTTTGTTTCCCTTATCTGGTCAATAAAGATCCCAGTAGCTATGTGCTACCTACAAAGATGTTCCAAACCGTAAGCTGTTCTCATCCATGGGTCCTACATGACTCCAGACAATCTCAGGAGGTCCCAGTGCCCTCAATTTGGGACGGAGACTTCATGGTTTGCTTGAGCTCCCCAAACTACAAAACCCCTTCCAGCTAACTGACCACCATTACAAAGGTTGTTCAGTCTCTGCCTCTTTTCACAGTGGTAAAACAATGTTGTCACTGCATTTATTTTAAGACAATGATTTTTTTTGTAGGTACCTCTCCCAAGATCCAAGAGACACTCCCCCCGCTTGGAGTGGAAGGTGGAGATGTTTGCATCAGTCCTTTGGTCGTGAGGGAGTTCATCATTGTGTTTGCTTTATCCTTGCTGGAGAACAGAGAGGTCCTACCTTTCTTGGACAAAACCCTCTTAAATGCCAGTGTATGATGTCAGCTACAAGAAGTTTCACCCCAAGGCCAGTACCACATGTGATACTGTGACCCTTAGCCTTAATGTGCATATTAGCAAGCCCTTGCTAAACTTTGTAAAAGGCTAGTAAAATGAAAGGACATTTGAAACTGCTGTACATCAAGAAACAAAGTTTGCCGGTACGTGACTTGCAATGCATTCTAACAATCACGCAATTAGAGCTACAACCCACTCAGCGTGCCAGAGAGAAGAAGTGGAAATGTTTGAGAGAATTCTCTCCCAGAGGAGCCTCACAGCAACAGTAAGGCGACACCACAACACAGCTCCCAAAATCAGCAGAGGAATCCAGGGGGACTCGAGAACAGCTCTTCGTGTGTTCACTACCAACCAGGGAACCACCAAGCATGAGCAGGGGACAAACATCCAAGGATGAGACCCAGATGTCTCTCAGGAGAACAGAATGACACTCAAAGCTGCATATGAGCTTCTAAGAGCTAAATGTCAGGCTTATTGCCAGTTACTTCCTTCTTACTGCATTCCCAGTATTCCAAGGAGGAAGGTAACTCTTTGCTCTACTGGAAGTGGATATTTTGTCCTTTTCCAGTGACCACAGAAAGCATAAGGCAATGCAGAGCCCAACCAAACCTTCCGGGCAGCCTCAACCCTAAGCCAGCTTGGGATGACTGAGAGTCAGAAGATGTTTTCCATGAAGGTAGTGATGTCAGCTCAGGGACAGGCTCCTCAAATAGCAGGCCGTACAGAGAAGTGACACATACCCATATTATTGAAGTAAGAAAACCAGCAGCAGGCTATAGTCTCTACTGGCAAAGCAAACAGACATCTGCAGTGCTGTGTGAAACGGAAAAGCTGAACATTAACACATGCATCATTTGGGCACTGAAGACACAGGCACTTCAGCTTGTCTCATCAGAAGGTTCTTAAAAGCTAAAAACTGTTCTGCAAATGATACGTGGCTTATAAATGATAGGTGACATGCTTCTATCGCACAGAGTCCCACGGTGCCAAAGGACCATAGCCACTTGTCATCATCTTTCTCAGAGTGTTAGATGTCTTCTAGACACCCCAAATGTGAGCTCAGGACAGAGAACAGCCAGAAGATAAGGACTGATATCACTTTGAACTGCATTCAAATTGCATGGGAAGCCAGCCTGGAAAGTAGAGGAAGAGAAAACTGTGGAGCAAATGAACTCTGAGTAGCCTTTGTTGCTAAGGAGACACATTACAGTATCCTTTAGTTGAAATTTCCTAAGTGATGAAGGGCTCCATGCCCAGGAACATCACTTCACTGTAGCTCAGCCCAAAAGGGATGAAGACTCCAATAACCAAGGTCGGATCATCATCTGCCAGACTGGAGCAGAATCTCCCAGCCAACCAGACAAAACAGAGCAAGCCTTCAGATTGCTCTAAACCCAATTGCGAACTTGCATTTGTTACAGCCCCTCTCCTAGATGGCTTCAGAGCAGGACTAAGCAATATTATACTGTTTTTAGTGCTGAAAGTCATGAGTTCAATCCTTGGCACCTTGGCTATCACACCTGGAGATAAGGTGAAGACAACAGTAGGAGAAGGGGTGTGAAAAGGCAGCATTGGCCAGATGGTGGGGTGGTTTTATGTGACATTTCTGCTGGCGCAGTGAACTATGAATCTGGAATGCTTCTTCCACCTACTTAGTGGCTGTGTGTGGTTGGTTATTAATGCTGCTGCCAGATCAGCCTCTTAGAGGATTTGCTTATGTCCTACAGTGGAAGCTTTGTGAAGGGCTGACAGCTACTTGAGACTTCCAGAAGGAAAAAGAAAGGTAGAATCAGGCTAAGCTATTTCCCTGTGTTTCATACACCAGTTTCAGCTCTCTGCTGTTAGAAGCATGAAGTTATGGATCGATGGACAACATTCCCTACCATTCTCCGTGGTACCTCACAGGGCAATTCACACGGGGGACACATCAGACCCACGACCAAAGCCTGCCTCATTTGCTCCTCAGCCTGGAACCAATATGCTCTTGGATTGAAAACTGAAGCACTGAGGAACAGTGCTTCTGTGTGAAACAGCTCTACTTCTATTCCACTAGGAAAGAAGTCAACCTTGAGGAAAACTTAGCAAAGCTCATCTCCTTCCGGATCTCAGGGATGCAGTGGGGCTCTGGGCTCCTCCAGCTGAACCACTAGATGTGTTGTTTGTCTGCAGTAGTACCTAGCAGCCTCAGTTAGGGGCTGGACTCCTCGTGCTCAGAGCTGGGCAAACGCAACAGACAGTCCCTTGCCTCAGAGAGGCTTGAACTCTCCCAGCTATTGATTGCCAAACTCAGACTTAAGACTCCACGCAGGAGAGCCCTTTTTTAGTCAGCTGTTCCTTGGTTTAGTTGGGATTGATGCTACAGACAGCTCCCACTCCATCTCACAATGAGATGATGCTTCAATACACCCAACACAGGGGCTTTGCCAACCAATGGGCATGAGGATTTCACCCCTACTTATTTCATCCCTTTCCCATAAGCCTCATAACCTCTAACTCACGTAAGCAAAGAGAAGCCAACAAACCTATGGGCTGTAGGTGGCTGTAGAGCACTCTGGAACTTGATAGATGCTGGGGATGTGCAGGTGTTTACCTGTAAATATCTTTTAAAATACAGTTTTAATGAGGGCAGCCACTCTCCGCATTCTCAAACCCCAGTATTTTTGTGTTATTGGTTCCTATTTCATCTATTATTTACAGGAAAAGATCTATCCGTGAAAAAGAGCCCTCTCTTCTGAACTCTTTCCATGTCTGACTCAGCAATTTAGTTTTTATGCTGGCTACTTTTTTGCTTCTCTTCTCTTTACTGCTAATTTAATTTTCCACTTAAAATCCTTTATTTGCATGATAGCTCTGTCCAGCCTTAAGCAGATTTTTCTTGTCTTTGAATTTTATCTTATTCTCTCTTCATTCTTTTTTTAATTAAAAACAGCCTTGAATTAGGTCATTGAAACATTCCTTCCCCATTTTCCTCTCCCCACAGAGAGTTCCTCCCATTGTAATCCTTCTGGATCCTTCTGTAATTTCAGCATATTGCCATTATAAGAACAAGCCTTCAGCTCCACAAGGATGCAATACCTAGACTTTCCATTCTAGACAACAAGGTTTTGGGACATAGTCTTCATCTGGATGGAAAAGCTGATCCAGACCCATCCTGGGTGTCAACTGCTGATTGACTTCCAATCAGGACTGAAACCCCAGATCGTAGCAACACCCTGGAGTTTAAGGCTTGCTCCAAGGGTTATAGATTTGCGCCAGCTAGACTGGACTTCCAGCCGGGTGGGCATGGAGAAAGAATGAAAGGGCTCTCACCGCTTCTCCCATGCTCTTCCACCTCCAGCCTGGTGCCCAAGCTGGGAGACGATTGCTCTCATCTACCTTGCTGAACAATGCTTTCAGTTTTGCACTGAAAAGTTCTGGTTTGCTTACACTTATCACTCCCAGAACGGTGTTTTGGCTATGAACTTCTCTAGATCTCACGTCAGAGGGAATTGTAGCGCATTGCAGTAAATCCTTTCACCTTGCAACAAGACCAGCTCTTTGCGCTTTTAAGGCATTGTCATTTCTGCAGGATCAGAAAGGATCAGGCCCCTGTGAGAGAGGTCTCATGGTCCAAAAGAATGCCTACACTTTGCAGAGGAATAATTTTGACAAAAGTTACCAGCCTTTCCATTTTCACCGCCCATTCTGCCCTGGCATAGGCTTTAAGATGACTGGGAGGAAAGGAAAGAAATCATTGTCAAGATGGCTCACTTGGCATTTAACAAGATCCTAATGAGGCCCAGTTTCACACCTAGTCTGACATAGCCTAGAGGGTTGCTGCAGAGACCGTTTGCTGAAGGGAGACTGCAAATGCTTCGTGAAAACATGTGTAACCTGAGATGCCAGTAGCTCCAAATCAAACTGGCACAAATCTGAGTAACGCTACCGATTTCAAGTGAGTTGCTCACTGTCCTTGTTAGAATAAGTCAGCTCAGAATATGACTTAAAAAATTTTCCAGGTAGTTGCAGAAAAACACAGAGAGAATCTAGGTTGCTAACTGTTTCCTTTGCCTAATTCTGGATTACTGTAAAGAGCCACTGGATCTTGGAGAAGGAAGCAGTAAAGGGTAACAGTGCCCATTTATGAACTGAAGTATCAGTGATGTTCATTCATTTTTCCCACTCTCAAAATAGCCAGTGTTTAAAAATAAGACCAGAATTTTTCACTTTCGTTTAATACTTAGCAGGATTATGTCTGCACTGAGGTCACAGAAATGACTGCAGTGTGATGGTGAGGGAGACCCACATCAGCTTTTAATCGTCTGTCATGTGTACCTATACCATCCCAGCTCCAGCAGCAGAAAAAGCCACACAGACTAAAACTGGTCTTGCTTTTCTAAGTGATTCTGTAATCGCAGTGAGACCATCACCATCAGAACACAAGACCACAAGAACATAAAGAGCCCCTGGGTCCGCCCAAACATCAGTGCAGCTATCTCTGACAGCAACCCAGAACAGATATGTAGGAAAAGTATATGAATTAATAGCAAACATATACAATCCTTCCTCAAATAGTCTTTCAGACTCCAACCTTTGTGGCTTAGGGACATTCAAAGTTGGACATTACTTCCATGTATTTAGCATCACTCAAGTGGATTTCTCTTCCATTGATCAGTCTAGTGTCCCCTTGAAATTGTATAAATCATCCTGCAGCAAGGAGTTCCTCAGCTAAGCTACACTTCATGCAAACAACAACCTCCTCTGGTTTCTTCCCATCCTGCCGCTTACAATGGGCTGTTTCACTTGGTGCTTTCCAGCCCTTGTGTTGAAGTGGTGGTGCACAGTCAAACCCTGCTCATCCTCTCCAGACCTCTCATCACTTTATAGACCTTTCTCGTACACCCCTTCAATCAATATTTCCAGACTGAGGAGTCAGTGCCACTCAGTCACTCCTTGCACAGAGGCTATTCCAGACTTTTGATCACTTTTGTCACTTTCCCTCAAACCTCTCCCAGTTTTGCTAGGTCCTTTTTGAAATGAGAACACCAGAACTGAACGATGCAGGTGGGCTGCCAAAATTAACCCACTCAGCGGTAGTTCTCACATCCCTGCTGAATACTGTGATCATTTCTAGGGCAGTGCTATAGCTCCTGATGTGTCTTTGCTGAGAGAAGGAGGAATGAAAGTGGAGGACAGTGTGTTTGATCTCCGCCAATTGCTGCTATTCAGGAAAAGGGGATGAGCAGGGTCTTTCTAAGCAAAGGCTGAAAAATCAGAACAAAAATTACCATTGGGTACTCCAGGCACAAAATGTCTCACTATAGGTTTGGGCACATCCCCAGTCTCCATTATTTGGAGGCAGGAGGGAAAGAGGAAGACAGAAAAGGATTAGCTATGCTCCACAGAATAACTAGTGTGATCCAATTAGTGGCCTGTTCTAGGAACGTGGCCACAGCTAAGAAGACATGAAGCCAACTGAATCCTGTCATCGCTCTCCTTTTATAATGGATGCCGAGTTTGGACTCCTCAGCACAGCTGCCCATCACTGAGCTCTCCCCTGGGTACAAGCAAGCGTAAAATCCTGGCCAGCAGAAAAAAAAGCACAATCATTTACAGAGGACCACAAGCAGCAAGAAGCAGACAGACAAACCCAAACCTCCCCCTTGTCCCCGTTCCACAGGAGGCAATGGGACACATCCTGGCAGGAGGCAATGCAATGTAGCACAGAGCAGGCGCTTCATCACCCATCTCCTGCGTAGCCACCGCCTTCGGCTCCCCGCTCTCGCTGTGCCGCCTCTGCAGCGCTTTGTCGGGAGCTGGTGTTCGGCCAAATGCGAGGGGCTCTCAGAAGAGAATCAGCCACGCAGCGTTATCAGCTGACACCCGCATTCTTATCTAGTCTCTTTGGAAAGCTCCTAAACTCAGGGCAACCTCCACCTTTTAATTTCTAAAAAGCTGATACTAAGTAATTGTTTAATATCTCTGCAGCATTTGCTCCCCTTTATCTTGGAATCCCTGCTGTAATTCATTCACAGAGTCATCTTTTCTCTTTCTCTATTCCACCGTGTATGTACTTGAAAATGCTTTCATTGTAGGCAGAGATACTTGCGACTAATTGATGCTTATTATTCCTTTTAAGCTTGTAATTGCTTTTTCTTGTCTAAATTTACTTCTTTCTCCCCCCCACCCCAATTCCTACAATTGCTCTGGTTTTCGCTTCTAATCAGCCCAAATCCTGGTGTTTGAAAGATTATTTGAACATGTGCCAAAGGTTTTGCTGTTGCTTTGACATGCTGGCTTTCCACATCCATTGAGTTTACTTCAACTTCTTGAGTATTTACAGGCTAATCAGGTGGCCTGCAACTGGCAATCCCCCAGCCGTCTTAATGAGGGCAGATTTTAGGTGTCAGCTCCCATGTAGACTTTTGATTAGAAGGCTTCAAAGGGTCCTTAGATTATCTCACTTGATCTCTTACACAGCATAGGATTTCTGAGTCAATTCTCTCTGTAGTTAAGGAAACAAATGGAACAAAATGCAATTTTGTTTGCAATTGAAGGAGCACCAGTTCTTTCTGATGATTTCAGTCATTTCTTCCACAGACCTTTACTGGACTGACCCACGGGAGTTTCCGGCCCATCGCTCCCTGGAGGATCATCCTCGCCCTCATGGAGATCTTCCCAGAGACCTCTCTGGATGCTCACCACAGAGGCAATTCAGGTTCACTCTCACCTGAGACAGGACCACAGTCTCGTTTAGGCACCGAATCCCCACAGGGAAGAAATTCAGTCAGACAGGGAACAAGCCGGAGACTTTGCCGTCTCAGACCTCATGTTGCTCTTGGCAACTGAGCCAAGGCGCCATGTGAAATAAATGTAAAATCCTGCCAGCTGGAATTCACCTCAGCTGGGGAAGGGTTGTCATAACTGCTTTGCTCAGCACAGAGCAGTGAGGACTTGTACCCAGGATACACTGCCCTGAGGCCACAAGGGAAAACAGGGCTTCTAGCTGGGCAGCTGAAAAACGTGAGAGGTCTTCTCACTTCTCAGCTGCATCCTGTCCAGTGACGTCCAGAAAGGTCGAGAGGCCTTAGGAGGCATTGGTTATAATGCCAGCTCTAGTGCTGACCACTTGTGCCATTTTTAGCAAGCATTTGTGCCTCTGCTTTCTTCTCTCCCTCTGTTCAGCTGTAATTTCTCCAGATGTGCTTATGCTATCTTGCTTCTATGAAGTTTTACAAAGCCTATGGAGGTCTACAGCTTTGTTCCTTTGCCAAGTTTTCATTCCCTATCTACCTGATATTTAGGGCTGACCTCAGCAGCTGCTCCGAGCCACACAAGCCATCCTTCCCAGTCTATTCAAGTTCCTGTAGACAGCACAAGAGCTCTCCAGATTGTCTTGACTGTGTGTGAAGCAGAGCTTCACCAGCAATGAGTCTCTGTTCCTCTTCCGGGCTTGTCTCCAGCAAGTGAAAGTAAGAAGGAGCTGTGGAGTTGATGAACACAAGAAATCCTCCCGCAGGGCTTACAGGAGTGAGCCAGCAGTAAACACGTCCATCAGGAAGCGAGGACAGGGCTAAACTCAGACCCTGTCTGCAGCACTCCCAACTGGAGCAAAAGATTAGTTTTGCTGTCAGAACGGCTTACAAGAATACTGTCGATACTCCCATCCTGGAAACACCATCCATCACCTAGCCTGTGTCTACCCCGCTGTCCAAGAGCCAGCAGAGCACAGCCAGCTCACGCCTCCGCTGCAGAGAAGCAGGAGTAACCACGGTTGTACCTGGACCTGCACAGTACCTAATGAGCAGCTGAATCTGGGCCATTTGAGACACTCAGCCATGAGCATGGACACCACATAAATATCGCCTGCATTGCAAAGTACCAAACCAGAACAGGGAGGAACAAGAACAATTACTGTCATACAGGAACATTTACTGCTGGGAGTTTACTGCCTTTCATTTTAAACGAGTTTCTTCTGCAGCTCTAGTGACCTGAGGAAACGGGAATATGAACATTTACAAAAGAAACAAATAAATAATGCGTTCCAATTACAGCTTTAATAAGACGCAATGTGCTAGAAGTCCATGTGGATGCAACAGCAATTTCTAATTAAAAACACGCAATTAATTATTAACTTAAAGAAAGTTTTAGTATTATTCCAGTGTATTCAAATCTGACTGTGTTCTCAGAGTGAATCCAAGATAATGATTGTTAATGCTTTGGTGGGTTTTTTTGTTGTGTTTTGTTTCTAATCTTATCAATGGAGAAGGTAATTTTTCAGCCACCAAAATTGTACAGCTAATAGGAGGCCATTAGGACCTGTTCTAATGGCTACATCACTCTCATTTACTAAAATGACCTTCTGCACACCAACCTCACCCTTCTTTAAAAGATTAGGTCTGGCCTGTTTTCTGAGCGATGCCTTCTTTAGTCCCTCTCAAACACCTTTGTAGGCTGCGATCAACAGATCGAAGTCCCTGCCCACGGAGGAGGCCTATTCAGTTGGAGGCATCCGCTGACAAGATCAGAAGAGTCCAAGTGTGGCTCAGGGACACGAGCTCTTCCATATAGGAAAGTGCAACCAGTGAGACTATATAGTCCAGCCTAACAATGCAGCCTCAATCCGGGAGTCCTTTGTGAAAAGCGCAAGGCAAGAGAGACTGCTAAGGGCACCATAAGTATGTTGTGCATCTCTAAGAGGTTCTTTGGGGAATCTGTCAGGAAATCTGCGGCCATTTTCGCCACTGGAATGAACTGGGCCCAAGTCCAGTGTGAGTCATGCCAAGTGAGAACTTGCTATCTACCAGCTGCCTTCTCATAGAACAGAAAAATGACAACAAATTTAAACTATCCCAAATCCAGCAAGATACAGCCCAGCAGACACTGAAGGTGAGGAAGAGGATTGGTCATGTAATCAGCAAATAAATCTGTGATATAGACCCTTCCATGAAGCCCTACCACCAGGCAGCAATTAGGACATTTGCCCTTGGAGCATGAATGTGACAGCAGTCAAGTGGATTCTTATGACATGCCTAAAATGTGTGCAAAAATTAAAAAATAGTGGGCTGCTAGAATAGAAAGCACCCTCAGGAGCAGCCTGAGGCAGCAAGAATTTGGAGGCAGACATTAAGAGCTTTACATTATTTTGCAGGGGGGCAGATTTAGCCCTCACAGAAGAGAGTGATTTCAAACCAATAGGCAGCATAGCCTGGCGGATCAAAGATTGAGTTGGGGCCTAGGAATCCAAAGCTGAATTTTCATCTTCCCCAAGTAATCCGGTTTCTCTTTATGCTTTTGCTTCAAGCTCACAGAAACAATAGTCTCCTTCACTATGCACAAAATACAGCACCTGGCAGCTTGGTTCTACCATAACACAGAGAATATTAATAGAGGAGCTGCATTTCTGTATTTAGCTCCCCACTTTGGATGAAAACAAAAATGAGCTGAATTGTGAATCTAGCCAACAATGGCCAGAATCTCCCTGGGCAGAACATAGACTGATGAGAAACCCTCAAATGGCCTGGAGAGATCTGCTGACAGCTGAACAGCTTTTCTGCACGTAAAAGGACAGCTTTAGGAAAACAGGAAAAACCTAAGGTAGAAAGAGCTGAGAGAGCCTTTTCTCCCCCCCCCCATCCAGTCTACTAGAGACCACCACACAGACCACTCGACAGCAACGCACAAAATGACCACTGCGGTTGCTTGACTTGGCAAAGTTAGTTGGCATCTCAATACTTGGAAGCATCTCAGGAGCCTGTCAGCACTAGACACAGTGAGAAAAGCAAAGAGAGGAGACAGGTAACCAGCATGTGCTTTATTGATTATAGTCCAGTTCCTCCTGCATCTCCATCTCCAGGGCCAAGCAGTCACACAATCTAGAGACTTCTTAGAAATGCCTGATGCTGAGTGTGTCTGAGTTTATGATTCCTATAACATTTGGCATTTTCCAGCCTCCTTCCCTTCCCTCTGCAACAGAGGGATAAAGAATTACTTGTTTTTAAATATCTGGGTTTGAGTCTCTGGGCCACGTTTAGCAGTGATTTATGTGGGAGTGTAAATGACACCCTGAGTGTTAATCAGTAGGTATTTTAATGGATTTAGCCACCCTAGCAAGCAAGAGGAGGAAAACAGAAAGCGAATGGCAAGAAGACATCAGACAAAATAATGCAATCTATGAAAAAGCCCCTCCCTGCCGCCTTTCCTGCTCTGGAGGACCATGGGCAGTAGAACTGCATCACAACTAGACAGATATCTGGAAGTACTCCCAAAGCAACACTACATCAGGACATTTTTTCTAGATCTGTTCTGTAAGAAGTTGGTAGAAGTCAGAACATTTCACCCCTTTCAGCTCCTTCCTCCCCAGCCCGTGCCCAACACGTCATTCACACAACCAGAGGAAAGTTTCCCTGAGTGCTGCAGCTATTCAGACATATCTTGTCTTTGACTTGCTGTCTTCAGGTGACTAAGAACAGGCTTTCTGGAAGCCTACCTGTTAAGTCATTTAGAAGCCTTGAGGTGTTTCCCTGCTAGGAGATGGTGGAAGAAAAGGACAGGACTCTGCTCTGCTGCCAAAAGGGAGCAAAGATGTGCCACATGCCAGAGGAGGATTTCTCCTCTCAGGACTGTCACCCATGAACCCCTTCCAGGCCCTGAAAGTAGGGTGATGCCAAACCTCCAAAGAGGCAGAGAAAGCACTACCTACTGTCCTCTGCTCCCCTGCCTGACTCCGCCTCTGGGATGTCTGAGACCTGCGTACAAAATTGTCCTCTTTCCTCAAGGCATTGCTGAGTGCCACAAACATAGTCTTGCTTTCTGAGCCTTTGCCACTATAACCCTCCTCTTACGGGTTTGGCTCTCCGCAATCCAAGACTTAGCTGCAAGATGAGAAAAGTAAAACAGCAGACAGAAATGAGATGGTAGTGATGGGGAAAGGTAGCCCAAAAATTCAAGAGGAAAAACTTTGAGAAGAAAAGGTATAAAATCCTAGGGGAAAAGATGGAGAATCAGAAGACAGCAACTCAGCAACATCAAGAATCTTCCCAGGGATCAACAGAGCCCGACCCTTCCCTACCTGATTGAGAACTACCCAGACAGCAAAGACGCATTGGGGTAGACAACTTATTAATGCTTGACCTAGTGGCTTAGTTCTAGTGATCCACTGTGTGCATTAGCCAACAACTAACTTCTGTGTATTTTTAAAGGCTGTGAACATCCTGCTTACAGAATCTCTCTGCACATAGCAAAAGGTACCCAACGAAGCAACCCAGAGAGGGAGGATCATACCATTATTCTGCCAGTGTATTTTGCACAAATATACATTACGTCATGGACGCCCTTCATTCCAACCACTGCACTTCCTCTCCAGCCTTGCAAAACAGGGCCGCTTCAACAGGAGGGTGTAACCCGCCCTGCCCAGGTCAGCCACTGGACTGGGCTCCGACATGAGAGATGGAGGCTCTGGTCGCCTTGGCACAGAGGCAGGACTCAAACCCGCATCACCCATGGCCTGGCGAGGTGTCTTAGTCACTGAGCTGTTGCCCGAACAGGTTCACAGCCCCTCTGAGCTGCCATCAGTGCAAGCGGTCACAACTGCCCTGAGCAAAGATGAGCAAAGTGAAGGGATGTCTCACACACACACAGCCCGTGCAAAGCACCTGGATGCTTGGTACTGCCATGGCTCAGGAATTTACGGAGGTATTTAAATGCCTACTGACCCCCCTTGTAAATCTGAGCCTAAAAGCTAATTTTCAAAAGAGGAAACAAGCTGTCCAATGGCAACACCTTTACCTCTGTTACTGCCTACGACCAGGATTGATTTAACCATTATTCTCTCTAGGGTTGGTGCTCTGGAAAAACAGCACAGTACTATCAATGCCACTGGCCAGAAAAATAGCTTGGACTTTCACTGTCAACCAGTCCCTGAATTTCTCACCGTGACACATGGATTCCTGGGAGGCCCCAGGAGGACTGTACTTCCAAATTCCTATTCATCCTCTATCGCCAGTGAAGACCTGCAATATACAGTGGATTGTGCTGTCTTTCTCACAAATTTAGCTGCTTTTCAACTGTATTGTGTGCGTACGTTGTAGATGGCGTATATGATGTGTTTTGTGCTTCTTTGGGACAGAAGGTAGTTATGGATTAGGAAGGCAAGTTGGAATCCTGCTCGCAATAGTGGCTCTGGTATGCCTACCTACTTGGGAACGTTCATCTGAGTCACTCTATGCAGGGTACAAAAATTATTTTCAAACTCAATGAAAATAAACACACTTCAGGAAGTAGAATTATACGAGAAAGTTGTCCTTTTGGGTATTTAAGAGTGTGTACAGACTTCCTAATTTCCATGAGACAAGCCAATAATCAGCAGAGCAGCACAGAACCCAGCAGCATCTCAAACACATTTCCCCTCCCTTCCCCCCTTGTCCTTTACATTATGACCCATTTTCTCGCTTTTTTCTTTTCCGATTCCAAGTCAAAGCACTTTGATACCCTGCCCTTTGTGAACATTGTGTGGCAGAAGATCTACAAGGATGGCAAATCGCGTTTCATTCTCTCTAATCTACGCAGGCAGCTGGACCACTTTCATCCATAATTGGACGCCTCTGGGATAGTGTCACAGTTATAGCTTACCAGTGGGTGGGTACCACTAATGCGGCACTCCAGCACAACTAGTAGGCACACGCAATATATGACAGAGGAGATGACCTAGACCTCTGAGTAAATACATCTAAAAATAGGAAGAGATCAACCTGCAGGAGTTGAATTTAGCACTAGGAAAGGCAAAAAAAATCACTTTTCTTTGAAGCCAGCAAGCAAAATTCAGACTCTGCCAAAGCAGATGCAGAGAAACTGCAGGAGAGCAAAGCCAGATTTACACCAGAAGACGTCTGGTATCAGAGTTTGAGCTGTAGTAATGTGTGTTTACAGCATGGCTACATTTGGCTTAAAAATGACACTTAAATAGCACATGGGTATTTTGCATGTTTGTTTTAAACCTGCATAAAAGCACCTTTACCTCTGCCGCTTGGTAACTTGCCATTCTAACTTGGCAGATGAGACAAATCCAGATGTTTCAGCATTGTAAAAAAGGAACACATAAAGCAAACGATGCACTGGCTTAAATAAATACTTCTCTTAGATGTCTCAGATCTACTTGTTTTCTGTTGATTTTTTCTGTTTTATTAAGACACTTTATTTACTCCCAAAACAAGATTCCTCCTCTCCCTCTTCTTTTGCCACGTGCAACATCTACTCAAAATACACGAGGAAAGAAAAGCAGCTCTGTTCAACACAAAACAAGCAAGCGTTTGCAGCTGCCAGTTCCCTTTGTGCAAACCGAGGTCTGTGGGGGATTTCGGAGGGAAGGGGGGATTCACGAGGCAGGCAGGCGCTCAAAGCAGCGCTAACGCGTTCTGACACCCTCGCTTCTGTCTCCCATATGACAGTCTTGTTTTACACAGAGATCTAAACCGGACAGGCCTTCCCCCACATGAAGGAATACAAATGTGCATGGCTCCCAGGCTCTTCCAAGAGCACCAGCCTGTGCGGTCCTGTGTACTGGCAGCTTCGCCAAGACCTGGTCGTTCAGGATCTACCACCTTGATCGAGACAAGACGGGCTCGGTGGAGAGCGGCCCACACCTGCTGCAAGGAACAGACACAAGCCAAGAGAGGTGAGCTCTGCCTGGGTTCCCCCTCTTCGACATGAGCTGAGGAGGAAGGGATGGGAAGAAGGTAAGAAAAGGCAGATTTCCACATTGCCTTTGCACCTGTGATATTTATTCACCCTCCTTTTTTGCCCCTGAATAGGACTGAAAGGCTTTGAAGAAGGTAGAATGAGATCACAACGCATGTGCATCAGAGCAGGAGGAACAGGTAACTCCACGGATGACTGTATTATAGCAACCCATACCACAAGCAGCAGTAAGCAAGCGATAGATACATGAAATAAAAGCCTTTCCTCACACCCATGGGCTTCACCATGCAAACAACACCCCCTTTTTTGTGTACAGTGCTCTTAAGGTTTAAAACCTTGTTACTTGTTATGTGCCATTATAATCCCCTTCCCTAACTCTGCACTATTGTCAGGGATTTGAGGTCTGAACATGCAGCCCAGACTTCTAACCCTCGCGGAGAGATCTTGCTAGGTACTAAGAAAGACAGAGCTGCTGGAGCCCAGACCTGTTTGTGAGGAGCCCAGTCTGGTGCCCAAGAGGGGAGATGGAGAACTGGGGCCATACGTGGTCCTAAGGAGCAGGCAGCCCTGTGTAGCTGGAGCCAACCCTTTCCAGGGTGCGGTGGTGTCACAGCTCCTGGGGAACAGGGCAAGCCCAGCTCTTGAAAAAATCCTGTTTGGTTATTTCTGAAGAAGAGGAATTTTTCCCAAGAAAAGACGACGAGTCCCAGGAAGGAAGATGTTATTCTTTACAGAAAAATCAAAGAACTTAGCTAAAGGCAAACAAAATTTAGCAATAAAAAGAAGAAAAAAAGCATCCCACGAAATTCTTAAAATGTAGCAACAGATGTGAAAGGATGGGATTTCTTCAACAAGGATATTTTTAGAAGAGAAGCTGTGAGGTCCCTAAACACCAAAGCTTGTTCCCTCTCCCTGCTCACCCGACAGTGGAGCAGGAAGCACTAGAAAGCTCTTTTCTGCCAAGACGGGAAAAGACAGACTAGTTTGCTCAATATAGCAATGAAAGCAGGGAAAAGAGAAGGAAGGGAACAGGGATCTGGCCATCACTCAGCAGGCCATGGCCCCTTGCAGAGCCCAAAGTATAATAATTTTTAAAGAAGCAGATCCTGAGATGTGCACTAAAACCAAATAAGGAAGGTACAAACTCTCAGAGGAGACAGACTGCAGCCCTGCTCCAGCCCCTTCCAGGGCATTTCCCTGGGCGAAAGTGGGACCAGCCCCCCTTTGCACAAGGCAGCCTTAAAACCTGCAGAGAACCTGGGCTGGGCCACAGCGCTGGGCCCTGGGGCAGGACTGCTGCAAACCGAGGGTCACGCAAGGAGCTCCTGGAGGGACTGCTGGCCAGCATTCCTCGGTTGATTTGCTTTTGTTTAGCAGAAAAAAAAAAAGCAGGCATTGAGGGAAGGTTTTCAAAGGCCAAATGCTTGGATCCCAAGCTCCTTCCCTGGCTGGCAAAACTATTAATTTATTTCCATTTATTGAAGAGTGCAGCCAGAGCCCCAGCTGCACAGTGTGGCTGGGGAAGACGTGCATGCAGGCAGAGCTGTGCCCATTACGCGCTTCTGCAGAGAAACAACAGAGACAGCAGCCTTAGGGGAAGAGGGAAGGGGCTTTTCTAGCGCTTCTGCCACTTTGTGGATTCAGCATCAGGTGATTTGGGGCAAGGTCCATCTTTGCGATGCCCAACGAATGGCACATTCCTGCTGGCTCCCACTGCAGAGATAACCAGCGGGCAGAGGGGATCAGAGGAGAAGGGGCTGCAGGTTTCCTGCCTGCCCTCAGCACTGGCTTTTCTTGGGTGCTCTGGATTACAATGATGCAGCAGCAGATGGTCAGCCAGCTCAGCCAGCGGCTGCCTCAGCATTTGGCCACCAGTGCTTACAGACCCTCAGGTCTCAGGGGTCTCAGGAGGAGGAAGATGCTAGCAATGGATGTGCAGTGAGGTCACCTGGCCCTCGTCCACCTCCTCCCACCCCGAAGAAAGAAATTAGCAACAAAGACAATCACTGTCAAAATACGTGTTACAGCAGGAATTGGTAGGCATTTTGGTAGGGACAGAGAGTGAGTGCCTGGTACTTCTCTCTCCCTTCATCATTCAAGCCTTCACCTGAAGAAAAGGGTGGTTTGGTAATACGGGGTGAAGTCAGTCAAATAATCTGGTTTTGATATATTTCTGTCTTCAGCAAATCCCACAGAAGAAGTCAGCCTCCATTTCCTCTCTGCTTTCTGCAGGGGAGAAGGGCTATGCCACACACTGAGCCGATACATTCTCCTCCCTACCATAAACCTGTGCCTCAGTCTCTCCAAAAGCTCATTATCTTCAGTGGCTCTCCAAGATATTAATGTGCCACCTGTACAGCTGAGTACAATGAACGAATAGTCATGAAAGGCAGAAGGTGGGCACCTCTCCTAGCAAACTCAGATCTCGACAAGGACTTTGCACCACAAACTGGAAACCACGCAGGAAACCAGTGGGCAGGAGCATGGCTGGAGCTCTCCGACGGCAGTGCAGAGTCCCTGCCTTGCTGCTGAGCCTGAAGCAGGGAACGAAGGACAAATGGAAAAAGCATCTTTGTGCATTCCTATCCATCCTGATTTGATTTAGAAATCAGTTAAAGCCATTAAGGGACAAAGAGCAGCACTGAGTCTATCTGCGAAATTCAGAGAGGTATCTGTCACAGTTAAGGAAACAATACATTGCTTCTTTTTATTAGGTTTTTCTTTTCTTTCAATAAAAGCAAATTTTCACACAAACCCAAAGTTTCCTTTACAAACAGATGAAATGCTGGGCTCTCCAAGCCTTCGGAGGCTTGTGTATGCAATTAGGCTCACACTGTTGACAAAGCTGCTGTAATAGGAGTTTCCCAAAGATGCTGCATATGCTGTCTTTGATCCTGCATTTATAATCTATATTCGAATTATCTATAGGCTTTGTTGGAAAGAGGGAACTCAATCAGCATGCCACTGATCGTTTCTTGTTACCCCGACATGAGTGGATCTGACTTCGTAATCTCAGCACTGTTAATACTGATTAAAACCAAATTATTACATATTTATATCAACCCTGGCAGCAGAGTCTCCCTTGTCCTTCAGCGTTAGCAAGTGAAGCTCTGATGCAGCTGATGCCCAGAAAAGCAAATGTCGTCCCTGGAGAAGGAAAAGCAAAGAAGCCCCCTCAGAAGGGAGGTGAGACAAGAGGGGCAGAATCGCTCCTGAATCAGTGATGGTTCAGGGTGGGCAGCGTCTGAACTCTGCAGAGCTTATCTCTGCTTGTTGCTCACTCCTCTCCCATTATCCTTTGGATTCAGTTGTCACTATAACACACCAGCACACGTGCAGCGGATTACAGTAATTAAAAAGCCCACCGCACTCTTTGCAGGAGTAGGTAACAAGGCACAGAGACGCCGTCACATACAATGCAGTATAGAGCAAAGTGACTGCTGTCCACACAACTAACACAGGATGAAAGGTGCTTTGTACAGGCTAGGGATTATCTCCTGCTACCCAAATCCAGCACAATTTGTTCAAATCCCCAGACCTTCTCTTCTTAGCGTATCCTGGGCTATTTACATTATGTTTAGGAAAACAAAATGTTCTTGGAAAAAACAAACAAAATCCAAACTCTACTATAAATACAAGACCAGGTTAAAAAACACAAATAAGGGATTTATAATAATATTGGTATGCCCTAGCTTTGATCACAGCCCTGTTGTGCTAGGTGCTGCACAAACACAAGAGTAAGAGATAATCCCTGGCTCAACAGAGAAGTCCTTTTTTAGATCTTCAAATCCCGTCTTCCATGAGGCACAATGCAACAAGAAAGAGAAAGAATTCAGCAAAACATCTAATTGAATAGATTCCTACAGAAAATGATCAGTTTTTGCAGAGATTCTGGATAAAAAATACAAGCCTCTGTTTCTAATTAGACGACAGAGGGAAAGGACATATTGCGATCTTTCTGAAATTCAAGGTTACTTGAGAAGTCACTATCTCCTTTCATCAATTTTTCACCAACGACATAAGAAGAGGCAAAGCCAACTGAAAGGCAGGAGACCTGTTTCCAAGAGAGTTATTCTTTCCTCCACTGAAATTTTGATTTTAAAAGATTTCACACATTTCAAGACTGGGAACAGTTCTAATAATTTTTCCTCTCTATTTTGCTAAGTAGGTAGTTCACCAGATCAGTGACTCTTACAGTCTGTGTACAGACTCTGGCACAACACACTCCCGACTTCCTACAGCAACTTAATGTTCCAGAAGTAATTAGAGAAAGTCTCATTTTTTTAAATCACGATTTAGCATTGCACGATGCTAGTGTTTGAACACTACCAATAACAAAGTCTACATATTGCTCTCCCTCCCCCCCCAAAAAAGCCCAACAGGGAAGCTTTGTCCATCCCAAGGTATTGACCTTGGGCTCTTTTACTAAAAGAATTAAACCAAAAACATTAAAAACCAACATGATACAGCCATCACAACCCAAACAGCCTTAACTCTGCCCAAGAGCACTGCTAGCCCTCTGCTTTCCGCAGCTGTGGAGAGAGAACTGAAATGCAAAACGCAGACATCTTCTGTTCCCCGCTTATCCGCGACACCACGAGGAGACTCGCGCAGGGCGCTGCTCTTCCCACGCTGTGCGCGTCCCACGCCTCCAGCCTCCCCTCTGCCAGGCGGCTGCCGATCAGCCAGAACACAGATGGGAAGGGAAGGCCCTATGCTCCAGGTGGGGCAATCGCCAGTCTCCAGGAGGCTTTTTATTTAACCAAGTCCCTCTTAAGCGACTGTTTCCGTAGGCTGGAGAGGAGCCAAGGAGATACATAAGCAAGACAGACCGAGCAAGAGGAAAGCATTGGCTGCGCTGAGGTAAATGGGAGATGAAGGCATCAGTACAGAACGGGGGCAGAGAGAAGGTCATCCAGGTACCATTAGACAGTGCTTTTGCTCATTTGCAGTGGCGGCGGCAGGTTTCCAAGCCGGCAGCACTCAGAGGCAGTAGAAAGTGCAGTTCAAAAACAAGGAAAAGGGCAGGGAAAATTTAGTAGGAATGAAGAGGTCTAATGAGGTGCAACATTATTAACTCCTGTTGTGCCCACTCCAGACAGAACAGTCTCTTTGACGTATGATCGCTGGGCACCTCACTTGGTTGACTTGACAAATGGCTCTCTCTGACTCTTAGAGGGGAAGACGAATAATAAAAAAACCCTACCCTTGGGTCATGCTACCCATCCAACTTATAGAAATCGTTTATCATTTATCTGATAGCTTAAGCATATCTGCATAATAAGTTACACGCAACCAGAGAAGCTCTCTATATTTCACAAATCTTTAGCAATGCATTTTTTAATAGAAAACATCAATCCCAAGTAGCCCGAAGGAACAATCCCTCTTTAATCATCCACCACGCTGAGGACTAATTTTAGACAAAGGCTCAACGCTCCAAGTCACCTATACCATGTAAAAAGGCAGATGATTCCTAAATTCACAGGGAAAGGTTCAATCGCCTTTTCAAAGCTGGATTGCAGATCCAGCTTTAATTACTACAGGAAATTACATCTACAGTAATACTCAGCAAGGCTTTACAATAAATGCTGTCTGATCTGTTCCTGCTCAGCCTTGAACTCTTTGTGGAATATTTGTAAATGTAATGGGTACTTCACTTCCACCACCGCTCCTGAATAATTCATACAGTGGAAGATCCCTGCATGGTTCTGCGAGTCAAAAGACTTGGGGTATTTTGTTCTGTATAGTTAATGGATTAAAACAGTTTTTTTCAGCTACGAAACCAGGTAATTTATCAACACAAAAAGAAGCACGGTTCATACATCACTGGTTCAACTTAGAAGCACATCCGAGTGTATGGATAGCAGAACTTAACAACCAACAATTTTTATATCATCCTATGTTGTCCGAAAAGCCAAAGAAACTGCAAAATGGAATGCTGAAGAACTGCCTTGGATCAGTCACAATATTTGATTTCTCTTTTTTTCAGGCATTTCATTCAGACTCAACCCTTTTTTTTCCTTGTGAAACAGAGCATTTTGAAACATCACTTTGTAAAGAGAAAAAAAAATAAATCAAAACTCCTCTCCATTCAGGAAATGTCACAACGGTTAGCTCTAACACTTTCAAGATACTTCTCTCCAGCTCCGTTCCAAGCAGAATTGTCAAAATCAGTAAGATTTCTTGAGCGGTTTCTGTTTCATCAAAAGGACATTTTTCAAGAGAAAACTGTTGTGATTAAAAAAAAACAAGTTCAAAATCCAACAACCTGAACATCTCTGATCCAATTGTCTTTGACAAAAGGAGATGTCTCAAAAATCCAAAGTCTTTCTTTGGGCGATTCCCAGAACGTCAGCTTGACACATCCAGGTTGAGCCTGTAAGTTCCTCTTAGGGAACCACATAAGAGAAATGAGCACAGCCTGAACCCCAGAGGGCTGGAGACACCTTCAAATATGTTCAGAGCCAAGCAGGGGCCTTCCTAGCCCACCATTCTTACACAAACCACAGCATTTTAATTTGGGAAATTCCAGATTCAGCCCTTAAAATATGGGAAAAACAGCTGCTCATTTGTCAGTCTCCCTCTCTGGAGGGGTGCACTGACCTCTCCGATCTGCACCCATGCAGGATTCGCTATCGCAGCTCCCTCCATGCACATTGGTGCAACTTGCATTTAAATCTTCGGGTCCCAGTCTGCTCTCATGCCAGCACTTTTACCTTTCATCAGGCTCTCCAGCACTAACTCTCAGTTCCCACTTGATCACTTCAAGTAGGAATGAGATGTGACCAGAGAAGAAAACAGCTGTGCTGTCTCAGCCAAAGGAAGTTCATTCATAAGAGGAAAATTCAGAGGTGTCACATACTGCTGACGTTTTTAAAAACTGTCTTTCCAAAGCCTTGTTGTGGGGTACTACTTTCCTTTTCTCAATGTTAGCAACAAATCTGTTCAACTCACATGTTAAAAATGATTCCCCATGCCCCTCTGCCTAATGAAAATGCACACAAACTCACTTGGGCAGATCAAACCATTTTCTCTTTGGCTTAGGCATCATCACCAGCCATGAAAAGATTTCCCAGGCCAAATGCTGCTTGTGCTGGACACCTCCACGACCCCTTTGCCTGTAAAAGGACGGCACAGCTGAAGCTCAGGTATAGATACAAAGTCAGTCAGAATATGTAGACAGCCCTAGCAGACTGTTGTGCTCTCCCAGAGCAGAGTTGATTCTGCATGGACAACACAGTAAAAAGAGTGAAAGCTGCCTCTATTCTTTTTCCTCCAGCAAAGCCAATGTGACTTGGGTGCTTGCTGCTCGCATCCAGAGGAAGAAAGGGGTGTTTCTGCACAGCCACTCTGCTGACCTTCATCCCTCAATGGCACGATCTGGGTTTGGGTTTTCAAAGCCATGCAGGTGCGCATGCTCGACCACTGCATCTCAGAGCAAGGAGGGAGATCTGAAACGCCTGGTGCATCACTGAAAAGGGCTTTCCAAGCCAAAAGGTGCTGCAGAGAACAAATTTTCAATGCTGAGCAGAAGGATCACAGGTGCCTGCGACAGAGCAGAAGAGCTGGCTGTTCCCAAACTCATAGAGTCAGTTTTGCCCTTCAACCAAATTCCAAGCCCTGATCTTCGCTGAAAGAAATGCCTTTTTTTGTCTTGAACAGATTCTCAGAGTTGCTGGGCAGAGAGGGCCTAGTGCAGTGTCAAACCTCATAACTCTATATCACAGACACCACATTTCTCCCGCAAAGTCCTGCAACAAACCCTCCACCAACTGATGCAGGTCTTTAACCCCCAGTAGCCAGCCATGAACTCAGCAAGCTTTTGTGTTAGCAGCCATCTCCCCACCAGAGGCAAATTTCCTTGCAAATCCCAAGTCTGTAGAGAACATGCCAAATTTTGCCAGTGATAAACAGGATAACGCTGCACAGAAGAAGCACGACACTTACTAAGACAGACTGGCATACAGAATGGAGCACTCTGCTCCAGTTTAATTAAAAAGGTATTGGGGAAAATGATAAGTACATCGCACAGCTTAATACAATCTGTGTAGACATCGAGCTTTGCATGCTTTACGGAGCAAATAAGACACGACAAGAATCACCATTAGCTTAGGGGCAAACACTTAACAGAGAAAACCCACAAGCCATTTTCGGCCTGCAGGCAAGAAAGACCGGGAAGAAAAGCCACCTCAAACACAGCGGTTTTTTGAAGCCCAGGCTAAGTGTGCCTCCTCCAAGGTGGAGCTGTTCCACACACAGGTGAGGAATGGCTTTTTCTGAGCAAGCACAGTCACATCCTGCTCTTCATGGGCAGCTCAGTTCGGCACACAACAGGACCATGGTTTCTTTATGGCATCTTGAAATTCTGGGACCTAAAATGACTGAACACTGGAACAGGCTGTATGAAAGAAGCAGGCAAGCTGCAGGGCTTCCTCCTCTGGCAGGCTCGCTGGATGTCTCCAATCCCCTGCTTCACCTACCAGGAAGGGATGTTCACAGACGTGTCAGCCCTGTCTCAGAGGGGCCAAGGGACTTCCCTGTGGCTTCTGTCCTAAAAAAGGCATAAATTTTCCCATCTAACATGGCTTCAATCAGTAGGGACCCAAATGACACAGGGCCACACTGTGCTGATTGCCCCCTTTGCTAAAGAGCTGTTTGGCATGTGGAAGGAAGATATTTTTGCTTCCTTTCATTCCTTTCCTCCCTTCCCCTCACTCCATTTCACCTTTCCTGCTCTTTTCCCTCCAGGTGGGAACTTCAAAGCCCGGAAAAAATCATCAGAGCAAGTTGGAAGGAGAGGTTCCCCAAGGGATCTGCCCCAGTTCCCCATCACCAAGCCATCTAAACAGACCTGAGCATCAGTTCACAGTCCGGGTTTACACTTCAAACAAAAGGTCACACTGGGCTATTCCAGTTCTGGCCCCAGAATAAGCACATTTCTGCTCACAAAAAAGGAAGAAAAGATCCTTCTGCTGCTACAGTCTATCCCACACCAAGCTTTTGCACCAAACCACTGCTGTTGGAGCTATGCTCCCAAACTGTAGGGACAGCAGCCTTTTTTTAACAGAGACAACAGTACAGAGATCCCAGACCAGTGGGCAGGAAGGGAAACTGAGGCACATCCACGGACATGACCAGACCAGAATCACCTAGCAACCCAGAAGACACAGCACAGTCCAACATGCTGTGTTTGTCTGAGCAGTATTTTTACAAAAGCCACCCTGCTTGGCCGGAAAGAAATTAAAATAGCGGCAGCTAAAGTTATCATTACATTCTGCAGAGCAGAACGTGCCATGCGTGGCTGTGACAACACAGCATGAACCTTCGCACAACTGGCAGGCAGAGGAGAAGGAAAAATCTTCCTTCTGACTCAAGGGAAGAGACAGGTTCAAGGTGGAACCAGAGGATGAATCTGCTACACCGAGATGCCAGAGTTGTTGGCTGACTCTCCTTCTAGGGCACACACATGCCCCTCTGCCTCCTACTTTGACCATCAGTTACACCTTCAGCTTAGTATTTGGTTGCCCAGAGTAACACCAGGAAACTTCCTTGCATTCTCTGACTTAAACATTACAAAATATTCTCCACTTATAATGAAGGGAATTGGAGAAAACACCTCAAAGCCAGAGGTGAGAATCAGTCCAGACACCAGAGTGCCCACCTGTGGGTAGTTCCAGCTATACATCCACATCTGCTTTCAACACGAACAAGAAGATGAAATTCTCTATATAGAAATACCAAGAATTTGCTTTGGGAGCATACAATCCCTTGTTTCTGATAATTATCCAAAAAGCAGAGATGTAAATAAAAATATGGTAAATGTGTTGTTTCCTTATTGCAACATAAAGTAAAAAATGTAAGTGTCTCACTCAAATCAAAATAAAAGCATTTGTTTTGACATTTCCAGTTGAAAATGATGTTGAAAGAGACATGTTTCCATTCAATGTTTTGATTTTGACAAAGTTGTTTTCCAAAAAAAAAGTTTTCCTACATTTTTGCTGCCAGCTCCTACAGGGATTAGTCAAACCTTCCCAAAGCTCAGTGTCATTAGCAAGCTGTCACATAACTGAGACCCTAAAATGCATTTGACACATCAGATCACAGTTCTATCAAAGCTGGCATGCATGCCAGTGCTGGATCTCATGTCAGACTCTTGGAGTCCTCTGGGATTTGCTCTTTTTTCTGATATAGTAAGAGAAAGGAAGATAGCCTAGTTCATTCTCCATAACCAAACCCGTGAGTTTCTCTGCTCTGTTGAGAGAGCATTTTATGGAGGATACCGTGGCATTCCCACTGCGCAAAAAGCACACTCGCACACAGACATCCAAGCTTTCAGAATGAGGAGACAGCAGCAGCAGCACCCAAGACCTCAACAAAAGAGCAGAAAACATAGCCAAATATTGTGCTTATAAAGAGATTGCTCTTGGCGATCTTGCATACACAGAGCACCGAAAGGCCTTCTGCCTGTTAATGTCGCATCCTGAAGACCCCATGCAAAAGCTGCAGAGCGCAAAACATACTGGTCTTGGCAGAACACAGGGGTGGAGGTGACCCATCTAGAAGCTGACCTTGCATTTCCTACAGAGCCTAGCTATTTTCAGATTTGATGCTAAGATCCCAAACCTCTCTGGCTGTTCTCTCTTTGAACATCGAGATAATGACTCTTTCTGAGAAAAAGATTGTTCCTGCTCCAGTAAGCAAACCCAAGGCCTCCACAACTTGACCCCACACTCAGTTTTCTTGTAGTTGAAATAAATATGTTCCAGTGGCACTGGTGCAAGTCTAAGTCCACGTGATTATACAGAGCTGTTGGTATAGCCATTTATACGTGCAGTTTTAGGGCATGGCTTGTTTGCTTTTTTTAAGACCAGAAACCCTACCTGTGCTTTGTCCAGATTTATTCCTGGCCCGTAGTGTTTTAAGGCTGTGATATGGCGCATTTCTGTATGCTGTGGAACCTTTGCTTATGTTCAACAACAAGATGCACTTTTTTCCTTTTCTTTTCCTTCCCTGAAAGGCTTTGGGACCCTTCCAAAAGAGAGTGCTCTCACGGAGGTTCCCGCGAGCTGCAAAGGGCAGAGCCTTCCAGCTGGTGTGAAATGACACAGCCCCCACGACACGGCTGCACTGCTCAAGAGCAAGCGCCCAGCTGGACGCCGTGCGGGGATCTCTTGCTACCACAATCACCCTCCCAAAGAGGCGATGGTTGCAACACCCACTGCCGACGGGGTGATCATTAGCTTTCAAGATATTTAAGTCAAGTGTGCAGGATGCTTTATATCAGCTAGGAGAGATTTTCTAATCAACGGACACAGTTTAAAGCATTTTGGATAGAGAAGCACGTACATAGGAATGTGAGCCTGAGCACAGATGTATAAATGTAGATGTACTGCAGGTGATCAAAGGTAGTGCATCCAAGGCAGGATTAAAAGATATTTAATACAGCTTTTCCCAATAAGCCTGAGAGATGAAAGAACTGCCACAGGGCCTTGCTGGAGGCTTAGAAATTGCTCTGTGAAATCAGCTGCAATTGGTAATTAAATGGAAACCTTGGGGGTGTTCTGAAGACTCTTTTCATTGCCTGGCATAGGGAACTCATCTTCAAACTAAGCAGACTTTTACCTTTCATGGAGAGGTGAAGGTAAAACACCTTCCTGCCATTCCTCTGGGTCCTGCCCCAGAGCAGCTAGCTTGATTTGCTAGCAGAAAAGGCTCCTCAGACCCCTTTGCAAGAGGGGCAAACCGAGTATGATAGCTTGGGAACTGTGAGTGTGCAGAGGAAGATCAGGGAGGGAAACCTGACCACAGCAGAAAGCCCTGTGGCTAGAGCATCCCGCCAGACCTCAGGAGACTTTGGATCAGCTCCCTGCTCTGCTACCACTTTCCTTAGTACGGTTGAGGCACAGCTCTCCACGTGGCCCGAGCTTCCCTTCTCTTTTCAATAAAAAAGTACTAGTCCTTTTTTCTCTCTATTTGCAATAATATGTTATTTACTGTTTGCTTGCAGAGCTCCTAAAGTAACAAGGGTCACACATAAAGCAAACCTACTACTTTGGATTGTAATTCTACAGTGTTTAAAACATCTGCGTGATATAAAGTGCTCTGTTTCTTGTTGTAGCCTTTCATTTCTAGATGGCATGACACTCTGTGGCAACGTGCTCTTTCAAACAAAGCTGAAACTGCTAAAAAGCAGCACTGGATACCCCACCTCCATCAGAACAACAAGTGGCAGGCAAGGGCAGCCCAGCTCTCAGACAGCTCATCAGCTGCAGAAGTACAAAGAATGATAAAAATCCTTGGAAAAGAATTAAAAGGAAGCTCAATATCAAAAAAAATGCACTAAATCTCTGCTGAATACAAGGGAGGTAGCCAGAAATAGCTGCCACCAGGAGAAATCGGCAGCCGATATAAATAGTGGTGATTCATGGTGTAATGGGGATCCAGTTCAGTGGAACAAATTCTTATCAGTTGCTCAGACAAAGCCTCCTACAGCAGATGCCTAAATACCTAAATACTAAATACCTGAACAGTAGGCAGGCCTAAATACCTCCTAGGGACCTGGAAATCCAGAGGCTGGGAAAATACTCTTGAGGAACAAAGCCCTTTGTGCCAGCCCTCTCTCCACTAACCATCCACTGCTGGCTACAGAACTTTGGGCTTTGGCCCTGGAGAGAAGGACAATTTCTCAGAGAGGTGTGAGAAAAAACCTCCATGCGTTAACAGGGCTCAGCTGCTGCTGAAACCTCTCTCCCAAATGTCCCTCCTTGAGGGCATCCACGCTCACCAGGGAACCCACATTCTTTTAGGGGAATGTGACCCACACATGCATACAGGATTTGGGCAAGAATTAAGGGTCCTTTAATTTTCCTGAAGACTATGTAAGCCCTGAATAGAAAGTAGGTATATGCTTTCCTAAATGTGAACCAGAGTTCCAGGCTTTCCACCATCTCTGGAAAGCCACTTCCCCAGTCTGCAGAAGGTGCCTACTTTACACCTGCTAACCATGGCACGTACCTACTACAAGATTTTTGGCAGGTGTATTTGGCCCTGCAGACTCATATAGACAGAAGTTCTACAGCACGCACTGAACAGCCACCAGCATTCGAGTGCTAAACCTTCCCGGACAGAGGACACGGCTGCTCACACGCTGCGGTTCTTCCTGCTGCCTGCCTGGGTCAAAGCCCACGGGCAAAGCTGAACTGACCAGAGAAGAAGGAGATAAGAGGGAAGGAGGGAGTCGTTCATCATGAGCAGCAGCGCACTGATAGCTGGAAGGCAGCCACTGGACAGCAGGTAGAAGCGTTGACTATCTAGTCCTTGCACATGCTTTTACTCCCCTTTACTTTGAGGGTGCTGGTACCTAGCCCTGAAGGAGACGGCAGCTCTTTGCATCTAGCACTTACACTGAAATTGCTCCCTGTCCCGTGCTGATGTAGTCAATCCCAAAGGCAAAGCAGGCCTGAGAAACAAAGAAATACGAGGCAGCACAGGCAGGCCAGGCAGCTGGGATGTTACAGAGTCATGGCAGTCTCTCCAGAACAGGGATGTTTTTCTTTCAGCTGTTTTAATATTTTTGCCCCTCAATATAATTCTTTAATAATCACCCTATTAACAATGTTCCATTTGCCACACAACTCAGCATATTAATCCTATTAGTTGGTACTAATCCTCTGCAAAACAAAATAGCAATATCCACTTCTCATTTTCTCAGGGTAAAAAAAAAAGAAAAAGAAAAAGAAAAAGAGAAAGAGAGGTGGGAAAAAGAGAAGACAAAGATGCTTTCAGAGGTTTGCAGTTTTGTAAGTTAATTGAAAGGAACTGGATCTCCCATGGTTTCCATATAGGATTCCATTACCATGTAATGGGGTGTCACATACAGCCTGTTGATAAGACACAGTCTGTCAGATTAAGCATTAACTATCATATTTGGAAACCATGCATTTTTCAACCCATTGGGGCATCAAAACACAATATCCCATTTCCCTTTCCTCTTCCCAACACCTTCTTCCTTTACTACACACTAATTAAAGAGCTGGGGGAAACTGGTCTGCCGAGCTCAAGATAAACTTTGCTGAGCAGGGAAAAAGAAATGAAGTGAGCATCCCAGAGAACAGAGGTCTTTCCTATTGGCTTTCATTTTTCTTCCCACCCGCTCCTGTGCTATATTTTTTTCTTATTTCTGTGAAGAATTGAGAGCAGTTTCCACTTTCCCACACTCCACAAGGGGAGACTGTCACCTAGTGGAACGCGTACGGAAATGCTGAGAGACTGAGGACGAAAAAAAACAGACCTTTTCTCAGCCTAGTTTTGTCTCCAGCTTCACATTAGCTTGTTTTTCCCCCTCCATCAGACAAACAAGCAGCTCAGCAGACACAGCAACGCTGATGTGAGACAGTGACACGCAGGAATGAGGAGCTGACACACCTCCATTTTTTAAAGGAATTGTGCTCAATTTTGAAGCTGTTTGTGGTAATTGGGGGTAACCATCGTTAGTCACTTTATTTGTGTCAGCCAATAACGAGTGAACCACAAACATGGCTCCTGATAAAGCTTTCAAGGTTATTCCGGGTCTTTGAGGCTATTCACTCTTATATGTCTGAGTATCTAATGGAAGCAAGAGCAAACACCCCTGCAGGTACAGTATCTATCCTCATTAGCTTCACCTCCTCTTCCCCCACGCACTCAGCTGGCGCTGGAGACTCCCTACATGACGTGCTCACGTGCCTGCGTCCCCTCGGGGACAGAGCGGCCCTGCCAGCTCCCCGCTCCGGCTGGGGAAACTGAGGCACAGAACACTTCAATGACTTAGACACTTACAAAGGGGTGTGTTAGATTTAGACCCCGAAACGCTGCTCTTCCAAGCTTCTTCCCTAGCCACTGGCTTATTCTTTGACATCCCCCTCCAAAAGTTCACTGGTGAGCCTCAGTCAAGCGACAGCTTGCTTCTTGCTGCTTCTCTCCCTCCTCCCATCTTCCTTGCTGTTCCCACTCCCCAGGCAACCTTGTTTCCCACTCCAGGCCTCCGGAATAGTGCGTGCAGACCTCCATCAAAGCCCAGCTACTCACTGCCAGTCTCCAAGCTTTTGTGAGCCCTAGGGAACAGACCATCCTGCCTCCATCACTGTCTGGTGACTCAGGAGAGCAACACTTTCATTAAGGTGCCCTGCTAGTTTTGCTCTGTAACATGCTGAGTATTTCACCATCAGCTTCAATTCACAAAGCAACAGCCTCCCAACCCAGAGATCCTCATACCCCAAAGCCACAAAATAGGCACCACAGATTAAGCAAGGGCAGATAAAACAGGAGAGAGGAAGGGCTACAGGTCACAGCATGATGTGGAAAGATCAAGGAAGTATAAGAGAAAGCAAGCTGGGAAATGGAGCAAATCCACCAGATTCTTCATTGAGCAAAGTGCAGCTGAAGGCTGGGAACGTCTTACGTTCTGGAGCTGCCTCAATTTTCAGGCTGCAGTCCATGTCCAGGGGAAGTCCTCACTCCAGGTACACTGTGCCTACCCCCAAGCCTGCTAACCTGGGCACGCACAGCTCATCATTATGAATGAAGCTGTCCCAACGCCGGGCACCAGACACTTCCTGATTAGCAAGTCTAATTCTCCCTCTTGCAGCCTCTCCGTTAGAGACTCTGGCTCGATAGACTCCCCATGCCTGAGACGCAGTGGCTTGTCGGGGACCTGTCAGCACCGAACAGATGAGGCCTGCTGGAAGGAGCTGACTCACGTCCCCCAGCTGGTGATGTTTCAAATGGTCCCCCATCCTCAGGAGCACCATGCCCCCTCTTAGAAAAATGCAAAGTGCAGCATGTCGTAATTGCTACAAGCTGCACAAACAAATCAACATTTGTTTGCACAACAACTCTCCAGAGCAGCCTCGGCAGTTCTGCGTGTGCCAGGTGCGGTGAGAAGTTCTTCACCTCCCTGACGGATCTGCTCTCAGCTGGGAAGGAGTCACAGGCACGGGGCATGGAGACACTCAGCGGGATGTCCAAGGTGTGCATGTTACAAGACAACCCTGAGAAGCTCAGAAAGAATGTTTGAAGTAGGTAGATTTGGATAATTTCTATCTTAGATAGAATTTGCTTAGCATGAGTAGCCGCACACTTGCTTAGCATAAGTAGCTAAATTTGCTGAAGCCTTAGGCCGCGCTCCTAGTTCGTTAAGAAAAGGCCTCAGAGCTGGTGCAGGCTGGAAAGATAAGGGAGTTACAAGCAGTCTGCATTCCTGTGCCCCACTCTCCGAAAGGGAGGATGTCAAGGCTGTGAAATAAGGCCTGCTTGGGCGCCAGGACCTTGGGAAGCAAAGCCTCCTCTCACTGTTGAAACAGTGTTAATTAAGGGGTCTGGATTATGTCCTCTTCCTCAGGACCTTGGGAGATAACGTCTGCTGACCTAGCTGGGGCAGTGTTAATTGACCAGGTCCTTGAGAAGCAGGGGTGGGATCCAGGGAATGAAGAAATCACTAACCAATCAGTGTAAAAGGGAAAGTCGTAAATCTGGCAATTTGTGTGTATAAATGCTACTTGAAAAGTTGGGGGGGGGTGCTCGATTTGTGGGAGACCACCGAGCACCCAGGCTTGCGCAACTCTGAAATAAATAAATAAATGTCTCTCCTGAGTGTGTAATTATTGGCTCATTGCACACCGGGCAACGAATCCGCTTTTCGGACAACATGCATATGTGGGGGTGGCAGAAGGAAACAGAGATTTCTCTCTGCAACAGAGCTTCAAGATATCCTGCTGCCTTGAGGAGCGTATTGGATAACGGCCAGGAATGAGATGCACTAGAGAGAAAAGGCGGCTCCATTACACTGATGCAAGCTTGAAAGGGCTGTTATAGCATCTGCGAAACTCCTCTGGATTTACATCAGCATAAAATGGAGTAGCTTCAGCACTCACTCGGACTGACAGCATCCATGGAGGTATGCTGATGGGAACCGGGAGAAGGAAGAATCAGGTCCAGGGGAGCACGTAAAGGTCAGCCACCAGCTATCTCACTGCCTGGCAGCAATTCATAGCCTGGTTCTGAAATCAATAGAGGCTGAGAGCACTCAGTAGACAGACTAAGCCAGGCCTGTAATTTACTGTAATTCTGAACTGCTAAATGACTTTCTCTAGGTTTCCTGAGAGGAACAGTTAGTCACAGCGGTGAGCCCTTTGTGGGCTCTGCTTTCCATCTTTTCCTTTCCTTCACATGACCCCAACATCCTCTCTAGTACTGGAGAGCAAAGAGTGCTTTTACAGCTTCCCACCGCGGCCACGGCCACCTCAGTGCCTTCATTCTGGGGGAAGATGTTTAGAGACCCACCAAAGGGAGCACGCTGCAAATAAGAGCTACTTAGGAGAAGCCTAAGATAGGCTCGATGGGACAGTGGCATTCCCTTCTGTGGTCCACATTTGAGATTTATTGCCCAGAATACTGAAACAGGCTACAGGCCCTCCCTTCTGCAAAAGAAGATGTATGGTGCTTCTGAGGGCAGAAGACTTTTCAACCAACCACCAGCACTGCGTTGTGACTGTGATCACTCTAAAGACATCATTCTGTGTAACTGGTGACAGAGCCCACTTGGGCTGCTTTTCGGAAATGGAATCTTCCCCAGCACAGCTCTGGATTTGCACTGCCAGAGAACAGCAGCTCGCTGCTAGGAACAGTCTGGGAAAGAGAGATTTTGACCTCTTGCATCCTGACCGGGTCAAGGGAACGCTGACTCCAGGTGATGGATGGCCGACTGTAATTCCTGCCTACCCACTTCATCAGCAGGAACAGACAGAAGCAGGAGCGTGCTCAAAAAAGTAAGAAGCAGGCAGTGGTGGAAAGCCCAAAGGTTTTACAGAGTGGGGAGGCGTGAAGGGGAGACGCTGGCAGGGGAGCGAGTCACTGGGGGTACAGCTCTGATATGAGGGGCCGCAGAGGGAGGAACCTGGGGCTTATCCTTGGATGAGAGCTGAAAACCTAAAATCACTTCTGCTAGCTGTGCTGCTTCAGAGGCTGAAGCCACGCTGCAATGAAAGAGCAGCCCCTGGAGTGGCATAAACCACAGCAGGCCCTGCCTCCTGCCCCCGGGCAGCCTGCCTGCCTCAAACACACAGGGGCACTCGGGCACGCAGGGAGGAGGAAGGAGGGGTCTAGCGCGTGTGCTCCAGCCATACCCACAGCTACCTTTGCAGCCTCACAAGATGAAAGCCAAGTAAGCCTGCTCTTAGGGGGCCTCCATCCATCACTAGCCAACACTGGCAGAGCTTTTAAGGCCAGAAGAGACCGCACTGGACTAAATCACCTCCTGCCTAAAAAAGAGGTGGCCAGTAAAAATTCCCCATTTCTTGACCCCAATAAAATATGTCCCAACACAGCAGCACCCAAGCTGTACCCCACAGCTCAGCAGCAGTCCTGTTGCAGCAGTCCTGTTTCAGACATTATAGTGTTTTCCAGTCAAAAGCTGGTAGTGTGTGTGGTGCAAGGGCCCTGGAGCGGGCACCAACCTCAAGCCCCCAACCTGAGGGCCAGTGGGTCAGACAAGGTACATCAGTCCACAGCAGTGCTGTGTAGTCACCAGGCTGAAAACAGGAGAGGCAAAAATGGCATCAGAGCACCTTTAGGCCCCTGCACACCCAGCAAGGAGGCAGCTCTGGGCTGCTGAAGTGGGGAAGCAGCAATGCTGAACGCGTCCAGGTTGGGCTGTCAATGAACAGCCTACTCCCACGGAAGAGGGACGCATTGCGAACCGAGTCCAGCCCTGAATGCCTACTTCTGATGTAGCAGGAGTACCCTCTAGTGGGTGAATAGCTTGGAAAAAGCCTTCAAAATCGTCACACACACACACACACACACGCAGGAAAATACACTGAGTGTGCATAAGACAGCTAGAGAATGGGCGTGAAAATGGAGAGAAAACAAAGTACTGCGGGGAAGTAAAGGCATCAATTCTGGTTATCAATGACAGCATTACTTTTTACTTTTCCAACAAAGCCATCTAAAAACATAGTCAAAACCATTATTCCAAACGGATCCGTGCAAGGAGAAGGCTGGACTAGAAACCAGACAGAAGTCTACTCACATTCATGGAGCTAGGCCAAGACTGTGTTTAAACACCCAAAGGTCACAGCAAAGCCTATGGCTGCTTGTCTTAATCCTCCTCACTGCTTGAAAGCTTCTGGGTGTGGAAGGAGTCTCTGTACTCATGGCAGAAGCCCAACACATTTCCTCAGGACATCAGAGCTGGCAAAGCCGTTTTGCTTCGGCTCATGGATGAAAGATTTTGCTGTTGGGGGAGGGGAAAAATTGGGCAAGGACTGATGTGCTGAACATAAAGGATGCAGAGGATGCTGTAAACTGTATACAGATGGGATCAATATGCTCTCCCCAGCGACCCGCTCTAATATCACACTGACACCGCAGTGACAGGTGCAGTATTAGAACCTCAATAGAGTGGAATTATGTAGTACCTTTGGGACCATTCCCGTGCAAAAGCCCATCTAACCTGAATGTTATATATAGATCCCTTCATCCGCTATTGAAATGCACCTACCTCTAGGGAGATGTTTGTGGTGTCTAAGCCTCCAACCCTTCTGATTTGGGCAAAGATAAATACATCTGGGGAGTCTGAGCTCTTTTGTTTTCAGATTAAAGATCTAAGCACTGTTTCCTGTGAAATAGCAAGTGTAAAGGAGTGAGAGGATTTAAAGAAGCATTGTCCATTTTTACAGCTAGGGATTGGAAGGAAACTAAAAATAAATTAAAAATGCCAGATTCAAGGTGATCTTTTATAGAGAGATGTAGCCCAATAAAGCATCTCACAGAAATCCATGCTGGTAGTCACGCAACCATGGTAAAGCAGAAGCTGGACTGGGGATTGGGACTGCTTTGCAGATCAGTTCAGAAATGACTGGAGAGGCGACAGGCAGAGGAGAGCAGTGGGTTAAGCACATGGGAGATGGCACAGTGCTTCTGGTGTATAATGTGCAATGTGCAACCCAGAAGTTCCCTACTTTCTTCCCCAGAGCCAGTCACTCCCAGGATACTTGGCCAGCACCTCAGAGTCCTGGCTCCTGGTTCAAAGCATCAAACTCCTTTTTGATCCCTGCTTTCACTTCAAAGATGACACCAAAAGGTGATGACCCCGGCAGCAGAACCCACCGCTGTCTACCTGTGTCAGACTCAGCAGCCGCCTGGCTGGGTCACGCCACGGGGACTTCCCAGCCAAGCATTGACCCAGCAAGGCACAACACAAAAACTGCAGCAGAATAAACCGACGCCAGTCACAGGCATGGATTCCGCCCTGGACCCTGCCTATTTCACCAGGAAGCCATCTAAAGAAGATATTTACACACCATGCAGAAGGGACAAGCCTGGCCCAAGGTGATTGGGCTGCAGAACTGGACCAGAGCCCAGGCCTCTCCCAGAGGTTTTCCTCCACTACAGGCAGAGAGAGGGGGAGAGTTTGGCTCCTTGGAGGATAACTTTGCCTTCCGGAGCAGAAGGCTGCAAATTCCCCATTTCCCACACTGCGCACACAGTTAAAGTAACAGATGACAGTATGCGTGCATGAGTCTCCATCATCATAAAAAGGATGGCATGGATGATTTCTTGGAGGGAAAGGGGAAGAAAAAAACAGGAGACAAATTCGAAATTAACTAGGAAAAAGAGTAACAGATTTTTCAGATATGGAACATGCCACTGCGGAACCAGGGACATGCCTAGAGAAATTAAAGTTTAAAGGAACAGCAAACCAAAAAAAAAAAAAAAAAGGATCCCATTAAGATTAATGCTTTTTGGCTTTCCATCTCCCTCCAGCATGGCTCTTCCATTTCCATAAACCCATTATCCTCACTGCTGTTTCACTTAATTGGAAAATGTCTATTGCAACCTAGCATGTGCCAAGACAAACCTTGGATGTATATATAACAGGCACTTAAAAGCTTTCAAATATTTCAAGTTTGCTCAATGCAATTATGTTAACAGAAACCCTGTGGGACTTTTTTTTTAACAAAACAAAAAACACCAAAAACCAAAACCCACAATAGTCATAAAGCATGTGTTCACAGGGCTAGAAATGCCATTACATTTATCCTGATTAGCATTCACTAAGCTTTTATGTGCACACACAGTTATTGCCAGGGTAGGGAAGAGGGGAGAGTAGGAAACGACAGTAAATTATTTGGCTGGTGAAGGTCGGGGAATTGCAACAAGGATACCAGTTTCACTGCGTTGCAAGGGATGTGCTCTGCGCAAAGGGACGACACACGCATCAGGGAGCTCGTGCCCCAGGTCCCTTGCTCACGAGCTACCAGGACGTGCCTTCACCCCCACTCCAGCCAGGGGTTAATGCCAACAGCTCCCACTCTCTCACCATCTTCCATAGCCTCCAATACCTGGTCAGGTCCATCAGGATAGAAACAAGGGCCTGTTTGGTCCAGGGCACCAGCAGGCAGGATGGATTAACCGCTGGCAGTTTTCTCTATCCGCCTAGGGTTGTGCTATTATTAACTGTACCCCGGCCTTCCTGGAGAGGATGGGCTGGAACTGGGACCATTTTGCCTGCACCCTCACGGGAAACCCCAGAACTGTGTTTGGGGAAAGCAGGAGGGAACATGGGAGCATTAGGGGTGGTGGAAAGAGCTGGAAGGCTCGCCAGGACCTCACTTGGAGGAACCAGACTTCCACAAGGTTCACGCCAGCTCTACAGTGCTGAGCATCGGATGGGCTCTTCTGCCCCTATCCCTCTTTTTCTGCTCCTCTTTTTCTCCCCCAAGACCTCTCAGAGTCTGCCAGAAACAGGGCTCTGGGGTGACCAAGGCATCAAGACTTATCCTATACAGATTCAGATGTGCACTTTGGGAGCTGGCTCGCTGCCGGGCACATCAGCCCACCAGGCAGACTAGGACCTGGCTTTTGTCACTAGTTGGCTACAGGGCAGCAGAAGTGGAGCAGGAATCAGAAGAAAGTGATCTATCCTGTGGTGGCTCTAATGGCTTTTAGCTGTAAGGATCTCGGCAGAAATTTTTGAAGTAGGCTTGTGTGCATGCATGCATGCAACGACAGAGGCTGGAGAGAACAAAGCAGGAACAGTATAAATCATTCACTGTAAAGACACTAACAAGACAAGAATATTTAGCTGTCATATGTTGGAAATTGGAAAAACTGGCCTTGTAAAAGACCTTGTAATTTTCTCATACAAAGCCCTTTACACACTCAAACCAACTTAGCACTGAGGGCTACTGTGCAGGCACATGAATGAACATGAGCTCATTATGGTGTTAAACCATTTGTTAAAAAAAAAAAAGGAAGAAGAAAAAAAGAAAAAAGCTATGGAAATTTCATATACGTTATAATGACTGCAATTACCACATGTAAAAAAGTTTCCATAGATATATTTTTTTTACTAATATTTAAGCATGTTACAGGACAACACCTCTGACTGACTGTGAAAGGGGCATGTGGGAGGACACAGGCTCTTTTAGAAGATAATTGCTACTTCTTCCATTTTCCAGTGCATCCCAGTTATTCTTATCTTGATAGTATTATCTTGACAATGAATAACCTCTGCTTATTCTTGTTTTGTACAACACCATTTTCATAAACCTTTGTTGCATTATGCCACTACTGCACATCATTATTAAGACAAAATGACAAAGATTTCAGCAAGGTTTAAAAAGCTCTGGAGGGAATGGACCCCACTAGCCACCAGCAAGAGCCAGCCCTGGCCCTGAGAAGCTGTGTCGGGGCACTGATTTGTCAGTATTGGCTCCTCTTTCCTTCCCAACATGTCTAAGATGCTGCCCATGGACATCATTCTCCCGCTGACCAGCCCACTGTGTAATGATACCACACCACCAAGACCTCCCCTTGCCTATCTGTGCATCTGGCTCAGCCCAGCAACGCCTGTGAAAAGGGTGCCAGAAATGGTTCCCACCTGCAAGAAATACAGGATATTCCATAAATAACAATATCACTGAATACATCAAGAGACTCGTCGGTGGTGTTCCTGGCCCTATGCCTTCATCCTGCCTGTTCTGCAAAGGGTAAAGAAACTGGGACTTGTGTCAAGTGTACCACAGTGTCTTCTCTTCCGTTATTCCTCCTCTGCACCAGCAAACACCTCTCCTTGGACCCACTTTGCCTTTCCAAGGGAATCCTGAGGGCATGCAGTCTACAGGAGAGTCTGAAACGCAGAGCCAAACCACTGTCTGGCAGCAGGAATCAAGCCGTCTCCTGCAGAACGGTGCTGCCTATGCAAGGCTGGGCTGTGTCCCCTCTGCTAGACACTCACTGAGATGGCTAGCTGTTCCTCTTCTTCCAGCACTGCTCAACAGGCACTAATCCTTCACATAGAAAGGACCCTGTTGCTTACCAGGCCTTGCAACGCATGGGAAAACTGAAAACTCTGGAAGTCGTTTTGCAAGAAGAGTCATCAAGCCCAATGAAAGAAAAAGCAGAGACAGCAACGGATCAGGTGGTGGACGGTGGCTGCTGGCTTGCAAAGAAGTCTGGACGTCTGCAGAAGTACCCAGACTGTGAGGATATTCCTGCTGCATAGGTGCACAGAATGACGATATACTTGGGGCTGTCGCACTGCTATTGAGTGAGGAAGCTCAGGTGTGGAGGTGGCTACCCACACTCGGCATGCCTGGGCTGACCTGAAGATCGCTGTGCTGTAAGGGAACAAGAAGTGAGGGGGGTGTCCAAGGCAACTGCTGGATTTCAAAGGCCGCATGTCACCAACAGTCCAGCTTTGTGCAGCACATCTGTCAGCGGGAGTTGAAAAAATCTGTCTCAGTGCTGAAGTCAAAAGGGAGGGGGACACAGTCCTAAAGGGGGTTGTGGAGCATTAGCAAAATCTGAGCACCAGAAGAAGAGGACCATGAGGAAGGTAAAATGAGAATTCCTGCCAGCCAGGCAAGAGAGAGCCAACTTTCAATGGTTCTAATAAACCAAAAAATTACAGCACAGTGGGGAAGAAATTTAGCACATGTTTTCCTGCCAAGTACAGTTTGATTCCAACGGTCCCACATCAGTTCTGTCTCTACTGCCTCCTCCATAAAGACATTAAATCGAGTGCTGAGGCTGCTTTTTCAACTAATGATATCATGCTACTGTTCATGCTTCCGGCTGCTTTAGACACAAGCATTACTGAAAGTCCTGCTAGTTCACCTGTGGAAGGGACAAAGCTGCTGAAAGTGGCTCACTTCTGTTGCTGAGCAGGAACAGAAGCGGCAGTGGAAACACCAAACCCTTTTGCAAAGCCAATCAAGAGCTGTAACCTAAGAAACAGGGACACATGCTAAGTTGTCCCAGTGACTACCAAAAGGTCAGGCAGGGAGATTCAGAGAAGAATAAATCTGCAGAAGACAAACAGAAACATCTCCCCACTATTTGCAAACGCTTTGTTTCCTTTCCCGTCTCACCACAGTTCTGTTTAACCTGAAAGACACATTTTCTTGCACAGAGGGATATTGCTCAGCACAGATGTCCAGACACTGCAATTCAGTTTTTCAAGACAGAGACCAGAGCTGATGCTTCCCTGCAGGGAAGAACACATAATTTTTTTTTTTTAACTGCCAAGTCAAAAGTTTACAATATGCTTATGTTGAGAGTATGAGCAGTGAGTAGGAAGAGCCAGAAATCTTGGAAGACAACCAAAGAAAACAGCAACTTAACTGACATCTGACTTGGTAGCATAAATGCTCTGTAGGGCTTTGGACCATGTAAACAATTAATTTCCTCCTTTAGACCAGCTCTAACCCTTAGTCTGGGATTGCATCTTCTGTGCTGCTAGTTTTTAATTCATTGGCCCATCTAACCAGCTTTCAAACCTCTACTACTCCACACACAAACATAGGTCTTTCAATGTTTCTTGGGGAGAAATCATGTGCACGTTACCCAAAACAGCTGGGGAGTTTTACAGTCCTGTAAAAGAGCAGAGGAAACTGCCGGCTGATCTGCCTTGCCACTGTGCAGCGAACTTACAGCATGCCTATGGCACACAGATGTTCAAATTCACTTGTGTGTCTCAGCTTTCTTGCACTGCCTGCTCTAAAGGTGCTGCCCATTACACTGAGAGAAGAGCAACAGTCTGGTATCTATTCCCTGGGGTTCCCTTCCCACCCCTCCTCTGGATCCAAACATGATTTCCCAACATGATTTCCCCCTTCCCCATCAAAAGAAGGAAAAAGCTTCCTTACTTTTTCCTCTGATGGAGGCTGCACTTGATGAAGCAGCACCATTATTAGGGGAATGGACCGCTAACAGCATTTGGGCATTTGTTAGTAATGAGAGCAGTGCAATGGAATGGGAGAAGTAATCAAAATGCACGTACCAGATGGGCTATTTCAGACACATTTTTCTCCCTTAGCACCTGTGAAGGGCATTGGCTTGCAGCAGGGTCACTTTTTGTAATGAAGTTAAACCCACAGAGCATGATGGGACAATTTGTATCTGCTCACAGACAGCAAGAGGGAGGGAAAAGCACTGTCTTCACAGCAGTTTCCTGGCGCTAGAGGGATCCTGCCTGGGCCAGACCCCGGGGAGAGGGCTGAGAGCCCCGTTTCTCCACCTGTCAGCAGAGTTTGATTCAGTCTCCACAAGCTCGTCAAGTCTTTCTTTGTCAGAGGGCAACAATAAAGGGGGACAGGGAAGAGAGGGGGAAGCTTGAGGCAGCTGCAGATGCAGAAAGCAAGATATGGAGAGTTGTATGGTGTCTTAGTCTGAGAAGTCAAGACCTGCACAGCCCTAACATCATGCAGTTAACTGCTATGTTAACTAAAGTCTCATCATCCTCTCAAACTCCAGGTCTCCAGGAAGCCCAGGCAGTCTGCTCAGGCAAAGAGGTGACTCCGACCATTTGTAGGGGACTGAGTGCTCTACGGAGCAGCGGCTTAACGAAAGCATGCTCCAAATGGTGAGAAAGGGCTTCGAAGCAGCACTGGATGCCTCTGAACATGGAGAGATTTTACAAAAAGATGTTTGCAAAAGGATGAAAAGGGAAGTCTTGAGCTTAAGACACTGGGCTAGGAGCTTAGCGAGTAAAGTGTATTTCGCCACTGAATCAGCACACCTTTGGGTAAACCAGACAACTCAGCCAGGGGCCACCAGATAAACCAGACTTTTAAAATCAATGGTACCTACGGCAGTGTCAGGCATCAGAATAGCGTATCTGTCTTCTGCAGATATGTTGTGGGCAGCTTTACTACACCTGTAAAAACTGAGGTAAGAACTATAAAAAGCACTGAAATGTAGAATTTCTCCCAGCCAACCTGTAAGTTTTTTGCACCACAAGTTTCAGATCCTGGGAGATCAAATTCCAGCCTTCAGTTACGGTTGAACTGAGTGCATCTTCAGATCTGAAAAGGGAATGGCTATAATTTCAGCTGATGTTGCTGAGAGCAGAGCATAATAAAATGGTAATCCTACCATTAGCATACGAGCTTTATTTACCCAGCTGTTACCTGTAGATATGACAAGTAACTAAGAGGAGCAGGGTGGAACAGGCACAGCTCAGCGATGTCAGCATGCAAAGATGTTCCATTATCTTCAAAGCTGACACAGTGAGGATGAAGGTTTAACATTTGTCTTCCAAACTGTGCTCTTTCCTGCAAAGGGAGTCTCCTCCCCCAACAATCTGTTTGCAAAGCAACTCACAGACAAGGGCTGCTATAAAGTAAAATAACACCCAGTTATCAACATGCTATTTGTATGAAATAAGCTGCAGGAAATTGCAGGTAACACCTTCCCGAGGCATTTGGCTTTGCAGGACAGCAAAAGAAACCATGTTTTCACTCAGAGGAGAAGGACCGACACCACAAGGCTGTCAACGATACAACAGATCACCGAAGGACTGTTTATTGCTTGGCTTGTTTTGCATTTATACAGTGCTAAAGTAGCAGGAGCTCCTCAAGCAGGAAGCAGTGCTATCAGCTTTAGCTTTTTTTAAAGGGAATTTGAGGTGAGACTGGGGAATAGGTTGGTGCTTGCTTTATTTATTTGTGTTCCTTTTCTGGCCCTGTTTGCTTTCTAGTCAAGAACTCCATGCTTCTTCAGCGTGCATTCAATATCAAATTGCTTCTTAATGCACTAACGGCCAGACTTCTCTTGGAGAATAAGCCCCAGTATAGAGAATTCACAGCATTTGTCAAGGAGAAAAGGATTAAGTGAATAGGGACGCCAGCCAACTTTTCTTGGTATTTTTTTGTTCCAGGTACTGGTAAATAAAAAATTACAAAATTTCCTGGATTATTATGTCTACATAAGCACTTTTTTTTTAATGATGGAAATGTCTCAAGCTCTCGTCTCTGCCACCCCCATCACGAGCAGGACTTTTCCAAGGTCACAGAGTCAGTGGCAGGGCAGGGAATCAGACCTGATCTTCCAGATTTTAGCCTTATAAATCTCGCAGCTGCCAGATTTGTTCTGTCAGGAATATCCCAGGCTCGATATCCACGAGTTGATTTGGAAAGTCTGAAATACCACCTGGATGTTCAGAAAATCCAGAGCAAAACAGCTGTTGAGAAGCAATTGCAAAGGCTGCTGTGGGGCTTTGAGCCCTGAATTTAGTTATAAGCACATTCTCCAAGGAACATGCCTCACCGAGGGGCTTGGTGCAGGCACCGAATGCAGGATTTCACTGCTGATAGCATCTCCGTTGCTGAGTGTCACACAGACACTTCTTGTCATGGAGGGATTGAAGAACTTTGCCATGGTTTCTCATGGGGAAGGGAACTATTTTCCAAGTCTATAAGGACTCCAGGTTCACCTAGTGATAAAGGGGATATTTTCCTTCCTGTATTCAGAGAGAGCAGCTGGAAAAACCTGCCTTCAAACTAAGTTTTTAGACACACATGAGCAACATCCAGGGGGAGGGATAATGTGCAGGTTTAGAAATATGACACAGCTTTTGCAATCACTCTTCATGGCCTTGACTCCTTAAAATATCATGGGCTCCAGCAGCATCTCGCAGACTGTTCAATTGCTCTCAGGTAGCTCCCTGCCGCCCACTTCCTGACTTATGGAAGGGCTCAGCTATATTTCTAATGAGCACCACATTAGCTGGTGGAGTGAACACGACTAAGGATCCATATTAATACTGATTATTGTTCCAGAGGTCAAGATCCTCAGGCTGAGAGCAGGAAAGGATGAACCTCCTCCCCTAAAAACAATGCTGAAGGAAAAAAATCTGGCTAACTAGATCCATAAATACTTAAGCAAAGGTGCAGAGGATATGGTGTGGCCTTTTATAATGCTCCCATCCACCCACAGGGCAAGTGAGAAAGGTTATCTGGAAGGCCTGAAGCCCTGTTTCAAGATGCAGGAGCAGTCTGGAGAGGAAGGAAGACTGGTGTCATGAGGGCAAAATTCCAGTTTAAAGCAAGCACCTGATATCCCGGCTGCTTCTCTGAATTAAGCCCCCTCTTACCTATTTCAGGATGGCTGCCCTTTCTCATAGGGGAAAGATTTGAGAAGGTTCAGTTTGGAAATCCTGAAACTGCCTGCAGAGAAAAATGGCATGGGGAAAGCAGAGAGACACGTTTCCCCTCCCACACATCATGAGGCTGCCCCTTGGGCAGGACAATAGCTAATGCTAGATAATGAATCCCCCGTCCCAGATCAAAAGGTACTGTGGCAAGAGCCTTCCCATCCCTCTCCTCAGAGTCAGGAAAGCCTTAATCCTGTTTAGAAAGCCTTCAAGGCAGCCTGGCTTCCTACTCAGCTTTCCCAGCAACAAGGCAAATCCCAAGTGCTTTCAACTCCATTGCACTATAAACGCGTGAGCACTAAACAATCCTCAGAAGCACATTTCTGAGTAAGCCTTAGGGACCTTGAGCAGAGTAAATAAAGTGTCAGAAAGGGTTTCTAGAGGTTTCATAGCTTCTAATTTCCTCACCCAAGAGTCACAAGTACAGCAGCAGTCGCTTAATCCCTCCGCAATTCACACATCCCAGTCCAGCTCTGCTATTCGGTATTTAGAGGAACACTCAAAGCCACCTCCTCAATTCTCTCCGAAGTAAATAAAGTTCAAGGCAGTCTGACAAGAAAATTAGAGGCTGTAAAGTCTTGAGAAGCACTCCTAAGGTAAACTGCCTTGCCCAATGCAGGGTGCATTAACTTAGAGCCCCTTGTAAGTCATTTCTCCCTGCCTAGAGTTTTTGCTTGGTCCAGCCAGCTACGATCAAGAATACTCCATGGGAGGAAAATGATGCATATGGTGGAGCTGAACCAGAGGGATCCCCATGGGAACAAGAAGCTGCCCTTGGCCATTCTTCACTTCAGCAGGAGCAATCCAGTAAGATACCTAGCTGAACAAATCAAAGTGGATACCGCTACCCTGCCAGGTGGATGCTCAAGGAGAGCGTTCAAGCGTCTGTCAGTTGGATTTCTCCAGTCCTGAGAGAAGGAGAGCAAAGACAGCTCAGGACGGCTGCTGGAATGAGGTCTGGGGAGATGTTTAAGTGGTAGGACGTGCCTATGGCAGGAGGATCGTTCTTGCAGGAGAAACTCCAGCGAGGGGCAGGAGCAATACAAAGACCTGAAAGCTCTGAAATGGAGAAAGAACATTAGGACAGAGACCTAGTCTTGTTATACAGGAGGAGCATGATGGGAAGAGGACAACGAGGCTCTAGGAAAGGATGAGGGAACATCTTAGAACAGGAGGGCAGATAAAGCGAACGCATGAAGGAAGTTAGCAACACAGCCAGAGAAGGGCTAGTGCTGCATTCAGAGAGGGAACTTAGGTCTATCACGCTAATGCAGATGTTGTCATGATAAACAGAGGAAGTGCTGGGATGAAAACATGAATGAGGATATTAGAGAGGTGACCAGAACATGAGGGAAGATCCATCAGATCTGATCACAGGAATTAAAGATAGTATGTTCAGGAACAAGAATAAGAGGCAAAGGTGGGAGTATATCACCCTAGAACAGAAGAGTTTTTGCTTGGAAATAATTGAGGAGCTACATGAGTTTGGTGTCTCAGTCTTTCCAAGACCAGCTAAAGGATGTAACTGTAAAAGACACAGGTATGATCTCCAGAGGAAAGAGGTGAGGCATTTCCAAGAGAGAAAGGGCAGCAGAGAAATTTGATCTCCCATACTTGGATTCAAAGCCACACTGGGTACACACAGAGCACCACCACCAGGACGTTCAATGGAATAGCGGGTTTAATGAATGGAGCCTGAGATTTGCAACACACTCATGTAGCTGCATGCAGAGTCCCCGGCTCCTCTGCCCTCTTCCCAAGAAGGCTGCCCAGAAGCTAGGAAGCTGCACTGGCACAGGAGGAGGCCTGGCTTAACACACCTTCACAGCAAACGGCCAAGAGGCTGAACCTGCTGTAACCTTGGCAAGAGACGTTTGCCTTTCATCATGCTTTGAGGCTGAGCTTCTGGGCTTCTTCCTTGATGCAGTGGCAAGGCAGAAAGAATTCCAGCCCAAATGTTGAGCTTTTAAAGGAAAACAGCTTTCTCTGCTATATACACCATTATCCAACAATACAGAGTAGCTATGTAAAGTATCTCTATGTTCCTTGAGTAAGAGAGCTGATTTTAAAAGCCAGCAGCTCTATCCATAGTGCTATGTATCAAGTGCAAGCTGAATTGACACTTATGCAAGTCAAAGCAAATGTTTTTAAGATGTGACAGCAGAGCCATTACCAGCTTCATATATTTCATTCTACTTTTGTGCACACAACCAAGCATATTATTGGCTTTTTATTTCCCTCCTTGTTTGCTTCAGGATTCTGATTAAAGCAAGGCAATATTTCAAGAACTGCCAGGTTGTGCTTAAACCATTAGGTACATCTATGAGAAATATTTATTGTTTTAGGAAATGGGAGAAAAGGGAAACTGGAGCGCTGGTGATGCATCTCTTCCACTTAGAAAACAGCACAAATGCTTTTCAGATTCTCGCTAACCAAATCTCTGATTCATGAGAGGCTGAAGCTGGCTCTGTATCAAAAGCTGTAATGGCCAGATGATGCAGAGCCCTGATCTGGTCTAAAGCACCTGGATCTGTAAAGCTTTGTTCAAAAAATGTTACTGATGGTAGCAGAATGTAGGCTTGATTAATGTCTCATCATGCTAAAATCTCACAGACCTTTGCAAGAGTCCTTTCTCGCACTCTCCTACCTCCCGATGCTTTTTGGGGTCACTGTATGTCACCACATGGGCCCCTTAGCCTTTAAGAGTGAAGCACTGAATCTCCCTCTTGTGGCATGAGGCAGTGGTGTTTCACTGCTAGCACCTCGTTTTCCCATGCGGTTCACAGCACAATCTGAAAGAGATTTGGGCGGAGGTGCTTGGCCTCCTAGGTCTCCAGGGGAAAGGAGACCAGACAGTGCAGCAATCCTGCACAGGGAATATACAGTGACGTGATGCACCACAGCACTGCAGCACAGACCGTCCCAGCCAGGTACCACCAAGATCTCGCCATGCTGAGGTGAGGCTCTAAAAAGGGCTTAGCAGAGGGCCAGGGACTCTCAGCAGCCACTTAGCGATGCCAAAGCAATGTGCCCAGTCTCCAACAGCACAGTCACAGGGAGTCACAACTGATCCTGGAAGCAAGAGGCAGGACCAGCAGACACCTGTCCCAAGAAGTCCCACTATGCAACGGTACCCAGTACAAGACAGCCTGACACCAGGCAGTAAACCAAAAGCTAATACCAGCACGCTAAAGGCTCACGTCAGCACAGAATCTCTGCAGTACCATCTTGCTGATTTGATTCTCTGATTGCTTTATTTGGGCCCAAATCCAGAGTAACTTCCTGAAATTACAGCCTGAAAGCTGTCCTCTATACAACAGAGCTAAGCAGAAGGGGGGAACACACACATTCTTTCTTGAATAGACCAGAAACGAAGCAGAAAAGTGATGCACATTGTCTTTAGACTTGCTTGGCTAACAAGACACGCTGTGGCAATCAGGGCACTTTTTCAGCCATGCTGGAATGAGAACCTGCACAGTTTCACTGCATCTTAAAGTCTGATCCAAACTAAAAGCTCATATAGTGTCAATTAACATAACCAGCTCAAAGGGAGACAAAAGATAGCCTTCACAAAGAGAACATGTTGTGCTCCTTTTCCCTTCTGTAGGGAAACACTGGGCACAACAGGAGCTGCTCTGCAATGGAGCTGGCAGACATCAGCACCTGACGCTCCTGCTGTTCAAGCTTCCCCGGAGGTGCGGGAGCTGCCGCTGAGGTTACGGCATACAGCGCCCTGTCTGCCTCTCCAGGGCAGGTGCAGAGCTGCGTGAGTAATGGACAGGGGGAAAGCGAGGGCTGATTTATTTAAGAGGCTTCTAAATCAGTCCACTGAGACCGCTGACCTCCTGACTGTGCCTTAATCAGCACAAAACATTTTCTTGATTTGTCACCAGGGAAGGGTAAAATATTCTCGGAAGAGCTTCATCTTTTATCTTAAAAACTATTTCCATCAAAAAGGTTAAGACATAGTCTTAACCACACATATAGCATAACCTTTGGAGCGCAGGCAGATTCCCTGTTCTTAAGAAACGCTATTTGGAAACACGGTCATCCTTGTCTTCACTTATATCTGCTTATCCTCAAAAGAAAGCTCTTTGTGTATGTGTTGCATCATTTTTATTCATGAAGATAAATCCATTGTGTATTATTCTAATGATCTCTTAAGTCTGCAATTTGTACCATTTTTCAGCAATAAAAGTTAGAGATGCAGTAAGCCATGTATTTAAGACTGGTAACTTAATGGGAATGGCATTAACTACTATTTCAGATTTTTAGTTATATCTCCCTCCCCATCCTAGGTAATCACCTTCATACTTAACAGCAGCATCAGCAATTTTATTTATGTGCTTTTAGCACAGGCCACTACTAGAGGACAAGTGTACTGGAGCATGTTATGGACTCCAGAGTAAATTTTATCTCCTACTCCGCTTTTAAAAAGCAAGAGATTCTCACCACCTCTCTCCCACCCTTAAGAATATGCATGCATCAGCAGGGCTTGCTTTAGAGGCATTTTTTAGCTACTCATTTTTAAAAGACAGAAGCTCACTTTAGGCCCCCCAGTCAGGACCCATGTGAACAAAATTGACCACATTTTCCTCCTTTTCAGGAGCTTGGATTTCCTGGTCAGGATGGGCTGAGAGGGAACTCTGCAACCCCATTATAGTCAAGTCTAATTCATGATGGAAATTCTTTTGAATAGGCAGAAAGAACTCAAAAAAGGCTTAACAAAAATATCACTGTGATCCTTTGCTTATTTCTGACCACGGTGATACTGGCCTGTGAACACTGAAACGGGCCCTGCTCACTTGCCCTGCTCCTGTTCCTCAATTTAAGCAACATCCAGCTGTGGGACCCCAAATGGGCATCCTTCCCCTCGTGTCAGGCCTTCCAGGGGAGTTCGGAAGCACTGTGATTTCCAGGGAGATACTATGCCCACAACAGCCAGCCGATATCAGCACTTCCCAGCACTCCTGCCACTGCTAATCTGCCTTCTCACCCTAAGAGCTTGCTCATACACCAAATCATTCCACATTCAGCAGTGTTCAACTAGCATCTTCATTACTGAATTTTCTGTGTACCACCACAGCTGCTGGGGAGAATGAACACAGAGTGGTATCAGCCTTTTAAACGACTAGGAATGGATGTTGGGGTTGTATCTGCTATTCCATTGCGCTCTTTGGCCTGTACACACACATCAGGAGAAAAGGTCTAGCACAGAGCTTATCAGCACACGGCAGGCATTTTAAGCCATCTAGCAAAGAAAAAACACATTGTGCGTGTAAGAGAAGGAAATCTCTAATTGGAAACACAATTGTCTCGTAAGAAAGGCTCCAAAATCAACAGCCACTCCAATTTATATGGTGTTTTATCAAGCCATATAGCCCCCAAGAGCTTTGCAAAATGAGACTAACAGGGCTTATAAAACTAGCCCTCTTCAATTGAGGCTAGGGGAGGGGAGGGAGAAAGGAATAAAAGGGCTTAAGCATGTGAATTGTAAAAGAAATGTGAGCCTGTCACTCTTCAGCTAATCCAGGCACGAGGAAGCTCAGAGGGGAACTGCAGCAGCTACAAGGGTGGAGGTTTTCACTGGGAATGCAAGGCTGCGTTCAGCTGCCCAGACTGAGTAACTGGGGCAGGCTCTGATGGGGACCTCGGCACCCCTCTAAGCTCTGAGACACTTCACTGTCTGGATTAGAGCCATGTGTGGGGGACACCCTCTCAGGACACAACATTTTCGTGGATCAGTTCAGGACGAGAAGATCCCCACCGGAGAGTGAAGGTCTCCTTTCTCATCAACACCAGACTTGCTGGTGTTTCAAAAAGGAAGCTGTGTGTCATCATTCTAGCTATCAAGACACTGCACAGCAGAACGCAATTTTAAGGGTTTTTAATTTCCTTCTTCCCCCTCCACCCCCATAAAAGGAGAGAGGATGAACAGGAAAAAAAAGGAAGTCTTTATGGTGCATCTGGAAGGCACTCAGATACTGCAGCAAGCAGCATGCTACAGGGAACCTGAACGGGGGGTTGGGGGGCACTGATCCTGAAATGTGCATGTAACATCCTCTCCAGCAGTATGTCCTTTGGTACCATCACTCCATCCTCGCTGTCCCATCCAAGTGGTAATACACAAGTCAAGGAAAGCAAAACCAGACTACATACAAGTCACACTTCACTGCACAGCTCTGCAAACTGTGCTGAAAACCCCTCAGAGGAAAGAACTGTTGTACAACTGGTTTCGAGTGTATTCTGAGTTGAACATCGGAGTTGTCAATATCTTGTTTCTGACAGTTCTACAGTGGTTATAAAAATACATAAATTAAACATGGACAATCTGAGATATGAACTTGTTGAAGAAAAAAATATTTCCTTCCTTTTGCAGCAAAGAGAGCAAGTGCTCTCTTTGGGGGTTGCGGTTTTCTGCTTGGTGCTGTTTTACAAGCAAGTCCACAACTGCAGACCAGTGCTTTGTGGTAAGGGTTCAGGAGAGATATACGCTGCCTTACTGCGAAGGCGGAAGGCTGCACAGGGTCTCATTTTTAAATCCCAGGGGCATATCTACCAGTGAGCTAAAAGATTAAGTAAGGCTGCCACTACTTGCAATGCCTGCAAGATCATTTTGCTGAAGTCTCTGGAACACAGAATTTCTTCTACTACTTTTTTAGACTTGTAAGTAAGTGGCACAGGAAAACCACTGTGGTTCCAAGGTTACTGGACACAGCCCACCCATCCATAGGGAGAGCCACATAATTTAGGAGCCATGTGTCAGGGTCTAGGCTTTGCAACCTTTTTCCTCCTTCACTTTTGGGACTGCCCCACAGCTCAAGACCTCCAAACCCTGCTGCAGACTATGGACAGCCTACAGAGAGAGGTCATGCCTGGCAGGCTTCTGCAGCACTCTCCTGCTCTCTTGACCTCAGACCTGCCTCATCGCTACGGACTTGCCTGGTGATCTCTGGGCTGTTGCTGGCCCTCGTTACTGTCACGACCTGCTCTGCTCTTCTTGGTCAGGCCCTTCTGCCTGCCCACTGTCCCCCTCAGCTCCTTGCTCACCCTCCCTTGCTGCTCCCTGACACCTGCAATTATGCCTGGCATTAGCAATTCCAGTGCTACAGAGGAACAGGAGCAGCCAGACATGTATCTGGCCTAAATAAGAGACCGGCTTGCTCTGAAAAATACAACTCAGGTATGACTAATGCGCCAGAAAGCTCATGTCTCAAGTAATCCCCTGCTCAAGACTTTATCAATAATGCAAAATTGGATTGTGAAACACAAAACCCCTGAAACTTAATAAAAGAACTAGCTTAAGCACCACGTTAACATCATTGAAACTGATGAGTAAGGAAAGACAGCTTCAAACAAATTACACCTCAGAGCCAGATAAAACCTTCCATCTCCAGGAGGCTGGATGAAAGACAAGGAGCTAGGAGTAGCTATTCTCCCAGCCAGACAAAGTGAAGAGGAACCGAGTGGAAAACAACCAGGCTAAGAATTAAACACACTTTCTAATCAGACTCTTCAGAACTGAAGGGTCATAAATCAGGGATGACCTTTGCCACAGGGTGGTCTACCTAGTGCCACTTTAGACAAGCTAGTATTTGGCAAATATTCATCCAGATGTGGGGAAGCCACTCAAGGGGACCCAAATCTAGGCATCTTACACACAGCTCAGCTCCCCTCACATCCACAGATGCCTGTGCTAAAGTTCTGCTAAAATGCCCTGTGACTGTCCTGGAACGGGCACGTGCTCAGTGAAATGCTGAAGGTAACAGCAGAGCCAGCAAGGAGGGACTGGACAAAACTGCAGACGGAGGAGAAAGAAGGGAATAAAAGTCAGGAGATAGGTACCTAAGGAAAGCTGAGACTTCTACATGAATACACACCATTACTTTATTCAGACTGTGCAAGTAGTGAACTGCAGAAATAGTAAACTGCATGCATACCACACCCCAAGACCTGCCAGCCAACATCCAGGTGTCTCAGGCTTATGCATGGAGCACACATCACTAGATTCCTTTTTAGATTAAGGCTGTGCAGCATCTCTGTTACCATATCTGTGAAAGAATCCAGCTCCATGGCCAGCTGAAGATCAGGGCTGGCATCTGGGTTGCATGCCCTTCACAGGATCCACCATGCAACATGCCTCCTACCTATGAAACATGTTTCGAGATTGTACGGCTATTCTGCAGTGACCTCAGAAGACAGTGCAGACATCTGCACTTGACATCACATCAGTCCCACAGGCCCTGCATTTAACACCTGCAACTCACGTGCAGTGGGCTCTAACGATGCGGGCATCTGCAGAGCACCACGGGAGCCTGCCAGGAAGAATTAGCCTCATCCCTCTCCCCCGATGCTAGTACGAGCTAACAGCACAGCACAGACAAGCCTGGCAGTTCAAGAACACCGTATATGTTGCAATTCAGGGTGAGAGCATCTATTCTGCAGCCAGGCTCCAATCCAGCTC